>NW_018743608.1:0-600000 GCF_001683475.1 Chenopodium quinoa
TAGTATTTAGGTCTTTTTCCTCTTATTTTTCTTAGGTTTTTCCACCTCATTATCCTCTTATGGCTTCTTTTTGTGTTGATGAAAAGTAATGCTTATTTTGATAATCTTTATGCATTATTTTATCATCCCCATGCTCTCGTGAACTTTGGTATCTTCTGCAGGTTCCGTGACAGTCCTATGCACGGTGGGAGGCCCCTTGGCCAAGCATGGAAGCCATGGACAAAGGAAAGAGGGGCAAAAGGGAAGGAGAGGAAGCAAGAAAAGGAAGTGCAAGAGGAGGTGTGGCCGAACCTCTGAAAGGTCCGGTCGAACCTTGGTGTGGTCAAACTTTTCAAAAGTTCGACCGAACCTCCAGGGTGCAGTGAAGGCAGTGTCAAACCTGTTTTCAGCAATTTTGCAGGAGAGGTCGAACCTCAAAAGTTCGACCAAACAAGGATCAGGGAGGTTCGACCGAACCTACACATGGTTCGACGAACCTACCCTGAGTCCGACCGAACTTACCCATAGTTCGGTCGGACCTTTTCCCGATCTCAGCCAATTTTGTACGGACTATTTAAGGTCCTTTTGAGATCGTTTAAAAGACGGGGGAGAAGCAGGACAGTAGCCTAGTTTTCAGAAACCTCCCTTAGTTTGAAACATTCCTTAGGATTAATTTAGCTTAGTTTTCATCAAATCAAATCATTGTATTAGTGAAATTCAAGAATTATTCTCAAAGTTGGGCAATTTGTATTCAACATTTGAAGCTTCAATTAGTAATTTCTCCAACCTTCTTCCTTTTAATTTCAGATTTCATTTGGTATTTGCATGTTATTTAAATCTTCTTAGTTCTTGGTAATTTGTTATTGGATGATAGTTATTTCAATTGTTAACCACTTTTCCCCAATTATTGAAGTATTTAGAACCCTAATTCTTGATTGCATGTTGATAAACATGAGTTGTGAGTAGTTTTCTTGCTAGGGGTTGGGTGAAGCTCGACCTTTTTGGGTTAACTATGCAAATGTGGGAGAAGCATTGATGTTTGTATTGCAATTAAATTGATTATATGAGATTGCTTGTTAGTTCCTCATGATAGGTTTAGCTACCCTTGACTAAGGAGCTTGATAGTATGATATGCCTAATTTGACATGGAAGTGTAAATTGAGTACGTCATTACTTATTGTAATTTGATTATGTATCATCTATTGCTAAACTAATGAGGAATCTAAGTTTAGTAGTGTGAGTTGTTTTCTAATTGCATGAGGTTGATTTTACATATAGTCCTTGCTATATCTTGTCTATTTTACTCCCCGTTTGCCTATTTGCCTTGGTTGAGCGGATCTCATTCCCTAGTATCTTTAATTCATTGATTTAGCACCATAGTTTGTTTGTCTTCTTGACGAACCCCTATTCACCAATTGACTTCGAGCTAGCTTAAGTGTAAAGATCTTTGGCAATCATATCCTGTTCCTTGTGGACCGAACTCTTACTTGTCATTATGCTTGGTTTGTAAGGTGTTTGTTAATAAATGTGTTTGATTGAGTGTGGAATGTACGACCGTTCGCACGCCCATCAAAATGGCGCCGTTGCCGGGGAACGGTGTTGTTGATAGCTAATTGATTACTTGAGTCTAGTTCACTATAAAAAAATTCAAAAAGATTGTCTCTTTTTGGCTACACTTGTAGCCTTGGTACTAATTGCGTTTGTTGAGAGTGTATGCGCAGAACTCATAACAGGATCTTGGTACCTTACGATCCCGAGATTGAGCAAACTTATAGAAGGAGAAAAAGAGCCGGTTCTAGGCCGTTTACTACTCCCCCAGCTAGAGAGACCAATTTCGAGGAGGATCGAGATCAAATGGGTGACGCGGAACCACCACCTCAAAGACCTTTAAAGGAGTTGGGAACTCCGGGAGCTTATAGAGCTTCAAGCGGCATTGCTCCACCCGTTACTCAAGCCAATGACTTCGAGATTCGGCCCGCAATGATTAATTTGATTGAAAGGAGGCAATATAGTGGAGCAAAACATGAGAGCCCTCTTGCACACTTGAACGAGTTCGAAAAATATTGTAACACGATCAAGGTAAATGGGGTAACTCAAGAGTTTGTGAGACTAAAGTTGTTTCCTTTTTCTTTGATAGGAAGAGCTCTTGAATGGCTTGAGAAGGAGGTGAGGCCTAACTCCTTGAGAACTTGGGACGAGGTCACCACGGCTTTCTTAGGAAGATTCTATTCCCAAAAGAAGACGGCCGAGGCAAGAGCTTTGATCCAAGGTTTCCGTCAAAAAGCTAGTGAAACCATTTATGAAGCATGGGAACGATACAAGGAATATCAAAGGGAGTGCCCTCATCATGGCATTCCGTCATACCAAGTGCTTCAAATTTTCTATGGAGGCTTGAGCCCACAAGGAAAGACTAGCTTGGATGCAGGAGCGGGTGGCCCGATTATGAACAAGACGGAGGAAAGTCATAGAGATAATTGAGGATGTGGTGAGGCACCACATGGATTGGCAAGAAGGAGAGAGAGATTCTCTAAACAAGGGAGGAAATGCGGTTTACTCCGTTGATCATCTTAATGCCATCAACAATTTGACCTCCCAAATCGCCAACCTTGGAAAGGAGATGACGTCCATTAAGGCAAAACTAGAGACCTCTAGTTCAACACAAGAGCATCCCTCCCAATCTAAGGGGAGAGGTATGAATTCTAACTCTTTCTCCTCTACTTCTAATAACATGCCTCATGGATGTTTGTTTTGTGAAAATTGTGGGTCTTATGACCATGATACCTCTTCTTGTAATTATGATTTCCAACCCCAACCCCAATACGAAGATGGTAATGAAAATGAAAATGAACAAGTCAATGCCTTGTCTTATGATAATAGACATAGGAATGACAATCAAAGATACTTACCACCAAATAGAAGAGAACAAGGGGGGAATTCCTATAACCAAAGAGGAAATGATTACGATTACCATAATCAAAATCAATGGGGAAGTAGGAACCAAAGGGACCAAAATCCCCAAGGTAACTACAACCAACAAGGTGGTTATGGTAACCATAATCATAATAATCAAGGAAACTATGGGAATCAAGGGCAATTTCACCAAGGGGAAACTCTAATAATCGGAACAATTGGAACAACAATAATAATAGAGTTTCTTCTAATCAAAATACGTCCAATTCGAATGCTAGAGGTAATAGGGCTTCCCAAGACAACCACTATGCACAAGCACCACATAGTAGGTCTAGCTTGGAGGAAATGATGGAAAATCAAACTAAAATGTTCAATTCTTTCATGGCCTCAAGTGAAAAGAAATTTAGTGAAGTAATGACCCATAACAAATGCTTGAAACACAAATTTCTCAATTGGCCAATGCTTTAAAAGAGGGTGCTAGCACTTCTAAACTTCCACCCCAAGGACTTGACCCCAAGAAACCGGTGAATGCTATATCAACTAGGAGTGGGAAAGTGTTGGAAGAGAGAGTCCCTAAGGAAAACAATGAGAAAGTGAACATGAGTGAGCCTCCCTTTAAAAGCGATTCTGAACAAGAGAGAGAGCAAAACCATGAGAATGAAAAGGAGAAAGAATGTGAGAAAGAAAAAGAATTTGAGAAAGAGAGAAGAGAAAAAGAGAGTGAAAAAGAAACCAAACAATTGCAAAGACTTCCATATCCCCATAAATTTGTGAGACACAAATTAGATGTGCAATTCGGAAAATTCCTTGAAACACTGAAGCAAATTCACCTTTCAATCCCTTTTACCGATGCTATCAAGCAAATGCCTAACTATGCTAGGTTTTTAAAAGATATTTTGAGTGGAAGGAGAAAGTGTGATGTGGTGGAAACGGTGAATCTCACCGAGAATTGTAGTGCTATTATCATGAATAAGATGCCACCAAAGTTAAAAGATCCCGGTAACTTTTCTATCCCATGTGCAATATACAAGATGCAAATTGATAATGCTTTGTGTGACCTAGGGGCTAGTGTTAGTCTAATGCCATACTCGGTATACCAAAGACTTGGGATAGGGGAACTTCTACCCACCAACATCACCCTTCAATTGGCCGATCGCTCTATTAAATTCCCAAAGGGTAAGGTAGAGGATGTTCCTCTAAGGGTGGGGAAGTTTGTAATCCCGGTGGATTTTGTTGTGTTAGAGATGGATGAAGATGTTAACATTCCAATAATTCTAGGAAGACCTTTTCTTGCTACTTCGGGTGCTTTAATAGATGTTCAAAGTGCTAAAATTTCACTAAAAGTAGGAGATGAGGTGATAGAATTTGATTTGAATGAGAGCATGAAATATCCAAGCTCTAGTCTTGATAATTGCATGATGATTGATACTATTGATTCTATTGTAACTTCTATGCATGAGCACTTGCTCACTACTAACGATGCCCTTGAGAATGTCCTTTTGAACAAGGAAAAGATAGGTGACCAAAGCAAAGAGATGGCATTGTATGAAGAGATGCTTGAAGGAAGTACGGAATCAAGCAATGAGCAAGTGTGCATGGGAATCACAACACATGATGCATTAGAAGTAGCTATCTCAACAGAAGGTAAGGGTGTTCCAATGGTAGAGTTGAAACCTCTACCATCACACCTAAGGTATGAGTTTCTGGGCCCCAATTCAACTTTTCCGGTTATTGTGAATTCTTCTTTGAACGAGTGCCAAACTCAAATGTTATGTGGTGTTTTGAGAGATCACCAAGGTGCTTTAGGCTATACCATAGATAACCTCAAAGGTATTAGCCCCGCTTTATGTATGCACCACATAACACTTGAGGAGGGTGCTAAGCCTTCCATTGAGAGGCAAAGGAAACTCAATCCTCAAATGGGGGAGGTGGTGAAGAAGGAAATCACCAAACTCCTTGATGCCGGCATTATCTTCCCCATTTCGAGTTCTAGATGGGTTTCCCCGTTCATGTGGTCCCTAAAAAGGGAGGAATGACCGTAGTTGAAAATGAGAATGGTAATCTCATTTCAACTAGAACGGTGACTGGTTGGAGGATGTGCATAGACTATAGACGTCTAAATGCATCCACCAACAAGGATCATTTTCCTCTCCCTTTTATCGACCAAATGCTTGAAAGACTAACCAAGCACAAGTATTATTGCTTTCTTGATGGTTATTCGGGTTTCTTTCAAATCCCTATAAACCCGGATGACCAAGAGAAAACAACTTTTACTTGTCCCTATGGAACCTTTGCATACAGGAGGATGCCCTTCGGGCTTTGCAACGCACCGGCAACCTTCCAAAGATGCATGATGAGTATTTTTGGGGACATGCTTGAAGCCGAAATGGAAGTTTTCATGGATGATTTCTCGGTAGGGGGCCTTTCGTTCGAGGATTGTTTGTCCCTTTGGGCAGGTGCTTGACAAGATGTGAGAAAGGTCAATTTGGTTTTGAATTGGGAGAAATGCCACTTTATGGTGGAAGAGGGAATTGTCCTTGGTCACAAGATTTCAAGCAAAGGGATTGAGGTTGACAAGGCCAAAGTTGAAGTGATAGAAAAGCTTCCCCCACCAATCAATGTGAGAGGAGTAAGGTCATTTTTGGGGCATGCCGGGTTCTATAGGAGATTCATCAAGGATTTCTCACAAATTGCTAGACCCCTAAATGCTCTTCTTCAAAAAGATGCCATCTTTATTTTTGATGAAGAGTGTCTCCAAGCTTTCAACAAATTAAAGGAGGCTTTAATCTCAACTCCAATTGTGCAAGGGCCAAGATGGGATTTGCCATTTGAGCTTATGTGCGATGCAAGTGATGTTGCGATTGGAGGTGTATTGGGGCAAAGGGTAGAGAAGAGGCTTCACGTGATTTACTACATGTCTAAGACCTTGAATGAAGCTCAACGGAACTACACCACAACAGAGAAAGAATTTCTTGCCGTGGTTCATGCTTTTGAGAAGTTTTGGAACTACCTCATTGGTTCCAAAACTATTGTCTACACTGATCATGCGGCTATTAGGTACCTTGTGGCAAAGAAAGAGTCCAAGCCTCGTCTTCTTCGTTGGGTGCTATCACTTCAACAATTCGATGTAGAGATTCGGGACAAAAAGGGGGCCGAAAATGTGGTTGCGGATCATCTATCCCGGTTAGAGAACGTGCAAGATAATGACGATGGGGTCCCAATTTGTGATGAGTTAAAAGATGATGTGCTTTACTTGTTGGCCGAGAAAGATCTTCCTTGGTTTGCGGATTTGGTGAACTATTTGGCTTGTGGGGAGTTTCCCCAAATGCTTCAAGGAACCAGAAGAAGAAGTTGAAAAGGGAAGCAAGGCATTACATATGGGATGATCCGATCCTTTTCAAAAGAGGAGTAGATGGTTTACTCCGTAGATGTGTGCCAAATGATGAAGTGAAGAGCGTTTTGAAGATGTGCCACTCCGATCCTTGTGGAGGGCACATGGGTGCCAACAAAACAGCCTTCAAAGTATTACAAAGCGGGTTATGGTGGCCTCAAATCTTCAAAGATTCATGGGGATTTGTGAAAACATGTGACTCTTGCCAAAGAACCGGTAATGTTTCGAAGAGAAATGAAATGCCTCAACAACCGATTCTTGAACTTGAGGTGTTTGATGTGTGGGGCATTGATTTCATGGGACCTTTTCCCTCATCTAATGGAAATCAATACATCCTTGTGGCGGTTGATTATGTTTCTAAATGGGTTGAAGCCATTGCCTCCCCAACTAATGACCACAAGGTAGTGATGAAGATGTTCAAAAAGGTGATATTTCCAAGATTTGGGATCCCTAGAGCAGTGGTTAGCGATAATGGTTCTCATTTTATTCATAATGTGTTTCAAAAGATGCTGAGAAAGAATGGGGTCCATCAACGCTTTGGCACGACTTATCACCCGCAAACAAGTGGGCAAGCGGAGGTTTCCAATCGCCAAATCAAGGTAATTCTTGAGAAAACAGTGGCTAGGAATAGGAAAGATTGGTGGGACAAGCTAGATGATGCCCTTTGGGCCTATAGAACCGCTTTCAAAACCCCCATCGGCACTACCCCCTACCGGCTTGTATATGGTAAGTCTTGTCACCTTCCGGTTGAACTTGAACACCGTGCTCAATGGGCTATCAAAAAGATCAACTTTGATTTGGCGAGTGCGGGTGAAAAGGTGGCTAGACTTGCATGAGTTAGAGGAACTACGGATGGATGCTTATGATTGTGCAAGCTTGTACAAAACCCGGTCAAAGGAGTGGCACGACCGGCAAATTGAAAAGAAGACCTTCAATGTTGGAGATAAGGTGTTGCTTTACAATTCAAGGATGAAACTGTTTCCCGGAAAGCTCATGTCAAGGTGGAGTGGTCCATTCACCGTTAAGGAGGTGTTCCCCCATGGAGCAGTTGAGCTAAATGATTTGGATGGATCGAGGTCGTTCAAGGTCAATGGGCATCGCCTCAAGCTTTATTATGAGGATGCTCATGTTGGTTTGATTGAGTCAATGCAATGCAGTCTCATCTCTTGAATGTGTGAAGTACGTCAAGCTAGTGACGTTAAAGAAGCGCTTCCGGGAGGCAACCCGAGTTTCTAACCCTCCTCTATTCTATTTGCTTGATGTTTTTTTTCTTCTTTCACAACTTTGGATTGATGGTTTTGCGGGTATTTGGTTTGTGTTGGTATTCTTGTTTGTCTTGCCTTAAAAAGGAATGCATTTTCCATATACCTTAGGCATGATTGTGTTGTATTTTAGTGTGTCTTGAGGGGAAGTTTTGTGCAAATTTTCAGATAGAGGGATTTAGGGGTGTTCGACCAAACTACAGCAAGGTTCGGCCGAACTTTGCAAAAGTTTGACCGAACCACCCAAGAGTTCGGCCGCTCCTCCCCTAGAACTCAAAATGGGCTAAAAACTGTCGAATTCTGGAAAATCAAAGAGTTCGACCGAACTTTTCATAAGTTTGGTCGAACCTATGCTGGTCCGACCGAACCTTCAGAAAGTTCGGCCGCTCCTGTTCTGGAAATCAAATTAGGCTGAATTCTGGCAGTTTCTGGAAAATCCAAAAGTTCGGTCTTTTAAAAAAACTTTTAAAAAGTTTGGTCGAACTTATTATGGTCCGACCGAACCTCATAAGGTCCGACCGAACCTTTTTCGATCTTGCCCAGATTTAATAGACTTGAGCCGCTGCTTTCTCACTCTTACTTCTTACTTTCGGCTCTCCCTCTCCCTTTTCTTCTCCTTCTCACCCTAATACTCCATAGTCACCCCTCCTTCAACCTCAAATCTCCATAAAAATCACTCCTATCTTTTTCCCTCCTCACTTCATTTACATCCACTACTCAATTCCTAAAATCTCCCATAAAAATCACTCCTTGAATTTTCCCCAATTTCTAGGGTTTGAGTGGCTTGAAACTTCTTGATTTCTACTTACTTCCAATCAATTGTGGTATGGTTATTCTAACTTTTGCAAGCTCATTTCTTCAATTTCTCTTTGTTTTACCATGTTTTACATGTTCAAGTATGATATGTGGTACAATTGATATTGTTAGTCATGGCTTGTTTGATTTAAATGGTTATTGGGATTTCCTTGTTGTAATTGGTTGGTTGTTGTTAGTAGAACTTGTTTCATGATGAATATGCATGTATGACTTGGGTTTTCATGATTTCAATTTGTTTGCTTGAATGTGTTAATCTTTCACTAGGTTGTTCATGCTACATTTTGATTGAGAAATTCTTGAGTTGGATGGAATTTTGTGACTATTACTCATTGTTCTCGGTTTGATTTCGATGAGTTTTGAGTGGATTTCATGAATTTTAGGGGACGTCATGCCCATTTTCGCCTAGGTTTTCTTAGGATTTGCATTCGATTGCCATAGGATTTTTAGCTCATGCCTTGGTTTATAAGTGTCCATTAATGCCTTGAATTGTATTGTTGCTACCGTCTACATCTATTTCACAACTCATGGCTTTTACTCTCATTGCACACACTTTTAATCTCGACGAGCTTCTTGTGCCTTTTGGTTTGAATCTTCCTAATGTTAATTCTTGGCGATTTTTGTAGATTCACAATGCATCTTTTTGGCAAAAGCAAGTCCAAGAGGAAGAGGACGGGAGAATCTTCATCGTCAAATTTCCTCCTCCTCCCGGCATCTATGATCATGGCATCATCGCTCCAAACAACACTTTTGGGATGTCTATAAAACCCTCATAGACCGTCCCATTCGTTCTACAAGGTTCTTCTGCGGGAACACCTTAAGAAAGCTTGGCATCATGGATGAAGTAGTCCGGCTCGCACAAAAATTTGGTTGGGGCGAGTTCATTGACCTCCACGCTCACACCTATGAGCGCGTCACATTGGAGTTCCTTGCTTCCCCGCAAGGAAGTCATTGAAGAAGATGATGAAGGGAATGAATCTCAAATTATTCTTCACTTTCGTATGTTCAACGAAGACCATTCCCTATCCGAGAGTGAGCTCAATGAGATCTTCCATTGGCAAGCAACCGGGATGCATCGGCCTTCCGATATGACCTCAATGTGTCGCATTCCCTATAATGAACAAGAATGGTGGCAGAGCATCTCCACCAAGCCCATCTTTCGCACTAACACCGCAAAGGTCAACAACATCATCCATATTGCTTTGAGATACTTTGCCCGGCTCCTTCAGTATGCCGTATTCTTCAAGGCAAACCTCGGCTCTATGGTGAAAGATGAGGTAGCTTGCCTTTTCTTGGCCGACAATCCTCAGCGTTTAAAGTTCAAATGCTCCACCACTTTTATCTCGAGATTGTTGGACACTCGAGATGGGCGGCTTGGTGATGAGATACACATGGGGGGCATGATCACCCTCATTGCCCTTTCTTTGAATGGTGGAGCTTACAAGGACCAAATTGATTTGCTCCCCATGTGCTCCAAAACAAAGAAGAAGAGGCCGTCGGCTACCCTCCTTATGCTCTTTCTATTGTTGCTCTCCGCAACCAACGCTTCATCAACTACTCCACCCAGAATCGCAAATTTATCCTCTTGGTAGATAATGGAGAAGAATGGTGTGTCCTCCCGGATCCTCCTCACACTTCGGTAGACCCTTCCAACCCGCTAAGGTGGAAGATTGCGCGAAAATTCATCCCCGATGAATTAAGGAAAAAACAAGCCCGCGGTGCAATCCCTCACCCTCAACCGGTCTACCAAGTGGAGCATAATTTCCCCCCCCCTAGTGGGGGAGGTGAGAAATCTTCTTCTTCTTCCTCTTCTCCTTTTGATATGAGTGCCCTGCGTAGTACCCTCGATGGTATTCGTTTTGATAATCAGGCTTCTATTGAACAATGGGGGTACTACGCAAGGATGAACTATGATAGTCTTGTGCAAGCGGGCGTTCAAACGCCCTATGTTAACTATCCCTACCACCCGCCTCAAGAGGGCCCAGTTCCACATTGGGACACCTATGACCCTAACAACCCCTCCCCCAACACCTATGCTTATTGGGAAGGTCCTATCGACCCATCCCAACGTGTTGGTACCCCATACAACCCTTATCGGCCGGGTGGGTGCGACTACGCCTATGATCCGGCAAGTCCATCAACCCCGAATCCTTTTGATGGTGGTTGGGGTACCAAAGGGTGGCCCTATGAGCACTTTAACCAACCTTTCCATCCATCCATGGATCGCCCGGGGTTTGATTTCATGAACCCCCTCAGGAACGGGAGGATAGAAACCCCCAATGAGGGTTCTCTCCCTCCATTTCCCCCCCCGGACTTTCATGCCTATTCCTTTTGCTCGAGACGTGCAAAAAACTAGCGTGGGGGAGGATGTTCCTTTTGGTTGAAGTGTACATAGGAGGGTAGTGTGGTAGGATGGTAGCTTGTGCATATGGAGAACCATCACGGATAATGAATTTATTGTAGTTAGAGATGATTTTTGGTTGGTAATATTCTTATGATGATGATGTTAAAAAAAAAAAAAAAAAAAAAAAAAAAAAAAAAAAATTGTTTTTCCCTCTTCTCTCTTGATCCCAAAATCCAAATCCAAAATCCAAATCCCAAAATCCAAATTTTGTAGATAGCTTTTTGTCAATCTTTTTCTTTTGTTTATAATTCTAGTCTTTTCCTTTTGTTCACTAACTTTTCTTTGTATAGTTGTAGTGTTTCTTTTCTTTTGGCTCACTTTCCTTGTAGCTTGAAAACGGAAGCACAAAATGATGGGATAAGGAGCAACTCAAGCTCCGGAAACCTTGGTGAGATCGCAATTTTGCCTTGTGTTCTATTTCAAGCAGCATTTGGTGAGATCTTTCCCTATTTTTCCTTTTTTTTCCTTGTGTGCATAGTTAGCTTAGACTAGAATGGAGTTGATTGTTCGAGGTTGTTTGCATTTGATTCCTCGGAATCTGGTGATCGTTGGTATTGATGCCGAACGATCTTTGTTTGTCGATTGAGAATTATATGTTTACTAGCCTCTTATCTCTCTTGTACTCCTTGCATCAAAAAAAAAAAAAAAAAAAAAAAAGAAAAAAAAGGGGGTGAAAAAGATTTTCCTTTTTATTCATGGCAAACCACGAAAAGCTTAGTTGTTTCATTTTCATTTCGAGCATAATAATGTTGACTCGTGTGTTTGAATGCTTTGCTTCTTGAGTGTTATAAGTTTGCATGCTTCGGGATTGCCATTGGTTGACTCTGGGACATGTTCATGCTAAGGTAGTTGTTCTAGAACTCGTTAGGCCCATCGAACCCAAATTCACTTGTTTGTGGTAAGAAGGTGTTGCTCTCATTAGGGGATTTGAAGCCCTAGAGATGGTTTT
This sequence comes from Chenopodium quinoa, assembly GCF_001683475.1. Classification (NCBI taxonomy): domain Eukaryota; kingdom Viridiplantae; phylum Streptophyta; class Magnoliopsida; order Caryophyllales; family Amaranthaceae; genus Chenopodium; species Chenopodium quinoa. The sequence continues at coordinate 11,709 of NW_018743608.1, forward strand.
TGTAACCCGATGTGAGCTTTATTGTTCAAGCCTCCAACATTACTTGTATGAGCGGCGTAGGATCCTCACCAAGGCATGCTTAGATCTAGAACTTGGCGTCTGGCTCCCGAGATCGAGACCGAACTAACCTACGAATGACAAAGGCATTCTTCATTCGGTGACTATTTTTGTTTTCTAGTATTAGTTTTTTTTTTCTTTTGTATTTTTGGGTTGCATTTGCCCTTACCATGTTGAATCTTCCCCTCCTTGATTATAGCACATTGCAAGCCCATGGCCCTTTTTTTTTACTTTCACCCTTAGAATCGTGAAGCTCAAGCCATGAGGGTTTATTGTAGTTTTGATTTGAAATTTGGAAGGGAATGGTTCTACTTGGAAAGTGAAGCAGTGTTTTTGTGAATATATGTTCAAGAAAAGCAAATGTAAATCCTAGAAAAAGCCTTTGAAGCTAAAAAAAAAAAAAAGAGAGAGAATGTGACAAACGAAGGGTTGATGAATGAAGATGTAAGAGGAAAGCGAAAGCTCAAAAGTGTTTGGCATTATAGTTCAAGATTGTGGAAACGTAGTTTGAAAATTGGTTGATGATTGATTTTGAAAAAGAGGCTTGATCACCCTTTGCTTCACGGTTAGGCTAAGCACCAATTTCCAAATTCCTCCACACCCTTACCCCCTAGCCATCGTTATAACCCTTTCAATGCCCTGTTGACCTAGGTTGGTTGAGTCACTTATCGTGGAGGGAGCTGGAACTCAAGCATATGGAGAAGGCATGACTTGGTGAGATGTCGGGTTCCCCTATTTTGCAGTGTTTTATCTTTGTTCCGGCTCCTTCGAGGAGTCACTTGATGCTATCTCCAAGGGCGGATTTGAATCTAGATGAGGGAACGCGGTAAGATTGTATGGAATGCGGGGGGAGTGGTGCATGTTTGAGTTCTCTATGCTTAGCATAGCTTATCCTTCAATCAACTTTCGGCATCCCCTTGCATGCTCACTTCTACTACTCAGAAAGTTTGACACATGTTATCTCCAAAAGCTCGATTTGGCTATGATTTGTGTTGGATTTGTTGTTTCTTTTTCCCTTTTTTTTGTTTGTCTTGAACGCAATTTTGTAAGAGTTGTGGGGTATGCTCTCTGGAAACCCTCACGAGATCACAACTCGTCCTCATCGGCGACCTTGGGGTTTAAATGGCTTGTTGCTTTTGCTAAAAGCAATTTCGGTTTTTCTTTTGTTCCTTGCATGTTTGAATAACTAATTCTTTCTCCCTTGTTCTTTTTCCTTTGCTTTGCTCGAGGGCGAGCAAAGGCTTAGCGTGGGGGAGTTTGATGAGTGACATTTATGTCACTCTTAGGGGTAGTATTTAGGTCTTTTTCCTCTTATTTTTCTTAGGTTTTTCCACCTCATTATCCTCTTATGGCTTCTTTTTGTGTTGATGAAAAGTAATGCTTATTTTGATAATCTTTATGCATTATTTTATCATCCCCATGCTCTCGTGAACTTTGGTATCTTCTGCAGGTTCCGTGACAGTCCTATGCACGGTGGGAGGCCCCTTGGCCAAGCATGGAAGCCATGGACAAAGGAAAGAGGGGCAAAAGGGAAGGAGAGGAAGCAAGAAAAGGAAGTGCAAGAGGAGGTGTGGCCGAACCTCTGAAAGGTCCGGTCGAACCTTGGTGTGGTCAAACTTTTCAAAAGTTCGACCGAACCTCCAGGGTGCAGTGAAGGCAGTGTCAAACCTGTTTTCAGCAATTTTGCAGGAGAGGTCGAACCTCAAAAGTTCGACCAAACAAGGATCAGGGAGGTTCGACCGAACCTACACATGGTTCGACCGAACCTACCCTGAGTCCGACCGAACTTACCCAGTTCGGTCGGACCTTTTCCCGATCTCAGCCAATTTTGTACGGACTATTTAAGGTCCTTTTGAGATCGTTTAAAAAGAGGGGAGAAGCAGGACAGTAGCCTAGTTTTCAGAAACCTCCTTAGTTTGAAACATTCCTTAGGATTAATTTAGCTTAGTTTTCATCAAATCAAATCATTGTATTAGTGAAATTCAAGAATTATTCTCAAAGTTGGGCAATTTGTATTCAACATTTGAAGCTTCAATTAGTAATTTCTCCAACCTTCTTCCTTTTAATTTCAGATTTCATTTGGTATTTGCATGTTATTTAAATCTTCTTAGTTCTTGGTAATTTGTTATTGGATGATAGTTATTTCAATTGTTAACCACTTTTCCCCAATTATTGAAGTATTTAGAACCCTAATTCTTGATTGCATGTTGATAAACATGAGTTGTGAGTAGTTTTCTTGCTAGGGGTTGGGTGAAGCTCGACCTTTTGGGTTAACTATGCAAATGTGGGAGAAGCATTGATGTTTGTATTGCAATTAAATTGATTATATGAGATTGCTTGTTAGTTCCTCATGATAGGTTTAGCTACCCTTGACTAAGGAGCTTGATAGTATGATATGCCTAATTTGACATGGAAGTGTAAATTGAGTACGTCATTACTTATTGTAATTTGATTATGTATCATCTATTGCTAAACTAATGAGGAATCTAAGTTTAGTAGTGTGAGTTGTTTTCTAATTGCATGAGGTTGATTTTACATATAGTCCTTGCTATATCTTGTCTATTTTACTCCCCGTTTGCCTATTTGCCTTGGTTGAGCGGATCTCATTCCCTAGTATCTTTAATTCATTGATTTAGCACCATAGTTTGTTTGTCTTCTTGACGAACCCCTATTCACCAATTGACTTCGAGCTAGCTTAAGTGTAAAGATCTTTGGCAATCATATCCTGTTCCTTGTGGACCGAACTCTTACTTGTCATTATGCTTGGTTTGTAAGGTGTTTGTTAATAAATGTGTTTGATTGAGTGTGGAATGTACGACCGTTCGCACGCCCATCAAAATGGCGCCGTTGCCGGGGAACGGTGTTGTTGATAGCTAATTGATTACTTGAGTCTAGTTCACTATAAAAAAAATTCAAAAAGATTGTCTCTTTTTGGCTACACTTGTAGCCTTGGTACTAATTGCGTTTGTTGAGAGTGTATGCGCAGAACTCATAACAGGATCTTGGTACCTTACGATCCCGAGATTGAGCAAACTTATAGAAGGAGAAAAAGAGCCGGTTCTAGGCCGTTTACTACTCCCCCAGCTAGAGAGACCAATTTCGAGGAGGATCGAGATCAAATGGGTGACGCGGAACCACCACCTCAAAGACCTTTAAAGGAGTTGGGAACTCCGGGAGCTTATAGAGCTTCAAGCGGCATTGCTCCACCCGTTACTCAAGCCAATGACTTCGAGATTCGGCCCGCAATGATTAATTTGATTGAAAGGAGGCAATATAGTGGAGCAAAACATGAGAGCCCTCTTGCACACTTGAACGAGTTCGAAAAATATTGTAACACGATCAAGGTAAATGGGGTAACTCAAGAGTTTGTGAGACTAAAGTTGTTTCCTTTTTCTTTGATAGGAAGAGCTCTTGAATGGCTGAGAAGGAGGTGAGGCCTAACTCCTTGAGAACTTGGGACGAGGTCACCACGGCTTTCTTAGGAAGATTCTATTCCCAAAAGAAGACGGCCGAGGCAAGAGCTTTGATCAAGGTTTTCCGTCAAAAGCTAGTGAAACCATTTATTGAAGCATGGGAACGATACAAGGAATATCAAAGGGAGTGCCCTCATCATGGCATTCCTTCATACCAAGTGCTTCAAATTTTCTATGGAGGCTTGAGCCACAAGGAAAGACTAGCTTGGAAGCAGGAGCGGGTGGCCGATTATGAACAAGACGGAGGAGCAAGTCATAGAGATAATTGAGGATGTGGTGAGGCACCACATGGATTGGCAAGAAGGAGAGAGAGATTCTCTAAACAAGGGAGGAAATGCGGTTTACTCCGTTGATCATCTTAATGCCATCAACAATTTGACCTCCCAAATCGCCAACCTTGGAAAGGAGATGACGTCCATTAAGGCAAAACTAGAGACCTCTAGTTCAACACAAGAGCATCCCTCCCAATCTAAGGGGAGAGGTATGAATTCTAACTCTTCTCCCTCTACTTCTAATAACATGCCTCATGGATGTTTGTTTTGTGAAAATTGTGGGTCTTATGACCATGATACCTCTTCTTGTAATTATGATTTCCAACCCCAACCCCAATACGAAGATGGTAATGAAAATGAAAATGAACAAGTCAATGCCTTGTCTTATGATAATAGACATAGGAATGACAATCAAAGATACTTACCACCAAATAGAAGAGAACAAGGGGGGAATTCCTATAACCAAAGAGGAAATGATTACGATTACCATAATCAAAATCAATGGGGAAGTAGGAACCAAAGGGACCAAAATCCCCAAGGTAACTACAACCAACAAGGTGGTTATGGTAACCATAATCATAATAATCAAGGAAACTATGGGAATCAAGGGCAATTTCACCAAGGGGGAAACTCTAATAATCGGAACAATTGGAACAACAATAATAATAGAGTTTCTTCTAATCAAAATACGTCCAATTCGAATGCTAGAGGTAATAGGGCTTCCCAAGACAACCACTATGCACAAGCACCACATAGTAGGTCTAGCTTGGAGGAAATGATGGAAAATCAAACTAAAATGTTCAATTCTTTCATGGCCTCAAGTGAAAAGAAATTTAGTGAAGTAATGACCCATAACAAAATGCTTGAAACACAAAATTTCTCAATTGGCCAATGCTTTAAAGAGGGTGCTAACACTTCTAAACTTCCACCCCAAGGACTTGACCCCAAGAAACCGGTGAATGCTATATGAACTAGGAGTGGGAAAGTGTTGGAAGAGAGAGTCCCTAAGGAAAACAATGAGAAAGTGAACATGAGTGAGCCTCCCTTTAAAAGCGATTCTGAACAAGAGAGAGAGCAAAACCATGAGAATGAAAAGGAGAAAGAATGTGAGAAAGAAAAAGAATTTGAGAAAGAGAGAAGAGAAAAAGAGAGTGAAAAAGAAAACCAAACAATTGCAAAGACTTCCATATCCCCATAAAATTTGTGAGACACAAATTAGATGTGCAATTCGGAAAATTCCTTGAAACACTGAAGCAAATTCACCTTTCAATCCCTTTTACCGATGCTATCAAGCAAATGCCTAACTATGCTAGGTTTTTAAAAGATATTTTGAGTGGAAGGAGAAAGTGTGATGTGGTGGAAACGGTGAATCTCACCGAGAATTGTAGTGCTATTATCATGAATAAGATGCCACCAAAGTTAAAAGATCCCGGTAACTTTTCTATCCATGTGCAATATACAAGATGCAAATTGATAATGCTTTGTGTGACCTAGGGGCTAGTGTTAGTCTAATGTCATACTCGGTATAACCAAAGACTTGGGATAGGGGAACTTCTACCCACCAACATCAACCCTTCAATTGGCCGATCGCTCTATTAAATTCCCAAAGGGTAAGGTAGAGGATGTTCCTCTAAGGGTGGGGAAGTTTGTAATCCCGGTGGATTTTGTTGTGTTAGAGATGGATGAAGATGTTAACATTCCAATAATTCTAGGAAGACCTTTTCTTGCTACTTCGGGTGCTTTAATAGATGTTCAAAGTGCTAAAATTTCACTAAAAGTAGGAGATGAGGTGATAGAATTTGATTTGAATGAGAGCATGAAATATCCAAGCTCTAGTCTTGATAATTGCATGATGATTGATACTATTGATTCTATTGTAACTTCTATGCATGAGCACTTGCTCACTACTAACGATGCCCTTGAGAATGTCCTTTTGAACAAGGAAAAGATAGGTGACCAAAGCAAAGAGATGGCATTTTATGAAGAGATGCTTGAAGTAAGTACGGAATCAAGCAATGAGCAAGTGTGCATGGGAATCACAACACATGATGCATTAGAAGTAGCTATCTCAACAGAAGGTAAGGGTGTTCCAATGGTAGAGTTGAAACCTCTACCATCACACCTAAGGTATGAGTTTCTGGGCCCCAATTCAACTTTTCCGGTTATTGTGAATTCTTCTTTGAACGAGTGCCAAACTCAAATGTTATGTGGTGTTTTGAGAGATCACCAAGGTGCTTTAGGCTATACCATAGATAACCTCAAAGTTATTAGCCCCGCTTTATGTATGCACCACATAACACTTGAGGAGGGTGCTAAGCCTTCCATTGAGAGGCAAAGGAAACTCAATCCTCAAATGGGGGAGGTGGTGAAGAAGGAAATCACCAAACTCCTTGATGCCGGCATTATCTTCCCCATTTCGAGTTCTAGATGGGTTTCCCCATTCATGTGGTCCCTAAAAAGGGAGGAATGACCGTAGTTGAAAATGAGAATGGTAATCTCATTTCAACTAGAACGGTGACTGGTTGGAGGATGTGCATAGACTATAGACGTCTAAATGCATCCACCAACAAGGATCATTTTCCTCTCCCTTTTATCGACCAAATGCTTGAAAGACTAACCAAGCACAAGTATTATTGCTTTCTTGATGGTTATTCGGGTTTCTTTCAAATCCCTATAAACCCGGATGACCAAGAGAAAACAACTTTTACTTGTCCCTATGAAACCTTTGCATACAGGAGGATGCCCTTCGGGCTTTGCAACGCATCGGCAACCTTCCAAAGATGCATGATGAGTATTTTTGGGGACATGCTTGAAGCCGAAATGGAAGTTTTCATGGATGATTTCTCGGTAGGGGGCCTTTCGTTCGAGGATTGTTTGTCCAACTTGGGCAGGTGCTTGACAAGATGTGAGAAGGTCAATTTGGTTTTGAATTGGGAGAAATGCCACTTTATGGTGGAAGAGGGAATTGTCCTTGGTCACAAGATTTCAAGCAAAGGGATTGAGGTTGACAAGGCCAAAGTTGAAGTGATAGAAAAGCTTCCCCCACCAATCAATGTGAGAGGAGTAAGGTCATTTTTGGGGCATGCCGGGTTCTATAGGAGATTCATCAAGGATTTCTCACAAATTGCTAGACCCCTAAATGCTCTTCTTCAAAAAGATGCCATCTTTATTTTTGATGAAGAGTGTCTCCAAGCTTTCAACAAATTAAAGGAGGCTTTAATCTCAACTCCAATTGTGCAAGGGCCAAGATGGGATTTGCCATTTGAGCTTATGTGCGATGCAAGTGATGTTGCGATTGGAGGTGTATTGGGGCAAAGGGTAGAGAAGAGGCTTCACGTGATTTACTACATGTCTAAGACCTTGAATGAAGCTCAACGGAACTACACCACAACAGAGAAAGAATTTCTTGCCGTGGTTCATGCTTTTGAGAAGTTTTGGAACTACCTCATTGGTTCCAAAACTATTGTCTACACTGATCATGCGGCTATTAGGTACCTTGTGGCAAAGAAAGAGTCCAAGCCTCGTCTTCTTCGTTGGGTGCTATCACTTCAACAATTCGATGTAGAGATTCGGGACAAAAAGGGGGCCGAAAATGTGGTTGCGGATCATCTATCCCGGTTAGAGAACGTGCAAGATAATGACGATGGGTCCCAATTTGTGATGAGTTAAAAGATGATGTGCTTTACTTGTTGGCCGAGAAAGATCTTCCTTGGTTTGCGGATTTGGTTAACTATTTGGCTTGTGGGGAGTTTCCCCCAAATGCTTCAAGGAACCAGAAGAAGAAGTTGAAAAGGGAAGCAAGGCATTACATATGGGATGATCCGATCCTTTTCAAAAGAGGAGTAGATGGTTTACTCCGTAGATGTGTGCCAAATGATGAAGTGAAGAGCGTTTTGAAGATGTGCCACTCCGATCCTTGTGGAGGGCACATGGGTGCCAACAAAACAGCCTTCAAAGTATTACAAAGCGGGTTATGGTGGCCTCAAATCTTCAAAGATTCATGGGGATTTGTGAAAACATGTGACTCTTGCCAAAGAACCGGTAATGTTTCGAAGAGAAATGAAATGCCTCAACAACCGATTCTTGAACTTGAGGTGTTTGATGTGTGGGGCATTGATTTCATGGGACCTTTTCCCTCATCTAATGGAAATCAATACATCCTTGTGGCGGTTGATTATGTTTCTAAATTGGTTGAAGCCATTGCCTCCCCAACTAATGACCACAAGGTAGTGATGAAGATGTTCAAAAAGGTGATATTTCCAAGATTTGGGATCCCTAGAGAAGTGGTTAGCGATAATGGTTCTCATTTTATTCATAATGTGTTTCAAAAGATGCTGAGAAAGAATGGGGTCCATCAACGCTTTGGCACGACTTATCACCCGCAAACAAGTGGGCAAGCGGAGGTTTCCAATCGCCAAATCAAGGTAATTCTTGAGAAAACAGTGGTTAGGAATAGGAAAGATTGGTGGGACAAGCTAGATGATGCCCTTTGGGCCTATAGAACCGCTTTCAAAACCCCCATCGGCACTACCCCCTACCGGCTTGTATATGGTAAGTCTTGTCACCTTCCGGTTGAACTTGAACACCGTGCTCAATGGGCTATCAAAAAGATCAACTTTGATTTGGCGAGTGCGGGTGAACAAAGGTGGCTAGACTTGCATGAGTTAGAGGAACTACGGATGGATGCTTATGATTGTGCAAGATTGTACAAAACCCGGTCAAAGGAGTGGCACGACCGGCAAATTGAAAAGAAGACCTTCAATGTTGGAGATAAGGTGTTGCTTTACAATTCAAGGATGAAACTGTTTCCCGGAAAGCTCATGTCAAGGTGGAGTGGTCCATTCACCGTTAAGGAGGTGTTCCCCCATGGAGCAGTTGAGCTAAATGATTTGGATGGATCGAGGTCGTTCAAGGTCAATGGGCATCGCCTCAAGCTTTATTATGAGGATGCTCATGTTGGTTTGATTGAGTCAATGCAATGCAGTCTCATCTCTTGAATGTGTGAAGTACGTCAAGCTAGTGACGTTAAAGAAGCGCTTCCGGGAGGCAACCCGAGTTTCTAACCCTCCTCTATTCTATTTGCTTGATGTTTTCTTTTCTTCTTTCACAACTTTGGATTGATGGTTTTGCGGGTATTTGGTTTGTGTTGGTATTCTTGTTTGTCTTGCCTTAAAAAGGAATGCATTTTCCATATACCTTAGGCATGATTGTGTTGTATTTTAGTGTGTCTTGAGGGGAAGTTTTGTGCAAATTTTCAGATAGAGGGATTTAGGGGTGTTCGACCAAACTACAGCAAGGTTCGGCCGCACTTTGCAAAAGTTTGACCGAACCACCCAAGAGTTCGGCCGCTCCTCCCCTAGAACTCAAAATGGGCTAAAAACTGTCGAATTCTGGAAAATCAAAGAGTTCGACCGAACTTTTCATAAGTTTGGTCGAACCTATGCTGGTCCGACCGAACCTTCAGAAAGTTCGGCCGCTCCTGTTCTGGAAATCAAATTAGGCTGAATTCTGGCAGTTTCTGGAAAATCCAAAAGTTCGGTCGAACTTTTAAAAAGTTTGGTCGAACTTATTATGGTCCGACCGAACCTCATAAGGTCCGACCGAACCTTTTTCGATCTTGCCCAGATTTAATAGACTTGAGCCGTTGCTTTCTCACTCTTACTTCTTACTTTCGGCTCTCCCTCTCCCTTTTCTTCTCCTTCTCACCCTAATACTCCATAGTCACCCCTCCTTCAACCTCAAATCTCCATAAAAATCACTCCTATCTTTTTCCCTCCTCACTTCATTTACATCCACTACTCAATTCCTAAAATCTCCCATAAAAATCACTCCTTGAATTTTCCCCAATTTCTAGGGTTTGAGTGGCTTGAAACTTCTTGATTTCTACTTACTTCCAATCAATTGTGGTATGGTTATTCTAACTTTTGCAAGCTCATTTCTTCAATTTCTCTTTGTTTTACCATGTTTTACATGTTCAAGTATGATATGTGGTACAATTGATATTGTTAGTCATGGCTTGTTTGATTTAAATGGTTATTGGGATTTCCTTGTTGTAATTGGTTGGTTGTTGTTAGTAGAACTTGTTTCATGATGAATATGCATGTATGACTTGGGTTTTCATGATTTCAATTTGTTTGCTTGAATGTGTTAATCTTTCACTAGGTTGTTCATGCTACATTTTGATTGAGAAATTCTTGAGTTGGATGGAATTTTGTGACTATTACTCATTGTTCTCGGTTTGATTTCGATGAGTTTTGAGTGGATTTCATGAATTTTAGGGGACGTCATGCCCATTTTCGCCTAGGTTTCCTTAGGATTTGCATTCGATTGCCATAGGATTTTTAGCTCATGCCTTGGTTTATAAGTGTCCATTAATGCCTTGAATTGTATTGTTGCTACCGTCTACATCTATTTCACAACTCATGGCTTTTACTCTCATTGCACACACTTTTAATCTCGACGAGCTTCTTGTGCCCCCTTTTGGTTTGAATCTTCCTAATGTTAATTCTTGGCGATTTTTGTAGATTCAAAATGCATCTTTTTGGCAAAAGCAAGTCCAAGAGGAAGAGGACGGGAGAATCTTCATCGTCAAATTTTCCTCCTCCTCCCGGCATCTATGATCATGGCATCATCGCTCCAAACAAACACTTTTGGGATGTCTATAAAACCCTCATAGACCGTCCCATTCGTTCTACAAGGTTCTTCTGCGGGAACACCTTAAGAAAGCTTGGCATCATGGATGAAGTAGTCCGGCTCGCACAAAAATTTGGTTGGGGCGAGTTCATTGACCTCCACGCTCACACCTATGAGCGCGTCACATTGGAGTTCCTTGCTTCCCTCCGCAAGGAAGTCATTGAAGAAGATGATGAAGGGAATGAATCTCAAATTATTCTTCACTTTCGTATGTTCAACGAAGACCATTCCCTATCCGAGAGTGAGCTCAATGAGATCTTCCATTGGCAAGCAACCGGGATGCATCGGCCTTCCGATATGACCTCAATGTGTCGCATTCCCTATAATGAACAAGAATGGTGGCAGAGCATCTCCACCAAGCCCATCTTTCGCACTAACACCGCAAAGGTCAACAACATCATCCATATTGCTTTGAGATACTTTGCCCGGCTCCTTCAGTATGCCGTATTCTTCAAGGAAAACCTCGGCTCTATGGTGAAAGATGAGGTAGCTTGCCTTTTCTTGGCCGACAATCCTCAGCGTTTAAAGTTCAAATGCTCCACCACTTTTATCTCGAGATTGTTGGACACTCGAGATGGGCGGCTTGGTGATGAGATACACATGGGGGGCATGATCACCCTCATTGCCCTTTCTTTGAATGGTGGAGCTTACAAGGAACAAATTGATTTGCTCCCCCATGTGCTCCAAAACAAAGAAGAAGAGGCCGTCGGCTACCCTCCTTATGCTCTTTCTATTGTTGCTCTCCGCAACCAACGCTTCATCAACTACTCCACCCAGAATCGCAAATTTATCCTCTTGGTAGATAATGGAGAAGAATGGTGTGTCCTCCCGGATCCTCCTCACACTTCGGTAGACCCTTCCAACCCGCTAAGGTGGAAGATTGCGCAAAAATTCATCCCCGATGAATTAAGGAAAAAACAAGCCCGCGGTGCAATCCCTCACCCTCAACCGGTCTACCAAGTGGAGCATAATTTCCCCCCCCCCCCCTAGTGGGGGAGGTGAGAAATCTTCTTCTTCTTCCTCTTCTCCTTTTGATATGAGTGCCCTGCGTAGTACCCTCGATGGTATTCGTTTTGATAATCAGGCTTCTATTGAACAATGGGGGTACTACGCAAGGATGAACTATGATAGTCTTGTGCAAGCGGGCGTTCAAACGCCCTATGTTAACTATCCCTACCACCCGCCTCAAGAGGGCCCAGTTCCACATTGGGACACCTATGACCCTAACAACCCCTCCCCCAACACCTATGCTTATTGGGAAGGTCCTATCGACCCATCCCAACGTGTTGGTACCCCACCATACAACCCTTATCGGTCGGGTGGGTGCGACTACGCCTATGATCCGGCAAGTCCATCAACCCCGAATCCTTTTGATGGTGGTTGGGGTACCCAAGGGTGGCCCTATGAGCACTTTAACCAACCTTTCCATCCATCCATGGATCGCCCGGGGTTTGATTTCATGAACCCCCCTCAGGAACGGGAGGATAGAAACCCTCAATGAGGGTTCTCTCCCTCCATTTCCCCCCCCGGACTTTCATGCCTATTCCTTTTGCTCGAGACGTGCAAAAAACTAGCGTGGGGGAGGATGTTCCTTTTGGTTGAAGTGTACATAGGAGGGTAGTGTGGTAGGATGGTAGCTTGTGCATATGGAGAACCATCACGGATAATGAATTTATTGTAGTTAGAGATGATTTTTGGTTGGTAATATTCTTATGATGATGATGTTAAAAAAAAAAAAAAAAAAAAAAAAAAAAAAAAAAAAAAAAAAATTGTTTTTCCCTCTTCTCTCTTGATCCCAAAATCCAAATCCCAAAATCCAAATCCCAAAATCCAAATTTTGTAGATAGCTTTTTGTCAATCTTTTTCTTTTGTTTATAATTCTAGTCTTTTCCTTTTGTTCACTAACTTTTCTTTGTATAGTTGTAGTGTTTCTTTTCTTTTGGCTCACTTTCCTTGTAGCTTGAAAACGGAAGCACAAAATGATGGGATAAGGAGCAACTCAAGCTCCGGAAACCTTGGTGAGATCGCAATTTTGCCTTGTGTTCTATTTCAAGCAGCATTTGGTGAGATCTTTCCCTATTTTTCTTTTTTTTTTCCCTTGTGTGCATAGTTAGCTTAGACTAGAATGGAGTTGATTGTTCGAGGTTGTTTGCATTTGATTCCTCGGAATCTGGTGATCGTTGGTATTGATGCCGAACGATCTTTGTTTGTCGATTGAGAATTATATGTTTACTAGCCTCTTATCTCTCTTGTACTCCTTGCATCAAAAAAAAAAAAAAAAAAAAAAAAAAAAAAAAGAGAAAAAAAAGGGGGTGAAAAAGATTTTCCTTTTTATTCATGGCAAACCACGAAAAGCTTAGTTGTTTCATTTTCATTTCGAGCATAATAATGTTGACTCGTGTGTTTGAATGCTTTGCTTGTTGAGTGTTATAAGTTTGCATGCTTCGGGATTGCCATTGGTTGACTCTGGGACATGTTCATGCTAAGGTAGTTGTTCTAGAACTTGTTAGGCCCATCGAACCCAAATTCACTTGTTTGTGGTAAGAAGGTGTTGCTCTCATTAGGGGATTTGAAGCCCTAGAGATGGTTTTTGTAACCCGATGTGAGCTTTATTGTTCAAGCCTCCAACATTACTTGTATGAGCGGCGTAGGATCCTCACCAAGGCATGCTTAGATCTAGAACTTGGCGTCTGGCTCCCGAGATCGAGACCGAACTAACCTACGAATGACAAAGGCATTCTTCATTCGGTGACTATTTTTGTTTTCTAGTATTAGTTTTTTTTTTCTTTTGTATTTTTGGGTTGCATTTTCCCTTACCATGTTGAATCTTCCCCTCCTTGATTATAGCACATTGCAAGCCCATGGCCCTTTTGTTTTACTTTCACCCTTAGAATCGTGAAGCTCAAGCCATGAGGGTTTATTGTAGTTTTGATTTGAAATTTGGAAGGGAATGGTTCTACTTGGAAAGTGAAGCAGTGTTTTTGTGAATATATGTTCAAGAAAAGCAAATGTAAATCCTAGAAAAAGCCTTTGAAGCTAAAAAAAAAAAAAAAAAAAAAAAAAGAGAGAGAATGTGACAAACGAAGGGTTGATGAATGAAGATGTAAGAGGAAAGCGAAAGCTTAAAAGTGTTTGGCATTATAGTTCAAGATTGTGGCAACGTAGTTTGAAAATTGGTTGATGATTGATTTTGAAAAAGAGGCTTGATCACCCTTTGCTTCACGGTTAGGCTAAGCACCAATTTCCAAATTCCTCCACACCCTTACCCCCCTAGCCATCGTTATAACCCTTTCAATGCCCTGTTGACCTAGGTTGGTTGAGTCACTTATCGGTGGAGGGAGCTGGAACTCAAGCATATGGAGAAGGCATGACTTGGTGAGATGTCGGGTTCCCCTATTTTGCAGTGTTTTATCTTTGTTCCGGCTCCTTCGAGGAGTCACTTGATGCTATCTCCAAGGGCGGATTTGAATCTAGATGAGGGAACGCGGTAAGATTGTATGGAATGCGGGGGGAGTGGTGCATGTTTGAGTTCTCTATGCTTAGCATAGCTTATCCTTCAATCAAATTTCGGCATCCCCTTGCATGCTCACTTCTACTACTCAGAAAGTTTGACACTCATTCATGTTTGTTATCTCCAAAAGCTCGATTTGGCTATGATTTGTGTTGGATTTGTTGTTTCTTTTTCCCTTTTTTTTTGTTTGTCTTGAACGCAATTTTGTAAGAGTTGTGGGGTATGCTCTCTGGAAACCCTCACGAGATCACAACTCGTCCTCATCGGCGACCTTGGGGTTTAAATGGCTTGTTGCTTTTGCTAAAAGCAATTTCGGTTTTTCTTTTGTTCTTTGCATGTTTGAATAACTAATTCTTTCTCCCTTGTTCTTTTTCCTTTGCTTTGCTCGAGGGCGAGCAAAGGCTTAGCGTGGGGGAGTTTGATGAGTGACATTTATGTCACTCTTAGGGGTAGTATTTAGGTCTTTTTCCTCTTATTTTTCTTAGGTTTTTCCACCTCTTTATCCTCTTATGGCTTCTTTTTGTGTTGATGAAAAGTAATGCTTATTTTGATAATCTTTATGCATTATTTTATCATCCCCATGGTCTCGTGAACTTTGGTATCTTCTGCAGGTTCCGTGACAGTCCTATGCACGGTGGGAGGCCCCTTGGCCAAGCATGGAAGCCATGGACAATGGAAAGAGGGGCAAAAGGGAAGGAGAGGAAGCAAGAAAAGGAAGTGCAAGAGGAGGTGTGGCCGAACCTCTGAAAGGTCCGGTCGAACCTTGGTGTGGTCAAACTTTTCAAAAGTTCGACCGAACCTCCAGGGTGCAGTGAAGGCAGTGTCAAACCTGTTTTCAGCAATTTTGCAGGAGGAACCTCAAAAGTTCGACCAAACAAGGATCAGGGAGGTTCGACCGAACCTACACATGGTTCGACCGAACCTACCCTGAGTCCGACCGAACTTACCCATAGTTCGGTCGGACCTTTTCCCGATCTCAGCCAATTTTGTACGGACTATTTAAGGTCCTTTTGAGATCGTTTAAAAGACGGGGGAGAAGCAGGACAGTAGCCTAGTTTTCAGAAACCTCCCTTAGTTTGAAACATTCCTTAGGATTAATTTAGCTTAGTTTTCATCAAATCAAATCATTGTATTAGTGAAATTCAAGAATTATTCTCAAAGTTGGGCAATTTGTATTCAACATTTGAAGCTTCAATTAGTAATTTCTCCAACCTTCTTCCTTTTAATTTCAGATTTCATTTGGTATTTGCATGTTATTTAAATCTTCTTAGTTCTTGGTAATTTGTTATTGGATGATAGTTATTTCAATTGTTAACCACTTTTCCCCAATTATTGAAGTATTTAGAACCCTAATTCTTGATTGCATGTTGATAAACATGAGTTGTGAGTAGTTTTCTTGCTAGGGGTTGGGTGAAGCTCGACCTTTTTGGGTTAACTATGCAAATGTGGGAGAAGCATTGATGTTTGTATTGCAATTAAATTGATTATATGAGATTGCTTGTTAGTTCCTCATGATAGGTTTAGCTACCCTTGACTAAGGAGCTTGATAGTATGATATGCCTAATTTGACATGGAAGTGTAAATTGAGTACGTCATTACTTATTGTAATTTGATTATGTATCATCTATTGTTAAACTAATGAGGAATCTAAGTTTAGTAGTGTGAGTTGTTTTCTAATTGCATGAGGTTGATTTTACATATATTCCTTGCTATATCTTGTCTATTTTACTCCCCGTTTGCCTATTTGCCTTGGTTGAGCGGATCTCATTCCCTAATATCTTTAATTCATTGATTTAGCACCATAGTTTGTTTGTCTTCTTGACGAACCCCTATTCACCAATTGACTTCGAGCTAGCTTAAGTGTAAAGATCTTTGGCAATCATATCCTGTTCCTTGTGGGCCGAACTCTTACTTGTCATTATGCTTGGTTTGTAAGGTGTTTGTTAATAAATGTGTTTGATTGAGTGTGGAATGTACGACCGTTCGCACGCCCATCAGAATACATCTCAACCGTTGATTAGATTCAATCCAACCGCCCAAAACACGCTACAATAATGGCAAATTTGTAATTTTGGTTGCTGATATACCCCTTTCTCTTCTTTCTCTTACATTGGTTTTTTGCTCTCTCTAAAATAGTCTTCTTTATATCTCTCTCTCTCTCTCTCTAATTCGATCCACTCTTTACAGGTTTTTCAATTTCTACTTGAATTTCATCAAATTCGCACTTCAATCTAGTAATTATCGTTATCCTTTTCAAGATTTGTTTAGTTTTTGGATTGCTTTGTTCGATTTTCACTCTTCTAACTGAAGAACAAAAAACCCTAGTTTATGCTACTTCGTGAATCAGAAAACGGTTTTAATTACAAATTCGAATCAAGAACCGACATCTTCTGTTCTTACATATGAAGAAGGAAGTAAGTTTTTGTTTACGAATTTTTTGATTATATAAAACTTTTCTACTTTTTTTTTGTTAATTTTCGTTTAATTTTTTAATGGACCAATCAACCGATTCACAATGCATGGATAGATCTCTATTACAAGTTTTCCATCGAATCAGTAAGTAGCAATTTCTTTACGGTTTAAATTTTTTTATTTTTGTTTAATTTTTTATTTTTGTAGAAATGGAACATGTGCTATTGTTGTTGGTTCGTGTGAGATGGAGGTGGCTGATTCAGGTTGTTTGGAGGGTTGAATTGAGGAAATTGGGTGGTTTGGGTTGCTATTATGGGATCGTGATTGGTGGTAATTTGTTACAGGGTGCTGTTGGTATGCTGCAATGTGTGGCGTGGCTGTGAGGACTATAGCAGCAGCTTAGTGTTGGCTAGGAACGATGACTGCAAAATATTAGGAGGGCATGATTGGTGGCGCAGATATTAGAATGTGTGGCCGGCCTCTTGTGGTGTTATTGTTGTTGTTGTGCGTGTGATTGGGTAAGGTGAGGGTGAAGTTGTGGTATAAGATAAGAGCTTTGGTGGAGGTTAATGATTAGGAAGTAGGTTGTCGGCTGATTGAGGGTAGCAGCATAGAGAAGAGTGTAGGATAGAGCTTTTTTGAGTTTTGTTTAATATTTTTATTAGGTAGTAGGTTGTTGGCTTTTTTTTATTTTTGTTTAATTGTTATTGTAGGGTTGGAGGATAAACTCAATTGTTTTAATAATAGTTAGTTGTAGGATAATTCATTGAATTAGCTAACTAATTGTGGTTCTTTTTCTTAGTTGTCTATACAAATAAGCAAAAGCAAGGAATAAATTGGTGCATAATATTTGTCTTATTATTTAGCCCTTGTTATTACAAGATTTTCTTATAAGAGATGATGCATAATATTTGTCTTATTTGGCTTGTGTATGATGTGATGATGATTATTAAGGGATTCTGATTGCATGTGCTTGCTGGAGTATGTTTGATCCTTCTGGCTTGAAGCAATAGAGGTTAAGATGAAAATATGATGTTTTTTGTGAAGGGCTTGGAACTTTGTGACGTTTGGTTAACTAAGACTTGATCCTGATTAGCAAAAATCTATGTGATTCTACTTTAATTGAATACTTTAATTAAGTGTCAAGTAGTTTTTATATGTGAATATTTTAATTAATCATATGTAAACTGTATTGATAATGTGACTTAGTACAGTGAGTTAGTGATGGCTAAGAAAATTTACTTTTTAGAGGTTCTACCATTAGACGTTTCATGCATATGGAGTAAAATTTACTCATAAAGAATAATGTAAGTCTTTCATATTATAGTATCATTAATAATAAGATGTTTTGGTATTATTTGCTTATTCAATGATAATTTATCAGATGACCAAATTTTTATTTGTTTATCTGTTAATTGAGCAAATAAATCTTGCTCATTTGTCAAATGAGCAAGCAATTATTTTCTCATTTTTCAAATGAGCAAATTATTCTTTACTCATTTTGTCGAATGAGCAAATAAATCTTGCTCATTTGTCAAATGAGAAAATTATTCTTTGCTCATTTTGTCAATTGAGCAAATAATTCTTGCTTATTTTGTCAAATCAGCAAGCAATTATTTGCTCATTTTTCAAATGAGCAAATTATTCTTTGCTCATTTTGCCAAATGAGAAAATTGTTCTTTGGTCATTTTTCCAAATGAGCAAAGAATAATTACTATGGAAAATGTGTAACAGATTCCGTTCAGTTGCATAATTTTCAATAATTATTACTCATTTTCTGATTACTAATCTGTTAAATAATGCAACGGGTGATATGTTGCGACTCCAATATATATATATAAATAGGTTATATTCAAAAGCTCATGTAAGTATAAGATATTGGGATAGGTTAACTTACCCTTTTCAACATTATTATTAGCTTTAAAATGCTTCATGCTAAGATGGTTTACATTATCTATTTTATTCTTTTGCTCCACCTTCACCCTCCTTCTTGCATTTATATTATTTAAAATGTTCTTGTTGCCTTATTTTTTTTTCTATTTTTTTTTCTTATAGGTGATAATCATGGAAAAAATTCATGTGAAGTACACTTGTAAATAATTTCAATTGAAGTAAACACAATTCAGTCCGTTAAAGAAATCCCTCAAAAGAAGAAAAAGCAGAAGAAAGTTTTTGTTAAGGCTGAAGAAGAAAAGTCTAAAGAAAGCTACTTGTTAGTGAAACCTCAGTATTTTACTTGGTAGTGTTGATTTAGTATTTTACTTGGTAGTGTTGATTTTGATACTTGGTAGTGTTGATTTGGCTTTCTAGGTTTAGGGAAGTAGGGAAAGAATGACTTTATCAACCTATAAGCAGTTTTATAGTGTTGATTTGAATCGAAATTAGATACTTAGTTTTAATCGAAATTGGATCTTTGTTAGTCTTTGAATGATGTAAAAATGATGTATATAGTTAATTTAACAGGAGGCTACCCTTTTGATTATGGTGACTTTGTGGTGGTTATATGTGAATCGAAATTTGATCTTTTTTCAGTTTTTACTTGAAATACTTTATCATTTAAACCTAGCGTTTATTTGAAATATTTGCTCATTTGACGAATGGGTAAAGAAATATTTGCTCATATGTCATGTGAGCAAAGAATTGATTGCTCATTTCATAAATGAGAAAAGAAATGCTTGCTGATTTAATGAATGATTAAAAAAATGTTTGCTCATTTGACAAATGAGCAACTAACTATTTGCTCATTTGACAAATGAACAACTAAGTTGTTGCTCATTTGTTATATTTGCAAGTAAGTATTTTCTTATTTGACAAATGATCAAAGAAATATTTGCTTATTTTACAAATGAGTTACAAATAAATGATTAAAGAAATGTTTGCTCATTTGACAAATGAGCAAAAAGAAATATTTGTTCATTTAATGAATGAGCAAAGAAATGCTTGATCAATTAAATATTTACTCATTTAACAAATGAGCGACAATAACTATTTGCTCATTTGACAAATGGGCAACTAAGTTTATGCTCATATAATATATGGAGAAACTAAGTTGTTGCTAATTTAACAAATGAGCAACTAAGCTGTTGCTCACTTAACAAATGAGCAACTAAGTTGTTGCAACTAAGTATTTGCTCATTTTCTAAATGAGAAAAAAATTGTTTGCTCATTTGACAAATGATCAAATAATTGTTTGCTTATTTTACAAATGAGTAACTTATTATTTGCTCATTTAACAAATGAGCAAATAATTGTTGCTCATTTATTAATTGAGCAAAGAAATGTTTGTTCATTTGATAAGTGAGCAAAGAAATGCTTGCTCATTTAACAAATGAGCAACTAAATATTTGCTCATTTAACAATGAGTAACTAAATTTTTGGTTATTAATCAAATGATCAAAATATTGTAGGTTATTTATCATTGATTTGCAACCAAAGATTCATGTGATTCAATGATAGAATCAATTGCTGCAAGTTCATTCAATAACTAATTTGCTCATTCAATTATGAGCACTATAAAGTTAAAAATATATTATTAAATATAAAAATTCAAAAAAATTTCTATATGTTCAATAAATAATGAGGGGATGTGCTAAAAATATTAAATCTTATATGTATATAAAAGTATCATTACACTTTTTTTGGACAATTTCTAATATCATGATGACTCAATTCTTTGCTTCTTCTTTGCCTTTTAGTTGTACACTTCCTTGTGTTGAATCTAGCAGCAAATGCGTAAGCTTTATAAAATACAAGACTCTTTTCAATATTATTGAACTTCATCCCTATAACTGGTTTTAACTCATTGGGGCATATTGGAAGCCATTCTTTTGTTCCTCTAGGAGTTAGCAAAGGTGCTACTTTAGGAGAAACTACTATTGTAAGATTAATTGGCACATTTTTTATGGCACTAGAATCACTCTCAAGTTGTTCATTGTTGCTCATCATTTCTGTGATTAAATATAATAGAAATAACAAGTCACAAACAAGTGAAGAACAATTCAACAAAACAGTAACAAGTGAATAACACAGTAATATAGAAAACATAGCTGTAATTTGTTGGGTTTCGTAGCGTCCAACGCTACGTGGAAGAGAAACCAACCCAAGACCCGTTCACTAATTAAAGCAACTAAACATGCAATCAAATAATTAACAACATAAGAGAGAGAAAGAGAAAAGACATTCTTACCCTTGACGCGTGCTTCACTCCTATAGAGCTCGGACTTCAAATCCATAGCTCCGCAAGTGCGAGAGCCTCCGATGGAGTCCACCATCGAGACCCGACCTGAACGGCCTCTATCCCGAAGGTTAGTCGGGGCTAGACTAAGAAAAGACTAGAGTGTTACGAACTTAAAGGTTTTCTCACCTATAGGGAGATATCTTATTGACTTCAACTCAAGTGGTTTTTCCCAAACCCAAAACTTGGATATTTATAGGGAATGGAGACTTGATCTCCCTTCTCCCATCAATGTGGGAGATTTGCATTTTCCTCTATTTTATTTTAATTAAAAACAAAATAAAAATGCAAGGCAATCAACAAGTTCCAAGTGTCACATGGAGGGAGAGAGTAGGTGAGGACCACCTAAAGGGGGGGACCAAATAACCTTGCTCCCCAAGCCAAGCACCAACGCTTGCTCCCCACACAAAATCGGACCACCTTTCCACTTGGCTGGCTGGCAGCCTGCTTTGGGTGCCAAGGCTGCCAGCTGGCGCCTAGCACCAAGGCTGCCAGCTGGCGCCTAGCACCAAGGCTAGGCTGCTAGCCAGCTTACCCATGCACATACGCAGCCAGTCAGCACACGCATGTGCTGCTCCCTGGTGCGTGCTGCTGTGATACTTGCTAGCAGGCATGCACAGCCAAGCATGCCGAGCACGTTGCTGCTTGGTGCGGCTTGCTAGCACACACACACACAGCCTAGCATGCCTAGCACACTGCTGCTTGGTGCGTGAAGTTGTGCGATAGGCAAGGCTGCGGGGTGCTTGGTGTGTGCCACTACCTAGCACGCATAACCCATATCACAAGCACGCATAGCGTGCTGCGGTGCATGTGCTATGTGCTGCCTACTTGCGATAGCGAGGCTAAGCAAGCACTTGCATGTTGCTGGCCTTGCGATGCTTGCAGGTTGTGCTTAGCCATGCCCATCATGATGCGATGGTTGGTGCTGCTATGCTAGCGAGCACACCTAGCCATGCATGCACAACCACATCACGCACACACGCATGGAACGCATCTTGCGATGCTTAGGTTATGCAATGTGCGTGTGCTAAGCGATGCTAGGCACGCATAGGTTGGTGACCTCGCCTAGCCTAGCACTCGCATGGTTAGGCCAATGCGAGGCTACGGCTTGGCTCGAACTTGTCGCTTGCTTGATTCCACGTCTCGTCGAATTCTAAATTCGACTCGACTACCGAAGCTCGGTCTGGACACTCTAAGTTCGATATCCGACGTCTTTGTTCGTAATACTCTAACGACTCATTTAATCCTTTGGATTAATTCGTCGTCTTGGATCGGTTACTTGATTGGGTGTGACCCGAAGGGCTCAGTCAAGATTAAGCTGTAATATTAATTACACATTAATATTACTGATCGGAAGCGGCCTCCACCTAGGCATTCCAATCACTTGAACTTACTGAATAATTAGCTTTCTAATAATTTTAAACCCTCTATCGGGATAATACACTTGTTGGAAGGACACCATTCCTTTTAATCTCCCACTTGTCCTTCCGGACAAGTGTGCAATTAGTGTATAGCCCTTTTCCTATGTCACTTAATGTCTCTTCATGAACTATATATATGGTAAGATTCTTCATCATCCTTATTACGTCCAGATGTGTTTCTCGATTCTCGAGTTTTGACTGTCAATAAGCAGATGATTTCTAAAATCCATCTGAGCATGGCCATGCATTTTCACAGTCTCGCTCTTCGAGAGGCCTTGTAAACAACAAAAACATATTCCCTATTGTCAGTAGGGGGTTTAGCTTCCCTTACTAAGAGGACCTAGCTGCCCAAGTGTTTTTGTTATAATCCCCATTTACGGCAGACGTTTGACAACATCAAAACGGACTAGTACTCAAACAAGAGAACTTACAATACTCATGGTCGAGGAAAAAGGTTTCGATAGCTATAATGAGAAATATACTTATGACGATTTTAAATCTTTTCAAGTATTCTCATAGGTCGATCCGATATAGTTCTAAACCAATACATGTGAAAATAATTTATGACAATCATGTCCACGTAGCACAAGAAACGGTGCTATAAATCATACTACACACTAATCTCAAGTGGTCATTAATCGTCCATCATTTAAATGACTTTGATTAGGGATAATTTTCGATTGAAATATTCAATGCTCACTTAAAAGGTGTTTCTTTATCCAAGACATGGTCTTGGTATCCTGTTTTGAATATTCTTTAAAATCGAATGGACTCAATATTTAATTCTAAACCACAATTAAATAATTTGTGGAATTTTATTAGTAACATTTTATTCCACTATGAAACTTCCAAACGTTTCATCTTATGATAAATGGTTTTCCCCAAATGTTTTAAGAGTATCACTCTTCACAAAACATTTATAGAAATCACACCCATATTTAATATGCTTGATTTCTTTCATGCAATTCTAGTGAATGTTGTCGTTCACTTATTGCATAGGTTTAACTATTATTACTTTGCAAATCCTAGCACCTTCATTATCGAACAATTTCATAATAAGATGATAATATTTTGAGAGTGTTATAGATCATATGTGATTTAGGATTTATTGTCCAAGTGATGGGTCCCACTCAATTTATGACTTGAGATCTTTCAACTTGACAACCTACAATCAACGTTCGACAACGAACTTTCCATTGAACACTTTCTTATTATTGCCTTCCAGGCAACAATATTCTCAACATACATTTCAGCAGACATTCTGATGGTGCTCTGCTCGGATTTCATTCCAAACGGCTCACAATGATTTGGGAGAGCCTAATCACTTGTGATTATGGAAATTTATCTTAAATTTCCGCACATTATACATGGATGCGCGTCCGTGTTACCATTCTCAAGCCACGACGCATTCTAGCTCGTGGTTATAAACGGCTTCCTTATTAGGGATCTAATCCTTGCTAAGGATGTGCTTGCAACATCAATTTTCAAATTACATTTGTTTCCATACGTCAAAAACTCATCCCTTCTACTTATCCAAGTACTTTGGATGTTCTTGATCATAATCTAACGATCCATTACTTAGATTTAAATTGATTGGTATTTGATACTTCTTATGCTCTAAGCATGTAAGTTGAGGGACGACTCCATATCACAGCACACATGATGGTTTCAATTGCAAAATTATTCCCAATTTATTCCTTTCATGTGACCGTTTAGCTCATCCAGTTTCACCGAGTCTTGCTAAGCTGTTTGCTATATGAGACGGTTGAAAGTCTCTCCTAGAGTCTTTCTTGTTTGATTTAGTATTAGCCTAACTTATACTTAGTTCAAATATTTACTTAGTTTTATACATATGGGTTAATAGCCTTTCAAAGTCCTTCATGTTTAACACGGTAAATTCCTCTACTTGTTTAAACATTTCATTAAGTCTATCCAATAGATCTTAATTCCCACTATGTACTAAGTATCGCCTTTTGCTTGGTCCACTGTCAAAATCCTTTCAAATCTAAGCATTTAGCATTTGACAGTCATTTCACAATAGAGTTCGTAAACTTCTTGTTGGACCATACAAGATTGACTCTTGCTCCTACTAAACTTCTTGTTCATAAGAATTTCTATGATTCTCCATAAGCCAAACTTTTTATTAACTTTATGAGAATACATGTTCCAATTCCTACATGCAATGCTTCACTTAATCCCACAATGGATTTCTTGAGCTTGCTTTCAAATCTAGCATTATTTAGATTCTCAAAACCCTTAGACTATTTCCATAGTCTCTTCCTAAAATCCCATTTAGGAAGGAGGTTTTGTTATCTATTTTGCCATATTTCATATGCACAATTTTGCTAGAATAATCACGAAAAGACTTAAGCGTCCCGATTGGTAAATAGGTTTTTATTAAAATCAATGCCGTGAATTAATTGTATCCTTTTCAACCAATCTAGCTATGTATGCATTGTGCATTTCACATTTGTCAGTTTTCTCCTTGAAAACGTATTTGCGATTGATGAGTCTTTCACCCTTCATGCAAATGAATCAAGTTCCAAACATGATTTACAAACATGGAGTCTATTTCGGATTTTATGGCCTCTAACCATTATTCGGAATTTGGATTTGTCGTAGCTAATGTACAAGACACTATTCCCTTACCATCCAATGGTAAATAGTATGCTTGTAAGTTGATACAATCCAAGCCTTTGGTGAATTCTATACCGATACGGGGTAATTGCATCAAACATTGAGTTTCAAGGTGCTTTTAAAGCTCTTTGATTATATTGATCTAGTCTACCACTTCTAAAGTTTTGTGAGTATTGAATTCTCATTTAAGGCACTTATAAAGTCAGTTGAGTATTCTTGATCAACCATTCTCATGAAGCCCTTCTAAAGTCTTCGGAGATTCTCAGTTTAAGATTGTTGCTAATCTCGATGGTCATCGAGTTCATTTTCCTCCCACTTGTCGTTTTGGAAATGTGTTACTTTCCAGAAAGACACCACTTAGAGCAACAAATAATTTGTTGTCAACCCCTCTCAAACAATGTCGAGCCTTCTCCAAGTTAGGTACGGAGTTGCAAAACCCACAATGCCGCGCTCGCGGGTTACTGATGGAGAGCCCTCTCCCAGTTGGGGAGAGGTCGAGGCTGTGAAACAGAGGAAACAAAGCCACGAATAGCTGCGCCCGCGGCCTTATGTGCCGAGCCCGCGTTTGACTGGAGAGAGCCCTCTCGAAGGGCGCGGCCAACCTGCTACAAGTTCAAAAGAAGAGCTCCGATTCACCTTGTCCGCGTCCGCGGCCTGGGCTCTCACACCGCGGCTCCCTACAGAGCTGCACGTCCTTTCTCTTGAGCATATCCTCCTCTTCCTTAGCCCCATTAGCTCCTTTAACTTCATCCTAAGGTGCCAAAAATCTTCAAAATCAATAAAGAAAAGATATAAAACAAAATAAAAGATAAAAGAAAAGGAAAAACATAAGAAAGAACAAATGTAAACAAAACAAAGGTAAAACCAGCTAGAGAAGGCGCAAACAAGTCACAAATGAGGGAAAATCATTAGTGAAAAGGGGTGAAATAGTGGCATAAATGCCACTCATCAAAATCCCCTACACTTGCCTCTTGCTTGTCCTCAAGCAAAACTTAGAGAAAAAAGAAAAATCAAACACTATAAAGACTAACACAACATGGCAAGGCTTAGGAAAACAAGTCAAGTTTTAGGGTGGAAAATGCTCCATTCGGACTCAAAAGAAAAGACAAGAGCCAAAGAATTCTCTCCTTTCTCAATTAAATGAGGGAAAACACGTTCTAAGATGCTCATGGTTGAAAGAGACAAACGTAAGCTAAGAATAGAGAACTAGTGATTTCATTCTCTGCCTAGTCCCATCCAAAACGATCCACGTTCTCCCCATTAGCTTCAAATCACCTCCTAGTTAGCTCCTCATGATTCAACGAATGAACCGGAAAAAGATAAATTTTGAGGAAACATAAGGTCATCCCGGCATCTCAACTATGCATAATCTCTCCATAGGGTTGAAATCCATCTCTCTCCACCGGTCTTTGACCTCATCCCTCTAAAGTCTAAGGGTCTTTATTAGGGTTGTAATGTCATGGCTAAAGGTATAAGTAGAGAAATAATTTGAAAATTTGGTGGCAATTCCTAAATGAAGCAAAAGAGTGGCCAACTCTCAAAAACAAACTTAAGAAAAAAACCAAATCTCAAACAAACAACCATGAATTCAATTCCATTACATTACCACACTTATTCAAGGGAAAAGAACTTCAAAGTCTACTTATTTATAAATTTTATTTTTTCTTCATTTTTTTTTTATTTTCACAAACTCTTATTTGGTGTCCTTGCCTTTTTTTTTAACTATGGATGGCTTTTTTTATGAAACTTCATTTGATTTTCATAAATTGCATCTTTATTTTTAAACTTTTCTTGCATATTCATATTCAAGCTCAATTTTCAATTCCTTACTTAAACCAATTCTCAAAGTGCTTCTTGTTCATATTCAACATGCTCAAAACTTAAACCTCACATGCCAAATGCTTCACTAACTAAGAGGGTTGGTAAAACATAGGCCATTAGGTTTGTAATGTGGTTAAGACAAGAAGGGGAAACATTATGCTCAAATTGGATAGCAAGTAGGTTGATGCAAAATAGAAAATGAAATTTGTAACTAGACAAAAAGAAATATAAACAATATTGAGAAAAGGTGCCCTTTTCCTCGCCTAAAGTTGCTTGGTCATGATCATGGGAGCTAGAGGACAACACAAGGATTAAGACATGTAAAGTCTAGGATCCTAAAACGGCGCACAACAAAATGATGAAGGCTAGAAAAATTTAAACCTCACAAGGGATGAAAAGTAAGCAAATACCAACTAAAGGGCTTCAAATCCACTATAGAGAACAACTCCATCTTACCACTTTCTCGTGAACTAAGGTTTCAAACGTCCTCAATAGCTCTTAACCTTGCTACCTTAGCTTAAAATTTGTCTAAGTCAACCAAAAGCACTCTCAAACCATGTATTCCATCATCAACTAGGAAGAAACAAGCATTCTAAGGTACATCATCAAAGCAATCGAGTCCAAATGTATGAGCAAATTCCAAAACATATTCATTTCATCTTGTCATAGTCATGTTTGTCACACAAAAAGGAAGACAAACTAAAAGAAGGAGGAAGAAATCAAAAAGGTTCACAAACAAGGCATATAAATCCAATTAATCCCCAATCGTCATACAATAATCGTTTGATATCAACATCAACGATCCCAGGCTCCTTAGAACCAAATGCAAACAACCTCAAACCATTCAAATTCTTCTTAAACTAACCTAAACTAAGCACACCAAAAGAAAGAAAAAGAATAAAGGAAAGATGTCACCCAAATGTTTCTTGAAGACAAATAAAGCAACCTTACAATTCACCATGGTTCCATATAAGTTCTTCCAATTTTCTTCCAAGCTACAAGAGAGAGAGATAAAAGCAAAAACAAACACTATACAAAGAAAAAGGTTAGAAAGAAAGAGAAAGAAAATCTACAAACTTAAACATTGGGCACAACCAACTACCCAAACTCAACTCATTATCCAATCATCATCATCATTCAAGACATCATTAACCAACAACAAACAAAAACAATGCCACCACAACGCTTATCAACAACACCCAACAACAAGACCAAAACACACAAATCCCTTTATCTTTCCCTTGAGTCCTTGGTGCCTTCCCCCACACTTACCCAAAAACACTTCTTTTTGACTCAAACACCCCCCACACTAGATAAGAGCATTGTACTTGATGCTTCACATGCAAATAAAATGAAAGGGAGGAACCAAAGGGGGAAGGGGAAAAACAAACAAACCAAGGGGGAAACTATTGGCCACTAGGGCCGGCACCACCATCATCACCATTCCAACTATCTTATGAAAAACCCAAAGGGGGGCCATGTGGTTCCCAACCTCCGGTGTAACCAGGAGGCCACCCATAATGACCCTTGAAAAGGTCTAGTTGGGATGTGGATAATTGGTCATATGGCTCGAGATGAACTAGAGCCAAAGGGTGAGAGGGATCAACGTAGGGGTAGTTAGGATCACCCCTATAATCACTCCCACCCAAAACCCGGTAGTCATAATGGCCTGACTCATCAGGAAACTCACGTCTTAGCACATTGGTGTCCGAGGGAACCGGCCAATAGGGGTACATAGGTTGGTTGTCACCCCTCCAAGATGGCACGAGACCTTGTTGAGCCGGCACATATGGATAGTTAACCGGAGGAGTGACATCTCCTCTACGCACACTAGCATCATAAAGGGCATTTGTATGAAAGAAATTATGTTCTTAGGAGGCGAACATACCTTGCATGCTAAGTTTCATGCTCTCCATTTGTGCTCGCATTGCCGCCATCTCTTGTTGGTAGTCATGTTGTTGGTAGTCTTGTTTTTGTTGTTGTTGACGTCTCCTTCTTCCTTGTTGTTGATGTTGTTGTTGTTGTTGTTGTTGAATAGAGGAACCACCTCCACCTCATCTTCATCTTCATCCTTATTACCACCCTCTTCATCATCTCCATTATCCTCCATTCTTGCACACGGGAGGATACCCAAATCCTTTCTCACCCACCATGGGTGATTAACTCCTTCCCTAGTAAAGGAAGTGAACTCCGGTTTGGGGAGAAGACAATGATTCTCAAGGAATACAAGCAAGCTCCACGTCCTTCCCCTATCCTCCGTGTCCCTAATAAACTTCATGGTTTTCAATTGATCAATATCAAACCAAATGTCACTTCCATTACTTTCCCAACGGGGGTGCAAGAACGTAACTTATCCTTATGCCCCAACTTTTCCGCCAACCTTGTGATCATCCCACCACAATGAATCTCCCCTGTTTTTGTCCCCGAAAGAATAGCCTCAATACACTTGGTGAAGAGATCACCAAAATTCACCATATGGCACAAATCCAGCCGAGTAGCAAGCCACAAAACCTGGATTTGCTTCGCGGTTATCTTGCCCAAGTCTTACTTGTTGAATTCCTTGTACCCAAGAATTCGATGTAGAAGTCGAAGAGCGGGGTGCATGATCTGACTATCCATGGAGTACTGATGAGAGAATAAGCAAGTCGTCAAACGAATATCCCTAAATCAAATATAATTTATAAAACCTAAACAAATCTAATAAGAGTATAAGGTAAGCATAGGGGTCGAACCACAGCGAACGATTAAACACCACCAAATGTTATCAACAACTAAGCTAGTTTGGGATAGGGGAAAGTAGTCTAAAATCTAAAGACACTAAAACAAGAAATAAAACACTAAGGGAAATGGTTTAGGTATATCATTCACTCAAGCATAAACAAGGTATGAACTTAAATTAATCTTGTTATTAGCCTCTATGTTGTCACATTAGAACCATATATTGGGAGGTGCAATCAAGTAACAATTGATACAAATGAATCTAGCTAGTTCAACTATCGCATCACCTAGCATCAATTCACCCTCAATCAACTAACAATGTGCACTTTGCAAGTAGATTGAAGAACATCAAGCATATAAAGACTTTAATCACAACCAAATCAATTCCAAACCCTAAAACATGCTCAAGATATAACTACACCACAACCATCCCCTTAATGGGGGAATACTCACTAATTATGCTAATAACAAGATTAATCAACAAATTAACAAGCGTCAACATGATTAACAAGAAATACCAAAGACAATAATCAAAAACAATAAACAAAATCAATAAACAATAAAATGAGAGAAGAGAGAGTGAGAAAAGCTCATTGATTGATGTATGGAGATCTTCAAATCATCTTGTCACTAGTTGATAATCAAAATCCACAATTTCTTTTTTGATTTTCCTCACTTTCTCTCTCTAAAAACTACTCCTCAGCTAAACCCTAAAAACTAGAGAGAGAGAGCTAAAACTAACTAATTAAAAGAGAATAAAACTAAGCTCCCCTTCTAATTATCCTAAAATGGGTATTTATACTAAGCTAGGAAAATAGAAAATAATAGGGGAAAATAAATAAAGAAAGAAAAAGAAATTAAAAAAAATTAGGAAAAGTAAAAGAAAAATAAAAGAATAAAACCCCCAAATCCCACAAAAACCGCCAGACCCATCTCCTCTTTCTTCTCGATGTTGGCTGCTCTAATCTTCATCACCACCATTCAAAGGTCATCATCAGGAATCATTAATGAATCACCACCGTTCATCATCATCGCCTATCATCAAGCTTCATAACAAGACCGTTCGATCTTCATTAATTATCACGTGCAAAGCTCGTGAAGTGGTTTGGTCCAACCGAGGGTAGGTTCGACCGAACTATGGGTTAGTTCGGGCAAACCATGGGTGTGTTCGACCAAACCTCTTCAAATTAGAAAACTTCATGAGTTTCTGACTCTTTTGGCACTTCGATTGAACTTCTCAAAAATTTGCCCGGACCCGATCGAATTTTGATGTGCTCTGATTTTGCGAAAATTATGGGCTGCTTTGGTGGCTGGAATATGCGCGGCTACTATTGTAATTGATGTTGGGCTGCTTGTAGTTGGTGGTGATGTTGTGGTTGCGCGAAGATAGGTGGTGCGGTGGAGCAGGTGGCCAGAGGTAGGACTTTGAATTGGTGCGTGATTGTGGGGTTGTGAGCTGCAAAGTTGTGGCTAGACGCGGCTGTGAATTGAGAGTCGATGGTCGAGGTGAGAGTTGGTGCACTGCTGGAAGCTGTTGGCCGATTTTAGTGTGGCAGAGATTGCGGGTGATGAAGTTGCGCAGGGGAGTTGCGGTGGCTGCAGCGAATTGATGTCGTTGCTGGTCGGCGGTCTAGTGGAGATGAAGGGTGGTTTCGATGGTTGGGCGTGAGGTTAAGGTGGCCAGTTTTGCGGGTTGTGATTGGTGGTATTTGCGGTGGCTTTGTGTGTTGAATGGGCTGCGAAGGTTTTAGGTGGAGCTAGTTGTTGCGGTGGTTGAGGGAAGGTGGAGCTTCGGGCTGCTCTGTTTGAACTGGAGCAAGGGAGGCTAGAATAGTGTGGCTGCTCTTGGAAGGGAGAAGGGCAGCAGCTTGGAGAGGCTTTGAGTAGCACAAATCGGGCACTTGAGCCACTACGCTTGTGACACAAAGCTTCCGACGCTAGCGATTTGAACCTTGTACACGTGCCTTGACCCACGAGCATTCGCCTTCACAAAACACAAATCGAAAGGAGAAATGGGACATGGAATAAAATAAAATGAAAATAAATAAAGTAAATTAAAATAAGAGACGACACAAAATTTAAACTATAAATAATTAAAACTATAAAAGTAAATAAAATCGAATAAAATATAAATCAAAACTAATAAAATCTATCTAATAAACTAAAATACACCGAAATTACCAAATAAAATACGAACTTTATTTAAGAGGAAACAAGAGAATAAAAGGGAAAAATAAGATAAAATAAACACGAAAAAGACTCTAAAACTACTCCCTAAGAGTGACATAAATATCACTCGCCAAATACTTAGCATTGAAGTTTTCCAATCCCGAGATGCTCTTCCACCATGCAAGGGGGTTATAATCATGTAAAGCCTCATGCTCGGGAAAGAAAAGGTTGACATCGGGGTTAAGGTCGAGGAATTGACAAAGATTCATGGTTTCGTTCTTGTTGAAAAGTTGGAAGGAGATGGAAAGGTCTTTGTATCCGGTGGCATGGCATTCAAAGGAAGCTAGAAATTCAAGGGTAGGTTCTCGATAGGTTTGATATGCATTGGCAACAAAGAAGCCTATCCTCAAATTGTTGAATAAAAACCAACAGTCCTTATCTATGCCAAGCTTGGTTGTTGTGGCTTGGTGGGTCGGATATTTCGGGATAGCAAGTTGTCGTATATGAGTTTGTGGTGTTTATTATGGAATTTGAGTGGTGGCAAAGGGGGTGGTGGTTGCTCATTGTTTTGAGGGGTTTGAGAAGTGGAACTTTGAGGCTCCTTCCCACTCTTTCTCTTCTTTGAACAAATAACCATATTCACAATCACCAAAATTCAATCAACACCACTCCTATTACAAGTACCAATCCCACTTACTACAACAAACCTTCACAATTCACACACTCCACAATCCACCAAACAACACAAATCAACCAAGATAAACCACCAACAATCACAAATATCAACCAACAAAAAACAATCAACCAAGAATTATCAACATATTTCAACACAAACTATCATTTATACATCAAAGTTCAGCAAAGAAATTCACAAGTATAACAAATTTAAACACCAAAGCAATTGCTCAAAATTCAAATAAAACTAGAGTGGGAGTGATTATACCAACAATATGTGATCAAAATCAACTCCAATGAGCCTCAAGAACGTGAACCCCAAGCAAGCTTCAAGATTTACCAATGTGGAACCTACGAAAAATTTAGACCCATATTGATGTGAGAATGATGAAAGTGATGAAATTGATGTATTTTGATGGAAATTTCTAAGAAATTGAGGGGAATTTGATGGGTTTTGATGATGAGTTTGAGAGGTTAGGGTTTTAGGAAAAGGGGAATGTTAGAGAGAGAAACAAAGGGAGGTCGAAAATAGGGGGAAAATAAGAAGAATGGCTGCTTGAAGTCAAAATAACCAGGTTATGAAACCCAGTTCGCCGCACCCGCGGGTCGTGTGCCGTGCCTACGGGTAAAACTGCCGCGCCCGCGGGTCAAATTGTCGCGCCCGCGGCAAGTCATGCAGCGCCTACTCCTGGAGCGCGACGAGAGATCTCCAGGAACTTGAGGGTGAAACTTCAAAGCCTTGTCTGCGCCCTCACCTTTCTCAGCCACGCCCGTGGGTCCTTGGAGAGGGCTCTCCCTAGGCGCAGGCTGCACTTTAAGCCTTGAGACCTAAATTTCAACCTTTTTTTTCTTTCATAACTCAATCTTAGCTCTTGAAAACAAGTCCCTTGAGGTTTGAACACCCTCAAATCCTTAGTCCACAAACTCAATGCCCAAAAGTTCAATTACCTACAAAAGAAAAGCCAAAGAACGTAAGATAAGAACCATATGAAAAATCAACTAAAACAGATCAAATAGAGGAAATAAAGAAATATAAGAGTTGAAAACTCGGGTTACCTCCCGAAAAGCACTTCTTTTATAGGTGACTAGCTTGACCATGAGAAATTATTATCAAGGGGGTGGCTTAAGATCCATAGGATCAAACCTCATGTATTCGATCAAACCAACTTCATCCTTGCAAATATAGTGCTTCAAACGATGGCCATTAACCATGAACTTATGATCACCCGCCTCTAACGCAAAAGAACCATAAGGAGTAGTTTTTGAAATCACGAAAGGCCCCGACCATTTGGATTTAAGCTTTCCAGGAAACAAAAAAACCTTATAATTGAATAATACAATACCTTGTCTCCAACCTTAAAGCTCTTGTTTGTTATGTGTTGGTCATGCCATTTCTTGGTCTTCTCTTTTTATAACCTTCAGTTCTCATAGGCATCATATCTAAGCTCCTCAAGTTCATTTAGCTTAAGAAATCTCTTCTCACTGGCCAATGACATATCCATGTTAAGTTCTTTGATAGCCCACCAAGCCTTATGCTCTAACTCAACCGGCAAATGACAAGTCTTCCCATAGACCAACTGATAGGGGTTTGTACCAATTGGAGTCTTGTACGTCATCCGTAGGGCCCAAAGTGTGTCATCAAGCTTGAGGGACCAATACTTCCTAGATTTGTTCACCATCCTTTCAAGAAGATTCTTGATCTCTCTATTTGACACCTCCACTTGCCCTTGAGTTTGAGGATATAACGTAAACTAACTTTGTGATGAACTCCATACCTCTTAAGAAGAGCTTCAAGTTGTTTCTTGGCGAAGTGGGAACCTCCATCACTAATTAGTACCCTAGGAACCCCAAACCATGGAAAGATGATCTTCTTGAAAAGCTTAAGCACATCCTTACGATCATTGGTAGAGGAAGGTATGGCTTCAATCCACTTAGTCACATAATCAACCGCTACCAAGATGTACAAATTTCAACATGAAGAAACAAAAAGCCCCATAAAGTCGACACGCCAAACAACAAAAGGCTCAACTTCTAAATTGTTTTGTTGAGGCATCTCATCTCTTTTGGTTGTGCCACCACTTCTTTGGCACCTATCACATCTAGAAACAAACTTGTAAGCATCCTTATGCATCGTTGGCCACCATAAGAGAGATTGAGAAATCTTTTCCACTGTCTTGTCAACTCCCCCACGTCCTCCACATGGCAACGAGTGGCAATGCTCGAGAACTCCTTCAATTTCATGATCCGGAACACATTTTCGAAAAAGACCATCTCCACATTATTTGAACAAGTAAGGGTCATTCCAAAAGTATCTCCTCACTTCTTTGAAAAACTTCTTCTTTTATTGAGAAGAGAACTCCGGGGGAATGACTCCAGAAGCAAGATAGTTGGTGATATCCACATACCATGGGGTGGATGTTGAAGCTATAGCCATAAGAGTTTCAAATCCATCTCCTTATTGATTAGTACATCCTCGTTCTCAAAAGGAAGCCTAGAAAAATGATATGCCACATAGTTCTTTGCTCCTTTCTTATCTCTCATCTCCATGTCAAAATCTTGAAGCGAAAGAATCCAACGGATGAGGCGTGGCTTTGCATCCTTCTTGGTCAAGAGATAGTGAACTGCTATATGATCCATGTACACAATTACTTTGGAGCAAATAAGATAGGACCTAAACTTGTCCATGGCAAACACTACCGCAAGCATTCCCTTCTCCGTTGTTGTGTAATTCTTTTGAGCTTCATCAAGAGTTCTACTTGCATAGTAGATGATATAAGATCTTCCTTCTTTCTTTTGCTCAAGCACTGCACCTACTGCAAAATCACTTGCATCACACATTAGCTCTAAAGGCAAGCTCCAATCCGGAGCTTGCACAACGGGAGAGGAAATGAGAGCTTCCTTGAGCTTTTGAAATGCCTCAAGAGAAGCCTCGTTAAAGCTAAACACCACATCTTTCTTGAGTAATTCGGTCAAAGGTTTGGCGAATGATGAAAAATCTTTGATAAACCTCCGGTAAAAACCAGCATGCCCTTGAAAAGCTCTCACTCCTATAATGGAAGTAGGAGGGGGCAACTTTGCAATCACCGAAACTTTGGCCAGATCAACCTCAATGCCCTTATTTGACCCTTTATGGCCTAGGACAATACCCTCCTCAACCATAAAATGACATTTTTCCAAATTCAAAACCAAACTCGTCTCATGACAAATTTTCAAAAAAATTTAAAGATTATAAAGACAAGTGTCAAAAGACGAGCCACCAACCATAAAATCACCCATTAAAACTTCAATCTCATTTTCAAGCATCTCAAAAAAAATGGAAGTCATGCATCGTTGGAATGTTGAAGGAGCCTTGCTTAACCCGAATGTCATTCTTCGGTATGCGAATGTGATGAGGGTAGTCTTTTCTAGTAGTTTATTAGTAATTTGGTTCATTCTATTGTGCTTTTGTTATGTTTTGCCTAATTTGAGTAGTCTACCTATGTGTTGCGTAATGTGTTTCTATGTGATTTAGGTAGTCTTTACTCCCCTTCCCCTACATTGTATTACGCGTTGCCTTCCTATTTATAATTGCAGATTATTGCCGGTGATTCGGATTGGGAAGGAACTAGAGCAAGGATTGAAGACATTGCACCAGCGTTCTAGCGCGAGCGCGCAACCTTAGGCGCGGGCGCAGGATCTTAGGCGCGGGCGCGTGATAAGCTGGCCTTATCCCGTTATACCCATTTGTGGAGCGAGCGCGCTGCTTTTAGGCGCGGCCGCGCCTTTTTGCTATAATCCAAAATCTGAAATCAGATTAAAACAGCAAAGAGGAGAGAGAAAAGAAGCAATTATTATTTTTAAAATTTCAGCATACTTTAGAAGAGAAAAAGAAGGCTTGTAATTGAATTTTTTAGGGTAAAAACTCTTAAATCTAGTTTTTAGCCAATGGATATTGAAAATCCTCAATGGATCTTAGTGTAATTTTCTATTTCCCAAAACTGTAGTTATTTTTAGGTAATTTTTGAAGACGCTTTTTGGAACTTGAATGGGTTTTTTCCTACTAAGTATTCAATGAATTTATTGGTATTCTTCTACTTATTCTCTTGTTTTTATGTTTAAAGTTCCTATCTTTGTTGGTTTTGTTGATAAAGTTATCATCTTTCTCATTAATTCCTTAGTTACTATGTTGATTAGTATAATTGTAGTTAGGGTTATGGATTGTGAGTAGTTCTCTTGTTGCTAGGGGTTTGGTGAAGGCATTCTTTGAGTTTGATGTATGTTAGGCTAGGTTAATTTGGAATATTTGCGATTAAACCTTCCTTGTGCTCATACTTATTGGCTACTCCATGTTTATGGCCATATGCATGTTGTGGTTGAGTGACTTGAACTAAATCATGACAATAGTGTGATTTAGGAATAGTCATTAGGTGATTGATCATTGCATGACCTTAGTTTGTATGCCTTATGACGATAGTGTAAGTGTATGCTAGCTAGGATAGCTCTTAATCCCGATAGGTGATTAGAGAGTATTCTTGATATTACCTTGTATGAGTTGCTTGGGCTACATGTAAACCTATTTTCCGATGCTTAACTTCATTGAATTCATAGAATGTTTGATCCTTCCCCCTAGTGCTTGTTTTAATTGTTATTTTATCCCCTTTAGTCATTACTTTACCCACCATACTTCTAGATCGAACTAGATTAACATTAGGAGATAAATAGCGGTGCTTAATCGTTTTCCTGTGTTCGACCATTGACTTGCCTCTATACTCGTTTAGTTGCATGTTTAGGACTACAAATATCATTTGATAAAGGTATCTTAGTAACGGCCTAAAATACCGCCTGTCAAATTGGCGCCGTTGCCGGGGAGACGGTTTCCATTGTGTGTTTATTTTCTTGTTGAGACTAGTTCTTTTCCGTTCTTTTGTTTTTCTGTATCTTGTCAGTGCTCACTTTCTGATTAGCTTTGTATATGCACAGGAGGCTTAATTGCTCTAAGACTTTGGTGTCCATATACCTCGGGCTAGAGTGTACTCTGGCCCAATTGAGGAGACAAGCAAGGGAGAGAGGTGAAGACCCACTTCAAGAGGAAGTGAGAAGTTCCCCTACCCCATCTTCACCCACTTCAAGTGAGGAGGGTGAACCATCCACAGGCTCAATTCTTAACCCATTTTACAATAACCATAATCAACAAAGCATGGGTGATTAAGGAAACATGGGTGATCAAAGGTCACTAAAGCAACTTGGAGCCCCCGAACCATACGCCTCTCAAAGTGGGATCTTAGCCCCCACCACTCAAGCAAACAATTTCGAGTTAAAGCCTAATTTCATTTCAATGATAGAGAAGAGGCAATTTACCGGTGGGAAATTTGAGAATCCCCATGAGCATCTCAAAGAGTTTCTCAAGTATTGTGACACTATCAAGATCAACGGAGTCTCCCAAGAGTACATAAGATTGAAGATGTTCCCGTTCTCACTCATGAGAGCGGTGAAATATTGGTTGAACAAGGATGTTCCCCCCGGTTCCCTCACAACAATGAGGTAACTACGGTGTTCCTAGGAAGTTTTTACAATCACAAGAAAACTGTCGTGGCTCGCTCAAAGATTCAAAATTTCCGCCAAAGAGGTGGAGAGTCTCTTTGTGAGGCATGGGAGAGATTCAAAGAGTTACAAAGGCAATGCCAACACCATGGGATTCCTAATTGGAAAGTTCTCCAAACATTCTATGGAGGACTCTCCCCTCAAAGCAAGACTAGCCTTGATGCCGGAGCCGGATGCCCAATCATGAACAAAAGGGAAGATGAAGTGGAGAGTAACATAGAAGATGTTGTACGTAATTATGAGGATTGGTACGAAGGTGAGAGGGAAGCCACTTCTAGCAAAGGTACGGTGAAATCCATAGAGCAAAAAAATGCAATCACCAACCTTTCGGACGCTTCTCTCGGTTTGCTTGATACCAGTGAGTCTGCCCCTGTTTTTCCTGCTGATGATGATGATGAATACTGGTTTTCGCCGGAGAGGCGATTGACCAGTACAGGCATGTGTATATTTATTGTTCAATGATTTTCGATGATGATGTTGATTTTTGAGGAGATTAAGAAATTTTGTCAGTGGTAGATTAATTTGGAGTAAAGCAAAAATTACAAGCCATAAAAACTACAAAAAAAAAAAAAAAAGCGAATGAGGGTTGCATTTTATCTTGTTCTCATTTGTGCTAACCCTTTGTGTATATAGGTTGTCTTTTTCCTTCTTTTTCTTTCTTTCTTTAGATACTCACCTCTTTTGGGAAGCGTGCTATCACTTGGATATGCTTGCGAGGCGTCTTTTTGGTGAGATCTTTCCCTTTTTCTTTTTTTTTCCCTTTTTTTCTATTTCTTTTGGTGTACTTTAGGATAGTTGTAGTTTAATGGAAGTTGAATGGTTCGAGGATGTTTGCTATTAACACCTAGTGTGTTTGGGGCCGTTGATGTTGATATGTAACGGCCACTTATTTGTCGATTGGGATATATTTGATTATGCTTGCTTCCTCTTCTATTCCGCTTTCTCTTTTATTCCACTTCCTTTCCTTGTTCCAAAAAAAAAAACCTATACTTAATGGATTTGCATTCTTGAATGTCTTTCTTCCTAAGGATTAAGAGTTTCCGCGTTCTTGGATTGCCATTAGTTCACTCTAGGATATGTCTATGCTAAGGTAGTTTTGCTAGAACTCGTAAAGCCCATCGAACCCAAATTCACTTGTTTGTGGTAAGAAGGTGTTGCTCTCACTAGGAGATTCAAAGCCCTCAAGGTAGTTTTTGTACCCCGATGTAAGCTCTATTGTTCAAGCCTCCAACACTTCTTGTATGAGCGGCATAGGATCCTTACCAAGGCATGCTTAGATCGAGAACTTGATGTCTAGCTACCCGAGATCGCGACCGAACAAAATCTAGGGAGGACAAAGGCATTTTCTTCGGTGACTATTTTGCTTTTCTAAATTTAGCTTTTCTTTTGTTGCTTCTTTGTAATTTCATTTGCATCTCCCCCTTTCTAGCCATGTTGAGCCTACACCTCCTTGTTTGTAGCATATTACAAACCCTATGGCCCTTCTATTTCATTTTTCACCCGCAGAATTGTGAAGTTTGAGCCAAGAAAGTTTGTTGTGATTTTGGTTTGATAAGTAGGAAGGTGACGGTTTGATATGGAAAGTAAGGTTGTGTTTTCGATATTTTTGGTGTTTAATAATAGCAAATGTGAATTTAAGAAAAAGTCGGCCATAGTTATAAAAGGCAAGGACAAAGTAATAAAAGTCGACAAAAGCATGCGCTATAAAAAAATAAAAAATAAAAAAAAATAAAAAAGATAAAAAATAAAAAATATTTGAAAATTTGCAAATAGATTTTCATATGGTGTCCTCCCTAGTTTGCGCATTGAGGACAATGCTCAATTCAAGCTTGGGGGAGAGGTTCTACGCATTTTATTTATAGTTTTGTGAGTTTGTGTTGAATAAGCTTGGGGGAGATGTATTTTTGTTTGGAAATTGGTGATATTTTATGTTGTTTTTGAGAATTGGCGCCACTCTTTGCTTCACAATTAGGATTTACCACCAAATTTTCATATTTTTCCTCACCTTTACATCCTAGCCTACATTACAACCCCTTTTAAAGTCCTTTTGACTTAGATTAGTTGAGTAACTAGTCAGTGGAGGGGGCTAGATTTCAATCATATGGAGAGAGCATGACTTGGTAAGATGTCGGGTTCCCCTTGATTTTATTGTCATATCTTTGTTCCGGATCCTTCGTGGAGTCATGAGATGCTACCTAGTAGGGTGGATTTGAATCTAGATGAGGGAACGCGGTAAGAATGTTTGGAATGCGGGGGGAGTGGAGCATGTTAGAGTTCTCTATGCTTATCATAGCTTATCTTTCAATCAACCATTGGCATCTAAAAGTGTGTTTACTCTCATTGCTTAAAAAGATTATCATCCATCCATGCTTGTCTTTTCAATATGCTCTTCATTTCCATGTTTTGTTCCGTTTGTAGTTGATTTTCTTCTTTATTTGCTCCTTTATTTGGGTTTGTTTTGAGCATGTTGCCAAGAGATATGGGTTAAACTCTTTGGAAACCCCCACGAGAGCATACTCGTCCTCATTGGCGACTTTGAGGTTTAAATGGCTTGTTGTTTACGCTAAAAACAACCGTGATTCATACGAAAGTGAGTTAGTGTATACCCTTTTCCCCTTCTTTTCTATTTTCTCATGTTTGAATAATTGTGTCTTATTTTTCTAGTAGTTTTAGTAGCAATTTGGTTCATTCTAGTGTGCTTTTGTTATGTTTTGCCTATTTTAGTAGTCTACCTATGTGTTGCGTAATGTGTTTCTATATGGTTTAGGTAATCTTTACTCCCCTTCCCCTTTGTTGTATTACGCGTTGCCTTCCTATTTTGTAATTGCATATTATTGCCGGTGATTTGGATTGGGAAGGAACTAGAGCAAGGATTGAAGACATTGCACCAGCGTTCTGGCGAGGGCGCGCAACCTTAGGCGCGGGCGCGGGATCTTAGGCGCGGGCGCGGGATCTTAGGCGCGTGCGCGTGCTGAGCTAGCCTTATCCCGTTATACCCATTTTTGGAGCGGGCACGCTACTTTTAGGCGTGGCCGCGCCTTTTTGCGATAATCCGAAATCTGAATCAAGATTAAAACAGCAAAGAGGAGAGAGAAAAGCAGCAATTTTTATTTTTAAAATTTCAGCATACTTTAGAAGAGAAAAAGAAGGGTTGTAATAGAAGATTTTAGGGTGAAAAATCTTAGATCTAGTATTTAGCCAATGGATATTGAAAATCCTCAATGGATCTTAGTGTAATTTTCTATTTCCCAAAAACTTTAGTTATTTTTAGGTAATTTTTGAAGAAGCTTTTTGGAACTTGAATGGGTTTTTTCCTCCTACTAAGTATTCAATGAAGTTATTGGTATTCTTCTACTTATTCTCTTGTTTTTATGTTTAAAGTTCCTATCTTTGTTGGTTTTGTTGATAAAGTTATCATCTTTCTCATTAATTCCTTAGTTATTATGTTGATTAGTATAATTGTAGTTAGGGTTATGGATTGTGAGTAGTTCTCTTGTTGCTAGGGGTTTGGTGAAGGCATTCTTTGAGTTTGATGTATGTTAGGCTAGGCTAGGCTAGGTCGTTACATGATATCAAGAGAAAACGACCTAAAATACCGCCTGTCAGAATGTTCCATAAGGACACGAGAAAGTAGTTTTCTCTTGATCATTTGGATGGATAGGGATTTGGAAAAATCCAGAATACCCATCCAAAAAACAAAAGAAAGCATGGTGAGAAAGTCTCTCCAAAATTTGGTCCATGAAGGGGAGAGGGAAATGGTCTTTCTTTGTATTTTTTTTCAACCTCCTATAGTTAATACACATTCTACACCCGGTCACTGTCCGGGTGGAGATCTCCTCTCCTCCTTCTCCCTTGACGATAGTCATTCCACCTTTCTTTGGAACCACGTGAACCGGGCTAACCCACTTGCTATCGTAGATAGCATAAATTATGCCCGCTTCACGCAATTTCAAAATTTCCTTTTTGACAATCTCTTAGAGGTTGGGGTTCAACCTCCTTTGAGGTTCAATTAAGGTGGATTGATCATCCTCAAGATGAATACGAATCATGCACAAAGAGGTTTGAGTTCCCTATCACATCTCTATATTGTCTCAACACATCAAGCAATTTTTCCAAATCAAGACCATTAAGGGTAGCATTGACAATAATAGGGTATTCCCCTTCATTTCCAAGGTAAGCATATTTCAAAGAAGGGGGAAGGGGTTTGAGTTCTACCTTGGGAGGAGGCTTGGAACTCTCCTCTAATTTCTCCTCTTTCTGTTCAAGCTCATCTTCTTGTTGTTCAACCTCTTCCTCCTCAACTCTCTTGTCCTCACTCACACTCTCTTCTCCTCCCTTTTTTTCCTCACTAACCCCCTCCTTAGGACCTTCATAGGATGTACCCGATTTGAATGTGATTGCCTTGCCAGAGTCGGGTTTTATGTTGTGGGATGGATTAGTTTGTGGTTGTCCGGGTAGAGTAGAAGGTAAATTGAAAGGGACCCTCTCGGCCAATTGAGCTGATTGTGAATCAACCATCTTGTTATTAGCCTTGACTTCTTGTATTTGTTGATTCATGCTTGAAGTTGTTGAAGAATTTGG
This sequence comes from Chenopodium quinoa, assembly GCF_001683475.1. Classification (NCBI taxonomy): domain Eukaryota; kingdom Viridiplantae; phylum Streptophyta; class Magnoliopsida; order Caryophyllales; family Amaranthaceae; genus Chenopodium; species Chenopodium quinoa. Next base: position 53,963 of record NW_018743608.1, read on the forward strand.
GTTTGTGTAGATGCTTGCTCTTGGCTCCTTTAAGACACTTGATTTTGATTCTTGTATTGGTTTTGGTTATTATATTGGTTGTCTCTTAGGTAGTTTCCTCTTGGGTTTTGATTTTGAAGTGGAGGTGGGTTTTGTTATTGAGGGTTGGACTTGTATGATGGTTGAGCTTGTTGAATCCATTACTCAGGTTGAGGTGCAAATCCGAGTGGTGGTTGTCTCCAAGCTACTCCAACACCACTTCCCATATATCCATCTTGCCTTGTGTTGTATGACGCCACATCCTCGAGGCTCAAACCTCCACAATAAGATGTATCGTGGTTGTACCACCACAATTTTGACAAGAGAAAGAATTGACTTCAGAGGTTCTTGTCCCACTATTAACACTCGTATTCAAATTTGTAAGCTCTTTTGTCAAAAGCTCAATTTGATGTTGCAATTGATCAACCTTCTCCAATTCATACATCCCACCTTTCCTTGGTGCATTCCTCCTTCTACCACCCCAAGAGTAGTTCTTCGCTACCTCTTTAATTGTTACTTCAACTTAATTTTGGGGGATCTTAATCAATTGTCCACCCGCCCCCGCATCCAAGTTAGCTGTAGACATAGGTTCCAATCCATCATAGAAGAATCGCATGAGCAAGCTTTGATTGTATTCATGGTGAGGACATGCTTGTGCCAACACTTTAAACCTTTCCCAAGCTTCACTATGACTCTCATCCGCTTCTTGTTCAAATGATGCAATCTTCCTTCTCATTTTGGCAGTCTTTTCCTCGGAAATGAACCTCTTCATGAATGTCTTGACTATCTCTCTCCATGTTGTGAGAGAATTTGGCTTGACTTACTTGAGCCACTTCTTTGCTCTACCCAAAAGAGATTGTCGAAATAAGTGCATACAGATGTACTCTTAAGAAACTTGATTAGTTTGAATCATGGCACAAAGCTCAAGGAATCTATCAAGGTGCTGAATAGGATCTTCACTGAAGAACCCGAAAATTGTTCCGCTTGTACCATCCTTGTGTATTGGGGATGAATGGTGAAATTGGTTTCTGTGATGGGTAGCAAATCCCTCCCGTGAGTTCATAATCCTCTAGATTTCCAAACTCACGAAACAAAACATCATCTTCTTGTGCCTCCATAGCCTCACTTTGAGAACTCGAAGACCAAGAAACACTCTCACTCTCAACAATAACACCAAGACCTCGCGCCTCTTCTTGATAAAGCCTACAGACTTGTCTCAAAGTACGGTCGATCTCGTGGTCAATGAAATGAGTGGGTGGTCCTTGACACCTCCTTAGCATCCACCAAAGCTAACCAAACAATTAGCAAGGACTAGCAAGAGAGTAAATGAACAAAAATGAAAAGCAACAAATCCAATAACAACACAATATAAGTGCAAAACTAGCCGTTTCCCCGACAACGGCGCCAAAAATTTGATCGCCGGATAATAGGTCGTGTATACTATCCTAAATCAAATCAACAATTTATATTCCTAATCTAACTTTATCAAGTTCACACTAAATAGTGGCAAGGTAAGGTCGAATCACAAGAAAACGGGGCATTGCACAATCAAAGTGGAATTAAGAATCTATTGCAAGTAACAAGGGGTATTTTGATTGTTTTTTTGAATTTCTATGATCAAATTAACTACTAGAAAGATTAAAACAAGTAAATCAAGAAAGCTCAAACAAGAACACTAAAATGAGGATAGAAAACTAGATTTGAAAGAAATATGATCAGAACACTAGGGAGAGGAGGTTCCTATTATGATCAACTAAGACAACAATGATAATTAACATGGATTCATGCCAAGGAATACAAATTCTACTCAAATAATTCATTCCCATGCAATTACTCAAGCGAAATTGATGAAATAGATCAAAACTAAACTAGATCATTATTCCCATGCATCTAATTTAGAACTCAAATATTGGAAATAAAGGTGCACATCAATAACTCCAAGCAATTAAAGCAAAAAATCATCAACTCAAGGCTAAATCTAATCAATCATCAATATAATCCCAATCAATCATGATCTTCACCCCCTTCCTTAGCTAGAAATCTAAGCTAGAGAAGAGAAAATAGCCATCACAACTACACTTAGCATGGATTCAATCTTAACAAAGCTAAACATGATTCAAATTCAAAGGAAAAAGCAATCAAACAAGTAAAATCAAGGAAATAGATGGAAATCGACACTATCAAAAGCAATTAAACCAAACAAAAGGTAAGAGTAAAGAGATAACTACTATGAAGCTTGATTGATGAAGAGAACATGAAATACTTGCATTGAATTGAGGAAAACTTGAAGAAATCTTGATTACAATGATGAAACTTGAAGATTAAGCAACTTTCTCTCTCTAAAATCCTAGAGTTTCACTCACTACAAAGTTCTAATTATAACTGGAAAATAGCATAATAATAAAATTCAAGAAAAAGTCTATTTATTGTGCCTAAAGAAACTGGAAATAACGAACTAAGGAGATCCCTTTCAAACAATGTCGCACCCTCTCCAAGCTAGGCACGGAATTGCAAAACCAACGAAGCCGCGCCTGCGGCCTTCTATGCCCGAATAGCCGCGGCTGGGAAACAGGGGAAACAAAGCCACGAATAGCCATGCCCGCGGGTGACTGGGGAGAGCCTTCTCCAAGGGAGCGGCCAACCTTCTACAGGTTCAAAAGATTAGCTCCAACTCATCCTGTCCACGCCCGCGGCCTGGATACCCTCGCCCGCGGCTCCTTGCAAAGCTACTGGCCCTCTCTCTTAAGCATCTCCTCCTCTTCCTTAGCCCCATTAGCTCCTTTAACTTCATCCTAAGGTGCCAAAAACCTTCAAAATCAACAAAGAAAGATATAAAACAAAAGAAGAGGAAAAACACGAGAAAGAACAAAAGTAACAAAAACAAAGGTAAAAACAGCTAGAGAAGGCGCAAACAAGTGACAAATGAGGGAAAAACATTAGTGAAAAGGGGTGAAATAGTGGCATGGCCCTAATGCTTTGTGTTGTTGCATGAAAATCTTTTGGTTTTTTCTAAGCTATACCCCTCGGGTTCTTTGAATTCTAAGTTATACCCATACTTTTTGAAAATTACCAGTTGTACCCTCCACCTCACATTTTTTTAATGTACAGTAACCAATAAGGAAACAAGACTTCACAGAAATTAGATATTGTTAACGACTTTTATTAAAAATCCTTTAAGATAAATATTTTTTTAAAAAAATAAATAAATAAAAACTTCAAGACGCCTCCAAATTCTCGACTTTGATCATCTGAGACGATCATCCAAAAACCCTAGATTTTTTCCCCAATTTCAGAATCAAAGGTCCTTCCTTTCATTAGAATTTCCATTTGCGACTGAAGTTTGAAGGAACTAATCAAATTTGGAGGTAGAGAAGAGCGGTGTAGTTGCAAGTTTGTGTTCATCAACCAAAAACCAAAACTTTCGAGTCGGCAGGTCAATGTAATCTTAAATTTTTGTGGTTTTGATTGAATTTTTGTTGATTATTTGGCGGAAATTCCCTTTGCATAATTGGGTTAGGGTTTGAATACATTTGCTAGAAATTCTAGGATTTACATTGTTTTTATATACAATATGTTTTTGATTAAATTTTGACCTTTAATTTTTGTGAAATGTATGTGTTTGGTTGTTGAATATGATTATATCGTATTTACTTTTCAACTGGTTTGTATAATTGCAGAATGGGTGAAAGGTTGTTGAAAATGAATTTTATGGGTAAATGTGTTGATTTGAGATTGATGATGTTGATTAGTGCTTACTTATAAATGTTATTAATGAAATGGTTGTTAAATTTAGCTCTAGAGGGTATGCTTCCCAGATATCCTGTGTTGAGTTATTATACTGTTGGGTAAAGCCATGCACTAACTGAAGATAAAACACTTATGAAAATGTTTGAGGTAGTTGATGGAGCTAGGATATATATATGGATTGGGTGTTTAGAGAAACCCAATTTTATATGGACATTAGCTGAAAAGGTTAGGTTGGGTAAAGCTGGTGAGAAAGCTGTTGAAACTGGACTATCAAAACCTCCATTAGCTAAGCTACCTATCAAAAGGGGTAAGCCCAATGTATCCAAAAAGGCCCAAATTTCAGATTCTCTTAACACACTAGAGTCCCCACCACACGTTGATATTTCCCTTAACAATCCAAGGAGGAGTAGCCCAAGAATCAATTCTCCTGAATCAGCTAAACAATCCTTACTCAAATCTCCTGCCCAATCCCAATTACTTTCTACTGTTACAAGCCCTAGAAGAAGCTTTAGGTTTACCCAATCTTTGAACAACCATCCAAGTTCAATTTTGAACCAAATAGACTCTACTTTGACCTAAACTGAACCTATTCACTCCCAAACTGCCACCTTACAATCCCAAAGTAACCCTTTGCAAAACCAAACAAGCTCTAGGACCTTACCAGTTTCAAAAAACACAATTCTAAAGCATGTTCTATTCCCACGTGGTAAAAAAATCCCTAAGTCAACACTAAAATGGAAGGGTTTGTGGGTGCCACCTGTTTCTAACAAAGGTACCAACAGTGCTACTGAGGTGGATGTACCAGTTAGGTTAACTAGAAAGAGGACTAGGCTTGAATCTGAAAATTCTGAAATGTGTGATGAGGGTAGTGGTGGTTTAAGTGAAAGTATTTTAATCCTGATGATGAGTATGAACCTGAAGGAGCTGATGATGGACAGTTTGATAGTGATGGTAGTATGGAGTATGAGGAGGGTGACATTAATGAGGTTTTGAATTAGAATTATGTAGATGGTGGGTGAGAACCATTTAGGACAAATGAATGGGTTTGTGATGATGATTCATACATGAGTAGGTTGTATATGAATGGAGAAGTATTTAAGGAAGCTGAGTTTGGTAAAATTAAGTTGAAGTTGTGGCAGTTGTTTATAGACAAGGATCATTTTAGGGATGTGTTAAGAGATTTCTGTATAAAGGAGGGGTTTGCTGTAGTTGTAAACAAGGCAGACAACTTTAGATACACTGCAGAGTGAGCAGATGAAAGGTGTAATTGGAGGATTCATGTAGCAAGGGTAGCAGATAATCACACATGAGCTATGAAAAAGATCAGGAAAAGTCATTCATGTGATTTGAACCTTGTTAATAACCTTATGTACGACTGTGAATGGGCTGCAAGTAAGCTCCTTGAGGATATTAGAGCTAACCCTGATATTAAGGGAAAGACTTTGAATGCCTTGTTGTGGGAAAGGTATATGCTTAATATGGCCACATCTACAATTTACAAAATGAAAGGGATAGCAATGAAGATAATATAGGGGGGGCATGATGAATCATACAATCAGTTGCCCAAGTATTGTGATGAATTGTTGAAGGGAGCTAACCCAGGTTCTGTTGCTTTTTGTTGTTAATCTACTATCCCTGAGCCTGAGAGAGCTTTGCAATTCTCATCCATTTTATCAGTTTTGCTGCATAATTTAGGGGATTGATAAGTGGTTGCAAGGGGTTAGTAGGTGTGGATGGGTGTCATTTAAAGGGAAACTATGGTGGCATATTATTGTCTACTGTTACCCTAGATGGCAACAATGAGATCTTTTATGTGGTTGTGGCTGTTGTTGACTCTAAAAACAAGACAAGTTGGACCTAGTTCTTCCACCACTTGAAACAAATACTGGCAGTATAAGGGAGAAATGACTGGAATATGGAACATGAAGAGACAACTAAGCCTGAGGATATAGAAGTAGTAAATGAGTTTTTGGATGTGTTTCCAGAAGAGATTCCTGGAATGCCACCCAAAAGGGCAATTGATTTCACAATAGAACTAGTTCTAGGAACAGCACCAATTTCCAAGGCACCATATCGAATGGCTCCTGCAAAAATGAGTGAGTTAAAGGAGCAATTGCAGGATTTATTAGAAAAGGGATACATAAGACCAAGTGCATCACCTTGGGGAGTGCCAGTATTATTTGTGAAGAAGAAAGATGGAAGTATGAGGTTATGTATTGACTATAGGGAGTTAAATTAGGTCACCTTAAAGAACAAGTACCCATTGCCAAGGATTGATGACCTATTTGACTAGTTGATAAGCGCAACTGTGTTTTCTAAGATTGATTTAAGGTCTGGTTACCATCAACTTAGGATTGCAGATGAAGATATTCCCAAGACTGCATATAGAACGAGATATGGACATTATGAGTTCACAGTAATGCCTTTAGATTGACGAATGCTCCAGCAATCATTATGGACTTGATGAATAGGGTGTTTCATCCATTTATGGAAAAGTTTGTGGTAGTGTTCATAAATGATATATTGGTGTATTCGAAGGGTAAAAAAGAACATGTAGAACATCTTAGGGTAATTCTGCAAACACTAAGGGAAAACAAGCTTTACACAAAGTTCTCTAAGTGTGAGTTTTAGTTGGAGAAGGTAGCATCTCTAGGTCATTTTGTATCCAAAGATGGGGTAGAAATAGATCAAGCAAAGATCGAGGCAGTGAAAGGTTGGCCTACGCCAAAAACAGTGTATGGCGTTAGGAGTTTCTTAAGTTTAGCAAGGTATTATAGGCGTTTTGTGAAAGCTAAGATTTCTCGAAGATTGCTAAACATATGACCTCTCTAACGAAGAAGGACAAGTTTGAGTGGGATGACAAGTGGGAGGAAGCATTCCAACTCTTGAAACAAAAGCTAATCACAGCACCAGTGCTTACACTGCTAGACGATAGTGGAATTTATGTGTATAGTGACGCATCCAAGAATGGTATATGGTGTGTACTTATGCAAAATGGGAAGGTGATTGCATATGCATCAAGACAATTGAAGACTCATGAAGTAAATTACCCTACTCATGACTTAGAACTAGCTGCAATTATTTTTGCACTAAAGATTTGGAGGCACTACTTGTAAGGAGTGAAATGTAGGATTTATACAGACCATAAGAGTTTGGAATACATTTTCACTCAAAAGGATTTAAACTCATGCCAAAGGATATGGTTAAAATATATGACGGATTACGACTTAGACATACAATATCGTGAGGTGAAAGCAAATGTAGTAGCAGATGCTCTAAGACGTAAAACCAGTCATGGACTGAATACTTTAATAGTGGCTGATGAGTTATATAGAGAAATGAGGAAAATGATGGTAGAATGGGGAGTGTCAGCAGGCATACATGCAAACCTAAGTATTCAACCAACAATATTTGATGAGATAAGGGAAAATCAAGCAGGAGATGTAAAGTTTGATAGGATTCGTGAGAAAATAAAGCAAAGAAAAGCTACGGATTTCAAAATTCATGAAAATGGGAGTTTAAGGTAAAAGGGTTAATGGTGTGTACCACAAAAATGTGAAGAGGTAAAGAGAAAGTTGATGGAACAATACATCGTATTTAGTACACCCAAGAGGGGACAAGCTATATAAAGACCTGAAAAAGATGTATTGGTGGCCCAAAATGAAGAATGAGGTTGCGGAATTTGTGGCAAAGTGTCTAACTTGTCAGAAAGTGAAGATAAAACACAAAAGACCACAATGAACTATGCAATCATTGGAAATTCCTAGATGAAAATGGGATTGTATTTCAATGGACTTTGTGACTTGCCTCCCAAAGTCAAAGAATGGAAATGATACCATTTGAGTATGGTGGATAGACTTACAAAATCTGCAGTGTTTATACCAATGAAGGAGACCTCGAAGATGGAGCAACTTGCAAAAGTTTACATCAAAAATGTGGTGAGATTACATGGAGTTCCAAAAGATATTGTGTCTGAAAAAGATTCTAGGTTTCTTTCAAGGTTCTGGAAGAGTGTGTAGGAAAAATTTGGTACAACACTTAAGATGAGTACATCATTTCACCCTCCCGCCGATGGGAAAACTGAGAGAACTATTCAAACCCTGGAAGACATGTTGAGGGCTTGTGTTATAGATTTCCAAGGCGATGGGAAGATAGCTTGGGCTTATTAATTGAATTTTCCGATAATAATAGCTACCATGCAAGCATTGACATGGCTCCATTTGAGGCATTATAGGGAAGGAAGTGTCGCAGTCCGATCTATTGGAACGACATAAGTGAAACAATGATTTTAGGGCCTCAAATGATCGAGGATATAGTTAAGCAGGAAAGAGAGATTCATGCTAAGATTAAAGCAACGCAGCAAGATCGCCAAAAGAGCTACGTGGACTTGAAGCGTAGAGAGGAGGAATTTGAGGTTGATGAAAAAGTATTGTTAAAGGTTTCACCAATGAAAGGTGTAAAGTGATTTAGAAAGAAAGAAAATCTTAGCCCAAAGTATATTGGTCCATATGAAGTATTACAAGGATAGGTAAAGTAGCTTATATGTTGTCCTTACCTATGGAGCTAAGTAAACTGCATGATGTATTTCATGTATCTCAGTTAAGAAATTATATCTCTAATGAGTCACGTGTGCTACAACCTGAAACCGTTGAGTTAGATCAAAGCTTAACTTAAGAGGAAAGACCTGTCAAGATCCTTGACAATAAAGTGCGTATTACACGCAATAAGGAAGTTAAGATTGTTAAAGTGCTAAGGTCTAACCAAGAGTATGAAGAAGAAACTTGGGAAGCTGAGGATGAGATGAAAAAGAAATATCCCGAGTTTTTTAAGGTATGGTGAGTTACGAGAACGTAACTCATTTTCTTTAAGAGGGTTATTGAGATAGGGTATAAATACCCATCATATGAGCAACATCAAACTTTGCCCAAGGTGGAGAATACCCAAAGGTAAACTCTCTCTCTCTCTCTCTCCTCTTATTTTCTTTTCCCCTTAATTTTTCCCTTTCCCCTTTCATTTTATTTTGTTACATCACCACCCATACACACCGCTACACGCCGGCCACCACCACACGCCGTCGGCCACTGTCGCAGCCACCAGCGAACACCAGCGACAGCAGCGGCACCACCAGCAGGCGCACGGCAGTAGCCCTGCTGCGGAAAAGTAAGGGTTTTAAATTAAATTTTAGTTTGTTTTAGAAGGTTTATGAGTGATTTATAGAGTGTATATATTTCTAGAAATTTGTATGGAATAGGTATTAATGCCTCTTTGTAATTTTGGTTTGTAGGAGTTTTCCAAGTGAGTGATTTTATTTAGTCGTGGCGATTTTGAGATCATATTCAAGGTACGTTCGCATACTTGGTAATTGTTTGAATATGTAGAAGCATGCTAGGCTTTGTTTAATTAATTCCAAGTAGTATCATGATAAGTGTTGGTTGGAATTTGTTGATTGGATTGATGTTGGTAAATGATTTGTGATGTATGAATTATTTATGATGAATTGGTGATTGAAATTAATTATGTTGGCATGTTGATTATGAACCACACTTTTATTATTATCATGATAGAAGGCATGGTTAATTAAACTAAATGTTTAATTTGGTTTGGAATATGAAACGGAACTTTTATTATGGTTTATATAATTTTTATTGATGTTATAAGCATGAGGAAGGAGCTATTTAAGTGTCTATGTACCCGAGGATTAAATTATATTTTTGGTGCCTAAGTGCACTTAAGGTGTATAAACACCGAGGGATAGGATTTGTGGTGCTTTATGCGCTTAAGGTGTTATTTTAACACCGAGATAGTTTAAAAAGGATTCAACATTTAAATTTATGTGGTCACTAATTATTCAAGAATTAATTTGGTATGTTTCATTACTTGAATGAATTATAATGTTTAATTGTGTTATGGTTTGAGAGTCATCACCAAGTATAATATTATGTAAAGCAACGTAAATTAAAGAGATTGCGTACCAAAACTCTTGGAACGTATATACCTTGAGTATGAACATATGGGGGGGGGGGGGTTATGCGACTTTATATTTGACCATAACCTCTACTGGGACTACCGGACACTGTATATTCCTTTTTTTTTATTATGCGCAAGAATTCCGCCACTTATAAGTGGTTCTTTTATACAGGCACGATTAGCTCCCGTGCTAGTATCCCTTTATCTAGGCAGGTTAAGGGGAAACTCGTTCGATGTGTAATCAAATTAAATGGACAATGGTATTTGTCTAGTTAAATGTTGGATGTTTTGTATGCTTGTTTACAGGTGAAACAAGGTAAGTTGTGTGATTGATAGGATGAAAGCATGTTAGTGTGTTTTTGTTACGCTTATGTACTCAGCATTGCTAATGGTGTGTTGTATGTTTGTTTGGCCTTGTCTTTACCTTGGCCCTACGACGACCCATTTCTAATGGCGAGTAGTGGGGACAAGTAGAGAGAAGTTTTTCAGGTGATGAGGCATTTTCATGATGGGCATGAGTGAAGACTGAATCATGCTTAGTTTCCATAGGAAAATGATGTGTTTTATTTGCTTTGAATATTATTTATTTTATTATGCTCATGGGACTAATGTAAAGGTTTTTAGTATTTTTTGGTTTTAAGGGCCTGCGATGGTAACAAGTTGTAGGTTGACTTTATCTTCGTTTGGTTTGACTTTTAAGTTGACTTGTTTTAAAATGGTTTTAAAGAATAGTCTTCCGCTATGTGTCTTTGATATTTGCCTTAATCATTTTCACGGTGGCGATAATGTCTTAGATTTTCCTATTTTGTATTTTAAAAAGGTCAAAACAGGTATTTTAAAGGAAAGGAATTTATAAGGTGTTACAGATTGAGGGTTTTGACAAAGGACAGTAGGGTCTGTCAAGCTTACCCTTCAGGCAGGGGCAATTATGAGATCCATGATAGGAGAGCTAGGCTACTAGTTTCCATCACTGCAAGAACATGTGTATGTGGGAGATGGCAATTGTAGACACCTGATTGTGTCTCCCCAAAAACCAAACCCAGTGATGAGTATCTTTCACGTCTCTGATTATTGAGTAAGGTGAAATATTGAAGACTCTCGTGAATTTCCCCTTTCTAAAATGTTTTAATTCAAAATAATTTATTTTGTATTTCCAAAATCATTTATTTCGTGTCTTTTAAGCCAAAATAGTTCATTTCATGTCTTTGAAATTCATTCTTTTCGTATCTTATTTATGAAAAATGTTCAAACCAGTTTATGTTGGTCCATAATCTGGTTACAATAATTGTTTGTTTGATGGTGTTGAAAAGAGCTTTCCAACGATATATTATAAGCCCAAATCTGAGGTATAACGAGGAAGTTATGGCCAAAATACTAAACTGGGCCAAAACCGAGCTTTATATGCGGACCCAATGATCATGTGGTGGGTCCATTATTTTTTCTAAAACCATTAGGTTTTATCTTTATCTTCTAGAATCTTCTAGAAGGTTGTTTTAGATTCTAAGTATCCTGTTTTGAAAAGATAATGATTAAGAATTTTATTTCGAATAAAACGAGTGTTTTTAATAGATTTAATTCTGATAAAATAAGCATAAATACAGATAATCGACTAACCTAATTTTATTGGAATTCGGATTCCGTACAAGTCTTATCTTCTGAAAAGCATCGCTCAGCGGATGAAAATATCGCGCAGCGATATCGCCATCGCGACGCGATGAAACCTGTTTTATTCCAGATGGAATTTGGATCATTTTTTTATCTTTTCTCTCGTTTTTCCCTATAAATAGGGTCATTTTCCTCCGTTTTCATTCACCAACAATCATCATCCTTCTCTATCTCTCTCTAAGATTTAAGCTTCTTCTCTTTCTCTCTCTCTCTTGATTTTTCTTAACCTTAGCCTAAACACATCACACACACACACCATACGTCCTTTGCGAGACTCTAACACATTTAGCCAAGCTCGAAGTTGTCTTCGCCTTCGACGTGAAAGGTTGATAATTCTGAGGGTTTGGTCCCAAATCCATATTTCACTTATTATTAATATTATTGATTAGTTTGTTTTATATCTTTCTTGAAGTTACTAACGTGTGTATTTTTTAATAGAAAGATATACAAGGAATCAAAGTGAGTAGATCTACTATCTTTATTCCTTGCTTTTGATATAGGAATCATTCTTAGAATTTTATATTAATTCCTAGTATCATGTTAGGATGCTTTTTTTAATTCCTAGTATCATGTTAGGATGCTTTTGTGATTTCTAGTATCATGTTAGGATGTCTTATGATTTCTAATATCATGTTGCTTTCTAGTATCATGTTTAGGATAAAGCTTTGTTTTTTATTTAGTGACATGCTAGGGTTTGTTATTAATCTGTTTAGTATCATGCCTAGGATCTTGCTAATATTATTTTGGAGATATTGCTTTATTATGATGATGATGATTGCTATGGCAACTATTATATGTTGCTTGATGATTTATTGTTATTGCTTGATCACGCCCTCTCTTGCAGGTTTAAAAGGAATTTGTACTTAAAATCACGCCTAATAAGATAATGAATAATTTGATTTAGGTTTAATATGATTTTAATTCAATGATCGCCAATAATAGATTTATTTGTGCATTAATAATCAACCAATATAGATAAAACAGGTTTAGGATTAACTTGTTGGATGTATGTTGATCGAAAAACGCACATGAATATCATAAGAATTAAGTAGAGGCCGATTTAGGGCGGGTTCAATCTCTTTTAGGTTGGATTCATACCATCATCCTTGAATATCCAGTCATGGTTCCGGACCACTATGGAGTTAGCGATCTCCGTGATTGTGAATGGGGTGTAACCTTCACACCCGTGAACGGTTTACAAGTTCCTAAAACTTATTGGTGACTCTTTTATCTCTAGCTTCTTTCCCTTTGGACGCCACCATGCTTAAACGTATGATCACAATGGGGCTCAAAGTTGATGTTTGAAATATTCCCTACAACAATTGAGTGGCATCCCATGTAAACATGGAATCAAATCCATATTACATGAAGGAAAAAACCCAGCTGACTATGTGAGTGAGTGGTTCAGTGTAGCCATGTATAAACAAGCTTACAGTGGCAACATCTTACCTATTCCTGATCAAGACCAATGGCCACACATAGATGGTGTACCTACGCTGATCCCCCCAACAATGAAGAGAAGCATAGGAAGACCTTTAAGAAATAGGAGGAGAGAAGAAGGAGAACAAAGAAAAGGCAAAAGGAGTGCAACCGTCCAATGCAGCAACTACAAAGCATTTGGACACAACACTCAGACTTTCAAGGGTGGTCCTACTGCCAGGAAGGTTGCAGAACCGCAAGGGAAGAAAGTACCAAAAAAGAGTGACAACAAAGGAAAGAAAGCTCAAGCAGTTGTTAACAATGATCTTCATTTTGCACTCATTGAAAGGATGATTCAGGATGGATATGATGTAGGAAATGGTGGTACATCAACCAACAACCAAAGTCAGCAAGGTGGTTCATCTTCACAAGCATTTGGTGCAGCTGTCAGGCAACCATCAGTCAGCCAGCCAAGGGTGACATCTCCAAAACAAGCCAAGATATTGAAGAGGCTTAAATCACTTAAGTAATTTCTGGTGCTAAAACTGATGTAATTTTTTTGGGGCAAGACTGATGTATTTTTTTTGGCAAACATGGTTGTAATGAATTAGGAAAACTTGTAATTTTTTAGGTAAAAATTTGTTCAGTTCAAGTAGGCTATTTTTTGGGGTCACAAACTGATTAGTTACTCTTGTTTTTGGGTCACAAACAAAATGTGTATGATTCAAATACCTCAGCTTTATCATTATATATGACCTGATTTCAGTTTCTTAATATTATGTCATTTATGTAGTTTTATTTGCAAATTTGAGTAACAAATTAAAGCACAAACTGAGACACAAATAGACTAACACCTCGTGTTTATTAATATGCCAAAAGTATCTTACATCATGATACCATACATATCAACTAATAACAACCCCAATTATAAAGCACACCCCTTTTACATTTTCATTACAATAACAGCCAACACAAACATAACCAACCCAATTTTAATCAACCCCAATTTGAAGGCACCATCAGCAACTTTGTTCCTTAACTCTTCTATTTCATGCTTCAACTCCATTAGCGCAACAATGTCATATCTACCACGATCCACACCTGGTTCACGTTGCCCTCTCCAAACAATGGTTTCAGGCCCCACCCATTCGAAAAATCTACGAAAATTGCACCTCCAATACGCCTTCCTAGGGTTCCTTATTGACGTAGACACATACAACTTGCAATCCAAAGGAGGCCTACAATTGCATTTGGGGCTGATAAAATCCCATTCACTTGCTGAAAGAAATGACGACCTAGAGTTGGCCATTAATTAGAAGAAAAAGGGAGAAGAAGAGGGAAAGAGTATACAAGAAATGAATAAGGAAGATCCTTATATAAACCCTAACAATTTTGGGCGGGAAAATTGTCTCCATACTAAAGTAATTAACTTTTAACCACACCCCTAACAATGAGTTAACGTTTAGGTTACTGTACATTAAAAAATGTGAGGTAGAGGGTACAACTGGTAATTTTCTAAAAGCATGGGTACAGCTTAGAATTCAAAGAACCTAAGGGGTATAGCTTAGAAAAACCTAAATCTTTCCCCTAGGTTTAGGCCTAGATATTTTGCGGTTCGTAATGGGCGCACATTAATGGCAGACCCATTATCAACTAAAGTAAGTGGGACGTTGTTTCCCTTGCACCCCACAATTAGATATAACGCATTATTGTGGGTGGTGTCTTCTGATGGAAAATCATCACGTGTAAAGATGATTGATTTGTCGGATTTTTTGCTAGTAAGCAAGCTAACGAGATCCCCAGGAGTTGTGTCTTTACTTATGGACAAAGCAGTTAAAGCCTTCATTAGAAAATTCCTATGTTCCTTAGAGGTACTTAGGAGTTCCCAAATGCTAACGTTCGCCTTAGATTGGCGTAGTTGTTTGACCATGGTTCCTCTACCTCAGGTGGAGGTGGTGTTGGCTTATGAGTTTGACCTTGGTTGGTCGAAGATCCATTTGGTTGTGTTTGATAGACCGCTCAGAACGAGTCAAGTGATCAATCTCATTTGGGTTAGTCTTAGTACTCATGAACTAATTTTCTTCTAAAGGTGTCGAATGTGTCTCCATTTCAAAATGTTCCATGAGTTTTGCTTGATGCCATTATTCATCTAGGGAAAGGTTTCATAATTCTTTTGATCTTCCTAGAAATTGATCCCAATCAAGAGCTCCACTTGTTTCGACTTGAAGACACGGTGGAGGTGGGACGGCGGCATATTTTGAGACATATAAGTCTTTAAAGTCGTCGTCCGATAATCCACATACCTCATTAGTTTCCCCTATGAGTGTTGTGGTTAGAGGTTTCCTTATAGGAGTGATGTAATCCAATGGATTGAACACATCACTCATCACATGGTCTTCATCAATGTGAAATATTCCCAGTGGGGAAACATTATTATTAGGCTTAGGCGTGGGAATTTTCCCATCGTCTACTAGATCTTAAACCTTGTGTTTTAAAACAAAGCAACGTTCAGTATCATGCCCAACACCCTTATGATAAGTACAATAAGCATTGCCATCCCATTAAGGATCTCTTTTTTATATGGAAGCAGGAGGTGTTGGCCCAGTTGGCAAGAGTAACCCTTTTTCAGTCAAATATTCCAAGAGTTCTTTATAAGTTAAAGGGAATTGCGTAAAATATCTTTCTTTCGTCCACGCTCTTCAATTATTATTATATTGTGTGGACGTTGCAAAAACATCAATAGAGGATGAAGTATTATCATTCCCCTTCTTGTAGTTATTCTTAGGTTGATGATGATGAGGCTTGTTTGCCCTCTCTTTGGCAAGATCATCTTCTATCCTAGTGGCCACAGAATAAACCTTTTGAAAGTGTCTAAACCAAGGTAGCGTAGATGTTTGTTGTACTTTTCATGACAATTGTCAATGAATTTTTGTACTAACTCGAGTTCAGGCGGTCTTTGGGCAAGGTAGGCCGCCTTTTCACACCATCTACCATAGAAAGCAAGGAAACCTTCATCTTCACCTTTCTTAAGCATTTCAAGTTCACGCAAAGTTGATTTGAACTCTACGTTACTCTCATATTGGGTGATGAAATCCGAAACTACATCTTCCCATATACTTTTGAATTTGGCATCTAGCCCATATTACCACTCTCTTGCGGCTGGGTCTAGAGAAAAAGGGAATGTTAAGGCATAGAGCTTAGGATCAACTCCCTTTGAAGCCATGGTGCCAGTAAAACTCATTAAATGATTTTTTGGGTTATTGGTCACCTTAAACATTGGTAACTCTGTAGCAACAAACTTTTCAGGTAAAGTAAGTCCCACAAAAGGAGCAAACTTTTCCACGTCAAAGTATTTGTTCCTCATTGTAGAACGAAGAACAAGTTTCTCCAACGTCTTCTCTTGTTCGACTAAAGCATCCATTTTTTGCTTTAAAGCTAGAGCCTTAGCCTCATACAAATAATCTCTTCTTGGAGTTGTTCGATAGTTGACATTGTTGGACTAGGATGAGTTGACAAAGGGAAATGGTTCGAAAGGGGTGGGTTGTTTGATGGTAAACGTAGAATGCGAGTGTCCGGGTGTCTTCGTTCCCAATCTTGGTAACCAACCCTAAAACAAGTACGAGAACTTAAGAAAACTGACACGCTTGTTCTTGAAAAAGAAAAAAAGAAAAAAAAAAAGAAAAAAGAAAGAGGATGAAAGAAAAAAGACGTAAATTACGTTCAAAGGAATATCATCGCCTTTCAACAATTCATAAATAATGATATTATAATGATATTGTTTGGACGAGCTAATAGTTCACCAAGAATCAAAGTGATCTCCTAACAGAAGACGTGCACAAGTTTCAGAGTCGCACGCGGCTAGCGCGCGTAACCTCTGGACTTGCGCTGGATGTGGTCACGTAACCTGTTTGAGCAAGATTTTTTTTTTTTTTAGCAAATGATTTATTTTTTTTACTATTTTTATTATTTTTTTTTTTGAACGATTTTTTTTATATATATATATGGTATCCCTTGAACATGACTCAAAACTTCGTAGTTGGGAACCTAAGTTAAGCCTAGAAAGACTATCCTATACGTTACAAATAATCATGCAATCACATGAGCATAAGAGGAAAACCGTTAAAGCATACAATGCCGTTCTAAGGTCAAGGCTTAGGTTTCCAAAGGTACCATATCTTAAGAAATGATGTATGAATCAATCACTCAATGTGTTGACCCATGACATAGATCTCCCAACATTTTTTTTAGCGATGTGGGTGGGATGATTGTTATTGATTTTGGAATAGAAGCCTGGTGTTGGCGACCCCTAATCAATGAGCTAATCCCCAATGGTTAGAAGGTGCTTATGATAATGCATGATGCTGTTTCGGGGTGTTCTGTGTCCTTCAATAGAGTTACAATTCCAAGACTTGGTTCCAAGCGCCTGTACCTGCTAAACAACGGAGACTCCGGTTGGTTGGAGTTCCGCCTCCGAGGATCCAGTTAGAACGTGTATGGAGTCTGTAAAAAGTGCAGAAAGCTAAGTAAAGTATCTTCTCGAATTCCGAGATCAGGTGTAATATCTGCAATTAATAATTGATCTGTTGTTTGGGAATATTTTGTGAATATGTCCCCAGGTGGGAATATCTCCCTATTTATAGGGTCTTGGGATGTGTGCCGCCATCCTAGGTTACGGAAACCTAGGAATGGTCGGCTATCCCGGGAGCTAGGCCTTGAAGGCCGCCTTTTTTCCAATGATTGGGGATGCCACGTGTCAACAGAGGATTAGTTCATTTTGAACCTCTCTTAAGGTGACACGTGTCACCATTTTATTGGGCCACGTGGCCTTGGGTACTTTTACCCAAAACATTTGCCCCTCACAAGTGTGACGTGGCATGCCACGTGGCACCTGTGACACTTGTCACTAGGATACTGGTGAACAGTTTTAACTGTTCACCTTCTAGCAAAATTACAGGAACACCCCTGAAATTACCCTCCTATAAATAGATTTTTTACCTATCCCATTTTTAGTCATTTCCAAAATTTAGAAAGAGTCAACCATTTTTAGAGAGAAAACGTCTGACAACTACCTGTGTATCCCTCAAGCAATTGCCTTCATTTTCTATTAGACAGCCGGGCTATCGCCTGCATTTTCCTCAAATGAGGGATCATCTGAATCGTTTGAGTATCTGTCAAACAATTCTCTTTCTTTCCAAGGGGTTACGGCCAGTAAAACGTTTGTGCCATTGACAGACAGAAACATTTTTTAGTACCGTCTGTGGGGTTTGCAAACAATTCTCCATTTTCCAGGGGGGTACATCTGGTCAACCATCTGAGCCTCTTGCAAGCAATTTTCTGATTTCTGCCTGCTAGTTCAGCCGGTCAACGCTTGACTACTTTCCAGCTAATCGTTGAGGTACCATCTCTCCCTTTCTCAGCTCTTTCATATATTTCCGTTTATGTACATATCATTCAATAAATGGATTCACCAATAGTACACACGTTACAGCATAGTTTAGAAGGTAGCCGGTCCCCTAGTACGGCTGAGTCTAGGATTAGGGGTGCTGCCTCTAGGTGTTGGGATCACTCTTGTTCATCTCCCAATCCGACCGTCTCCGTGTCTGTGCAGGATACTATGGCTAGGACTAGGTGGACGACTGTAGATCTGGAGTATAGGGAAGAGAGCAAAGAAGGTGTGCCGCCTGTGGTAGAACAAGCTGAGGAAGCAAGAGGATCCCCTATGGGTGCACCAAGCACTCCTAGTGACGGGATCCTCGAATCTGAGAATTGAGACGGTGAAGAACTCGTCTCGGTATCTGGCGTTGAGGAGGCGGATGAGGCTGCTTTTGAAAGAGACGGGAGTGAGTCTGCCTCTGTGCCTGGGTCTAGCTCTAAAGAGAGCAACAACTCACTATCACCGGTTGAGGATAGTAAGGCAGAGGAGAGATCTAAGTGGAATAATGAGGGGGACCCTTTCCGGATCCATGTCTCTGCCAGAGACCGAGAAAACATGGAGAAGCACCTAGAGGCCTTCACGTCCAAACGTCCTCTTGGTGAGGGTTATGCCATTCGGGTGCCGCCTGAGATGGGGACCATAGCTTGGAAAGATGACTAGCCCAACGCAAACAACTATTTTGGCTGCTATGAGGCGGCTTTCCTAGCCGGTCTCCGCTTCCCCCTTCCATGATTCAATAAAGGCTATCCTGCGAGGATATGGCATAGGTGTGTGGCAGTTAACCCCAAACTCCTAGGTTAACATCCTGGGCTACATCGTCGCCTGTGAGATATAGGGTCTCCATCCCAGATGGGAGGCCTTTGCCAACATGCATTATCTAAGTCGTAGCCTAGGCGGGTGGAGAGCATGGTATACCCTGACCACCTACCCAAAATACTTGATGACCCTAGACAAACTGTTTAAGTGGTCAAATTGGAAGAACCGGTTCTATCTGGTTTCTGCTACCAAGGAGCGAGAGAACTATGAACTCCGCACGTACAACCGGAAGCCGGATCTGCTGGGGCAGAAATGTAGATTTCCATAAGTCCCAAATGAGGACTATGAGAAAATAATAGAGACGGGGTTTTTCAAACTTACAACCACCGCTCTCGAGAGTTAATAAGTGTACCCAAGAATTAAGTACCCAGACATGAGTTTTTTAAGAGATGTGGCGTTTTTGTCCGCCTACGGGTTAAGCCCTAGATTTGACAGACGTACGTAGGGCATGCATCCGACAATATTATGCCGCCTTTAGTGTTTTTAACTTGTGATTTATTGCTTGATAATCTGATAGACGGTAACTTTTGCAGAAATCTCTAGAAGGATGCTTCCTAGGACAGAACGCCTGCTCGCTTTGCAGCAGACATCCGCAAAGAGAATGCGGAGAAGAAAAGAGCCACACTCGCGGCTAAAGGCCATGTATAAACCGCCTGTCCCCTTTTCTCCATTATTTGTGTATGCACAGTTTTGAACCGACTGTATGAATAACACCTGGCTTTTCAGGGTGGAGACAAGGCTCCTAGGTCACTCTCGAAGATGATCAGACCAAGGCCTGATGAGGAGGTCACCAGCTCCAACAAGTCCAGAAAAACAGCTTCCGCTCAGACGACCCCAAAGCTTCCGCTTGACAAACACCGTCTAACTGTTGGGGGGAAGAGCATCAGAAACGTCAGTCTTGGGTTTGACCTTTCATTCTAGTCGGGTGCCTCTGAGGTACCGAAGGGTGGCCAGCCACCCAAAGCTGCAAGGAGTTCTGCAACGGCTGTAGGGAATTCAAACCCTCAGCCTTATCCCCAAGGTACTGTGGACCCCTTTAATTCTTCCTTTGAGTTGGGTTGGGCTATGCGGGTCAAGTCACATTCCCAACTTGAATCAGAAGGATCTTCGGGTAGCCGTTGATCTGTTGGTGGCGCATGCGTAGCTTTCTCACCATATCTAACTTCTGGTGCAGATCAATCCCCTCGGTGGTCAGAGGTACAGCAGTACTCCAAGGCCATGCTGAAGGCTGTCCCCAAGGAGGACAAGGAGGCCATCCCCAGGATACATACATTCAATGTTCACCGCATCCTTGTTATGTTGTCTGAGGTAGTATTATTTACTTTCTTCCGAGTGTATTGCCGGCTGCTTTTCTAACACCGTTTGCATTTATACAGACGATGCTGCAAGTAAAAGGGCTAAAAAAAGTCGTAAGCCTGGAAGAAGGAAAAGGTAAGGCGGGCGAAGAGATATGCGTCTGATACTACTGCCGTTGCTTAGTATCAAATGCTAATTCAAGATCTTGAGACAAAAGCTGAGCTCTTATCACAGGTAGACTCCATCAAGCAGTTCAAGACTGCCACTCTCAAATCTGGAGGCGGAGCTCGACAATGCTGAGTTAGAGCTAAAAAATGCTCAACCGGGTCTCAAGTCCTTGGAGGAGACAAATAAGGAGAATGCCACTCTCAAAGCAAACGTGGACCGTCTGCAGAAGGAGATGGCTGCCTCTCGGGGGAACTTTAAGGCCACTTTAGAGGCTGAGCAGAATCGGCTCATTGTGGAAAATGAGCAGGATTGCGAAGACCAGATGAGGATGGTTGGTTGGTGTATTCGGAGGCTGAGTACAACATCTGGGACCTAGCCTACAGATACTCGGATCTTGTCCTCTCAGCAAGGGCTGGAGGGGAGCCGGAGCCTGAGCCTTTCCAAGAGTGGGTCAAGAAGGAGCTTGTAGAGAAGGATGAGGAGGCTGCTAATGGTGCAGAGGAGGAAGAGAAAGAGCCGGTTGATCAAGCTCAACCAGGCTAACTTGAAGACAAACCCCCATCCGGCCAAGGCCAGCCGAGGCCTCCACCTCAAGCTTAAATTTCTTTGCCTTTGTTTTTGGCCTGCGTGTCGAATACTTCAATGTATTTCACCAATCTTTTTTTCCCTGGATGCATATCCGATTAACAATTTCTCTCCCGGCCTTTTGGTCGGTTTTTATATTATGATTTGCTGACTATGTCGATTTCGCCAACCTTTGCAACTTGCATTAATTTTTCAATCTGCAATTTTTTCAACATGCAAATATTTTGCCAAGTAGCCTAATACATGCGGATGCAGTAGGAGTGTTTGCCCCTGGACGGATGTACGCTTGGTTTCAAAAATTACTAGGTTAATCAATGGTCAAGGTGATTGCCCCAAACCAAGCGGACAGTCGTCCATTGAGCATCCGGGCTGAATGTCAAATGGTCATTGACCGCATTTGAGTTAGTTTTCAGTTTTATTCTAAGTTGGAATGACAGGTGAATACCGTCTGGTGTCAATAAGACATGCGGTTTTTGCTATGGCGTCTAGGTTCCTTCTCAGTTTATTTAGGTCAACGATTGTAATTTAATCCTTCTGGGATAAATCAGTCTTTGCCGGTTGATTTCTATGATGAATTTAGTCACCGGATGTCTTGCTATTGATGGAGCAGACAGGTTATCGTTTAGTAGCAGGCGGCCATTGACCGTGTGTAGTTGCTTTAAACAAGTATTGTTTTAGCTGCTAAGGTTCTGACTTAGCTTAGATCTTCAATTTTAACCATTTGTAGTGCTTTTGATCAACATTCGGTTATATCTGACCTAAAAACAGGTTACCGGCTATTATTGAACAGGCGGTAGCCAAAGTTATCCAGGTTTCAATTGATCATTCAAATGGTTGTGAGTCATCTTAATCTAGACAATCGGTAGGGCCGCTTGTTTTTAAATTTGTAGAGAAATGTACCACCCAAATGGGAGATGTTCTCTGTGACGAATTCACCCAGATGTGTGTCGCCGCATGCTTACTCATTCTGGAACAAGCGCTGGTTTTCAATATTTTCTGGCCATCGGCCTCATTAATGTCATCCAGCCATTGGCCTTATTAGGTTGTTCCAAAAGGAACAACACATGGATGTTAAGTTTTTGGATTGAGCTTAGTTTTACTCATGTTAAGTGTTTGGACTGTACATTGCGCAGACGATATATTATTCAGAAAGCATTATATATGGTTGAAAATAAAGAACAACTTCTCATTGATAAACTTTATTTACAAATTTTTTGAAGTCTTAGAAGCTCAAGTTGTCTATGTTCCAAGTTCTGGCTAGCTGCCTGCGGACTGAGGTTTCCAGGCAGTAGATGCCGCCTCTTACTTTTATAAAGATCCAGTAGGGGCCTTCCCAGTTAGGAGACAACTTTCCTTGTTCATTTGCCCTACCGGTTGCCTCCATTTTCCGTAACACAAAGTCCCCCACTTTCAAGGGTCGTTTGTGTACTCTATTGTTGTAGGCTCTTGTCATTCTCAGACGGTAGATCTCGATGTAAGGCGGCATTGCCCCTGCGCTCTGGGAGTGAGTCCAATGCTAGCCGCATGGCTTCCCAATTAGCCTCTTCGACATAGAGCATGACTCGAAGAGTTGGCTCATAATGCTCAATAGGCAATACGGCTTCTGCGCCGTACGTCATAAGAAATGGGGTTTCAACGGTTGCCCCTTTTTCAGTTGTTTAGATGGCCCATAGGACATGAGGCAACTCATCTGCCCATAGACCGCCAGCTCTTTCAATTTTCTTCTTAATACCGTCTGAGATAAGCTTGTTGAAGGCTTTAACCTGGTTGTTTGCTTGGGGACGGCCAATTGATGCAAAGCAATGTGAGATCCCTTGATCTCCCAACCAGTTCTTGAGGGTAGGCGTCTCAAACTGAGGGCCATTGTCAATGACCATAGACATAGGTGCCCCAAACCGGGTGATAATATTCCTTCATATGAAGGAGATGACATCCTTTATCTTTATGCCTTTGACCGCTTTTGCTTCTACCCATTTGGTGAAGTAATCAACGGCAACTAGAATATATCTTCATTTGCCAGTAGTAGGCGTATATGGACCCAGGATGTCCATGCCCAATTTGGCGAATGGCACTGGGCTGTGAATAGCCATCAGATCTGTAGCCGGACGGTGTATAAGTTTGCCAAATTTTTGACACTTGTCACACTTCTTCACCATTTCCATGGCATCTGCCTCAAGAGTGGGCCAAAAGTAGCCTTGCCAATTGGCCCTTTTTGTAGAGTCTTGACGCCTATATATGATGCACAAAAACCCGAGTGCAGATCCTCTAGAACCTCTTTCCCCCTTTCTGGGGTCACACATTTCAATAGCGGCTAAAGATAACCCTTCTTGAAAAGTTCTCCCTTATTAATCTCAAAGCTTGCGTCACCTTTTTTCATTGCAGCCGCTTCTGAGTACGCATCTGGCATATTGTCGTCTGCTAGATAAGTCCAGATGCCATCCATCCAGGTTGAGCTTCGGTCCAGAATTCAAATGGGATATTGTTCAATACTTCTTTTTCCATAACTTCCCAAAAGACTGACCTAGGAGTATCACAGGAGGCGGATGATGCCAGCTTAGAAAGAGCATCCGCCTGATTGTTTTCTGACCTGGGCACTTGACTTAGATGAAATTTGTTAAGTGTCCCGGCCTCATCTTTGACCGCCTGCAGGTATTTGATCATAGCCGGATGGGTGGCCTCATAGTCACCATGGTATTAGCTAACAATCAGTTGTGAATCAGAGTAGGCGTCAATTTTTCTTGCCCCTGCTGCCTTACACGCGGATACCGGCTAGCAGGGCCTCATATTCCGCCTCATTATTTGAGGCTTGAAACTTGAACTGTAGTGCATATTCATACTTGTCCCCTTAAGGAGACTGGCATATAATCCCTTCACCACAGCCGTTCATAGTAGAGCTCCCGTTTACATACAATTTCCAAAGCTAGTCAAGATTCTTCGGCTCAGCCAGCCTTGTCATTTCGACAATGAAGTCGGAAAACGCCTGACCCTTCACTGCCTTCCTTAGTTCGAAAGTGATATCAAGACTTTGCATTTCAATAGCCCATTTGAGCATCCTGCCGGATGACTCCAAAGTTGTCATTGGTCGCTTGAGGTGTTGATCTGTGTAGATTACAACCAGATGTGCCAAGAAGTAAGGTTTCAACTTCTTGACTGCCATGAAAAAATGCAAGGCCAAATTTTTCAACCATGGGGTACCGTAGTTCAGCATTTCGGAGAACATGGCTAATGAAATAGACCAGGAGCTGTATGCCATCTCTCTCAGCCAAGAGAACAACACTGAGGGCATGGTCTGAGACGGCCAAATACATGTAAAGCACCTCCTGTGGAAAAGGGCTGACAAGCCTTGGCAACGAGTGTAAGTGTTCTTTCAACTTCTAAAAGGTCGCCTCAGCATCCTCCCCCCATTCAAATCTAGTCTTCTTTTTTGTTGCTTGGAAAAAATAGAGGCATTTGTCGCCTAACCGGGTAAGGAATCTCCCCAATGCCGCCAGACTACCGTTTAGTTTTTGGACATCTTTGACAGTGCGAGGTGACTTCATGTCAATTACCTCCTGTACCTTCTCTGGATTGGCCTAATACAATAGATTTTTTTGTTGTATTAGGTGTTAAAAACCGTTGTATTAGACCTAATACAACGGCTAGCAATCGTCACATTTGCTAGGGTTGGATTAGGTCTAATACAACGGAAAAGTCAAACTAATCCAACGGATTGCTCAATCCGTTGGATTAGGTTCCTTTCTTTTTTTTTTGGAATAACTAAACCTAATACAACGGATTGCTCCCCAATCCGTTGTATTAGGTTTCTTTTTTTTTTTTTTAGGAACCGTTGTATTAGGTCCCTTTTTTTTTTTTTTGGGAACCATTGTATTAGGTCCCTTTTCTTTTCTTTTTCTTTTTTTTTTTGGGAACTGTTGTATTAGGTCCCTTTTCTTTTTTTTTTTTTTGGGAACCGTTGTATTAGGTCCTTTTTTTTGTTTTTTTTTTTTGGAATAATTATTATACCTATGTATATATATATATATATACATATACATATACATATATACATATACATATACATATATACATATACATATATATATATATACATATACATATACATATATACATATACATATACATATATACATATACATATATATATATATACATACATATATATATATATATATTATTTTAATTAGTTACATATTATATATAATTAATTAGTTTAAATCTAAAAGGTATAATAAATAAATATAAATTATATTAGTATATTTATAATTAAAAATAAACGAAGTGCATATATATATTCGATGCATTACAAAATGCACGAAGTGTCGATACTAACTAATAATAAATAAAAGTTCACTAATTAATTAACAATCGTTTGAAATAAAATTAGTGGCTATATATATATATATACACAAACACACACACATAGATATACATAAAATCCGTAATCAACACGTACTGTTAATGAGTTAATGACTGTTAATATCCTTGCATGGAAAGGTTGGTTGATAATTTCTGTTTGCTTCATAACCAAGGGTGCTTTGCAGATTAGCATCACACCATGCACCATGCAGCAGGAGCACCACACCACAACACACCACACCACACCACAACAACAGCAGCACAATAACACCACAACACACCTAAAGGAGGTAGTAACTGTGAGATGCAAACTAAGCACATACATCTACAAGTTCAACACATGATTTACAACTCATAGTTATGAATGACAGCAGAACAAGGTTAAATTACTTACCCAGGGGTGTTTTTTAGGAAATGATGTTAACATTGCAAGGAAAACAATAGATGATGCTACCATAGATGGTAAGAACCTTACGCAGCCGAAATCTAGCAAACTGAGCTCTGCTAAGTAGTAGCCCAAAAACTCTAAAGTCAGATTTGGGTTCTGCATAATAACAAGATACAAAAGAGGTCAATTATTCAATTATTCACAGCAGATTTTAGTCTAAGTTCATTACATAATTTTTTCTGAACATTTTCGATCATGTATTAAAGAACGCTAACACAACGTTGAAGCAACTAAAATTTCGGAGTTTCAAGAGGGTTTAAGAAGGAAACATTAATAAAACATATAGGATAGCTTCCTCTTGGTTCATTGATTGCAAAACTTCAAGAGATAAACAATTAACATAAATAAAGAAAACAACCATCATAAATCACAAAATAGTTTAATTACATTCTGGCATTGAATTAATGAAAATAAGATGATCAAAGTTGTATTGCATCATGAGGTAGAAGTAGAACTATTGAAATGATAATACTCTATCCATTAAAATGATATTGACCTTAAAACTAGTGATTAACACAATTCCAAGGTTGAGAATTTAGGAGCACAAGAGGAATGAGGTGTAACTAACTTTCAGTTGAGCAGATTCAGCATATATATTAGTTTTCCAACAACAGATAGCACTATGAAACATAATACAAACTAAATACTAAGAGAACCTCAATTTAACATCAATAACAAAAAGGAGAAAGAACTATTAAATCCATAAGTATATTCTGTCATGAAACCTACCCCAGAAGGCAATGAAAACCCACTTGGAACAGCGAAATAGAAGCGAAGGCAATATTGCTCCCACATACTGAGGTTCTTGTCCAAAGATGCTTGAATTATAGAGTTTATGTAAACAATACCCTACAGTTTTGGGAAAGTTAATAAACACAAGCACCAGAGCAGTATTATCTCTGAAAGTTTGATTACCATTTGCTGGGAATGCAAATTCCAATTAAAAGAAAAGGAGTGAAGGCGAGTACTAAATGTAACAGTAAGCGGTACAATGCTATTATTCTTCATCATATGTGCAACAAATCACCAGAAACTTAGAAGAACTATAAATAAAAAGGAAACACTTCATTTGGCTTGTAGCTTATCTGAAAGATTAGTGAAATTAAGAGGAGTTGTTGGCTGAAAAAGCAACAATTAAAGATTAAGTATTGAACAAAAAAGTAAGCCAGAGTGTCAGAAAATGTTTGAGGACATATATCAAAGTGAAACAAGTATATAAACCAGGAAGAAAAGGAAAATGCTACAGAAGGCAAGTTCAGACTTTAAGCATACATAGTTTTAGTCAAGCAGGTTCCTCTCTACAACATTAAGTAAACAAATGCTAACCAGCAACCGTAACTACCCACAAGGCCACAAGCATGACCACTTCCCATTTCCATAAATAGTTTACTCATTTCATACACAAAGCAAATCCTAAACCATAAATTTTACAAATGACAACTTTAAAGCATTGACATTCAACCATAAAGTTTACTCCCCTCAAGTCTCTATGAACTAGTCCAGCCAATTCCATACTGCTCGATAAAACGACGAAATTCAATAATTTATCCTAATGCAGCCGTACTGGTTTATCCACCCCGGTCTTAATTTAGCTCATCTCACAATCCACAAAGCCTACAGTCAACCGCCCAGAAAGATTCCAACTTTCTATTTCCCCAATTGTATATATCAACTAATTCAGCTTTCAACCATTAAAGAAAAACCCAACAATCAAAAACAAAACAATCATCACAATATTCACACATAAATATGGCAACAACAAACTAATTAACCAATTCTCAAACAAATTAAATAATTCATCAATTAATAGCTAATAACAAATGCAAATGGGTTCAAAATTATACATCCAGTGAGAGTGACTTTCCTCTGCCAGAAGAACGTATATACATCAACTAATCATAATTGTACCCAACTCAGAAACAGGTTATTCATTATTGAAAACATAATTTATCACAATACTACTATGGCATGTACACATACAAGTATGCAACTACACGAAAGCCAATAAGCCATTCACTCATCCAGTTTCAGTATAAAATTCATCGAAACTTCAAGTAATCAAGTGAATTAAGAACTGAGCAAGCAGTATGCAGCGCCAAACATTACTTCAACTAAGAAATGAAATCGTAGCACAAAGCATAATTTGCTAAATAATCAACGAAAAAATGAAATTAAAACAAAAAACTACGAAATTACATAAAATTTAAGTAGAAAACCCCAAAACTGCATATTTCGAGTTAGAAAACCTAAATTTCGAGCACAAATTCCAGAATTTCGAGTTGAAATGGCAATTTTCGATCCTAACAATTCCTAACAATCTGGGAAACAGAAATCAATTCCTAAGAAGTGCAACAAAATCCACACAAAACTCAACCAAAATTAGCAAAATAAATAAAATCGAAACCCTAACAATTCTACACAAAATTGGGGGATAAGAGTAGAGAAGAAGAAGAATACCTTATAAAACCGAAACCCTAACAATGGTATTAAGAGCAACCACAACGCAGCAACAATAGCGGTGTCGATAGGGGCCGCAACGCAACAACAACAGCAACACAGCAAGAGACGGAGGAGATAAACGAGAGGCTTGAGGAGACCGGCAAAAGAGAGAGAATGAGAGAGACGAGATGAGAGAGGGAGAATGAGTGGGTAGGGTGTCGATTAGGTCCTTTCCCTTCCTTTTTTTTACTTTTTACCTAATCCGTTGGATTAGGTCCGGCAATCCGTTGGATTAGCCCAAAAATACTATCCGTTGTGTTAGACGAGTAATCCATTGGATTAGCTCATCTAATACAACGGATTAGTATATCTAATACAACGGATTAGTATATCTAATACAACGGTTAGTATAAACCGTTGTATTAGACCTATTTTAGTGGTAAATACAACGGTATGAAATTAGCCATTGTATTAGCTAATTTTGTACCGTTGCATTAGATCAAAAATGTAGTAGTGTATATCCCCCTTTGATCAATCAGAAATCCGAGAAACTTCCCAGGCTCAACACCAAAGACACACTTCTTGGGATTAAGCATGACCTTGTGCCGCCTGAGGGTGGTGAATGTTTCTCGGAGATCAGCAAGGTGATCCGTATGTAGCTTGGATTTGATTATCATGTCATCAATGTACGCCTCTACATTCCTCCCAATTTGATTAATGAAGACTGAATATATCATTCGTTGGAAAGTAGCGGGCGCATTTTTTAGCCCAAACGGCATCACAGTATAATAGAAAAACCCTTAATTAGTGGCGAATGTCGTCTTCTCTTAATCTTTATTCCACAAGGGTATCTGATGAAAGCCTGAGTAAGCGTCCATAAAGCTCATCAAGGCATGACCAGCTGTAGAGTCGACCAGACTGTCGATCTTAGGAAGGGGATAAATATCCTTCGGGCATGCCTTGTTCAGGTCTGTGTAGTCAACACACATGTGCCAGGTACCATTCGGCTTTTTTACAAGAACAACATTTGCAACCCAATCCGGGAAGTAACATAGCCGAATGAACCCAGCATCCAATAGCTTCTTTACCTCGGCAGCTGCCGCTAGAGATCTCTCCTCGCCTTGATTTCTTTTCTTTTGCCTAACAGGCTTCTTTTTTGGATCTACGGCGAGCTTGTAGACAGCGAGATCCGAGCTGATGCCTGGCATCTCTTCAACTTCAAAGGCAAAAATGTCCCTGAATTTTTTCAGCAGATGGTGCAAGTATGCACCCAACTTTGCAAATGCAACCGACCCAACCTTAACAGTTCGCTCCGGATGTGTATCGTTCAACGATGTCAAAATGTTCACCAGCTGACTAGGGACGGAGATCATCTGATCATTCCCCAGTCAGTGATTACTATTGCTTCTCTTTTTTTACGGCCATCAACTAGCAGGCGTGGCTTCCTTGAGTTCATCAAGGTCTATGGGTTCTTTGCCTTGGTTAGATGCGGCCAAAGTAGGCTTGACATCTGAAAGATAATACTCCTGTGCCATCTTCTGATCTCTATTCAGCAAGCCTATAGACTCATCATCCTTCTCAAATTTTAGGAGCATTAGGGATGGGATAATAACAGCCTTGGACGACCTAATATCAGATTATAGGTGGTCAACTCTTCAACAGCCAAGAACTTGACGACCATGTGGCGTCCTTCCCCCTTCTCCCCTAGCCGAATGGGTAGGTTAATCCTCCCCACTGGATGCACTACTCCACCCCCAAAACCAACTAAGGGGTGAGAAACTTTGTGCATACTGCTAGGCTTGTACTTGAGCTTTGCCAAGCACTTGTAGCTGATAAGGTTAGACGAGCTACCTGTGTCGGTAAGGATCCGGCCTACCCTTTAGTTGGCCACCTTGCATTCGATGACTATGGGGTCATCATGCGGCCACCTGACTTTTCCCCTGTCCTTCTCAGTAATAATGACCTCAGGAAAGGTGTCTTTTGACGCCCGGCCCTCATCAACTGAGTTGACCTCCAGCTGCCTGATATAGTCCTTGGTGCCCTTGATGGTTAGACCCCCTCTAGCAAAGTCGCCTGCTATTTTATAGGTCGACTCTTCATCAGTGTCCGAACTAATAGCAAGTTGGGCTGCCTTTTTGGACGACTGTCCATTGTTAGTTTTTAGGGTCACCTTGGACTTTAGGATGTAGGACTTAAGCACCCCTTTATCAGCCAGACAGTCCAACAACCGTTTGAGGCTTTAACAGTCGTTGGTGTCATGGCCTATATCCTCGTGGAAATGACAGTATTTGTTCTTGTTCCGATTTTTTATTAAACCTTTCATTGCAGCCGGTTACTCAATTGTCACCCGGTCTTTAATCTCCATGAGGATGGAGTAGCAGTCCTTGTTAAACTCGTACTTGGGAACGTACGGTTTAAACTCTTTTTCTTTCTTCTTTTTCTGAGATGGATGTTCAGAGTTATCTGCCACCCAGACTTATTTTCTCTTCTTGCTCTCTTGTTTTTTGGCCTACTAAGCAAGCTCACTCTCTTTATTGTCAGACTTCTTAGGGTCCGATTACTTGCTGACGACACAGAGTTCAGTCGCCTGTATATAGGCTTCCGCCTCCATCAGAGCTTCTTAGAGGGTAGCAACCCTCTTTCTGACGAGATCAAACTTAAAGGTCGACCCGTCCTTCAGGCCTTTGAAGAATTCTGTGTAAGCCACTTTGTCAGACAGCCCTTGAATCTGAATTCTCATCAGATTGCATCGCCTAACCTTGGATCTAAGCCCTTCTCTATCTCCCTGCTGTATGGCACCCAAGTCAAGACTTGTTTTCTTAGCAGGGATGTTAGAGACGTTAGAAGCAAATAGGTACGTAAGCGTATTGAAGCTATTGATGCAGCCGGCTACGGGTTTCCAAACCATTGTTGGGCAATGCCCTTCAACGTAGCCGGGAAGCATCGGCACCAGGTGACATCATCCAACCCCTGTAAGTACAAGAGGTTAGTGTAGGCAATCAGGTGATCTTCAGGGTTGGTGGTACCATCATAAGTTCCCACCAACACATTCTTAACCTTGGCCGGCTAAGCCGCCTCGGGTGTCTCCCTAGAGAACGCAGAAGGTTGTTCCCCAAGTTTTAGCAGACGGAGCTGCCAGTCCCAAGGTTGGACATTATGCGCCGCCTGACCCCCAAAGAAAGTTGGCTGCATATATGGTTGACCATACGGCATGTATGGTTGTTGAGGCACATACGGAGCCAAATGGATTATCTGAGGGCAAGTGTGAACGGACAAGACGGCTGACTGACCCTCTCGGTTTGATTGTGAATACCTCATTAGTATTCTGAAAGCTGTCTGGATAAGTCAACGTTGAAGCCGACTCAGACAGTTGTTGACTTTTCCTCTGCTGGATTAACATCCGGGCATCATCCGGCCGAACATGCCGGAGGGCCTTCCTCTACCCTGTTTCAGGGAATCGGATCTTAGACAGATTAATCAAGGGCCGGTTTCTCATCTTTTTGTTAGGGATGCGGGTAGGCACACGGTCCTTGATTGGCTTTTTCTTCTTGGCCGACTGACCCCTATTAGAGCTAGCCGTTTTCTTGTCGATTAGGTCCTTGATTTCCCCTTTGAAACTTGTTATGAATTCCATAAGTTCATCTCTAGTAACCGGGGCTGCGCCTTCTGCCGCCTGGGGTTGTCTAGACGGCTATCTGATTGGCTCGCTTGGACCAGCTTGCTCTTTTCCCCGTCCCCTTGTTTCCATGGGACGGGTGTGCCTTGGTCTAAGTGACCCATCTGGGGCCACATAGGTTTCAACCTCGAAGTCGTCACCACTGTCTAGGTCTGTATAGACCTCAAAGTCGGCCGTAGGCCGTTTCTCATTAGGAGGCAGCCCTCGTTACAACTGATAGGTAACCTAAGTTGGAAACCTTGAACCATAACTAAAAGCTAATCTTGTAACCTCTAAGTCCCCAGTGGAGTCGCCACTATGAGATTGGTGTACCCGTCGTTGGGGATCCTCTTTCTCTATGCCCATGGATCTTTACTTTTTTTAAGGTGTGTTAGGATTTGAATTTCTAACTGTTTGAGGGACCTTGAATTAGAATTGATTATATCATTACGCTTTTTTGTAAGAAACTAATAGGGAGTCACTAATGAGTTTTAGGAAAACTCATAAACCTCGTTCATGCCTTTCTCCCAAGTAGAGTTCAAGGGATATTTAGCACGAATTATAAGTTTACCCATGCCCGAATTGGTCTACTTGTACAAGAAATGAGTTCGGGAGTGAGGGTACAAAAACAACGTTCCCTTTAGGAGGGAATTGCTATCCTAGCGCAAGTGCGGCCTTTACTAGCTCTTCCTTTTTTCATAATTTCATCACCAAACAATATATGCAACGTGGTACCTAAAACTATGTTAGTTGATTTTATTTACACGCGTCAATCACATAAAGATTACATTGCAACAATTGTCATTATTCTTATTTATTCCATATTCGTGAAAAGAACAATAAATAAACAAGATTTGCCTTGGCTTAGGTGATAAAACAATCAATTAATTATTCAATTCTAGCCTTTAATTAACACAAGAACACAATGTGAATTAATTAATTAAATTTTATTTAAATTAAAGTGATCAAACAACACTAATTAATTAATTAATTAAAGTTATTTACGACAAGAAAATTAATGTGATTTATCTAAGTGCTCGGGAATTTACCACTTTTCCTTGCTAGATCTTCGTTTTGAACACTTATGGACTCCTTGTTCGGGAACCTTCTTGTTCGGGAACCTCCACGGTACGAATAAATAATTAAACGGGTGAGTGTTTAGGACAAGAGGGTTGATTATTACATAAGTTCATAAAGATGTTACTGCTGACTTTTTGGCTAATTTTATGTCTCTCCAAAGCTCGTATTGAGCCCCTATTTATAGAGAATGGGTGAGTTTAGGGTTTTGGAGATTCTGCCATAGCAGATGGCGGCGTGGCGCGCACAACTTAGAAGGTTGTGCGCGGCTGCTGCGCGCAAGTGATTAGGTTGCGCTGCTAGAGGAAGTACGATCTCTGGTCTTGCGCGTGGCTTTATGGTAAGATTCGATTCAGTACATTTTTGAAATTCAGAATCTTCCGCATACACATCTCTGGGGGTTGCGACTCCTTGAGTTGTGCACGTATTTTCCTGCGGCAGCCCTAGATTTTAACCTA
Organism: Chenopodium quinoa; assembly: GCF_001683475.1. Classification (NCBI taxonomy): domain Eukaryota; kingdom Viridiplantae; phylum Streptophyta; class Magnoliopsida; order Caryophyllales; family Amaranthaceae; genus Chenopodium; species Chenopodium quinoa. Next base: position 87,511 of record NW_018743608.1, read on the forward strand.
GGCACTCTAAATCCGTCCGAAATTAGGTTTAATCTCGAGATTAGGCTTAATTTCTGATCGGGCATAGTGTTAACGAGCTTTGATTCATTTTGTTTGGGTAAAGCTAGTTAGTTTTATGTATTTAGGCCTTAAACAGTAGTCCATAAGCATTCCTTACTCCAATCCAGCACAAAGATGGAATAATTTATTGTCATAACACTTCCGGTCGGAATATATCATAAACCTAATTTCGAGCTATAACGGAAAAGATATGAACGAAATACCAAACAATATCCAAAATTGACACCCTTGCACTATTTTTACCATAGCTTTTGATCGAGATAAAATATTGATTTGATTCTTATTAGGTTAGAAAGTAGACTTCCAAATATTTCCACCTTTATCCGAGTTCGGAATTAAAAGTTATAATAATAACAAAATATCGTAAAAAATGGGATTCTGTCACGCCACCGTGCCAAAATTGTCGTCACGCGACAGGAGCTGACATGGTCCGATGCTCTTGTGATTTCGGTGATGCACTTTTTCTCTTTTCCCGATTTATTCCTATAAGTACCGTAGTCTTTCGAGGGTTACGTGCACCGTTTTCAGCTCATATTCTCTCTAATACTCTACAGCTTTAAGAATTCCTCCTTCAAGTCCTCCTAGCTAGACATAAATACTTCACTCGAATCACTATCGGCGGTCCACGGCGTAAAAGGTTGATCATAAACCTTGAGGGTTTCATTCTGAACTCAATTTAATTTGTTTTCTTCTATTAAATTTAGTATATTTCAATTTATATATCTTATTGAAGTTTACTAACCATTTATTCATGATTTAGTTGGAAGGTCGGTAGATTTAATTATTCTTTCGTCTAATTAATTGAGCATTTTTCGTTCTTGCTAGTAGTATGTTTAGGAATCATATTTTTAATTATTAGTATCATGTTTAGGCGTTGTATTAATCTTTTTTTTTTTTGAAGCATTGTATTAATCTTGTTAGTATCATGCCTGAGATTTTTATTCATAATTATTTAGTATCATGTTTAGGATGCTTTAAATTCGTTCTCTAATAATTTTTGTGTTACTTCCTATATTATACATGTATTGTTTGAATTATTTGCTTTGATCACCCAAACTGCATGTTTAATCGAGAATATGTAATTGAAAATCACGCCTATTAAGATAATTTGGACAACTGGTTTAGGTTCCCAATAATCTTACTGCTAAATTAAAGTGATCACATATTCACAATAAGGTCTTGTTCACTTCACCTTAAAAAAATAATATTCTGTAAAAATAATTTCAGATCAATAAAAATAATTTCAGTTCAGCAAAAATAAGTCCAGTTCAGTAAAAATAAGTTCTGTTTAGTAAAAATAATTTCAGTTCAGTAAAAATCAGTAACTTTAAAGAAGAAATATAACTAAAAAACAGTAAAAATAATTTCAATTCAGAAAAAATAATCAGGTCAGTAAAATTAATTTCAATTCAGTAAAAATAATTAACGTTCAATAAAATTAGTTTCAGTTTAGTAAAAATAATTTAAATTCAACAAAAATAATTTCAGTTTAGTAAAAATAGTTTCAATTTAGGAAAAATAAGGTGAAGTGAACGGGGCCTAATTAGATTTATGTGTGCTTCAAATATTCAACAAAGTTAAATTTAATTCTTATAAAATTTGAATAAGTAAAAATAACATCTAGATTGTCGCGGGGGGCACCCAGTTGATATCAACAAAACATTGTAAATCAAGTGGCAATTAAGTAATTTTTTGCAACTTCTTTTTTAAAAAAAAAAGTTAAATAAAAAAATCAGATATTAGAATTTCAGATCTACTCAGTATCACAATCGCAAGTTCACAACAACCACCACCGCCCGAAGGCCATCACAACCACCACAATTTGTCTTCCCTTCGATCAACCACGGAGGCATTCCTCTTCTTCCTACCGCCTCTACTTGTTCATTATTTCTTAACCACAATGACCCAACGCCGCTTCGTGGCGGTAATAAAATGACACCCTAGTAGCGAAGAATGTAAATTTAGGCCATACTAACCCTTTAGGAAAAGCATCTTTTTCGCGGAGACATATTGATGTCAACGACAATGGTGTTGCTCATGGGGAGGAAGGAGGAGAATAGTTTGAACAGCCATATGTCACGGGTCATCTCCCTTGCCAACCATGGGCGTCATTTGGGTCACTAGGCAACAGGGCATAATCGTAGCTAGGGGGCTTGACCTTGGTGCCTAGCTAAGCACTTCCCCCTATAGAGCTTTATTTAGCCCATGTAGTGAAATCCTAGTAACACAATAATAGGCCATTTGAGGGCCCAAACGAAATCCAAATGGGCCCAAATTTGGGGGTCCACCATATTTTTGGCCGAGGAAGACCATGGTGGTAACGGTTTTCCAAGATGAGGTCCTAAAGTACAAGTTTTGGCAGCAGGTAGTCCGGAAAACGCGAGATGCTTCTAGAAGGTTTCGGAGCAATCTACGAGGTTCTTTAGAAGACTATTCTAAAGTGGATGACTTTAGAATAATCAAGGAAGGTCAAGTACATAGTAGGAGTCTTCTAGATTCTTCTACATATGTACATAACTCTTATTAAGTTCTAGAATGTTCTAGGGTAGTCCTTAGCATTCTAGGTAGGAAGTGTGTAGAAACCTCCTTGTATGTATGTTCCTTTGGAGGTGGTAACTCTCTAGATTTTTAATTCTAGAACCCTCCATTTGAGGAGGTTAGAATTATTCTAGATAATCCTTGTAAGTAGGATGGAACACTATAAATAGGCTCTAAGGCTTATTTGTACATTCAAGTTGAGAGTGATACAAAAGGCATTCCAAAAGCACTTGTGTTCTCTTGCAACTCAATCCTTTCCTTTAGACACTTAAAAAGTGTGAGGAAAAGTAAGGCACGAGAGTGCCAAGTGAGTATTCAAGCATACTAGCAGGAATGTTAGCTTGTGTGCTTAACTGTCTACGACACTTAGTTGTAAATTCGGACTAAGGCACTAAGGGTGAGTGCTTAGTTCAACCAAGGAGTCTTGTTAGCACCAACGGGATGTGCTAGCAAATATATTCTAGCAGCACAAAGGGTTGTGCTATGTGGGCACAAGGAGTAATGCCAAGGGAGAAAGCTTGACTTGTCTTACGACAGACTGTAAGCAAGTGGCGCACAGTGCGTGATTAGGGCAAAGTAGTCAGCACGTGACAGGTGGTATCAGAGCGTGGTACGATTTTTGTGTGGGATCGACGTCGTAAACTTGGAGCGTTGCTATTTAGAGCTACGAAGGCACGGTAGCTAGGCAACAAAGGTACGTCGTTTCATTCTTATTGTGGATATAAGTATGGCTGGCGACAAGGAGGCTCAAGCGAGTCAAGTTGTGTAAGAGGAAGAGGAACCAATGAGGATGCCTAAGAAGAAGGGTAGCATGAGGGGATCGTCGAGGGATCCATCAGTGCCTAGAATCTTGACCTCTGAATTGGAACCCCGCCTCATGACGGTAGAGGGTACTCTGGCGGACATGCGTGATGATATCACGCAACTCTCGGACTCCTTGGAGGGGTTCAAAGTAAAAGTGGATGTTGCACACACTGCTACCCGAGATCTGAGGGACGAGATTCTTGGGCTCGCTAACAGTGCATTGGCAACGATTCGCGACGAGGTCGCGAAACTTAAGGAGGAGTTTCTTGGGCAATTAAGGGACATCCGCGTCGAGGTGGAGTCGGTGAAGGAGGAAGTCATTTTATGCAAGAAGGCAGCAGTGACCAAGGGCGTCACTATCCAAAAGGGGCCAAAGTTGGAGGTCCCGAAGCCACAAAAGTAGCATGGGAAGCGAGATGCTCGAGAGATCAACAACTTCCTATGGAGCGTCAAAAGGTACATCGACACAATGAAGTTGGATAGCGATGCATCAAAGATCAACACCGCCACAATGTATTTGGGTGAGGATGTTGTCCTTTGGTGGAGGAGACGGGAGTTGGACATTAAGAAGGGGACTTGTTCCATCAGCACGTAGGACAAGTTCAAGAAGGATTTCAAGCGTCAATTCTATCCGAAGAATGCTAAGAAGGTCTCCATGATGAAGATACGTGACTTGAAGCACACTAGCACCATCAAGGAGTACATTAAGCAATTCACATCCCTCATGCTTGAAATCGATGATTTGTCGGAGAAAAACCAGCTCATTTATTTCATTGGAGGACTATAACGATGGGCTCAGCAAGAGGTGGAACGAAGGAATGTGAAGACACTTGCTGAGGCTATAGCAGTGGCAGAGTCCTTGATCGAGATCCCGAGGGAATCGAGAAGGGACAAAGGCAAAAGGGTCGAGGAAGGCGACTAAGATGATGAGGAGGCATCGCATCTAAAGGCCAAGCATGCAAATCATGGCAAGGACAAGGCCAAGTCCAAGGGGGACGACCGAGACGGAGGTAAGCCCTCAAAACCTTTCAAGTTTTTCCTTTGTGAGGGTCCTCACCTAGCAAGGAATTGCCCAATGCGGCAACAGTTATATGCAATGATCGCAAGTAAGAAGGAGCCAGCTCCGGAGATGAGTATGGGGGCAATGGTCTTGGGCGAGAAGGCCCAACTAGCCCGCATAAGGCTTCTAAATACAACGAGGGTTGAGGAAGATGTGCCCAAAGGTGAGGCATCCTCAACAACTGATGGGACGGACGTTAAGCAAGGGAGCAGCTTGATGGTCGTAGATGGGGAAATGAACGAGGTACCGACAAGGCTGCTTGTGGATACGGGAGCGTCGCACAATTTCTTAGCTAAGGAGGAAGCCAAGGCCTTAGGGGTGAAGTTGGGAACTCTCTAGATTATTGTAGTCTAGAACCCTCCATTTGAGGGGGTTAGGAATATTCTAGATAATCCTTATAAGTAGGTGATATGTTCATTTTATATAGTGTTTTACCCCCGTCCCTTGGTCATTTTTAAGAGTATTCTTGCTCATTAGAGCCACTTTTATTACTAATATGAGTTTTCTAGTGTTCTCGTAGCCCTGCTATTATTTTATAGGAAATTGCGGATTTGGAGCATTTTCACGGACTTATTGAAGCCACTACGAACAACGGAGCAAGAGCGCATTCATATGACCATTTTCCGTAGCCCAAGACCGATTACAGTTATCAAACCAGTTAAGGGCTCGGCGAAGAAGAAGAGACCAAGGCATTGGACCGGGTAGTAAAGACCTAAAGTGGAAATCCGGATTGGGCCAAGAAAGTGGCCCAATCGATGTCCATGTTTTCCTGAGTGCTAGCCCGATCGGGAAGGCCCTCGCCGTGAGGCGCACCCAGCCGGGCGAGGAAGAAGAAAGAGAGCAGCTCTCTGCCTGGAGGCGCGCCCGACCGGGCGCGAGCGGAGGTTCCCCTATCCAAAAGGCGGGCCCGGCCGGGCGAGATGGCGCTTGATCGGGCGCATGTTTTTAAGAGGATTTCGACGATTTTAATTTGTTTTTATTTAGGATTTTTATGCTTAAGTACAAATACGTTTTGTTAAGCTAGTGAGGGGGACCTCTCTTCTCTTTAGTTAATTTCTCAGATTTTAGTTTGAAGCTTTTGGTTAATACTCTTGTTTTCTCTCTCTACACTTTGAGTTTATGCAATTCAATATTTCCGTTTATTTTGGTAATGATTCCTTCCCTTTTATTTTCAGTAATTTAATTACTTTGATTAATTATGTCTTATTTATTTTCATTGCTTAGTTTAGATTTAAATATGTGTGAGTAGTTTTATTTCTAGGGTTGTAGAAATCCATAAATAATATGAAGGGGTAATTTATTATTATTGATTGTCAATGCTTTGGTTGGTTTCCTATTGATTGATTTAATGCAATGCAATTAGAATAGGCCTGGTTTAATTGTATGAGTTATGCAATATTGATTCGAGATTCGAGAGATGAGAATTGATGTTTAGGCTTAGTTTCAATAGGCAAGTTAATTTATAAATGGTTAAGTCAAGATTTGACAGATGCACTACTAGAAAACAGCCTTTCGGGCACGCATGAATCTTTAGATGGGACAGTTACAACCCCTTCACAATCTTCTTCACCTCGTAGAAAGTGTCGGCCATATGATTGTTAATCGGAATCGCCTCACTTAGCAAAGAAGCAAACCCATCAACACATCTGTGAGGCAAATTATACTCACATTTGAGACTAGTGATTCTAGCGGCCATCTCTAACACAGACAAAGAACTCCCTTCGTATAATGGCCTTTCATAAGCCTTCAACAAATCCAGAAAATGCTTAGCAGTTGCATTAGGCTCCTCCTCTGATGAAACACTAGCCTCCTTGGAATGCCCCTGATCTTGACTATGACCAAAAGCATCCAAAACCATGTCATGATATTCATTGGACCGCCGTTCGAGAGCTCCCGAATACCCCTCCCCTTGACACATCCACACATAGTAGTTAGGTACAAAACCCTTGTCATACAGTTGAATTTTAACCGTATTCGCATTCCAAAGGTGTTTGCTCTTACATTTAACACATGGACACCTAACCTCATCCGGATTACTACTCTCGGGATGATCTCTGACGTACTGAATGAATTCATCAACTCTTTTCACAAAATCTGGATTAATACTTTGCCCAATCATCCTTTTTATACATCCAGTTACGTTCTCTTCGTTTCATGATTACAACTTCTACACAGCTCACACATATGTGCAATCACATTAGTCATGAATGTTATTTCGCAGTCATTATCCACCACAGCGTTATGGAAATGCAAATGAGATTTGAAATGCTTCCAAAGGGTCCTTATCACTCCAACCTAACCCATCCTTGTACGTTTATTCTCACTAGTGAATGTAACCCAGGTTTTCAATTCTATGGAAAATCCGCCAGCATTTCCCTACAGTTCTCCAAGTACACGATGTAGGCGATTATACACACCTATATATGTACCCAGAGAACACGGTAGAGAAATGCATGAAAAGGCAGGATTTTCTCTAGAATCAAAAACAAGGCTTACATTCACCACCTAAGTGAGAATAAGCGTACAAGGACAGTCCCAACCGGGGACTATTCAAGACATACTCCTAATGTGTTTGCCTTGAACGGGTATCTAGGCATATGATTATGCAAATGATTCATTTATTATAATATATATATATATATATATATATTTATATATATATATATATATATATATATATATATATATATATATATAAACTAACTTGCATTACATTAAACTAACAAATATATCATAATTTATCTAAAGAAAACTAACATATCATAATATTCAAATAAACCAATCAAACAAAACCAAACTACACTAAAATATCATTATATTAAACCAAAATAAGATACATTATATAAATTAAACTAAATTAAGCTACATTATATTAAACTAAAGTAATGTAACATACATCATATTAAACTAAACCAAACCAACCTACATTATAATAAATTAAACAAAACTAAACAACATTATATTAAAATAAAGTAAGCTAACATACATCATATTAAGCTAAACTAAACCAAACCAACATACATTGTTATATTAAACTAAACCAAACTAAACTAACCTATTATAATACAACTAAACTAAACTAACATATTACCCTAAACTATACCAAACTAAAGTAACGTGTTATAATAAAGTAATTAAAAACTTTACTTAAATTAACTAAACTAATCTAACATATTATAACACAAACACATTCATTTCAAATATTTCAACAAATTGAAATATAAATATAACAAATTGTAAATACAATAACTAAAAACAATAATAAACTACCATATATCTACACACCATTAGGATTTAACATGCCAAGTATATACTAAATTTATAAATTTAGCTTTAAAATAATGTCTAACTGTAGATCTGAGTTTGTAATTGCCAAATAAACAATTCAATACACAAAACCTACAAATATTCAAATTTAACACAAAAAATTAACACCAAACAAAAGCATAAACTACATTTATGATTTAAGCTTGTGTACTTAACTTTAAAAAAAAACAAAAAAAAACCAAAAAAAAAAAAAAAAACAAAAATGCAAACTACCTGCTGGTGGCGGCGGAGGCGCCGGCGGTGGCTGGGTGTGGTTGTTGCAGACTCGCCGGCGACTTATTCCCTAGGTGAAAACTCCTGTACACCCTAGGTGAAAGGTGGGGGTTAGGGTTTTAATGAAAAAAAAAAAATTGACAAAAACCCTTACCGGCGGCGGGGCGGTAGCAGAGGGGGCCGTGGTGGCGGCGGCGGTGGGCTGGGTGGCGTGCCCCTTTCTCTCTCTTCCTTTTTCTCCTTCTCCCTTTCTCTCTCTTCCTCTTCCTCCTCCCTTTCTCTCTCTTCCGCTTCTTCTCTCGTGCCCCTTTCTCCCTCTTCCCCTTTTTCCCTCTTCCTCTTTCTCCCTCTTCCTCTTTTTCCTTCTCCCTTTCTCTCTCTTCTTCTTCCTCTTCCTCTTCCTATGTCGCCTTCTCTCTCTTCCTCTCGTTTTTTTTCCTTCTATGTTCTGTACACAATGCAAATAGGGTTGCGTTTTTTTTTTAATTTTTTTCGCAGCTTATGACGGAAATTATTCCCTCGGAACCTGTGATTTCCGAGGGAATAATTTCCGTCGGAAGCCACTTCGAGGGAATATTCCGTCGTAACCCAAATATTTCGAGGGAAAAAAAATCCGTCGGAAATGTTCCGAGGGAATATTCCGTCGGTAAGGAAACTTTCCGACGGATTATTCCTACAAAGTCAATTTCCCTCAGAAATTTTGAATTTTCCGAGGAAATTAAATTCCGTCGGAAGCATTCCCTCGGAAATAAGCCTATTTCTAGTAGTGATGCGATTTAATACCAGTAGATTAATTCTGTGATTGTAATATGTAGCGAAAGCCCTTTATGATCTGATTAATTGATGCATTAAAATTGATTGTTGTAATTTATCCTGGAATATTATTTATTGGTGAACCTATACCCTAGGCTTTGATTTATTGATTTCCTCCCCTATTCAATTTTCTTTAGTTTATTTATTTTCCTTACTTTAATTCTCACAAAATTAATTTTATTACTTAATATTTTAGATTATTTTAATTATGTAGGAATAGAAAGACTTGATTTCCTGTGGATTCGACCCTACTTCCCTATCTACTTTAGTTAGAGGACTTAGGTATTTCTTTTAATTAGGTGATACGACTTTAGCCTGTCAAAATTTGGCGGGTTGCCGGGGAAACCTCGCCCAAATTCACAACATGCTAGTGCAGTCCCTTTCCATCACTCCGTCCCAAAAATCTTTCAAAGATTTCCGGGACTTGTTTTCTAGCTCGCCATGAACCCCATAACACCCTAACTAATGAGTTAGCTATCCTAGGACATTATGTGTATGGGTATGGGAAATTGAAGATTGCTAGATACATCATTACCCATTTGAGTAGGCACGCCAATGCTTGTAGTAACAATGTCAAGACCCCTATTCATTGTGGTGGTCTAATCACTAGGATAGCGATTAAGAAGGCGGGGTTTAATGAGTCTAGATGCGAGGGGTAGACCAACTATGGGGGGGGATACTCTTATGAACTTGTCGTACTTCCAATTTTTGAACTGGGTTAAACCTAACCATCGCAAAGTCCTAGAGTGGCACGTAAGGGTAGGGAAGGATTACACACCCGTTTTCCCTCTTCCTAACCCCGAGCTAGCTGCCTTTCCCCCGGGCAAGATTCTTACACTTATGATATTCTAATTGCCCATGCCTAGGGCCGGGCACATCCCCGACCACGTGCACAGCCACCATCTCCACCACAGCCACAGCCCAAGATGCATGTGCCACCACATGTGCCTCAGCCACCCCTACACCAGCCTAGGCCAGACCCTAAGACCATTTGGGACCTACATACAGAGTATAGGTCAGGCTATAGGTAGGATAGGGGAGACTCAAGGGGAGCTTAGGACACAGGTAGGTGACATTAGGAGGCTAGTTGGTTCCCTTGACCAGAGGGTAGGCTATGTTGAGCGGAACACGGGTAGGGGACTTTTTCCCATGTACGACGACTATGCTCGTCGTGGTGCTATTCCTGCTGACTCTCTTTACCCTGACTGGTTCTAGCCACCACCCTAGGGATACGTGGATCCCGACTCCCGTGGTATTTACACAAACTACTCTTCATTTTCTAGCTACGGCCAAGACTTTCCTTTTCGGGGGATAGGGGGTAATGTTAACCCTAATTATTTTGGTGGAGTTCTTCTGGTAGTGCAGGTGGCAGTGGAGGAGGATTTGGTGTGATAGATGAGGATGGTAATAATTAGCCATGCTAGGCTAATTCTCGAGTCAATGAGGACATTATCTGATTTTGGCTTGAGGGAGATTTTTGGATTGAGGTATCTTTCTTTTCTCTCTCTTTTTGTTTTTGGTGTGTTTAGTATAGTTTTCATTGCTTTCTAGTGTAGATTTTATTGCTTTGAGAACAATGAGAAACACAAAAATATGATCCAATGAATGATAAATCATGCTTCCTTGTGCCCCATATATGAAAATTATTTTGATTCTTGGTATATGATGATGAGTATTGTGGATAGGTTAGCCATGATTTGATGTTTGATTGCTTGGATGTCTTAACATGAGTCAATATCGTCCAACTATTTGTGGATTTGGCGTTTGGCTAGTTGATTTGGTTAGGAATTTTGTGTTAGTTCCTGGTATGTCAATGAAGTTAAGTATTGGTTTGCAACTTTGAGTAATGTTTGTATGACTCATTATTATGCACATTGAGGAGGACGAAGGCATTTGTTCTTTTAGGTGGCCTTCAAACGATATTAGATACATTTGTTCCCTTCTTGCTACCCATGTTGTTGCGTGTGCCCTTTTATTGTTTATTTAGCCACATTACAAGCCTATTTAAGCCCCATTGGTTACTAGTCCCAAGCTTGTCTTGGGGGAGCTAATAGGGAGTGAGGTGAGGGAGTTGTAGTGTGCACATAATTTGCACAATTTTGGGTGGATTCGAGAAGTCATTTATTTGTTCTTATTTTGGTGGATTGGAAAAAAAATTGAGAAATTGTTGTTCAAAGTTGAATAATTTCCAATGTGAGATAAGAAAAAAAAAACGAGCAAAAAAAGATAAATTGTTTCAATGTTCAAATGTTTTAAGTGAAGGTTGCTCAAAAGGAAAAAAATGGAAAAAAAATCAAATTCAAAAGTAAAAAAAGAGTTCAAAGTTTGTTTGTTCACTCAAGTTCTATAATGTTATATTTTGTATATATGAGTGAAGTTGTAAGTGTTGGAAAAATTGTTAATATTGAATTGGTTGTTTGGTGAAATTTTGTAGAGTTGAGTCGTGTTGGAGATGATTTGGTCATTATTTATTTCTGACCGTGGTTTATTAGGATTGGCTCCCTAAAGCATGGCTTTACTCTAACATTTTCCCAAATTTATCCTACTTTTTACCCCAACCTTACGTTACAAGCTTTAAAGACCTTCTGACCTTTGTGCATAGAGTTATATGGATGTGAAAGTAGTTGTTTATCAATGCAAAGAATGATTTGATATATTTCGAGTCGACTACTAGGTTGAGTGCTTGTTTTCTTAAACACATGAGTGTTGTGAGTTTGGGAGGGCATTGTTCACATTAAAGGGGTTGGATGGAGAGCGATCGGATACATTTTATATCCGCCACATAAAAGAGTGAAGAGTGTGTGAGTACTAGTCTTGAATTCCATACACTTGTGGTTTGCTCTACTTGACTTTGATGCATACTTGTTGGATTTGCTTTGAATTGGTTATACTTGGTTTTAACTGATTTTTGGGGTGAAGTATGTTTTATTTGTTTCATTGATGAGCTCTTTGTTTTGGGACAAGCAAAGGTTTGGCTTGGGGGAGTTTGATATGTTCATTTTATATAGTGTTTTACCCCCATCCCTTGGTCATTTTTGGGAGTATTCTTGGCTTTTTAAAGCCACTTTTATTACTAATATGCGTTTTCTAGTGTTCTCATAGTCTTGGTATTATTTTATAGGAAATTGCGAATTTGGAGCATTTTCTCGGACTTATTGGACCCACTACGAGCATCGAAGCAGGAGTTATCAAACCGAGATTCGAGATTAGGCCTAGTTTAATTGTATGAGTTATGAAATATTGATTCGAGATTCGAGAGATGAGAATTGATGTTTAGCCTTAGTTTCAATAGGTAGGTTAATTTATAAATGGTTAAGTCAAGATTCAAGAGATGTGATTTAGTACTGGTAGATTAATTCTGTGATTGTAATACATAGCGAAAGCCCTTTATGATCTGATTAATTGATGCATTAAAATTGATTGTTGTGTTTTACCTTAAAATAATATTATTTATTGGTGAACCTATACACTAGGCTTTGATTTATTGATTTCCTCCCTTATTCAGTTTGCTTTAGTTTATTCATTTTCTTTAGTTTAATTCTCACAAAAATAATTTTGTTACTTAATAGTTTAGATTATTTTAATTATTTAGGAATAGAAAGACTTGTTCTCTTGTGGATTCGACCCTACTTCCCTATCTACTTTAGTTAGAGGACTTAGGTATTTCTTTTGATTAGGTGATACGACTTTAGCCTGTCAGTAGGATGGAGCACTATAAATAGGCTCCAAGGCTCATTTGTACATTCAAGTTGAGAGTAATACAAAAACTATCCCAAAAGCACTTGTGTTCTCTTGCAACTTAATCTTTTCCTTTAAACACTTAAAGAGTGTGAGGAAAACTAAGGCACGAGAGTGCCAAGTGAGTATTTGATGAGTGGCATTTATGCCACCATTTCACCCTTTTTCACTAGAGAATTCCCCCGATTTGTCACTTGTTTATACCTCTTATTACTGTATTTACCTTTATTTTAGTTACTTTAGCTCCCTCTCGGTTTTTCCTTCTCTTTTATCTTTTCTTTTACCTTTTACCTTCTATTCGTGTGTTTTAATAGCTCCTAGCACTCGTGGGTGAATTTTAGATTTCTAAACGAAGTTAGAGTTTCTAAGGTAGCTTGCTCAAGGAAGAGGAGATGCTGCATAGGAAGAGGAGATACTACAAAGGAGAGGGCACGCTGCTACAGGTAGCTGTGGGCGCGGGCCCCATAGCCGCGGGCGCGGACAGGTGCATCCTGAGCTACATAGTAGTTTCTGGAGATTGTTGGGAGAAGGCCTGGAGAGGGCGCGGCGAGCTTGGTTTTCCCTACTTCATACCCACGACGGAGATGGCGCGGCAACTTGACTGGAGAGGCCTCTCCCATGCCCGTTTACCTTGTTTTAAGAGGAGACTATAAATAGTCTTTGGCTTGAATCTTCATGTATCCACTATTCTATTGACATCAAAAACACTTTATAGAGAGAGAATGTGAACATCTTTTAGAGAGAGAAAATAGCTAGTCTTCAAGTTTCAATCTTTGTAATCAAGATATTCAAGTTTTCTTCAAGATTATTGCAATTATTTCATGTTTGGCTAATCCCTCAACATTTATAATAGTAATCTCTTTTCCTTATTCTCTAGTTTATAGTTTTATTGTTCTGATTAGTATTTTTTTCCAAAAATTTCCTTGCTTTACTTGTTTCTTTGCTTTCTCCTTGATTTAGAATCATGTTAAGTTGTGTTAGGATTGAATACATGTTTAGTTTAGTTGTTATGGCTATTTTCCTTACTCTAGCTTAGATTTCTAGCTAGAGAAGGGGGGTGAGAATCATGTTTGGTTGAGTTTCTATTGATTATTGATTTGGTTTAGCCTTGAGTTGATGATTTATGCTTAAAAATGCTTGGAGTTATTGTTGTGCACCTTTAACCCCTTTATTTTAGTCCTAGATTAGATGCATGAGAATGATCTAGTTTAGGTTTGATTGATTTCATCAACTTGCTTTGAGTAGTTGCATGAGAATGAATTACTTTGAGTAGAGTTTATACTCCTTGGCATGAATCCATATTGATTTTAATTATTTGTCTTGTTGGTCATGATTTGAACCCCCTCTCCCTAGTGCTTTTTGCCCTTATTATCTCTATAGTCTTGCTTTTCATTTTCATTTTAGAGTGTCTAGTTCAATCTCCTTATTTTAGGCTTGATTAGGTCTCTTATCGTGGATAGTTTAATCATAAAACTTCTCAAAACAAACTATAATACCCCCCTTTGTTACTTGCAATAGATTCTAGATTTCACAGTGATCGTGCATTACCCCGTTTCTTTGGGATTCGACCCTAACTTGCCACTATCTCGTATAAATTTGATAGAGCTGGGTTAGGAGTATAAATTGTAGAGTAGTAACGACCTATTGTCCCCCGATCAAATTTTTGGCGCCGTTGCCGGGGAAACGGCTTGTTTTGCACTTTTGTTGTGTTATTATTAGATTTGTTGCCTTTTTATTTTGTTCCTTTACTCTCTTGCTAGTCAGTGCTAATTGTTTGCTTAGGTTTGGTGGATGCAAAGGAGATCTCAAGGACCTCCTACACACTACATTGACCACGAAATTGACCGCACTTTGAGACAATTCTTAAGACTTTATCAAGAAGAGGGGCGAGGTCTTGGTGCTATTTTTTATAGTGAAAGTGATTCTTGGTCTTCAAGTTCTCAAAGCGAGGAAATAGCGAGGCAAGAGAATGATGTTTTGTTTCGTGAGTTTGGGAATCCCGAGGATTATGAGCTCACGGGAGGGATTTTACTACCCGTCACGGAAACCAACTTTACCATTCATCCTCAATACACTAGAATGGTTCAAGCGGAGCAATTTTCGGGTTCTCCAAGTGAAGATCTTATTGAGAATCTTGATAGATTCCTTGAGCTTTGTGCCATGATTCAAACCAACCAAGTTTCTCAAGAATACATCCGTATGCACTTATTCCGACAATCTCTTTTAGGTAGAGCAAAGAAGTGGCTCAAACAAGTCAAGCCAAACTCTCTCACAACATGGAGGGAGATAGTCAAGGCGTTCTTGAAGAGGTTCATTTTCGAAGAAAAGACCGCCGAGATGAGAAGGAAGATTGCATCATTTGAACAAGAAGAGGATGAGAGTCTTAGTGAAGCTTGGGAAAGATTCAAAGAGTTGGTACAAGCATGCCTTCATCACAAATACAATCAAAGCTTGCTCATGAGATTCTTCTATGATGGGTTGGAACCTATGTCTAGAGCTAACTTAGATGCGGGGGCGGGAGGCCAATTGATTAAAGTCCCTAAAAATCAAGTCGAAGCAACAATTGAAGAGGTAGTGAAGAACTACTCTTGGGGTGGTAGAAGGAGGAATGCACCAAAGAAGGGTGGAAAGTATAAATTGGAGAAGGTTGATCAATAGCAGCATCAAATTAAACTTTTGACAAAGGGCTTGCAAAGTTAAATACGAGTGTCAATAGTGGGGCAAGCTCCTCTCAAGTCAACTCTTTCTCTTGTCAAAATTGTGGTGGAACGAACCACGATACATCTTATTGTGGAGGTTTGAGCCCGGAGCATGTGGCGGCATACAACACAAGGCAAGATGGATATAGAGGAAGCGACGGTGGAGTAGCTTGGAGGAAACCACCACCCGGATTTACTCACCTACCCCAATAATGGAGTCAACAAGCTCAACAATCATACAACTCCAACCCTCAATACCAAAACCCACCTCCATTCCAAACCCAAAACCCAAGAGGAAACTACCCAAGAAACAACCAACACAATAATCAAAACCAATACCACAATCAAATCAAGCGGCTCAAAGGAGTCAAGAGCAAGCATCTCTACCCGATTCTACTCAAACCCAAATTCTTCAACAACTTCAAGCCATGAATCAACAAATGCAAGAGGTCAAGGCTCATAACAAGATGGTTGATTCACAACTAGCTCAATTGGCCGAGAGAGTCCCTTTCAACTTACCTTCTACTCTACCTGAACAATCACAAACTAACCCTTCTAACATTGTGAAACCCGACTCTTGCAAGGCAATCACATTGAGATCGGGTACATCCTATAAAGGTCCTAATATAAGAAGGGTAATAGTGAGGAAAAGAAGGAAGGAGAAGAGAGTGTGAGTGAAGGAAGTTGAAGAAGAGAAGGTTGTTGAGAAAGAGAGAAGTATGAAGAAAAAGAAGTCTAATTTAAAGATGTGGTGACAACTTCAACTCCTAGTGAGGCTAGGAATCTTGATGGACCAGTTCCCTTTCCCGGTCGACTTGCGGAGAGGAAGTTGAATGACAAGTTTGCAAAGTTCCTTAGTGTGATGAAGAACTTGCACATAAACCTCCCTTTCATTGAAGTTTTCACACAAATGCCTTCATACTCCAAGTTCTTGAAAGACATTCTCACCAACAAGAGGAAGCTTAATGATGAGCTCATCACTCTTCCCCATAAAGTGAGTGCACTTGTTCAACATAAGATTCCCAAGAAGCAAAAGGATTTGGGAAGTTTCACTTTACCGGTAAAGATTGGGAACATGGAAGCTAGGGGCGCCTTAGCCGATCTTGGAGCAAGTGTTAGTTTGATCCCTCTATCCATTGCTCAAAAGCGTAATATTGAAATGATCCCCACAAGAAAAACTATCCAATTGGCCGACCGTTCAGTAAAGTTTCCTTGTGGTGAACTTGAAGATGTTCCTATTCAAGTTGGGCATATTTATGTGCCTTGTGACTTTGTAGTGATGGATATGGAGGAGGATGTTGATACTCCTTTGATTTTGGGTCGTAAAGCTCTTAAGACTTTGGGGGCGGTGATCAATTGCAAGAACAAAGCCATTACATGTGAGGTAGCCGATGAAAAGATTGTTTTTAAATTCTCTAAGTTGCTCAAGACCCCCATGGTTGAGAAGTGCTATAGGGTTGATGTTGTGAATGAAGAGTAAGATCACTTGGGAAGGGTTATGATGAATCCTCAAGATCCAATGGTTAAAGCTCTTACATGCAAGGAAGAGTACCACTCTCAAGAAGCTAAAGTGTTTGTCATGGCCATTGAAGAAGCCAAAAAGGAGGAAGAGGACGATCCTAGGGATGATGAGCTTGAACTAGAGGAGAAAATGGAGGAGAGTTCCAATCCTCCTCCCAAGGTAGAACTCAAACCCCTTCCCCCCTCTTTGAAATATGCTTATCTTGGAAATGAAGGGGAATCCCCTATTATTGTCAATGCTACCCTTGATGGTCTTGATTTAGAAAAATTGCTTGTGTGTTTAGAAAATATAGAGATGTGATAGGGTATAGCATTGATGATATCAAGGGTATTAGCCCCTCTTTGTGCATGCATCGTATTAACCTTGAGGATGATCAATCCACCTCGATTGAGCCTCAAAGGAGGTTGAACCCCAACCTCCAAGAGGTTGTTAAGAAAGATATCTTGAAATTGCGTGAAGCGGGCATAATCTATGCTATCTCCGATAGCAAGTGGGTTAGCCCGGTTCACGTGGTTCCAAATAAAGGTGGAATGACCATCATTAAGGGAGAAGGAGGAGAGGAAATCTCCACCCGGACAGTGACCGGGTGGAGAATGTGCATTGATTATAGGAGGTTAAACAAAAATACAAAGAAAGACCATTTTCCTCTCCCCTTCATGGACTAAATGTTGGAGAGACTCTCCCACCATGCTTTCTTTTGCTTTTTGGATGGATACTCAGGGTTTTTACAAATCCCTATCCATCCAAATGATAAAGAGAAAAATAGTTTCACATGTCCATATGGAACATTCGCATACTGGAGAATGCCATTCGGGTTATGCAATGCTCCTTCAACTTTCCAACGATGCATGAATTCCATTTTTTTCGAGATGCTTGAAAATGAGATTGAGGTTTTTATGGACGATAGATTTTAGTGTTGGTGGCTCGTCTTTTGACACATGTCTTTATAATCTTGAAAAAGTTTTGAAAAGGTGTCAAGAAACGAGTTTGGTTTAAAATTGGGAGAAATGCCATTTTATGGTCAAGAAGGGGGTATTGTCCTAGGCCATAAAGTTTCAAAGAAGGGCATTGAGGTTGATTTGACCAAGGTTTTGATGATTGCAAAGTTGCCCCCTCCTACTTCCGTTACGGCAGTGAGAGCTTTTCTAGGGCATGCCGGTTTTTACCGGAGGTTTATCAAAAAAAATTCATCAATCGCCAAACCTTTGACCGAATTACTCAAGAAAGATGTTGTGTTTAACTTTGATGAGGCTTGTCTTGAGGCATTTCAAAAACTCAAGGAAGCTCTGATTTCCTCTCCTGTTGTGCAAGCTCCGGATTGGAGCTTGCCTTTTAAGCTAATGTGCGATGCAAGTGATTTTGCAGTAGGTGCGGTGCTTGGGCAAAAGAAAGAAGGAAGATCTCATGTCATCTACTATGCAAGTAGAACACTTGATGGAGCTCAAAAGAATTACACAACGACAAAGAAGGAAATTCTTGCTGTTGTGTTTGCTATGGACAAGTTTAGGTCCTATCTTATATGCTCCAAGGTGATTGTGTACACGGATCACATAGCGGTTCGCTATCTTATGACCAAGAAGGAAGCTAAGCCACGCCTCATCCGTTGGGTTCTTTCGCTCCAAGATTTTGACATGGATATGAGAGATAAAAAGGGAGTGGAGAACTTTGTGGCGGATCATTTGTCTAGGCTTCCTTTTGAGAACAAGGAGGATGTGCCAATCAATGAAGAAGTAGGATTTGAAACTCTCATGGCTATGGCTTCAACATCTAGCCCGTGGTATACGGATGTAGCCAATTATCTTGCATGCGGGGTCATTCCCCTGGAGTTTTCTTCTCAACAAAAGAAGAGGTTTTTCAAGGAAGTGAGGAGGTACTTTTGGAATGACCCCTACTTGTTTAAGCAGTGTGGAGATGGCCTCTTTCGGAAATGTGTTCTAGACCATGAGACCGAAGGAGTTATTGAGCATTGCCACTCATTACCGTGTGGAGGACATGGGGGAGTTGATAATACGGTGGAAAAGATTTCTCAATCTCTCCTATGGTGGCCAATGATGCATAAGGATGCCCATAAGTTCGTTTCAAGATGCGACAAGTGCCAAAGAAGTGGTGAAATAACCAAAAGGGATGAGATGCCTCAACAAAACATGTTGGAAGTTGAGCCATTTGATGTTTGGGGTGTTGACTTTATGGGGCCTTTTGTCTCTTCATGTGGGAATTTATACATCTTGGTAGCAGTGGACCATGTGACTAAGTGGATTGAAGCTATACCCTCCCCTACCAATGATCATAAGGTTAATCTTAAACTTCTCAAGAAAATCATCTTTCCGCGGTTCGGGGTTCCTAGGGTGCTAATTAGTGATGGAGGTTCTCATTTCGCCAAGAAGCAATTCGAAGCTCTTCTTAAGCGATATGGGGTTCATCACAAGGTTGGTCTACCTTACCATCCTCAAACCCAAGGGTAATTGGAGGTGTCAAATAGAGAGATCAAGAACCTTCTCGAAAGGATGGTGAACAAGTCTAGGAAGGATTGGTCCCTCAAGCTTGACGACACAGTTTGGGCCTTGCGGACGGCGTACAAGACTCCAATTAGTACAACCCCCTATCTATTGGTCTATGGGAAAGCTTGTCATTTGCCGGTTGAGTTGGAGTATAAAGCTTGGTGGGCAATCAAGGAGCTAAACATGGATATGTCGTTGGCCGGTGAGAAGAGATTGTTCAAGCTCAACGAACTTGAAGAGCTTAGATATGATGCCTACGAGAACTCAAGACTATACAAGGAGAAAACTAAGACACGACCAACATATAAGGAACAAGAGCTTCAAGGTTGGAGATAAGGTGTTGTTATTCAACCCTAGGCTCCATTTGTTTCCCGGAAAGCTCAAGTCCAAATGGTCGGGACCTTTAGTGATTTCAAGGACCACTCCTTATGGGTCTTTTAAGTTGGAGGCGGGAGACAACAAGTTCATGGTTAATGGTCATCGTTTGAAGCACTACTTTTTCAAGGATGAAGTAGCCTTGATAGAATGTATGAGGCTTGATCCATTGGATCCTAAGCCACCTCTTAGATGATGGTTTATCATGGTCAAGCTAGTGACCTCATAAAGAAGCGCTTCTCGGGAGGCAACCTGAGTTCTCAAACTCTTTTGGTCTTGTATTTCTTTTATTTAGTCAATCTTGGTTGATTTCTCTTAGATTCTTATTGTGTGCTTCTTGTTCTTCTTTTGTAGGTACTTGAATCTTTAGGCATTTAATCTACAAATTTGAGAATGAAGGTGTTAAGGGGGAGTTATGAATCAAAAGAGAAGATTGCAATTGGATTTTTAGTCTCAAGTCTTAAGGGGTTTATTGTGTTTCTGGAGATGCCCTGGAGATGCCCAGGAAAGGGCTTCCATGAAGACCCGCGGGTGCGGCCAATATACCCGCGGGCGCAGGCAGGATTTCTAGCCCCCTTTACATATATCCTGGAGATGCTTAGGAGATTCCTAGGAGAGGGCTATCCATGAAGACCCGCGGGCGCGACACTTAGACCCGCGGGTGCGGACAGGTAAAACCCGCGGGCGCGGCCCTATAACCCGCGGGCGCGACCTGCTGTTCTTCAGAAAAATTCAAAAAGCGGAGATGCCCAGGAAAGAGGTCATCCTTACCCGTGGGCGCGACACTTAAACCCGCGGGTGCGGACAGGGAAAACCCGTGGGCGCGGCCCTATCACCTGCGGGCGCGGCGATCTGGTTCTGCGAGTTTTCGCCCTTTTTCCTCAACATTTCCGAAATCCCTTTTACCCCAAATTTGATTATTGCTCCTTCTCTCTCTCTAAACCTCCAATCCTCTTCAAACCCTAACTCCTTCCACCTCAAAATCTCATCAACATTCATCACAAAATCATCAAAAATCATCAAATTTCCTCACTTTCTCTCAAATTTTCTCATCAAAGTCCCAAATTTCACCATTCAAGACCCCATTTTCGGTGTTCTTCACATTTGAATGGCTCTAGCATTTCCACCATTGAAGGGACCTTGAAGGTGGCTTGGAATTATTCTTCAAAAGACTAGTTGGAGTAGTTTTTGGCACTCATTGTTGGTATACCTCTTTCCCACTCTAGTTTTTCTTTGAATTTAAAGCATTTCCTTTGGTGAGAAAATTGTTGTTTTGTGAATTTCATGTGGGAATTTTTTATGTTTGCATGCCTATTTTGTGTTGGTTCATCTTATTGAGCATGGTAGATTGTTGATTTCTTGTTGACCTTGTTAATTGTTGTTAAGTTGTATTGCTTAGTTGTTGTTGCTTGGTGATTCCGAAAGTGCGCTCATTGTATTGGAGTATTGAATTAGGGGATTTGTTGTTGTGATTTGTGTGGTGTTTGATTGAAATTTGGTGCTGATAAAATGGTGTTTGGTTCAAAGAAGAGAAAAAGTGGGAAGGAACCTCAAAGGTCAACATCCTAAAACCCCTAACCAAATGAACAACCTACTCCACCACCTTTGCCACCCCTCAAATTCCACAATAAAAATCACAAATCCATCTACGATAGGGGTGGGACTTTTCAAACCGAACCGTGAAACCGCCTGTTACCAAACCGAACCATCACGGGTCGATCCGTTTATAAACCGATAAATTTAAACCGAAAACCGAACTGAACCGTACAATATGAAACCGAAACCAAATCGAACCGCTCAATGTCAACCCGTTACGGACCGTAAACCGATAACAAACCAAACTGCTCAAATCCGAACCGAAAGGAAACCGAACAGAATGGTTTATAAACCAGTTAATGACCCGAACCGTTTAAACCGTAAAAAAAGTCGTCTAAACCGAACCATTTGTAACCCGCTAACCGTTTAAACCGAATCATTTATGAACCGAAACCGTTTAAACCGCAGGAAAAACCGTTTAAACCGAACCGTTATAATCCGCTAACCGTCTAAACTAAATTGCCATAACCCGTTAAACCGTTAAAATCGAACTGTTTTCGAATCGTAACCTGTTTAAACTGATCCGATTACAAACTGCTTAATTCAAATTGAATTATTTACAACCTAAATGGCTAAATACAATTAATGTTAATAAATGTAGATCTAATCAAACGGCTTAGGTTTATACAAAGGTTTATATCACCTAAACCTAGTCCAACGACATTATTCATATCGTTTTAGATTACTTATTTATTTTAATTAATATCAAATGTAACATACTAGTATTATTATATATTTATATATATACTTTAATTTAACAAAGGTAACAATAAATATAAATTTAAAATAAATACAATAAACATTACTAAATGTAGATCTGATTAAACGACTTAGGTTTATACAATGGTTTATATCACTTAGTCCAACGGCATTATTAATGTGAATAATGTCGTTTTAGATTACTTATAATTTTAATTAATATCAAATGTGAAATGTAACATACTAGTATTATTATATATATACTTTAATTTA
Organism: Chenopodium quinoa; assembly: GCF_001683475.1. Lineage (NCBI taxonomy): Eukaryota > Viridiplantae > Streptophyta > Magnoliopsida > Caryophyllales > Amaranthaceae > Chenopodium > Chenopodium quinoa. The sequence continues at coordinate 109,726 of NW_018743608.1, forward strand.
ACAAAGGTAACAATAAATATAAATTTAAAATAAATAACTTTAATTATTCCAAAAAAATACATTTCATCTACATTTTACATTAAAAATAAATAAGTTAAGGATTTACATTTTACATATGATCATAAATTATCCTAATAACAAAATTTAACCTAAAAATACATTCCTAAAAACAAAAGGCAGCAGAATCTTGAAGCAGCAGCACAGCACCCAAGAGCAGAGGAAATAGCAGCAACAAGCAGGAACCAGCTCACGCAATAACAGTCAGCAACTCATCAGAAGCAAGGAACAATATAAGCAGAAGGGACTTTGCAGGAACTAATTTTTGTTTTTCAAAATTTCAAAAAAACAGCATTTATAAGTAGCTTGCTTGTATAAGTAGATAATAAAAACAGAGATCGAGTACAAATAGGCAACACTCCCATTTATGTGAGAACAAATTAAAGCACTTTTGCTATCTCCAACTCCTTCTAAAGCATTTTGTTCTCTAATCATACACACTTTATATTTATTAGATTTTTTTTTAAGGTGGTAATAAAACAATTCTGATATAGAGTTTTATTATTTGAGGTGAGCTAGTTAAATCTTACTTTGTATATACCTTAAGGACGAAGGAAGGGTAAGAGAATTCATCCCTAAGAGAGCCTTTACTAATTCAAATATGTGATTTCCAAGTCACGACTCACGAGTAATCTCTTCTTTTTATTTATATTTTTTATTAATAATTGTTGGTACTACTCTTCTTGGCAGGGTACACTCAATCCTTTATAACTCTTATTTAATACGAAGTAAAATAATTAACAATATATTCTTGAAAGGTTTTTCTAAATAATAAGTTTATTATGACAAAGAAGTATTAAACTAGTAAGTAATTGACATTTGATATTTATATTTGATTTTAAGGATTAAATTTCATTTGAACTTTGTAAGTAATCTGACTATGTCTGTCCTCATAAAATAGACCATGCATATGCATATATACCCAAATTTAGTTGGTAATGATTTAAATTTTAAAATGGGGCAAAGGAGAAATAATGTGACATTCCTATCTTATTACCAATTAAAATGAATGTTTTGAATTTTTCCCTTTTAATAAGATGACTAAACTTATTTAAATTAAGAAACAAATTATTTTCACCCCCTTCTACACCTATATTTGAGAAATTTAGAAATTGTTTTGAATAACAGAAATTAACAATACAAATTTTAGGCATATTTCAGCTATATTGAAGCAAGAACAACAACAATAATCAAATAATATGAACAACCAATCATCATTACTTTTAAATCAAGCATAATAAACAACAAAACATCACAGATCTACCATTTTCCCGTACAAAAAAATAGAATCAACAACAGAAATTAACAATTCAAGTTTAGGCATATTTCGACTATATTGAAGCAAGAACAACAATAATCAAATAATCTAAATAACTTGAAATCGAAAAAAAAACCGAAACGAAAACAACAAAAATTAACAAAAAATTACCTTGAGGTTTGACGGCTTGAAGGAGAAGAAGATTTGAAAAAAAAAACGAGAATGGAAAAGTCAGAAATCAAAACTTTAGATCCAAAACAAAAATGAAACGAAAACAAAAACCCTAAATAAAAAAAACCGAAACGAAAACGAAAAAAATCAAAACGAAAACAACAAAAATTAACAAAAAATTACCTTGAGGTTTGACGGCTTGAAGGAGGTGGAAGATTTGAAAAAAAAACGAGAATGGAAAAGTCAGAAATCAGAACTTTAGATCCAAAACAAAAATGAAACAAAAACAAAAACCCTAAATAAACAAACCGAAACAAAAACGAAAAAAATCAAAACGAAAACAATAAAAATTAACAAAAAATTACCTTGAGTTTTGACGGCTTAAAGGAGAGGAAGATTTAAAAAAAAAACGAGAATGGAAAAGCCAGAAATCAGAACTTTAGATCCAAAACACAAATGAAATGAAAACAAAAACCCTAATTAGGATTTTTAAAAGTTGAGAAGTTGAGATTCTTGAGAATTTAAGAACGAAAGAGTGAGAAACTGAGAAGTTAGAGAGAGAAAATATGAGAGATTGAGAATAGAAGAGTGAGTAAGTGTAAATTGTGCAAGTAAAACGGCTGATAGAGTGATAGCTCATTATGGGTTTTTTTTTCTAGGTTTAGGTTTTACTTGTTCAGTTGATCTAACCGTCCATATTCAATCTCAACATCTAACCGTTCATTTTTTTTTTTGTAGCAATAAAGGATCCAGATTCCAGAATATTCATTTAGATCTAACGGTCTAGATTTTTTTTTGTGCTTTTCGAGGTCTTTTTGACCGTTTTTTTAATTATTTATTATTATTATTATTATTATTTTGAGGGATTATTATTATTATTATTATTATTATTATTATTTTTATTATTGTTAGTATAATTATTTGTTAATATTATTATTATTACTAGTTTACTACTACTATTATTATAATATTATTATAATTATTATTATTATTACTATTATTATTTTTATTATTTATTTATTTATTATTATTATTATTATTATTAGTTTATTACTTATAAGTTATAAATTGTAAGAAACGCAAATGTTTCAAAATTGAAATTGATTCAATACGACATAGTTAATGACTTAATGAGTTAATGCACATCAATATCTGACATCTCTATATGTATATTATATATATCTGTGAGTCTGTGACTGTATATCAGTATATATAATAAACTAATAATAACTTAATAAGTAATAATACTAATAACTAATAAATTAATGAAATCTAACCATTGTTTTTCATGGGCATTCAATCTAACCGTTGTATATTTGACTATTCGTACATTAGTATTGCATAATGATTTCATCACCACTTTAGTGATTTCGTGATTTCGTCCATTTAACTTATCAAGTTGTTTGAGTTAGTAATCTAAATAAAGTAACAAACTAAATAACGAATCCATTTAATCTCGTGTAACTTATAATTTATAAGAAATGCAATGTTTGGAAATGGAAATTGATTCAATACGATATTATTAATGTATATGTAATTATAGATTAATTATTATGTATATCATATCGTACGAATGTACGGTTGGAATCATTATCATACTATCATTGCCTCATTGAATTATTGGTATGTACGTATAATCGATAAACATATTTACATATCTGATTATTAAAACTTAAAAGTTTAAAACACTTGTTGATCGATCTAATTGAATACTTGTACATTCTTAATTATCGATTTATCGTATTCTAAGTATCAACTCATTAAATCATGGTCATGACGCGATCTTTAAAACAATCATGAATTCATGACCCAAGCCGCTTATAAACCGAACCGGCATGATCCAAACCGTTCATATACCGAACCAATTGAACTGTGTAAACCCTCCACTAAACCGGCCCATTTCAAACTGAACCGACATGATTCACACCGTTTATAAACTGAACCGATATTGACCCGGGTAAACCCGCCCCTAAACCGACCCATTTCAAACCAAACCGGCTTGATCCAAACCGTTGTAAATCGAACTGACATTGACCCGGGTAAACCCGCCCCCTAAACCGACCCGTATCAAACGGAACCGACATAATCTGAATCGTTTATAAACCGGCCCGCTTATGACCCAAACCGAATTTAAACCGCAAAGTAATAAACCGAAACCAAACCGAGCCGTGACTAACCCAAACCGAACCAAACCGACCCGCCAGCTAAACTAAATCGTTTCAATCCGAACCGCTCCAAACCGAAACCGACTCAAACCGAGGTCAAACCGAACCGCCAAACCGAAGTCCCACCCCTATTCTACGACAATCTGCAAAACCGGAAATTTAGACCTACAAAAAACTACCACCAACCCTCTACAACAAAGCTTGGCATAGACGGCGATTGTTGGTTCATATTCAACAATCTTAGGTTAGACTCATTTGTGACAAGTGCCTACCAGACCTATAAGGAGCCCACTCTTGAGTTCCTTGCCTCCTTTGAATGTCATGCCGCGGGGAATAAGGACCTTGCCATCTCTTTTTAACTTTTCAACAAAAAAGAGACTGTTAACCTTCGCCAATTTAACCAACTATTGGACCTTAACCCGGACGCCGACATGTTCTTCCCCGAGCACGAGGCCTTTCATGATTATAATCCCCTTTCGTGGTGGAAAGTCATCTCAAGGATGGACGCCTTCAATGCCAAGTATTCCTTGGCCAGTCATGACAGAGTACGGGGTGTTGTGAGCTTCTTCAGACTCCTACATCGAATATTCGAGTACATGGTTTTTAATAAACAGGACTTGGGAAAGATCACAGCGGAGGAATTCCGAATTTTGTGGCTAGCTACACAGCCAGAGTTGGGGCATAGAGTGAATTTTGATTTCCTATTCACCAAGTGCATTGAAGGGGTTCTCTCGGGTACAAGGAAAGGGGAGATACATTTCGGTGAGATGATCACCCGGTTGGCCGAGAAATTGGGTCACATGGAAAGTTGAGTTCTTGCACTCCCATTGGGAGAAGTGATGGAAGTGATATCTGGCTCGATCTGGATCAATTGAAAACGATGAAATTCATTGCGGACACGGAGGATAGAGGGAGGATTTGGAGTTTGCTAGTCTCCCACGAGCATCACTGTCTCCTCCCCAAGCCGGAGTTCACTTCTTTCACAAGGGAGGGGGTTAATCACCCTTGGTGGGTAAGGAAGGATTCTGGTGTCCTCCCGTTCGCAAGGATGGAAATGGGTGAAGGTCATGATGAGAGGCATGACAATGAAGATGATGAGAATGAGGTGGAGGTGATCCCTCTAAGTCAACAACGTCAACAAAGACAAGGAAGACATCATCAATAACAACAACAACAACAAAATCAACAACAATTTGACTATCGTCAAGAGATGGCGGCAATGCGGGCCCAAATGGAGAGCATGCAACTCGGCATGCAAGGTATGATCGCATCCCAACAACACCATTTTTTTCAAACCAATGCTCTTTATGACGCTAGTGTGCGTAGAGGGGATTTCACTCTCCCAATTAACTACCCATATGTGCCGGCCCAACAACGGCCCGTGCCATCATGGGGGGGGTGACAACCAACCTATGTACCCCCTATTGGCAGGGTCCCTCGGACCTCAATGTGCTACGACGTGAGTTCCCCGACGAGTCCGGTCATTATGACTACCGGGTTTCGGGTGGGAGTGATTATAGGGGTGACCCTAACTACCCCTATGTTGATCCATCTCATCGTTCGCCTCTTGCTCAACTCGAGCCATATGACCAATTATCCGCATCTTAACTAGACCTCTTCAAAGGTCATTATGGGTGGCCTCTCGGTTACACCGGAGGTTGGGATCCCTATGGCCCCCCCTCGGGCTTTTCATACGATAGTTGGAATGCAGATGACGATGGTGCCGGCCCTAGTGGCCAATAGTTCCCCCCCCCCCCCCCGGTCTGTTTGATTCTTCCTCCCTTTTTGGTCCCCCCTTTTCATTCCGTTTACATGTGCAGCATCGGGGACGATGCTCTTATCTAGTGTGGGGGGGTGTTTGAATCAAAAGGGAGTATTTTTGGGTAAGTGTGGGGGAAGGCACCAAGGACTCATAGGAATGATGAGGTGTAATACCCCAAATTTTTTAGTATATTTAATCAACGATTTTTCTAGAATAAACTTTTAAATTTATAATTATTTTCAAATTTAAATATTATAGTAAAAAAAATAAATAAAATAATAATAATTATTATTATTATATTCGGATTTATTTAAAAAAAAATGGAAAACTGATTTTATCAGTTGGTTGTTTCGGAATTGAAACAAAAAAACAACTCTATTTGAATTTTAACCTTATCCTTCATATGAGTCTTCTAGATACATAATTAATCCCTAGCTATAATTAATGTATAAATATCTCATCCCATCCCAATTGCCGTGAGGAAACCATTGAACCCTCAAGAAGCTATTTTCTCCTACTTTGTATTGCGTTGTTCGCTAAAACCCCTTACCATAGTTGTCTTGGTATAAAGGTAAGCCATGTTTCTTCTCCTCTTTCCATCCATTTTAGATGATTTATTACCTCCTTTAGTTGAGCATAGGAACTTGATTATTCTCAAATCGTCATTAATGTTCGATGACGATGTACTTCAAGTCTTCGACCATGCTTGATCCGCTTCATATATATATATATACTATGTCCTTTTAATTCCTTTCGTATCAAATGGTATGTGAAACTCAAACCCACTGAGTTTGGAACTCAGTAATTCAACTCGTCACCCATTTCCTTCTTGTTTTTGGTTTCTTAATCATGTCAATTGTTTTATTTTTATTTTATTTTTTTTAAAAAAAATACCACCTTTGATCTTTGTTTTACCGAAACTAATGGCTAGCCTACAAATTTGACTTCAATATTTTTTTTTTCAATCAACCTACCAATTAGTTGTTTACTTTTGGGTAATTAGATTATGGGTGGTAATATAAAAATCTTACACCCAACCTTTCTATTAGTAGTATAATTATCTAACTTAGGCCATTTATTTGTTTAATTGTTGACGGAGGCTACTAGGTGACCATTTCGGAGGTTATTTATCTTGAGCGCAACTCAAGGTAATTTTCAATGTTCATCATATTTAGAATCCCGTTAGAAAATTTATTTCGATTTATTATATGTGCTTGTATATGATGAGTGCATTAATTAACGTATGATACTACGGGGTCATATTTTTGATATCTTTATATTTTGTGTACTAGTATAAGTATTTTCGAAAAATTGATTAATCGGTATCGTATAAGTATTTTTTTAAAAATACTAGGAATTGGTACGATTGATTATATGTGATTGATGGTCTCCAAGGCCTATTGGGAAACGAGTTGTAACTAGTATGTCATGTAAAATGACTATGTTCTAATAATATTGAAATTGAAATACTATCACTTGGGATTAAATTGATTTTGTGCAATACTCGTGTGCAATGGGATTGGACAATTTAATCTATTAAAGTATACATTCAATTAAGAAGGGAAATGAAACCCGAAAGGGTGAAGAACAGGTTGCCCACTAGTAGTTATGGTTGCTACTAGTTGGTTTAAATTGACGTATATTGTTGTGTAGTCTTCCTCCTAATCAATGGGTATTAGTGAGGGGTGTGCACACTAGGGACATTCTTTTTAATTTATGGCCATTTGGGGTTATGCGCGACCCTCTGTAAAGTAGGTGGTGACAGGGACTAGTCCCGGCTTAGTGGCGTTCTCTTTCCCTTTCTTAACTAAAGTAATGAGTTTTATGTGACAGCTTGATTTTAACTTATGATTATAATGTCGATAAAATTGTGTTGTGTAAAATATTTTTTCGAACTAAAATTATTATTTACCAGATGGAGTTGGAATTACTCAGTTTATCTGATTTTGGGAGTTTTCTCTCTTTTCTTGTTTCTGATTTATTTTGCAGGTTGGTAAAAGGGTATTCGATTACGTGTGAGGAGACGTTAGAATAATCACGTAGCTAAGACAATTTAGTTTAATTCCGAACTTATTTAATTTGCTTTATAATTAATGTTTTTTTTAAAAATGTTTTACAGTTTGGATGTAACGACTATTTTATTCTTGCCGCCACTCAGATCACTTAGTTTATAAAATGGTATTTTGTTTCGCTTTGCGTTTATTTTCTATGGAAAATAAGTGTAGCAGTAACACTCCCAAAGTTCGATGGTTGGTTTTGAAAGGTAAAAAGGGTTACTCTTATCGTTTTACAAAGACCCGAATTTAGGGGGTGTTACATGAGGAGATTTGGGTTTGGGTCTTGTTGCTGGGTGTTGTTGGTAAGCTCTTGGTAGCATTGCTTGTGTTTGTTGTTGATGATGTCTATTTTTATGATGATGATGAGGATTTGAGATTGAGTTGATTTTGGGTAGTCGGTTATGCCCAAAGTTTGAGTTGGTAGATTTTTCTTTCTTTTCCTTTACTAACCTTTTCTCTTTGTATAGCATTTGCTTTTATCTCTCTCTTTTTTAGCCTTGAAGAAAAATGGAAGCAACATATGGAGACATGGTAAATCGTAAGGTTGCTACGTTATTCTTCAAGTGACATATGGGTGAGATCCTTCCTTTACTCTCTCTTTTCTTTCTTTTGGCGTGTTTAGTTTAGGACTAGTATAGAAAGAAGTTGAATGGTTCGAGGTTGTCTGCATTTGGTTCCAAGGAACCTGGGATCGTTGGTGTTGATACCCAACGATCATTGTATGTCAATTGAGATTTATTTGGATTTATATGCCTCATGTGTGAACCTCTTTGATTTCTTCCTTCTTTTGTTCTGTTTTTATTTTCTTTTGTGTGACAAACATGATTATGGCAAGATGATATGAATGTGTTTTGGAACTTGCTTGTACATTTGGACTCTGTTTCCTTAATGATGCGCCTTAGAATGCTTGTTTCTTCTTAACTTTATGATGAGATGCATGGTTTGAGATTTCCTTTGGTTGAATTAGACAAACCTTAGCTAAGGTAGCAAGGTTAAGAACTTGTGAGGCCGTTTGAACCCTTAGTTCATGGGAAGTGGTAAGATGGAGTTGCTCCCTGTAGTGGATTTGAAGCCCTTTAGTTGGCATTTGCTTACCTTTTTCATCCCTTGTGAGGTTTATTTTGTTCAAGCCTTCATCAATTTGTTGTGCGGCATTTTAGGATCCTCGACTATGCATGTCTTAATCCTTGTGTTGATTTCTAGCTCCCGAGATCGTGACCTAGCACTTTTAGGGGAGGAAAGGGCACCTTTTCTCATTTTCGTTTATGTTTTCTTTTGTTTAGTTACAAATTTGATTTTCTGTTTGCACCAACCTTCTTGCTAGCCAATTTGAGCCTAATGTTTCCCATTCTTATCTTGACCGCATTACAAGCCTAGCGACCTATGTTTTACCAACCCTTTTAGTTAGTGAAGCATTTGGTGTGTGAGGGTAATGTAGTGAGCGTAGTGAATATGAGCAAGAATTATGTGGAGAATTGGTTCGAAGCAAAGAGTTGAAAGTTAAACTTGTATATGAACGTGCAAGAAAAGCTTGAGAAGAAAGATGCAATCTAAGAGGATCAAATGAAGTTTCCTAAAAATAAAAAAAAAGGCTTTGAAGTTCCTTTCCATTGAATAAGGATGGTAATGTATTGAAATCGAAATGATGGATGTTCGTTTGAGTTGTGGTCGTTTCTTGAGTTTTGTCTATGAGAGTTGGCCATTCTCTTACTCCACTTAGGATTTGCCACCACTATTTCAAATGATCTCCCTACCTTTACCTTCAGCCAGGTCATTACAACCCTAGTAAAGACCCTTAGACTTTAGGGGGGCGTGGTCAAAAACCGGTGGAGGGAGATGGTTTTCAACCCTATGGAGAAAGCATGCATAGTTGATATGTCGGGATGACTTTATACCTCCTTAAAAAGAATCTTTTTCCGGTTCCTTTGTGGAATCATGAGGAGCCAACTAGGGGGATGATTTGAAGCTAGTGGGGAGAACGCGGGCCGTTTTAGAGGGGACTAGGGCGGAGAATGAATCACTAGTTCTCTATGCTTAGCTTAGGCTTGACTATTGCAACCATTGGCATCTTGGGGCGTGTTTACATCGTGTGATTGAGAAAGACTAGTATTCTTTGGCGCTTGTCTCCCCTTTTGAGTCCGAATAGAGCACATGTCCACCCTAAAACTCGATTTACTTTTTAAGCCTTGCCATGTTGTGTTTGTCTTTGTAGTGTTCATTTTGTCTTTCTTTTCTTAGTTTTGCTTGAGGACAAGCAAGAGGCAAGTGTGGGGGATTTTGATGAGTGGCATTTATGCCACCATTTCACCCTTTTTCACTAGAGAATTCCCCCGATTTTTCACTTGTTTATACCTCTTATTACCGTTTTTACCTTTATTTTAGTTACTTTAGCTCCCTCTCGTGTTTTTCCTTCTCTTTTATCTTTTCTTTTACTTTTTACCTTCTATTCGTGTGTTTTAATAGCTCCTAGCATTCGTGGGCGAATTTTGGATTGCTAAACGGAGTTGGAGTTGCTAAGGTAGCTTGCTCAAGGAAGAGGAGATGCTGCAGAGGAAGAGGAGATGCTGCAAAGGAGAGGGCACACTGCTACAAGTAGCCGCGGGCGCGAACAGGTGCATCCTGAGCTACATAGCAGTTTCTGGAGATGGCTGGGAGAAGGCCTGGAGAGGGCGCGGCTCAAAGGGCCGCGGGCGCGGACAGGTGCATCCTGAGCTACATAGTAGTTTCTGGAGATGGCTGGGAGAAGGCCTGGAGAGGGCGCGACTCAGAGGGCCGCGGGCGCGGCGAGCTGGGTTTTCCCAACTTCGTACCCACGAAGGAGAGGTCGCGGCAGCTTGACTGGAGAGGCCTCTCCCATGCCCGTTTGCCTTGTTTTAACAAGAGACTATAAATAGTCTTTGGCTTGAATCTTCATGTATCCACTATTCCATTGACATCAAAAACACTCTGTAGAGAGAGAATATGAACATCTTTTAGAGAGAGAAAATAGCCAGTCTTCAAGTTTCAATCTTTGTAATAAAGATATTCAAGTTTTCTTCAAGATTATTGCAATTATTTCATGTTTGGCTAATCCCTCAACATTTATAATAGTAATCACTTTTCCTTATTCTCTAGTTTTTAGTTTTATTGTTCTAATTAGTGTTTTTTTCCATAAATTTCCTTGCTTTACTTGTTTCTTTGCTTTCTCCTTGATTTAGAATCATGTTAAGTTCTGTTAGGATTGAATACATGTTTAGTTTAGTTGTTATGGCTATTTTCCTTTCTCTAGCTTAGATTTCTAGCTAAGGAAGGGGGGTGAGAATCATGTTTGCTTGAGTTTCTATTGATTATTGATTTGGTTTTGCCTTGAGTTGATGGTTTGTGCTTAAAAATGCTTGGAGTTATTATTGTGCACCTTTAACCCCTTTATAATAGTCCTAGATTAGATGCATGAGAATGATCTAGTTTAGGTTTGATTGATTTCATCAACTTGGTTTGAGTAGTTGCATGAGAATGAATTACTTTGAGTAGAGTTTATACTCCTTGGCATGAATCCATATTGATTTTCATTAGTTCTCTTGTTGGTCATGATTTAAACCCCCTCTCCCTAGTGCCTTTTGCCCTTATTATCTCTATAGTCTTGCTTATCATTTTCATTTTAGAGTGTCTAGTTCAATCTCCTTATTTTTGGCTTGATTAGGTCTCTTATGGTAGATAGTAAAATCATAAAACTTCTCAAAACAAACTATAATACCCCCCTTTTGTTACTTGCAATAGATTCTAGATTTCACATTGATCGTGCATTACCCCGTTTGTTTGGAATTTGACCCTAACTTGCCACTATATCGTATAAATTTGATAGAGCTAGGTTAGGAGTGAAAATTGTAGATTTGATCTTGGCAGTAGTAACGACCTATTGTCCCCCGATCAGTATTCGGGCATACTAGCAAGAGTGTTAGCTTGTGTGCTCAACTGTCTACGACACTTAGTCGTAAATTCGGAGTAAGGCACTAAGGGTGAGTGCTTAGTTCAACCAAGGGATCTTGTTAGCACCAAGGGGACGTGCTAGTGAATATATTCTAACAGCACAAAGGGTTGTGCTACGTGGGCACAAGGAGTAGTGCCAAGGAAGAAAGCCTGACCTGTCTTACGACGCACTGTAAGCAAGTGGCGCACGGTGCGTGACTAGGACAAAGTAGTCAACACGTGACACATAGCTGTGATGTATTGATGTGAGAAGGGAAGAAGATTCAAATTACTTATTTGTCCCCAATTTTATTGCTGAAATTACCTTACATAGTTGGTATATGATTGACTTGTACTTTCTCGATTGTCGCCACTCCATTCCTCCGGGCCTAAGCTATTCTCTTCCTCCGACAACTTTCCCAGAGCAACACCGCGGCATCCTCTTTTATCGGCGCCATTCCTCTTACACTGTCCAATTCTCCCAGTAATTCATTAATGCGCATAATTTCTTCTTCAATTACTCTCCCATGGAAGCATACGCTCCCTTGCTAGTGCGAACTAGGGTGCCCCAACCCTCACTTCAACGCTACGCTGTTATTCAAATTTTCGAAAAACTCCGTTCAACACCTTCAATCGTGAACCCTAATTCAGACCCAGAAAGAGAGGCTATTACTCAGTGCCTTCAATCCTCTTCACTTGCTGTAGTTGATCAATCAGTGCGCGAGCTTTGTCGCCTCGTCAAGGACTCCAAATTAGACCATTCTTTCGCCCTTCTTGAGCTTCAATCTGCTCTTGAAGGTTGCCCGCCTCGCTTCGTCAATGTCTTTGTTAAAGGAATTGGGTTTCTTGTTCGTTTCGGGTTTCGTACTAGGGGGTTTGTTTCAGAAAATTTTGTTCATGCCCCAGAGAATCATCCATTTGTTAAGGTAAACAATTGCATTGAATTGTTTTATTTATCGATTTTGTTTATAATTTGTATTGCTTGCTTGATTTTTCGTTGCTCTTATTGTTGAATATAATTTATGTTTGAATTAATATGAATTGAAATGAGACGATAAGTAATATGGAACTAAGGTTGCACCAAGCAAAGTTTAAAGCAAATTTTATAGTTGCACTAAGTTTGCAGTAAGTTTGAATCAAATTATATGCCCACACAAAGTTGTTGATTTATTTAAAAAATGCCACTAGATAAACATTTTTTTGTTTATCATGAAAAAAACTTGGTATTTTCTCGAACTTTCCCTTATCATCTTTATGTTTACATATTAACAAGAATGAGGTTTTGTTTAATACTTATTCTTGTTAACACGCGACCATACTAAACCAGAAAAAGTTATAACCAAGTAGGCAAAATTATGAAAATAACAATTCAGAGCGCGCAATAATTATAGACCAAATTGTAAATTAGACTAGACTCAACATAAGAGAAGCAGTCCACATCAGACTTGACAAGAGCAGACGTTATCAGACTTGACTAGAGCAGACCTTATAATTTTAGACTAGTACACCTTAAAATGATGATGAGAACATAAAGCCGAAGTTTGAATTTCACTATGATCATCCAAAGCGTATTAACTCTTATGTGTGGGTGCATGACTATGCACAAACATACATGGCCTCCTTGCACTACTACACTAGTCAATGCATGATTAATTGATTATGCATGCTGATGAATCATGGCCTAAATGCGCAGCTTTGTACTGTACTTGGCAGGATAGTTCAAGTTCAAACATTTAACAGCATAATAAGTATCAATTTTTGAAAAAAATGAGCAGGGAAAAAAAACTATTACTAAGCTACTTAAATTTGGTAGAAAGTGAATAGTTTGGCTACACCTAGCAGTATTGTTCCAGACTGTTCCTGGCCTATGTTAATTGGGAAGAATTATAAGGAAAATGTGTCAACTAAACAGAGATGTTGGGAGCATGTATACATATGGCAAAGTACACAACATGACAATTAGCAGAACTTTTATACAATTCATTTGATCCTCTTTACCACTTGAAAAACACCGTGACATCCTCGACACATGCAATTGTTGTAGTTGCAGTGTTCATTCTTGTCAAACTCTAATTTACCATCTTTCTTTCATTCTATAAAAAGGGGAGATTTTGGTTGTCTTTCAAGACTGATCTTCTTTCTCAATTCCGTATAGCAGATCATTCCACAAATGAGCAATGCAACCTAGCCACAGGCACTTTGCTGAATTCCGATTCCCTGTGGCAGTTGCAGCACTGCAGCAGCTCATTGACAAACTAAATATATGCTACCAGACATCCCTTTAAAACTGTATGATGTAAATTAATGTTACAAGATTTCCCTATCCCACTATGACCTAATCAACTCCTTTTTACAGAGCAGGGGCTGACTCACCTAAGCTTCCAGCGTCCAAAACAGCCTTTATGTTGGCTTCTTAATAGCAAGAAACAGTCAAATACCATGTGAATTCTTCTCTAATTTAAACTTTACCTTATAAATTTTGTAGAGTTACCAAAGTTGGCTAGCAAATGTTGTGGAATGCTTCAGGAAGGATTTATCACTTCTCTTTAATGTTTGACTACCGAGTGCAACAAAATGTATATTGCTAATTTCAAGAAAAATGCACATCAAATTATCAATCACTTTAAACTTTTTTTTTTTGGTAAATATATGTCTTTTACTCCACCATCTATTTCAACTCTGAAAACTATGAGGGAATTATTTGATCTTACATGTAGCACTATGAACAAGAAATTTTGAAACCTGAACACCTTTGAATCAACAATAATGCTTCTGGTCATGATTGAGAACTAACAGACAGATGCAGGAAAAGTTATGGCATGAAAAGTGACAGTAAAATGACACCTGTGAATTGCTTGCAGTTTAGTAATATTTGTACTTATTTTAGTAGTCTTTATGATTTTATTGTACCAGGTTAAGTTAACAGATACTGTAGGGAGCCTTAGCAATGATATATAAAGAGGATCTTGGTGATTGGACATAATAGTGGATTCTTGGTTCACTTTTTATGTGCCTCTTTCCTTTTACATTGATGAATTTTACCTCTTAAGAAGACTGACTAGCAAAAGGCTTGAATTGCTTTCTTTCGGCTTGTGAGATAAATAGTATGGCTTCTAAAAGTGTACCTTTAAATTTGCTCAAAACTAATAGGGCTTGTAATTATGCCACTTTGATCTCAAATTCGATAAATCCTGATATGTAATTTATAGGGGAATAGTATCATTGTGCACTTAGATTTAGAGCTTACTTACGACGCATTGAATATTTTGTAATATTGCTTTTGTACGGTAACATTTCAAATATAGAGAATTTTTTAACTGCTGCCTTTTATTGGTGAACATGTGCTCTATCTTACTGGAAGTAAACTGGGGATTCCCATGTTTTAAATTTTGGGATCTATTATTGCTGAAAACATTTGACTCCCTGTGCTCCATATGGCTGTCAAAGTTTTCAAAATGCTTAAATTTTGAAACATTTTGTGTTTCCAGGTTTTAACATGCCGTTCAGAGTCACAAAATGAACTTGTGCAACAAGTTGTATTGTTTGTGGTGCATGGCAAGCAAAATGGAATTGGTGAAGTCTGTGACTACTTGAGGCCTCTGTTAACCTTCTCTGTTGTGGTGTCATGCTCTTCAGATTCGTCATTGTCCTCATTCTTGAGTCTTGTGATTTATTCGTTGATGTCTCTTTGTTGCTCCTTACTTCATGAGGCGAGTCCCCTTTTGGAGATGCTGATTGATTGTTTGAGATGCTTTAGCCTTAGAGGTGCTGAGGTAAGTAGATTGGAGCATGAAGTTCTGTACGACATTAAAAATTTTGAGGATTGATCTTGTCTGTTGGTAGAATAAGAGAACTTTTTACTTGAAAAAACTACTACTGCCTTTGTCTGATTGTTTTTACAGGATATTGGGAAAGTTGTCATTTTTGCTGAATTATTAGTGGATGCGCACGGTGTAGTTTTGCAGCACTTAGTTAAGATTGGATCTGTATGTTTTCTTTTCCTCATTTCTCCCCTCCTTTAATTCATCTCAATGTAGCACTTGTTTCTACTCCCTTTATTTTCTTAGCTGTTCCAATTTGACTTGCACTTTTGCTGGCCCACAACTTTAACTATTAATATATATTTCCTCTGTTCTTTTTTAGTTTACACGTTTTGACGTTTGGCACCATTCACAAACTCTGCTTTGACTTGCTTTTTCTGAGTCATAGCTATTATAAAACAAAGTCATGTGGGGTCTTATTAATTAGTGCCAGAAGTTAAGAAAAAAAAAACAAGATGGAGTACCTTTATTTTAATGAATGGAAATCCCTCTTGCTTCTGGTGTCAATATACATGTAAAACCACTTATGTTGACGATGCTGTTGTGCTGTATGTCCGTAGTTACAAGAATCAAAATAAAGAATTGAAAAAGATTAAAAGGGCAGATTATGGTAAAAGAAGAGGTATGGGTTGCATTATCTTACTCTTTTAATGGAATTCATACTTCTTCCTAAATCCAAACCGGCTGGGGGAGAATTTCTGAAAGATTCATGCTATTCCTGGTACTGAATCTAGGTGCCATTGTGCCTTGTAGCCAACGGAGGGCTGGGAAAAGGGAGGGAAGGAGGGAGAGGAGAGCCATTGATGTAAATCCGCTATCTTTATATTTTTTCATGAATCTTATGGGAGAGTCCATATTCTCTAATATCAATTGCAAAATCCAGAGCGATCATTTGTAAAGAGTGACAGTTATATGAAATTTACCTATACTTGCTAATTATTTATGCAGAAGAAGAGATTTATTGCTTCGTTTTGCTATTCTGATATTCAATTTTTATTTGATAGATGGTTACCGAAGCTCAATTAATTGGGGTGAAACTGTTGGACGCTCTTCTCACATTGTGCTTGGAGTTTGAAACACGTAGTATTGAAAGCAAGCCTGTCCTTGAACTATCAAGGAGACTTTTGAGTTTCCAGAAAGAGCTTAAATTGCACTATCTCCCTCAACTTTTCTCTCCTATGTTATCTCTCTTTGTGCTTCTAGCTCAATTGGAACTTGAAGATGAAAAGTTATATGTCCTTGATCTCCTAGCATACATCCTCAAGTGGAGAATTCATGATGGTGAGAACATTCTCCTCCCCTCCCAGCCTTCCTTCCTTTGTTATTTGGCAAGCTGGTAGGTTGAAGCTTTGGTTTGCTAGATTCTGGTGAAAGAAAGCTGTTTAGCTAACGATCATGATCGTTGAGATGAGTACTATGACAAGAGGTGTGACAAAAAATAAAAGATTACATGGTCTCCACTCCTATTTTTTTTATTATTATTCTTCTTGTCTCACATGCTTTACTCTTGAATGATATCAACCCACTATCTCTTTATTTCTATACTTTTTAATCCCCCAACAAACTCCACTTATACAATATTTTATTCCATTCAACACAAGATTAAACTTAGTGCCAGCCAAGTGGGGCACTTGATTAAATTTAGAGTGAATTTTACTCTAGCTTTTGAAATGAAATGTTGCAGACCCCTTAGGAATGAAACTACTCCTATCCATGATATTGAACATAAATAATGGAGTGTGTAGTTTAGTTTTTCTGATTTATAGAATGCATGTAAACCTCTGAGTTGCATGGCTTTCTGTTTTTGTGATATATGTAGCTCTAACTTATCGCTTTTTTAATCAAATTTCTAATGGCCATACTCATTTGCAGAGAATGTTATGGCTGGAGCTGTATGTAACCCATGGGAAGTGTCTTTGTTCTCTTTTCCTATCATCAGCTTGATGTCGTCTCCTTCAAACACTGTGAAACAAGCAGCATCTCAGTTTCTTTTGATGTTGGAAAAGCTCCTTGTAAGTCGTTCAACCTCGTTGAAGGACGAACTATCTATTCAAAGGGAATCTTTGTTTGTAAGCAAGCTTGAAATGACCATCTTTAGGCTTCTGAGGCATTTATGGCTTCAGGTAGTTTTCTTCTTTCTATGTTCTTTGAATGATTAAGGTTCATGCCTAAATTTTTTTTTTGACTCGTTGCATTGTTTTTCCTGGTTAAAATGCTATTGATAATGCAATAAAGCAAACTAATTGTTCTCTTCAATACCACACTAATAGCTACAATTGAACAATTAGATTAGCTATTATTTATGTAGAATTGAAGAGAGGACCTATAAGATAAAGGGAGAAAGAACCTTGTTCCATTACTTCCATAGGATATGAAGGCATTGAAGGGTACTTAGACTTCCATAGGATATGATGCCCTTTATGATTGTATGGTATGATGTTAGATCAAAGCAATTAAAAAAAGTTGTGGTATGATGCTTGAGAAAGTTTATTGAATTCACTAGCTGTAATCCATAAATGTAATTGATGCCATTTTCCTTTGCCCACATATCTTGCAGGATTTACCCCCCTGTTCTTTCTTTCTAAATATTTATTCTGCCTATGGAAATAGAATTTATGAGAATGGATCAAAATCTTGGCTATCTCATCTAGGAAAATATGCTTTGTCTATTGCTGAGAGACACAAGTCCTCTGACCTCATATCATCATCTCACGAAGTCGTATCAACTGGTAAAGTACTTGTATCAAAGCTGAGAGTGTAATTCATGTCTGAAATGAAATTATGATAATTTTTTTCTTTATTTGATGCATGTAGAGGTACCTTTTGTGCTGGGTGCGCTTGCTGGAAGTCTGGTTGTAAATCAATCTTTGGGAAGCAGTGCTATAGAAACATTAGCTGCTCTCAGCAATATGGAGCCCAAACTTGGTGTTTCACTGCTGCTAGCTGTGTTGTACTATTGCAATTTAATAAGGTCAAACATCAAAGAATGTAACGAATGGCTAGTGAGTGTCTTTCTCTCTATTACTAGCTCACCAAGTATGTATAATTTCAAGCCTATCAAATTTTCTGTTATTCTGTGGACGCTAACTAGCTTGGTAAGTGTTGTATTGGGGGGTAGTAGTCGGGGTACCCATGAGGCCATGATCTAGGATTTAATCCTTTATAGTCATCTACCACACTGCCTTTTGTGGCTTTATCTACACATGAAAAAAAAGACTTTTCATACTTAATAACTTACGAGTACGTTTTCAGATATAGATAAATATTTATGTACTTCCTTTGTTTAAAAAAAAAACAAAAAATTGCAACAATTGCTACTTCAGGATATTTCAAATAAAAAAATGCTACACTTCACCTTTTCGTGACTTCTACAATGTATCATTTCTTCGCTCACGCTTGGCCCACTATTTTTCTCTCCTCTCCCCTCTATCTTGCTTAAAATAATTTTTTTGCACTTACTTTTTGTGTATCACATGGGTTGCTTTGTCTCTCTCTTGCCTAAATTAATGTTTCATATGCAACTATGCAAGTGCTGCAACTTTAGTGAAATGGAGGAAATATTATGGAGAAGGGACAAATACAACAATAACAAGAAACTTTTAAAATGTTGCAGTTGAAACTTTTGACAATGCTATCTGTACTTGCTTCAAACTCCTCAATGCTACCATTGATATTCCAAACAATCCTACCAATGCTTCAGAAGGATTCAAATCCGTAAGTGCATTGGTTACTTTAATTACTACAATGATTTCCTGTGCTTGTATGCATTTTAATAATTAAATTTGCATATCCATGATAAATAAAAATGCTCTATGTATATTTGTCCCTCAAAAAGGGAATTGGTTCAATTCAGTCATGCAACTCAATTGTCTGAGAAATATAATAAGTCAAGTAAGATAATCAAACTCTCAAGAAGAAATTGAAAGAATAAACCAAAGAGGAGGATACCATTTAGGATATCTTTGCTGAACCCTGTTTCTTGGATATTTTTTTTCTTGCTATGAATGCATTTTAACTTACTATTTTTATTGTTGTAAATTTTGTTTATTTTTATGTGAGTTAATCTCTCTGATGATACTCTTAAGCATCATTTTCTTGTTATATTTTTTTGGGTACTTTGTTGCTAGAGCTTAAGAGCTATCACTTTGCAAAATTCTGCTTTTATGGTTTTATTTATTTTTTTATTTTTTGTTGTTTTCATAAAGGTCAAAATATACACTAGTTCTGATAGTTTATTTCATTTGCAGGGTCTTGTATGCAACTGCACTTCGTTTGCTTTGTAAGGCGTGGGAGATTAATGATAGGGTCTTCGGGAGCTTGCGTGTAAGGGTGCTATCTGTCTTTGTTAATTGTATAAAATCTTGTTGCTGAAGGATCTAAGTTAATAATATTTAGTTTATGTAGTTAATAATATGTAGTTTACATAAGAGGATCTATGTTTCTTATAAGCTTCGTTTGTGGACCTGGCATGAATGTTTCTCATCATATTCTGTTTCAAACTATATTTTTCTTTGGGCTGATATAATTTGTGTTGTTTTCTGGTCTCTTTCTTCCTTCTCTTCTCTTGGTTTGCCCTTTGCGGAATAAAAATTGTTTGGCTGCTTTCAGTTTTCACTTTCGTTTTATTTGTTGGTTCTAGGATAAGTACTTACATATAGAAATAAACTGATGGAATTAGTGTGACCATCAGAGACTGGAGTATTATCCTTTCTAATAACTATTTGTTTAAATTGTTTGACTTGCAAGTTCTGGAGCTTCTTGATAAATTTTGGTTTCCTTTGTGTTATATAGAGCTTCCTGCTGCCGGAATGTTTTGTGGAATTCAGATTTGATGAAACTATTTCTATAAGTATGGCTGCTTCTCTTCGGGATGTTTGCAGAAGAAATCCAGAAAGGGGTGTACAGCTGATTCTATCTGTAGCAGTATGGATGTTTTATTGCTTCTGCCACCTGTCTTTTTGGTTCATTCTTTATCTTCTTCTACCTTACCATAAGTTTCCTTGTTCATTATCTTGATGCTTTCTTTTTAAATTTTATATCAATAGGCGTGCATTGAGTCCAGTGGTTCCATAATTCGAGCTCTGGGATTTCAAAGCATTGGCTACCTTTGTGAAGCTGACGTAGTTGGTAAGCCTACTTTGCCACAATAATTAACCACTTGAGTAGCATATCCCAAAAAAATCAAACTAATTATAATATATTGTGCTGTGCGAAGAATGGATATCTAAGGTATTAGGTGTGTTCTTTCCAACTTTATATGCTGATTTGAACTTATCTGAAAACATATTTTCCGCAACTCATCAGTCAAAACATTTGAATACCAAACGACCAAATTGGCATTTTTTTATTTTATTTTATTTATTTTATTTATTTTTTAAGTTGGTCTGCAGTAGTCAAAAGAACAATTTCGAAGACATTTGAGTAATTCAAAATACATCTTGTGACAATTAGGCCAAACAATATGTTAGATGGAAGAATTAAGTAAAGGTGTTGTACATCGCCTCATTTATTACAACTTTTCTCTTTGGTTAATGTTTTCTTATAGTATTTTTGGTATTGTTTTCTCACATGTTCAAGCTTGATGAAAGCATAATTACAAGTTCAATTTTTATGATATTAAAAAAATAAAAAATAAAAATGAAAAATTTACAATAATGTTCCCACCTTTTGCCAGTCTTCTCAAATTGGTCCCAACATTTAAAAATCTGGGAATAATCCCAACTTTTGGAAACATCTTCCCGAAATAGGCTATAATAACGCTGGGTACTTGTTCAAAAGGTCAAACACTCAAACCCATCTTCACTAACGTCATAAACTACTCTTTACCGTCTCACTAGCGCTACTACAGGCTACAACCTTACCCTCCAAATAATCGTTGTTATCTTCCCATCTTGCTTCACCTCTCAATTGTCCCTCCTTTCTTCCATTGCATAAGTGATATACTAGTGATACCACCATCAACCACCAATAAGCGCATTCACCACCATCTTTACCCACAAATGGGCTGTGTGCCAAAATTATATGCCAACCGCCTTTTAATTTATATATTGGCACTGTTCTTCAAAAAAAAAAAAAAATTATATATTGGAACTTAATTACCAAATTAAAACCTCCAATTCCCTTTAAACCAATATGTACACCCTTCAAGTTGGTTAAATAACATAATGTACTTAATTTCAGGATTAATTTGTCAATTGGGTTCTTCAAACAACAAGAGAAGAACTCAATCAACAACCACCCAAAAACAGCCCTAGTTGAGAACTTGAACATCCTTTTGTTTTTATCTTCAAATGTTTCTAAGAAAAACCCAATTTTTTTTATAATTTGGCAATGCAAGCTTATAATTAACCGGTTGAAAATCAAAGTCAAAAGGCAATGTGATAACTTCTGGGAAATATGTGTTTCCTGCGATCTTGCCTTGTATTTCTGTCATTGAAAAATATACACAAATAACTAAATAAGCTATTAGTAAGCTCAATTATACATCAGCACACATATGGGCTAATTATAGAGTGAATCACTTTACCAAATAAATCCCAATACAATGTAACCCAATTGAATATATAAATTAAAGAAATGATCAAATATCATAATCGTTAAACAATAACGCAATGATCAAAAATGGAAGAATGAAGAGTATTATGTTGTATGGTGGGCCTCCCATACGGTGTACCAAGTGTGCAGTTATAGGGAATGCACTCATTGTTATTGGCCATGGTTGTTGTGTGAAAGCTATGGGAAGCAAGGCTTGGTGTTTGCATTGCTGATAGTCTTTGTTTGCCGTGAAGGGGAAGGATGAGGAGAGAGAGGGGTGGCTGTGAGGGGAGAGGGGAGGAGGAGCAAGAGAGAGAGGAGGGGCTTTAGAACAATGGAAGGGGATGAAAGGGGGATAATTTATTAAATTAAATTTAAAAAACTAAACCCGATTAAAGTTGAACACATTTGAAACAATGAAAGTTTACCTATTTTACGGGTTACAAACAAGTTAAGGACTATTTTAAGATGTTCACAAAAGTTGGGATTATTCCCAGATTTTTTAAAAGTTGGGACCAATTTGAGAAGATTGGCAAAAGGTGGAATTATTGCTGTAAATTTTTCCAAATACTAATGTTTGTTCAAGTGGGTCCCAAATAAATTTGCAAGCAAACTTATATTTTCTTCGTTACATAAGTGGGTCCCAAATACTAATGTTGCAGTGTTTTCCTTTTTATGGAACTTTTATAGTTAGGATAATGTTCCTTCTCCCTCTTCCTCTCACTCATCCTATCATTTGGGCTCCCTCTTTTAAGTTCTTTTTATCTATCTCCTCATCCCATTGTTTTCATAAAATCCTATGCTTACATGTTGTAATATTAATGAAACAAAGGAGATATTTCATTTGAATGAGATTCTAGTACATCATATGTAGTGTCCGAGCAATTATCACAAAGTAAAAAAACACTGTATAATTGGCTCATCATCAATATTTTTCACGATTGAAAAATATCAATGCGTATTGTAAATATTGTTCTTTCTTTCTAAATTGTTAGTTTGGAGTGGCAAAAATCTAGAATGAGGGGGAGGTAAATATTAGGCTTTGTGAAATTGAAATGATGCAAGATAATTTTGTTTACCAAACTACAATCACTTATCTTTCTACCAATTTAGTATGGAAAAGGCAGAAATAGGAAAGAAAAAAAGTAGAAGATTAGGGTAATGTAGTGCATATAGATTATTTTGCCAATTTGTCGGAATTTGTATTTATTTACTCTAATATTATTGCCAATTTTTCATTACTCATGCTGCTGGAGTTTATAGTTTTAGCAATTTGTTGCAAACCACCAATTTTTTTATTTTTTTGTAATTTCAAAAATTTATTTTATAGTTTTCGATTTGGTCAAATGGCCAACATTCTTGTCGAACTTATATTATTTCAAAATCAGTTGAGGTGAACACACCTTAAGTCTGTTACCATTTAATTATTCCTATGGAGCAAACCTTAATAACCTTTTCCATCCTATATTTTTCTCTAATTTGCTTTTATTTGGCTTTTTGTTGATTTGGTTATGTAATATGAAGATTGATTTTTTCGTGTTTTAAAAATTGCAAGGTCTTCCTCATGATCTGTATCCATGGCCACAACATCCCACATATATATCATTAATAAAAAAAAAAAAATTACTCAGTTCTTTAGGTGCATTATGTTCTTCTGAAATCTCCCAAACTTATTAGACCTAATTTAAATTTATTGGAACTAATTAGACTTGATTAGACCCAATTGCAAGAAAATAGACTTGATAGATAAACTTATTCGTCCTTAGCCCAAGACGTATTTTGTAAGGTGTGAGAATGCACCCTTTATCTCTTGGTTCATTTTTTTTTCTATAATTAATTTCTAAAGAGTTTATTCTTCTGTTTTTGAAATGTGAACACTTTATGGTTTGTTAAGATATTGTGACTTTTGCAAGGTTTCTGTAGCAGTTTTATGATGTTTGTATTAGTATTAATATCATCTCATGACTTTTGTTACGGATTTATTCGATTTGCAAAGGTGGTAGGAAATATATGAAAATTAGTTATATGGGAATACATGTAGGCTTTAAATTGTGAACTCATTGATTTTATCTTTTGCTAGATTTCTATACGGCATGGAATGTTATCGCAAAATATGGACTAGAGTATTCCACGGATCCCGTACTTGCTTATAGGTAATCTTGCTTTGTACGACCTTTTTTTATTACTAAATGCATTGTGTAACTTTTCTTAGGTTTTGGTAGCTGCGTTTATCTCACGCTACAATTTAACTAAAGCAGTGTACACTACCTGATGTTTTCATACTGTTTCATGCATTATAAAGATAAATAGAAATAAGTAAATGATTGAGAAAGCAGAACAAGGTTATATAAAGGGCTAACTCATTTTGTATTTATTTGGTTGTTTAGAGCCTTTACAAATTTCAAATTTTACAATAATGGATTATATATTTGTTACAAACATACTATGGCTAGGGCCTATGTTACTTAGGATTTTCATCTCACCTCTATTGCCCTTGTCAGATCCACAAACATGGGTATGTGTTGGGTTTTAATGTAGAATATATTTGCAAAAACACATCAAATACGAATTTATGCACATTGATTATGAACCTAATATGAATATCAATGTACCTCTTATAATGTCACTTCCTTAAACCAAGTCAATCAGGTTACAGACTTCTAGAATCACACACGAAGCTCCTCTAATGGTAAGCAGACACATGATTGAACCACGATGAGATTGATAGCTTAAATTAATTGAGGAAGAATCTTCCTCTCTCTTCTCTCACATGTGTAGATGAAGATGAACATATGTTATGTGGTTTTATAGTATAGGATAGAATTAATCTCACTAGATTCTTTCCTAAACTATCTCCACTTAATACGGAAAACCTGAAACTAGTTTTTGTTTCCTTTTTTTCTCCCTTTAGTTGGCCACTTATGCCTCTCATAGCCTCTTTGACTGGCTTGCGGTAATGTTTTAATGTGGTCCTTGCTAAGAGCTTGGACCATTAGTTTATGGTTAGTTTGATTCTTACTTGAGTGCCACCCTTTAGGATTAGTTTACATTAAGCTGCAAGCCCGATTACATGCTTCGCTGGCTTGTAATGCCCTAATGTGGCCCTTGCTACAAGCTTGGCCCATTAGTGTATGATTGGTTTGATCCATGCTTGTGTGCGGTCCTATAGGATTAGTTTACATTAAGCTGCGAGCCAGATTATTCAGGTGTGCTAATCGATAACGGTTTCCAGCTAAACGTATCTTCTTCTTCTGCTTGAACGCCTTAATCGCATAAGTGGGGTCGACTACATGAACCAACATGAGGACTTCTCAATCATTGTGGCTCTTGTCAAGCATGTGACAAAGTTTTGCATTGGCTGTCACTAGCCTACCGTAACCCTCCTCCTAAACGTATCAATTACCTGATTTAACAAACAAATCCTTATTTGTATCTGATCCTATAAACTATCCTTTAGAGTAATGCACATTGTTCGAAGGTCATACTTCCAACAGTATGGACAGTTGGACACTTGACGAATCATTTGCTGTTTGGACTAAAAAGCTGGAAACTTTAAATATAATTGCTGATTCTGAATTTTGGTCTTTGAATCTGAGTAACATAGACTAGAACATCATATAATCACTTATTTAAGTTATTTTTCAACCTTATCAAAGTTGATTTAACCAGTTATTTGAAACAACTTGTCATAATGCAAAAGTGTTAACAATAAGCTATTTGAAACAGCTTGTCATATGGCAAGAGGGTTATGTCGCAAAGTTAGAAGAGATGGAAACAAAGTGATAAGCTGTAAATTTATTGTAAGGCATGAGTATTACTGTGAATAATGGTTTCTGTATCTTGTGGTCCATTTAGCAGTTCTTTAATTTTGTAACTTTTATTCTGAAAAATCTTACTTGACTTTAATTTAAGGGATATGAACTAAGAGAACTGACTGATATGAAATAACCAAGAAAAACCAACTTTCAATCTAAGCTTCAATGTTTAAGATGCAATTTGAGAGAGAACAAATAACAAAGATTAATTCTTATCACATCAATTACAAAGTTTATTGTAATAAGGGTTTAATCCAAAGCCTAACACAAAGTAGAGCAAAGGTTAGGGGAGAAATCACATAGATTTGCAAATAATCACCAAGATTAAGGAGAGAGAGAATTCGCATTCAAAGTTTAAAAGAGGCAAGAATGTCCATTACAAGGATTTTTTTTCTCCTTGTATATGAAGTGAAATAAAAACTACTAAAATAAGTTTTAAATAAAATAAATGTCCAAACAAGCAAAACTCAAAGGCTAAAGTAACCTGTAATCACTTAAAAATTCGGGCAAACCATGGGTAGGTTTGGGCAAATCATCATGAAGCTTAACTTCTCAAACTCGCGGACACAGGCTAACCTTGTATAGGTTCGGGCAAAACCTTCAAAGAAGTTCGGGCGAACCATATAGAGGTTCGGGCGAACTTTTGGCCAGCTTAACTTCATATGCACATAACTTTTTCGTTTCTCGCTGTAATCAGCTTATGACCTATCGTTGGAAAGCTATTGGACTCTACTTTTATCTTCATTTTGAATCACCTAAAAATTCTTTGTAACGAAAAAGATATAGCTGTTTGAAGCTGAGTAGTCCATTTTGACCAAGTAACTATTCAAGTTTGAGGACGGTCAAACCTGAGAGTTGATCACCCAAAAGCCTACATGCCCACGTGTCATAACGCACGGCATTTCCTCTTCCTCTACAACAGCTAAACTCATTGCTTCCGCATCACTGACTCATGACATACTATCGTTTTACTACTTACTCTTTTGTGCAGCTTATGTTCATTCTTGAGATGGGGTGCTATGGATGCTGAAGCTTATGCGGAAGCCTCAGTTACTATCTTGCAAATTCTATGGGACATTGGAAGCTCTAATTGCTATAATGTAAATCCCCTTTGGATAAAGGCTAGGGTAACTGCTATCAAGGCTTTAAGTTGTTTTGAGGTTGGTGTATCTTCTTTTATGGGTGTCCTTTTTTACTTTTAATCATGAGCTATCTGTTACTTATTTTTTGAGGTATAATCTTTCGATACTTGATTTCTTGCTGATTCATTGTTTAAGCAGGTACTGCATTTTGATAGGAGCATCCCGGATTTTAGAGATAAGGCAAAGGAGCTGTTGATTCATGAGACTGATATTCATGTACTCCAAGTGATTAAAGAACTTGAGACCAAGATTATAGCATATGAGCATAGGTTTGTGAATAAATTTAAATTATATTATAATGGTTTACACTATTACTATTATACTAATAATAATAATCTCTTTTGATTTGCAACAGTACTAGGCAAAGGTTTGTTAAGAAAAGTAGGGCTCCAAGAAGCAAAATTGAGAAGCTTTTAGAAGTATTTCCTCGTGTCATTTGCTCTTCAGGTAACCCGCATGGATGTTAGGAAGTGAGTCTGTTCATTTAAAATATGAGATTAAACGAAATGTGTCAATGTACTTGACCCAAAAAAAAAAAAAAAAAAAAACAGAAAGAAAAGAAACTGTAATTTGTTTGAAATGAATCAAGGATAACGTTTTATTACATCCTATATCTAATCAAACTAACTAGTGTTTTTGGAATCTGTACTTGTTCCCCCTGTTCTTTATTCCCTGCCATACTGCAGAAATTTTCTCATGTATTTCCAAACTTGATTTTGCATGAAAAAGTTGTTACTTGTAATGATAGACACTCAACTTATGTTGAAATATGTTCTGGAATAACTCTATAATATTCGCTAGTGGTAATTCTAAATTTGTTCCATATAGTACTCCACCATGATGTATATACCCTGTGAGAGATGACCTGGGTAGACAGATGACATTTATTGATTAAACATACTGCAAATTAATCCTGAGCATGACTAATGCAAGACTAGAAAAACTCATAGGGTTAAAGTTGTAGTTCTAAACATGTTGGATATTAAAGGTGCATAGTTATAAATCCAGTTAAAGGGGAAAGAGCTGAAGGGAAAAAATGATGAAGTTTCTGCTGAATTTGAAGTGGAGATATATGATATTATAATTAAAATATTAGTTTAGAAAAAAAGATTATTGCCTGCTTAATGAATCAAGGAATTTGTGGTTTTTGTGAAATTTATGCAGCATGCTAACATGAAAATGGAAAGCTTTGTGAGCTCCATATATTGTAGGGATTTCTTTTTAAAGACATGCTGACCTTTGATCCTCTGTTTTATCCACCTGTTGTCAGCAAAGTATAGTGTTATTCTGACTATTGTACTATTTATCACAGAAGACTCGGATGAGCACATTGCTCAACAATATCAATCAAACATAAAATTAGATCTTATTTTAAACATCTTCTGCAATTTGCTACAGTTATATAGAAAAATTAATTCACCTGGATCTCAATTCCATATCTTTCCTTTCCTTGATTTGAACTTTCTGTGTCATACATTGCTGTCCCAGAAAAAAGTTATGCTGCAAGAATGATACCTGGTACGGCTCTCTTTCAACTTCAGTCCAGTCAAAAAGATGCTAACTATGAGAAATCAGAAGTAAGCTCATTAAGCTTATATATTGTGTTGTAATAATGTCTGTTGGAATATTTTTATGTTCTTATGGAGTATGTCTAAATCTTTTTATCTATCCAGATTGCAGATGATGTATTTGCTAAATATCACAACATGCTAAAGGAAGTTGCTGCGTCTCTTACTCTGTCAAGAAATATTTTTATTGCTCTACTTTCATTGCAATCATGGAAATCCTTTATGCAAAATTGGCTGCACAAATATACATCAGTACTTGTTGTTAAAGCATCAACCAGTCCATTGGATAAAATATCAAAGGCTGCCAATAATATTCTAAAGGTGTGGCTTTTGTTTTGAATTTATGTTTTTTTTTTTAAAATGCCTTCATCAAACATCTCCCCCAACCCACCCAAAGAACAAAAAAACAAAGAGAGAGAAAGGAAAAGAGAGTAAGAGAAATAGATTACAGTTTTCTAAATTGCTTACATGGTGGACGGTCTTCCCTAAATTTTCAGTGCATGATAAAGGTCGCTGAAGATTCAATGCCTAGGGTGGCTGAGAACATTGCCCTTGCCGTAGGTGCATTTTGTATGGTAAGTTGATCCCACTCTAATGAAATTGAGTTTAGGCAGATCTGTTGATCTTCTTTTGTGAAAGGGTGGTCTTTTTGCAAACTTATGAACATACACAAAGGGCTAATTATCACCTCAAAGTCTCAGACCATCACCTATCTGTTTTCAGTTTTTCATAGAAGATAAGTGTCATGAATTTTTGTTAGTTTATCTATCTAAATATCAGGGTTCCCAAGCGAATTCTCCTAGTTTTGCAACATGCAGGTGTAGGCCTAGGCCTTTTCTGAAAGCTTAAGTCCTTAATTCTAATAACTATATAAGTATTTTCTTAATCTTAATATGTTGGGTCTTTTGATTGTCATGTAGGCCTTTGTATGGTTTGTATGGTTTGTATGGTGTTCTTTTGAACTAAAATGACTTCGTCTATCCAAACCACTTTCCCATACAAATGCTCTCTTCTAAGTTTACTAGGCATTTGTGTGGGAATGTGGTTTGGATAGATGAATTCATTTTAATTCAGATGCATACCATGATAGGGAGATGAATTTGTTGAAAGCTCTTCTTAAACAATAACCTTAAAACTATTTCCTCCATCCCACATTTTTCTAAGTACATCCCTAAAATGGGTGACCCATAATAACTATGTATCTGTTTTCTAATAAAAGTTCACATATCTTTTCTCTCCAACCCACACATTTCCTTTCCTTATCTCTCTTCAAACACACATATTAACCTACTTTTCTCTGTCATCCAACCATCGGTTGTTGTTTCTCTCTCTTCCCACCACCACTTGCATTTTCCCAATATTAGGAAATGCCATGCCGAAAAATACCATCACCCTGCTAGATATTAGTATGAAAACAGTAAGTAAACAAGCAAAACAGAGATAGAAAATGGCAGCCAAGGGGATATTTGTATTACTAAACAGAGCAATACAATGCCTTCATTCGAGAGGAAGGTTCTCTCCACTACAATCTCATCAACAATTTTCAGGATTCCTTCCCCTTAACCCCTTTCCCTATTTAAACACAAAAATAAGCATAACAAACTCAGGCAACTGCTAATCAATGGCGGATCTAGGATTTCCGAGCTTGAATTATTGATCACCTGTAAAAGTACAAAAAAAATTTCGAATCCAAAAATATTAACAAAAAAATATATATGACAACCAACTTGATTTCAATCAAACAAATAAGACATAAAAATCCATACTACAACCAAATAGTACTTAAAAAATTCATCTTACAAACCGAAAGTACTACAAATAATATATTACAAGCACATAGTACAATAAACTATTACAATTGTTCACGACGAGTTTTCATATTTTGATATCGATCTATAATTGATCTATTTTAACATTGGAAAACAAATCACTTTCTAGAAAAGTAATCAATCATTCAACATTTGATCTCCCATGCTATTACGCAATTTATCTTTCACGATCGTCATACTAGAAAATACTCTTTCAACACTTGCTGTTGCAACGGGGAGAACCAACACCAACTTCAAAAGCAAGTATACTCTACTATGAGTTTCGGATAATCCCGTCTCAACGAGTTTCTTTGACAACTCACTAAGACTCTTCAAATTCCAAAACCTTTCATCTTCTCTAACGGCGACAATGAAATTTTGAAGTGTGTGTTCAAAGTAAATCAATTTCGAGCTTGAAAATTCATTTGGATAGAATGTTACTAGCTTGGTCAATTTAACTTTGTCAAAAGAAGAGAACCGATTAGCTAGACTAAAACAATACATACACACAAGAAGTTCTTTACTTATCTCGGGAAATCGATTTTCAAACTCTTGTAACTGAAGATCAATGACACTTATAAACACCTCAACTCGAAAATGATGAAGATTTGACACTCCCGGACGCTTACCTTTGAACATCCTTCTCCCGGGAACAACATGTCGCATTCATATCTGGAACCTCAATCTCATATTTGGTTGAGAAAGACAAGATCTTCTCCATAAGGGAATCCCATCCCTCATCTCTCAACTCTTGCAAATTAGTCTTGGTTACGTGAACCATGGCCATTACATTAACAATATCTTGATCATATTTTTGTAAGGCTAACATTCAACTCATTTGTAATTGCAAATATAGCAACCATTAAGTGAGCCACAAACACAAAATCAAAAGTCAATAACCAACCAATAATACTTTGATAATACTTTGTGTTTTTTGTTATAATCATCTGCCATAGATTTTGCTTCGACAACTTTAGCAATCTCATCAAGTGAGCCAAGGATCGAAGGAAAAATATCAAGCACATTTACAATTGTTTTAAAGTGGGATCCCCAATGAGTGTCACAAGGTCTTCCTAACCCCCGTTGTTGATTTAAACCCAAACCCGTTTCAAGTTCACCTAGGGATAATGCATCAACAACTGCTTGAGCTTGTTTTTCATGAAGAAATTCTTTCCTCTTTGGTGAGCAACCCACAAAATTCAAGAGAGGTGCAAGCATGTCACTAAAGAGCCAAGCACAATCAGGATTCTTTATAGCAAGTGCAATTTGGGTCAACTGAAGTTGGTGGGCAAAGCAATGAACAAAGTATGCTTGTTTACATTCTTTCTCTATTAAGGTTCTAAGGCCATTAATTGAACCTTGCATATTACTTGCCCTGTCGTAACCCTGACCCCTTACTTGAGAGAAAGACAAAGAATGCAGAATTAATAATGACTCAATAGCAGCCTTAAGAGTTAAAGAAGTTGTATCCCCAACATGCACAATACCAAGTAAACGCTCACACACTTCTCCTTTTTTATTTACATATCTCAAACAAATAGCCATTTGTTCCTTTTCAGAAATATCAGCTCACTCATCAGCAAGAATAGCAAAGAAACCACCATTAAGATCTTCAAGTATTGCTTTAGTAGTCTCTTTTGCACATGCATTTATGATGTCTTTTTGAACAACCAGAGAAGTAAGTTGACAATTACCAGGAGCATTTTTAAAACAAACTTTTAAATAATCAGGATGTAGTTCTGAAACAAGAGTCAACAGTCTAAGAAAATTACCTCCATTTGAAGAAGTTTCTTTTTCATAGTGAGCTCGAAAAGGCAATGCTCCAACTAAAAGCCATTGTACAGAAATAATTGATGCTTCCAATCGCTTCCTAAAGTTACTCATAGACTCCTTGCTTTGTTTTTATACTGCAGTGGTGATGCTTGACTTTTGTTTCTTGAACACATCCATAGCTAACACGGCATTGTTGTGAGCACTCATGTGCTTACCAACATGATTTTTTAGTATGTCTAATCTATTCCAAGATAAAAAACCATCAGTGACAAATGCATCACCTCCAAATGCATTTTCATCCTTGAATAAGTAACAAATGAAACAATATGCAACATCCTTTTCCACACTATATTCAAGCCAAGAACCCCAAGTTTCAAACCACTTCACACAAAATTGACGTTTTTTAGGGGCAACGAGTCTTTGAGGAAATACATGTTTTTTACGTTGGCATGGCCCTTTTTGAATGTAAGTTCTCCTCACTAAGTCTCTATCATCGGGATGGAAATCACTCATCTTTCTCCTCAATCCCGGGTTGTGAGGAAGATTGGCAAGATCATTTTCACTTAATCTAACACCATCTCCCGATGTATTAAGAGGGCAAGATTGTTCCACTTCATTTTGAGGGGAGTTATGAGTGTAGTTTTGAGGTGAGCTATGAGTGGAGTTTTGAGGTGAGCTTTGACAGGAAATTTGAGGTGAATTGTGTGTGGGAGAGGTATGTTGTTCACTAGCATGATGTGGAGTGGAAATTTGTTCATTTGGAGACGAATTTTGTTGACTAGGAGGATTACATTTAGTGAAGAAACTAGCGATATTTTGCATTTTATTTGGAGTACGTTTCCGGTGCATTCTGAAAATCATTTAAGAAATAACAAAAAAAATCAGCAATTCAAATATACAGAATTTTAGTTCATTTGAATACAAATAATACAATCAAATATCAATCAAATCCGAAAAAATCAAACTATTAAAGTATCAAACATTAAGGTCAATAACAACTAATCAAGACTACAAAGTACCAATATTACCAAATAAAGTTCAATTTAATTCAACATTTCAACACCACAATAAACAACCTGTCAAGACTATGAAATTATAAATGACTGAAATTATAATTAATTAAGTAATCAACACAATAATGAACAACAAATGAACAATTCAGTTCAATTTAATCAATCAAATGACTGAAATTATACCTAATTAAAATTAAAACTAAATAACATATTAAATAGTTCATAATTTAAATTTTAATACAATAATACCTTGCTCTGCTTCAGTGCTTCAGTCAGTTGTCGCTCCGGTCAGTCAGTCGCCGTAGGTCCGAGGGCGGTGGTGGCAGGCTTGCAGACAGGAGACTACAGTCATAGATCTACAGCAAAACAAAGGCCTTGTCGCCTTGAAGGCTTGAAGGAGTGAAGCGGTGGCCTGGTGCATACGTGCGGACGGTACGGTGTCGGCGGTGGCTGGTTGACGTGAGAGAGGGAGTTAGGGTTGTGAGTTGTGACGTTTGAGGTTCGTTGGGTTGTTCGCTTCGTTCACGCGTTTTCTTTTTTCATTTTTTTTTAATTAAGCAAAAGCCCCTTATTTAATTGAATGAAATTGCTTTAATTTAACCCCCAATCGAAAAACCCTAATTTATGAAATACTGAACAATTGGAGAAATTGATGGGTGCTGCTACAATAGAGATCGCCGGAGAGCAATCCTTGACGGTTTCCGACACTAGACTTACCGGAGGCCGGCGCCAGTCAAGTAATCCAGGAGAGTTTTCTTCGCTTTGTTATTTCTTCTTCTCTTCTTCTTCTTCTTTCATTCTCTTTGTTCGATCTATGCTCTTCTTCTCTCTTTCTCAATATTCTCTTCTTAAAGTTCTTACACTTGATGCTCTCTCTCTCCTCTGCCATGCATATCTAGGGCAGAGGATAAAGGGTTTTTTTTTTTTTTTCCTTTTCTTTTCCTTTTTTTTCTTTAGTAGAAGACTTGAAAGCCCATTTCCCCTTCTGATTTAGTAATCACGTGACTACTTCCCCCTCTTTTCTAATTTTTTTTACAACCTTTTTATTTTTAATTAATTATTATACTTAAATATATTTGAGGTTATTTTTCTATATTTTCAATACCAAGAAAGCTGTACAATAATTAAAATAAAAATATAAACAAAGTGCGCCTCAAATATAAGAGGCGCGCGCCTCCGCCTTGCGCCTCGCGCCTAGGCTCTAGGAATCTTTTGCGCCTCAGTACGCCTCGTGCCTTTTAAAACTAAGAGAGTGGCAAATTTAGTTTTCTCAATTTCCAGTTCTGACTGCCCTCCTTGAAAACCACCATCACCATAATCCAAGTGAGGTTGTGAGGAAAACGGATTATCCCACTGGTGTTGAGGACCATTCACCAAGGACGAGCGAAACTCCGTACGGATCTTCTCCTGCCAGCAGCTAGCTGAGGGTTGAGATCAGTCTTGAGTGCCGCTACCGCAGTAGTGATCTCTTGCGCAACTCGCGACGGTAGCCCAGTGATCTCCTGCTCCAACAATTCCAAGCGCTGACCGTGATTAAGGCGAGCCATCGTCGTCTCCGGCCTGAATCGTTACTGCTCTGATACCAATTTGCTAGATATTAGTATGAAAACAGTAAGTAAACAAGTAAAACAGAGATAGAAAATGGCAGCCAAGGGGATATTTGTATTACTAAATAGAATATTCAGCTATACAATGCCTTTATTCGAGAGGAAGGTTCTCTCCACTACAATCTCATCAACAACTTTCTGGATACCTTCCCCTATTTAAACACAAAAATAAGCATAACAAACTCAGGCAACAGCTAATGCAAGTAATAAAAATAACAAACTAGTAACCAACTTATTCATGGATTACTATTTTACCCTCTCCCCAAAACTGATTTCTAATAAACTTCCAGCTCAACAAGTAACTCTTTCTCTGATTATTTTTTGGGCCTTCTTGCATAAGTAAAACGGATATCATGCTTGGGCTGATTCCTTGCACACCCATCACCACTTTGTTGTTGTTTAGAAAATTAAACCATAAGCAAATGTAACGAATTAGATTTGAGAATTTAAATTCAATTGAAACATAGTGATTTAATATTAAAATTTATTTTAAAAACAAAAATTATCTTTTGATATTAAGAATTTTATCTAATATCCAACGAATGGGAATATATAATTCTTTAATTACTTACATAATAAAAATTATTTTTTCTAATATAAATTTATTGAAAAATTAAAGTTTTGTGTTTTATAGAGATGACAAGAATTGTACAAAATATTGTATAAATAACCGTGCATCGCACTGTATATAAACCTTCCAATCTTTCTGATGTCTTCAATTAAACATGCAATTTTTATATTACTCGTTCTAGATTACTAGAACATGATTTATTTTCTGTTATATTGGAATCATGCTGCTTCTCATTATTAAGAACATGATAATCATTAGGATAGTATGTTGATTACCTTGAGGTGTTCTATCTTAACTTTTGGGAAATTTTTAGATTTTGCCTGCGTCTGTTCATCATGTTAAAGTCCTGGCTTCAAAGTTCCTTTTGGACTGGCTTTTCCAGTATGAACATGAGCATCGTCAGTGGTCAGCTGCAATTTCTATTGGTGTAATTTCAACTTGTCTGCATTCAACTGATCGTCAACAAAAATTCCAATGTGTTAATGGGCTTATTGAGGTATATTATTCATGTTACTTTTTTTTCCACTTCCTCATTTCAACCCCATTTTTTTAAGAAATTTGCTTTTGTGTTGACATATCTGAGGCTTAGTGCATTTCATTCCTTGATCTGATCATGCTATGCATATAATAAAATTGTATGGTTAACTAATTAATATTCTTAGAATCATGCCTTGTGTTTCCTCCGTATTTGTACAGTGTAACTTGTCTCATTAGCAGATACTTTAAGAAAGATATTAGGAAAGATGCTAGATTAGGTAAACGGATTTATCAATTAAAACTCCTCTTACTGGTGTATAAGTAGTTTTAATTAATTTGTTCATTTACCTTCTCTAATCTCTTAATGTGCGTGTTAAGGGGACATGCTGCAAAAAAAAAAAAAAAAAAAAAAAAAGAAAAAGGAAAAAAAGTGGAGTAATTAATAGACTTTCAGCCAGAACTTTCATCTCATTGTGTAGGTGGGATGTGACTTACCTGGATTGTGATGCATTGCTTCTCAAAGAATGAAACTTCATTTATTTTGTACAACCTCAAAAAAATATAATACGAATAAAATGAATTAGGTAATTTTGAGCTTCCCCTTCCCTTGATAGCCACTACCCTCTCACCCTCTTTTCTGACCCTGCCTTCCTTTGCTCAACTCCTAAAACAGTTAGTATGGATGATAGTAGCCTGGAAATTCCATTGCATTGCCTTGCTTTGCCCAACTCCTAATACCCTCGCATTTTTGTCTTTCGTTTTTTGCTCTCCGGTGGCCACTTATCCCCACCCATTGCACTAGCCCCTCATTTCCTTACTCTATCTTTCCTTCACTAATCTGGCCACCACCCCTTCTTCCTCTCTCCCATCCACTGCCTTGGCGCCCCCGTTCCTTCCCCCCTCTCCTCAGCAATGTTATGATGTTTGGCTTTTCTGAAATTGGGTAAAATTTGGAATCAGCTGCTTCTCCATCTCTGGAAATGTCTCATTATTGACACTGTTCTTGGGGGCACGAAGGATTTCAAGGCAGCGATGGTTATGCTTTCAGATCTGGTTGATGTAGGGGATTCTAACGTGTATTTCAAGCCGATAGTTTTTCTGGCCGATTAGGAAGTGTAGTTGAGCTTGTGGTAAGGTGGGCTAGGGGCTGGGGTTTGATGGATATGCCCAGGGTTTGATATTGACAATGATTATAGTAGTAATATATTCTCTTTTTTTTTTCTTTCTTTCTTTCTTTCTTTGGGTTTATGGTATTAATTACTGTTCATATTACAAAATTGTTCAAATTTACATAAGTTTCTGTTCTATTATCATCTAACTTAATTTCTCCCTCTGTTATCATTAATCTATTTGTCACTTGCTGATTTCCATTGTAAATGCTGTTGAGATTAAGAAATAATACTAAATATTAATTAAGTTATCAAAGTGAATCTCAATGGACTTTGTAGTACAAAAAAGGTGATGCAATGGTGCGAGAACAAGGATCTATATGACAGGGGGAGGGATATGAACACTAAAGGATATAAAATTATTTGGGGGGTCTGTAACATGTAAAATAGAACATTAGTTATAGAAAGGAGTTCAGTGTGAAGTGTGAATTTATTTCTTAATTGAGTTTATTTTTGTTGAACTTATTGATACTAAAATTAACTTTTTAGCTGACACTTATCTTTGTGTTTGTATGAAAAAGAGCCTAATTAGTGTTTGCATGTTTTTAGAAGTGCTTCAATGTGTGAGCCTGAGCTTACATCTTAACAACACTATTTAATAAAATCTATCCGAAATGTAATCTTTGTTTACCTGTACCCTCGTTACATTTTTTCATCTTCACTTCTTTATGACTCATGTCAGCTATGGTATTAAAGCTATGCTATATGGAGTTATCAATTGCGATGAATTATTTACGTGGTGCCACTACATATAAGATATTGATCTTCAAATGGTTCGATTGGATGTAATTAATCAACTTGGATATTGATCTTTCATTAGCAATGACTCATTCATGTTTCCTTTGTTAGGTGGTATGTGAAAGCAGAAATATCCTTGTTAAAGGGGCTTGTGGTATTGGCTTGGGATATTCATGTCAAGACCTTCTTACCAGGGATGTTACTGCTGATAATGCATTGGATCAGGCTAGCTTTGTACTGCAGGAGAAAGCTCTTTTGGGAAAGATTGTCAGGACACTATCTTTGAGAGTATGGAAACTTACTCAAATTTCTTCTGATCTTCTGGTGAGCCTTTCTAAATATAAGGCCCCTGGTTTAGAGGATGATGACACTAAGGCAACATCTCCACTGATGGTTAAAAGAGACGAGGATGTGGGGGATGATCTATGGGGTGTTACTGGACTTGTCATGGGTTTGGGTATGTCTATTAGTGCACTTTCCAGAGCTGGGTCATACGATGCTATGTGCAGTATAAAAATTTTGCTCACATCCTGGATTGCCCAAGCGGACTTCATACTTACAGAATCTACTACTGGATGTCAAAGTTCTGATATGCTGTTAACTACTGGAGCATGTCTAGTACTTCCAATTGTTGCTTCAGTTTGTCGGAGACTGGAAAAGATGCACGATAATGAATTAAGCGACTTGCTTTTTTGCTATGAAAACCTCATTTCAAAGATTCAAATGGAGAAAACATGTAACATCTTACATCACAATCAGCTGATGGCAGCATGTGTTGGTGCAGGGTCTCTAATTTCATTTATTTTGGATGAAGGATTAGTTTTGTTGGATGTTCATCAAGTTAAAAACTTGCTTGGTGAATTTAAAAAAATATACTCTGATACCTATCCTCACCTTGTTCATCTTGGTGCATTCCTTGGAGTGGTAAATGCAATGGGTGCTGATACAGGGAGTAAAACTGATCATCGTTCTCCTGAAATTGTTCCCGTCACTTTCTCTGAGGGAAGGGTATGATTGATAAAATAAACACCTGAGATTTTCATTCTCATCTTTTGATTTTCTTTACCTGATATGTTATTTCTCAATTTATATCTCAGGAATCCTCCCGCATCAATGCCCCTCTACTGTCAAGTTCTTGCTTTGCAGAAGAACTATTAGCATTAATACAAGATATATTTCTTGTTGCGCAAGATTCATCTGACAGCCAACTACAGGCATATGCATCATGGGCAATGTCATTTCTTCATCAGCATCTCTGCTCAGAAGAAGACAAGGATGAAAATATAAGCTCGTTGCCTAATAATCAAAGCTTTTCCAAGGATGCAACTGTTATGCAGCTCTCTACATGGCTAATGCAATTAGACTATTCCAAAGTAGGTCGCTTGATATTGCTTTTTACATATTTTTCTAGTTTGGAAGGTCTTGATCATATCATTTTAGTTTGTGTTCTTGGTTGTGGGTGTCTAGCACATATCTAAATTGTATAGGATTTTAGATTTCAATAATTTGAGCTGTAGTATGAACTGGAATAATCCCAACAGGAACATTTGATGCCTATGCACCCACGCTTAAGAGTTAAGAGGTTTTGCTAAAAGTAATCCAAACTATTTAGACTTATTTCTTATGTGTTTTCAAAAAAAAAAAAAATGAACTTAGCAACATATATAAATGAAGCATGTCTTTCTTTATCTTAGATTTTTATCCATGATATGTACCTCTAAAGTTGAACATACTTCCCATCAAGCGATAAAATTGTTAAATTAAAAACTTGATATTCTTTGAAAAAGACTTTGTTATTATTTTAAGTAGAGTTGTTGAGATTATTTTATGCTATACCACTGAAAATTATGATCATTGATTCTCATTTGCTCATTATTTGTTTGGGATAATTTTGCACAAATTTAGCAATTTTGATCCAGTTTCCAATTGTTGTTCATTGTTTGTACGGTTGGACCAGTATACACAATCAATCAATCAATCAAAGCCTTAATCCCATAAGTGGGGTCAGCTAACATGAACCAAATTTGATTATTCCGTGTAGTCATCGACATAAATCTTCCTCCTCCATCCCTTACTATCCAATGCTTCATCCTCATGCACATCCATACACTTCATATCCTTCCTAACTCCTTCCAACCAAGTCATTTTCGGTCTCCCTCTCCCTTGTTTAACCCCTCCATGGTCCCACTCTTCCACTCTTCGCACCGGTGCACCCTCGGGTCTCCGTCTTACATGCCCAACCCAACGCAGGCGATTTTTCCTTAGTTTATCTGAATGCCTGCCACACCTACTTTCTTGCGAATAACCTCATTTCTGATTCTATCTCTTAGAGTGTTCCCACACATCCACCTTAACATGCAACTACAAACATGCTTTGAAATGTTACTTTGCTCTCCTCTTTTGCTGACAAAATTTTCTATTTTTTTAAGGATACCCCACATGTCAACACAGTTGCTGCTGTTCTGAGGTGTCTTTCTAGTGCCCCCAGATTGCCCAAGCTTGATTGGGGAGCAGTTATCAGGCGTTGTATGAAATACGAGGCTCATATTTCTGAGTTCTTACCCCAAGATACATCTTCTGTGAAGAGTAGCCTGCGCAAAGAATGTGTGCTTTTCTCACTAGCTCATGCGAATAAAATTGATCCGCTACTTTCTTTCCTTGATGAATTGACTAGTTTGTTCAGGTTCAGGACGCTTGATCTCATTACACAGTCCTGTCTTCTCTTTCATCTATTGAACCTGACAAGAATATTCTCCAGTTCAAGAACTAAAATGTTACTGGAAGACATCTCTGAATTCCTGTCATCTCTTTTTTCTTCATACCGAAATTATAATGTGAAGCAGAAAAGGTTTTTGCTGCTCGCCTGCTGGAAAGGACTCTCAAATTGTTTTGATGAAGATTCTCTTGATACTTCTGAATACCTTTCTGGGATGGAGAAGTGCATGGAGATTCTTTTTGCATCATTGCCTGCTCAACCAACTGCCTTTTCAGAACTTGAATTGATGCCTACCCTGGAATGGAATGAAGCAATTGTATGCTTGGGCAAGGCTAGAAAAGCTTGGTTGTTGGATCTATTACAGGTACATTTTCCTACTGGATGCTATTATATATTTATGTTTTCCTTGTGGAATTCAGCCTTCATTTAAAGTTACTTCCAGTCACTAATTGGGAGTTTTCATGCTCCAGGTTTCCACTGTCACTCTAGTCTCAAGAGATGATTATTTTGGAGCAATGCTTAAGAAGATGCTAGCGATAACCCAGCTTGTGAAACTTGGATCCCTTCCATTGACTGAGCTTGCAAAGCTAAAGTCTTACATGTTAAACGCGCCATCACAAGGTTAGACGAAATCATCTGGTTTTATTTTTTGCAAATGGTCATTCTTATTTCTGTGTTCATGAATGAGTTGATTTGAAAGAATTGCAAAACCATTGCTCAACTCTGGATGTTCACAGGCATGTGGAAGTTGTTTGTTGAAATTACGGCAGTGATACAGGCTGCAGAAGGAAGTATCAAGAGACAATGGGTCATTAGTGTTCTGGAAATAAGCTGTATAACAAAATATCCGTCAACGGTATGTCAAGTTTTTATTTGTACAATTAATTTACTGACATTATTGCTGTATAAGGTATTCTCCCTGTTTTTTAAAAATGCATCCCTTGCATTTACATGGAGTTTTAGAAGAGTTTATTTGCTTCAATATTATATTATGCATGTGGGCAATTGGATGATTAATTTATTTTAGTAAAAGTACAATGTGAATAATGAAAGAGATTGCATGTGAGGAGAATAGAGACCATGACAGAGAGAGAAATGATAAGATATTTAAGTGGGGTTTTAGGGAAGAGAGAATAATATTATATGGTATAAAGTTACCAAATATAAAAGTGATGATTTAAAAATAAAAAAACATCCAAAAATAGCAAGTGACGCATTTAAAAAAACGGAGGAAATAGTAATTACAGTTGGAAGTGTTTTATTTATATACATATTGTTAACCGAATATGCATGTATTTTCCATTCAAGTTAAGATAAATCTATAAACTCAGTTACTTTAAATACGTAGAATAAGAAAATTTAGAAAACGTTAGGTGGGTTTGAAATAAAGGTAGGTGTTAAGTGGTGTAAATATTGTGGGATAAGAGGGGTAAAATAGTAAAGGGAGTTTGCCAAAAACTGGAATAAAGTAGAAGTGAGTAGAAATTAAAAAAAAAAAAAAAAAAAGGTGGGTAATATATATATATTTCATGTGTGTGTGTGTACATAATTTTGTTTCCGAGCAGAAAATCTTTTTTCACATTTAGTTTAATAAATGTGCACATTGGATCAATCTCATTTCGCAGCCTTTTTAGCTGACCCTATATATGTATCTATAAAGACTATAATTTACTCCAACTACACTCTTTATCATGCGATATTTATGGAATAGGAACCTAAATGTATTAGAGAAAGTATTGGTGTATTACATTCTTTCCACAACATTGTTTTATGCTTAGTTTTTCTTAATGATTTTTTTCTTCTTATGTCTTCGGTTGGATTTTAAGAAGAAACCATTGACCAAGGTAAAGGGATTCATAGAAATAATAATTATAAAGGGCATGAGTAAAATTAATATAGTTAGAGCCTAATATGTGGGACATTTGATAGTGTAAAAAGGTGGGTGGTGATTAGGGGATTTTTCCCACTAATCACTATCTGACAAGTGGTCCAACCAGGTTCCGCCATGTGTCCTTCACATGGGCCAATTGGAGCCTGCCACGTGTCAGTTAGTGATTCGTCCACCATGGACCAATTGCGACACAACACGTGTCCACCCCATGACACATGGGATAATCGGCCAACAAGGCCCAATCCATGGGGAAAGCCCAGTCAGCCTTAGGTTTAAACTAAACCTAGGAATTGGCACGCATCCCAAGGTTATAAATACCTTCATTAATCCTCATTAAAGGGGATTACGCACATTTAATACTCTTACCTAGAGAGACTGATATACTCTTTTCCGCATTACTTACTCCTTAAACAAGTATTAACTTGACCGTTGGAGGCGGAACTCCAATCACTCGGAGTCTCCGTTTGTCTTGCAGGTACAGGCGTCCGGTTCCAGTCTCAGAATTGTAACTCTCCCGTAGGACATCAGAAAACCCCGAAACATTTTGGCGCCGTCTGTGGGGAGAGTACTTTTGAGATGGCATCTACGTCTGTACCGACTCCAGAAGAGAGGCGTCCCCTGACGACCCTCAAGTTCACTCAGATTATGATACCGAAAATGAGGTTGAAGTTGAAGCGCACACAGACGGGACCCTAAGGGCCCGGCGTACTCGTCACACCGAAAGGAAAGAACGGGTAGATCATCAAACTGGACAGTAATCCAGTCGGCACACCGCCTGATCAGCAGCAGGCGGCTGAAGGGTCTGCTCCCATTACAAGAAACGAACTCATGACCTTCATGAGGGGCTTCAAGGGGGAGATCCAAGAACTGATTAACAAGAAGACGCCTGCTCTGTCTAAGGAGCAGTCAGCTAAAAATCCTTCCCATTCGGGAAGAAGGAAACCTGTTCAAGGACGAGAGGCGACCCCGCATCCTAACTCTAGGAAGTGGGAGCCGCCTGTGCTTGACTTCACGAAGTACCGTTTTCCCACATCAGGGAAGAGGAAGCCCGTTCGTCATATACAGGCGGACGGGTCAAAGAAAACATACTCAGACGCTTGGCTACTGCTAGAGCAAAAGAAGAACGACCGACTGTCAGAGTCAGCCTCCACTTCAGATTTTCAAGATAGTCTGCGCAGTACCTCTAGGAGGTATACCCAGTCAAATCATGAGAGCCAGACCGACGGGACCTCCCGTCGGTCTGGATTTCATAACGATCAAGCGGTACCAAACTTACCATTTGTACCGCAACAATATTTTCTACAGCCACCTCTGTTTGGAGGACAGGCAACAAAAAATGTCCAGCCTTTGGACTGGCAACTACGGTTGCTAAGACTTGGAGAACAGCCATCTGCTTTCTCCAAGGAAATTACTGAAGCCGCTCAGCCGGCCAAAGTTAAAAATGTGTTAGTAGGCGCCTATGACGGCACCACTAACCCTGAAGACCATCTGATGGCGTTCACCAACCTAATGTATCTCCAAGGGTTGGATGATCCCACTTGGTGCAAGTGTTTCCCAGCGACTCTCAAAGGAATCGCACAACAATGGTTCGGCAACCTGCCGACTGGTTGTGTGAACAACTTCAGGACGCTTGCTCACTTATTCACCTCCAACTTCGCCATGAACATTCCTGCAAAGAAGACAACTCTTGATTTAGGGACGATTCAGCAGGGCGAGAGGGAGGGGCTCCGTTCTTACATCAGGCGGTTCAACCTGATGAGGATACAGATTCAAGGGCTACCGGATGAGGTAGCCTATACTGACTTTTTCAGAGGTCTCAAGGACGGGTCGACCTTCAAGTTTGACCTGGTTCGAAAGAGGGTTGCGACTCTTCAAGAAGCCTTGATTGAAGCAGAAGCCTATATAGCGACTGATCTCTGTAGTACTGGAAAACAGTCGCACAGAAGGAGGTCTGACAAAAAAGAAGGCCGACCAAAGCAGTTGGCCAATAAAGATGATAAAAAGAGAAAAGAGGTCTGGGCGGCCGATTCCTCTAAACAGCCGGCCCAGAAGAAGAAGAAAGAGTTCAAACCATACTCTCCAAAGTATGCGTTCAGCAAGGATAGTCAAGCTATCCTCGAAGAAATCATGGGCCGGATCTCAATCGAGAAGCCGGCCCCCATGAAGGGTTCTGCGAGCAATTGGAACCAAGATAAATTATGCCATTATCATGAAGACGTTGGTCATGAAACCAACGAATGCATAAGTCTCATGCGATATCTAGACCGCCTGGCTGACAAGGCGACCTTGACTCTTATGTCAAGAAGTCTAAGGGGAATACTTCCTCAAAAAATAAGCAGTCGGCAAAAAAGAATCAACAGGTCGATAGTTCCGATACAGATGATGCAGTCGTCTACACAATTTCAGGCGGCTTCTCAGGAGGCGACCCCACTATCAGGGGCAATAAAGACAATATCAGGCGACTAGATGTCAATTCCGTTCACCAAGAACGACCCTCCAAGAATTCATTCCCAGAAATTGTCATCACAGAAGATCTAGGAGGAGTAAAGGGGCCGCATGATGACCCTATTGTTATTGAATGCAAAATGACCAACCAAAGAGTTGGCTGAATCCTCATAGATACCGGCAGTTCCTCCGACCTTATCAGTAGCAAGTGTCTGTCAAAGCTCAAATACAAGACTGATTGCATACATCCGGTATCCCACCCTCTAGTAGGGTTTGGAGGAGTCGTCCACCCTGTAGGGCGAGTGGATTTACCCATCCGCCTGGGTGAAAAGGGGGAGGGTCGACACATGGTGGTCCGGTTCCTGGTAGTTGAGGAACTCTCGGCCTACAACATGATTCTGGGACGACCCACCCTAAATAATTCAAAAGCTGTTATTATTCCATCTCT
Organism: Chenopodium quinoa; assembly: GCF_001683475.1. NCBI lineage: Eukaryota > Viridiplantae > Streptophyta > Magnoliopsida > Caryophyllales > Amaranthaceae > Chenopodium > Chenopodium quinoa. The sequence continues at coordinate 154,677 of NW_018743608.1, forward strand.
TATGTTGCTCAAATTTGAGAAGGATGATGGAACAGTCGGCTCCCTAAGGGGAGATCAGAAGATGGCTCGGGAGTGCTATCTCTCGGATATGAAACCCACTGTCATGGCCGCTGGGTCAAGTGGTGAAAAAGCAGATCAAGAAGCAGGCGGCAAGAAAAGAAAGGCTGCCGAGTTCGGGGCCGCAAGAAAAGTAAAAAGATAGCAATCACTGGCAGAGGAGCGGTCGAGCGGTCAGACGAATTCCGCCCTCAGCCGCTTGGTGAGCATACAGACCTGGTCCTGGACGACTCGCGCCCTGACCGAACAGTCAAGGTTGGGACGACTGCTGTTAGAGTTCTGGGTGAAGATTTTCACCAACTTTTGAAAGAATACAAAGATGTCTTTGCATTCGAAGTGCATGAAATGCCAGGCATCAGTCCAGACCTGGCGGTATATAAACTGGCCGTGGATCCGAAGAAGCCGGTAAGGCAGAAGAAGCGGAACCATGGCGAAGAAAGGAGTCAGGCGGCAGCCGCCGAAGTTAAAAAGTTGCTTGACGCAGGGTTCATTCGGCAATGTTACTTCCCAGACTAGGTTGCAAATGTTGTACTTGTTAAAAAGCTGAATGGTACCTGGCGAATGTGTGTAGACTACACGGACCCAAAAAAGGCGTGCCTAAAGGATAGTTATCCTCTGCCCAAAATTGATAATCTGGTCGACTCAACAGCCGGCCATGCTTTGATGAGTTTCATGGACGCCTACTCTGGCTTCCATCAGATTCCTTTGTGGAAAAAAGATCAGGAGAAGACGGCCTTCGTCACAGATCAAGGTTTATATTGCTACACGGTCATGCCGTTTGGTCTGAAGAATGCCCCGGCCACCTTCCAAAGAATGATAAATACCGTCTTCTTTGACCAGATTGGGAGGAACGTCGAGGCATACATTGATGATATGATTGTTAAGTCCAGACAGACCATCTGTCGGACCTCCGAGAAACTTTCACCACACTCAGGCGGCACCATATCATGCTCAATCCCAAGAAATGTGTATTTGGAGTTGAGTCTGGGAAATTTCTCGGATTTCTTATCAATCAGAGAGGAATAGAGGCGAACCCTGAGAAAGTGCAGGCGGTCATCGACATGCAGTCGCCTCACAACGTTCGAGAAGTTCAGAAGCTAACAGGTTGTTTGGCGGCTTTGGGAAGATTTCTCAGCCGATCAGGCGACAAGTGCCTTTACTTTTTCCAGGCTATAAAGAAGAAGGAAAGGTTTGAATGGGGGCCGGATGCAGAGGCGGCCTTCCAAATATTGAAAGTTCACTTACATTCTTTGCCGAGGCTGGGTCAGTCCTTTACCCAAAGAAGTGCTTTACATGTACCTGGCTGTCTCTGATCATGCTCTAAGCGGTGTCCTTCTTGCTGAAAGAGACGGCTGCCAGCTCCCGGTCTACTTTGTCAGTCATCTACTGAAAAATGCCGAGTTAAGATATCCTTTAGTGGAAAAGTTCGGTCTTGCTCTCTTCATGGCCGTCAAAAAATTGAAGCCCTATTTCTTGACACATGCAGTTGTTGTGTATACAGATCAACCTATCAAACGACCATTGACAACTATGGAGTCGTCAGGTCGGATGATCAAATGGGCAGTAGAAATTCAGAGCCTCGAAGTCACATTCGAGCCCAGAAAAGCAGTGAAGGGGCAAGCCTTTGCTGATTTTATTGTAGAAATGACTCGTCCCCCTGATTCTTAAATTCCAGACCAAGTCTGGAAGGTATATGTGGACGGGAGCTCCACCTCAAATGGTTGCGGAGCAGGCAGTAGTCGCCAGAGGGCGACAAGTATGAGTATGCTTTACGTTTCAATTTTCAAGCCTCCAACAACGAGGCAAATTACGAAGCTTTACTAGTCGGAATCCGCATGTGCAAGGCGGCTGGGGCAAGAAAGATAGACGCCTATTCTGATTCACAATTGATAGTGAGTCAGTACAATGGCGAATACGAAGTAACCCATCCGGTAATGCTCAAGTATTTACAGGCGGTACGACAAGCAGTCGGATCCCTTGAAGATTTTCATCTGACTCAAGTACCAAGATCTGAAAAGATCTGAAAACAACCAGGCGGATGCTCTTTCAAAGTTAGCATCCTCGGCCTCCTGTGATACTCCACGAACCGTTTTCTGGGAGGTTATGGAGAAAAGAAGCATTGAGGAAGACCCTATTGGAATTTTAGACAGAAGCTCAACCTGGATGGATCCAATCAGGGCCTATCTAACAGACGACAAAAACGGATGATCATCACCAGGCGGCCACACTGAAAAAACGAGTGTCCAGTTTTGAAATGCTAAGGGGAGAGCTTCACAAAAGAGGGTACCTCCAACCCTTCTTGAAGTGTGTTACTCCAGAAAAAAGACGAGAGATCCTAAAAGATCTTCACTCTGGTTACTGCGCTTCCCATGTAGGCGACAGGTCGCTTGCCCAACGGACAAGGCGGCAGGGTTACTTTTGGCCTACTTTAGAAGCAGATGCAATGGAGATGGTGAAAAAATGTGACAAGTGTCAAAAGTTTGGCAAGCTAATTCACCGTCCGGCTACTGATCTCACTGCTATCCATAGCCCACTGCCGTTTGCTAAGTGCGGCAGGAGGTACATACTTATGGCAGTTGATTACTTTACTAAGTGGGTAGAGGCAGAGGCTGTTAAGGGAATCAAGACGAAGGATGTGATTTCATTCATCTGGAAAAATATCATCACTCGGTTTGGGGTTCCGATGTCTATGGTTTTTGACAATGGTCCCCAATTTGAGATGCCTGTTCTCAAATGGTTGGGGGACCAAGGTATTTCACATTACTTCGCATCAATCGGTCGTCCACAAGCAAACGGCCAAGTAGAAGCTTTCAATAAGATCATCTCAGACGGTCTCAAAAAGAAGATTGAACGAGCAGGCGGCCTATGGGCAGATGAACTACCACATGTTCTGCCCATTAGGACGACTGAAAAAGGGTCAACGGGAGAGACTCCATTTCTCCTAACCTATGGTGCGGAAGCTGTTCTCCCAATTGAACATTACGAGCCGACTGTTCGAGTAATGTTATACGACGAAGAGGCGAACTGGGAGTCCATGCGTCTGGCTCTGGACTCACTCCCTGAAAAGAGGGGCAATGCAGCCTTGCGCCATGAAATTTACCGCCTGAGAATGACCAGATCATATAACAAAAAGGTACACAGGCGTCCACTCAAAGTTGGGGACTTTGTACTAAGAAAGATGGAAGCAGTCGGTAGGGCTAATGAGTCCGGCAAATTAACTCCCAATTGGGAAGGACCCTACCGAATCTATGAAGAAGTCCGGGACGGCACCTACCGTCTGGAAACACCAGACGGGCAGCCCTTGCCTCGAACCTGGAATGTAGATAATCTCAAAAAGTATTATATTTGAATAATGTAAATAGCCGAGAGCTACCTAATAAAAGTTCACTAGTTCACTTCATTTATTTTGTATAAAGAGGGGCATGCCTACTGGTAAAACAGTCGGCTATTCTCCAAGTTTTTTATTTACGAGTTTAATTAAGAGGGGCATGCCGCTTGTTCTATACAACTGGCTACTCAACCATACTTAGTTCACCAAGAACTATTTAAGGCCTATGGCCAAAATGATCAGACCAGGCGCCAGGCCAGCTGATCCAACTTTAAAACCAATTCGACCTGTCCCAACATCATAGCAGGCGTCCGGCGGCATCCATCCGGATGAAATTCGTCGCAGAGAGCAGCTCCCTTTTGGGTGGAACATTGTTCTATAAATTAATTACACGGCACCTATGCGACTGTTTAACTAAGACAACCACGTAGTCGTTTCTAAGACAAGGATAACTCTCACTGGTCCAACAAGTGTTTGCAGTTAGCATCTGTGTCAATAACCGACTGTACTACTTGGGATAAGTACAGCCGGTACCCTTTTAGTTAATAGCCAACAAACATTGGCGAATAAAGGGGTCCAATCGGCTTCCGCCGCCTGTACCTCTACTACTCAAACAATAGTGGCGGCGACTAAGTAACATTCATGATACTTAGTCACTCCTTAAAACTTGGTTTGAAACTAAGAAAGGTGTTCATATATCGCCTTTTCCTACTAAGTTATCACACCACAATTAAAACCCAACAAAATTTGGTAAGGAGACCAGCCGGCCTATGCCGCTTAGTGCCTCTTCTACTTAAACAATAACCGCCTGTCTAAAGGTGAATCAGTCATCAAAATACGTTAGAAACTTATTGGATAAATGGCCGACTGATTGCCTAGCCTGGAAATAGCCAATCAGTTGTCCAGGGGCACAGGCAGCTCCTACATTGTACTTATACCTGTCTACAACTATCGGCCATACAAAACAGTAGGTATGACATGCAAGAGGATATCAGAGTTTCAACCTTAGCAAAAATAAGAGCACAATTCGAAATTTGGCAGCTAAGGCGACCTAAAAAGATGGTCGCCGAAATTCTATTAACAGCCGGCCATAAAGACCGGCACAAATATTCAAGACCCTGGCCCCCTGGCCGGGTAAAGACACAAAAATAAGCCGGCCATTATAGACTGGCAAAATATTCAGACCCCGACCCCTTGGTCGGGTAAAACAGAAACGGACGGCACGCAGGCCGAAGAAAAAAAGAAGACATAAGCTTAAGATGGGGGCAGATCTCCAACAACAACTGCCGCCTCATCAGCAAGAGACGCCTGCTTCTGAGAAGCATTCTTGCTGATCTCGGCATCAGCTGCACCCCTTTTCGGCACCAGGGCCACTACCGGCTCCTCCTCCTCCTCTAGCGCCTCCTCCTCAGCAGCCGCTAGGACTTCTTGGTTGTACGTTTCAGAGCATCGGCGAAATTGTTTTTCCCAAGAAGCAAAGTCGGTGTTTGGAAAGAGGTGAGTCCAGGTCATGCGCTGGATTTGGGCCGAGTCCTCCATCATTTCTCGAACCAATTCCTTCTTCTCTTGCTCGGCCGTGAGCTCTTCAGTGAGGCTCTTCTCCTGGGTTACCAGGCGCTCCTTCACACGCTCCAAGGATTTCTCCAAGGTGTCGTAGTGGAGCATCTTTTGCTTAAGAGGCTTCAGCTCGGCTTTGAGGTTCTGGATGGTCTCCAACTCATTATTTCTCTTCTGGGCCGCTTCCAACTGGGTCCTGATAGCAGAAGTAGCCTGCGCCTGATAATAAAGAATATCAGTTGTCAAAATTTCATTTTGGGCAATTTGAAACATTGCCTTATCACAGTCAGAGGCGGCCATGGCCTTAGCAGCCTTTACCTCTTTATTCTTCGCACTAATGGGTTTGCGAAGGCCGTTTACTCGAAGCAGAGACTGAATAAAAGAAAACAGGCGTCAAATTTCAAATGAAAAGCAGGCGTCCTGGAATTAAACAACGAAAATATGCCAAGTATACCTCAGCAAGGAGCCCTGCAATTCCATCTAGGTCAAGGGTGCCGACACCCATGACCGCGTCTCTCTCCGCTGGAGGGACGGCTTTTATCATGGACTTGGCCACTTCGACCAGGTCCGATTCTTGAGGGCCGGCTGCATCAAGAGTGAACAAGAATTTTAGACAAGGCGAAAGAAAAGTAGGTCAAAGTCTAGAAGAGCATTTTCATACTTCTAGGCGGCGTGCTGAGAGTTTGAGGAGTGGCCGGTTGTTTGTCTGCAGCCGCCTTCTTCCTGGCAGAACCAGGCGTACTCGCCACAGTCGTCTTTCGGGCCTTGGAGTCTGGCTGTTGGGAGGAGGAAGTTGTTGGTGTGCCCATCTAAAAAAAAAAAAAAAAAAAAAAAAAAACACCACAAATGGTTAGTATGTGTACAAAACTTTTAACAAAAAGGAAAAGGCGAAAGCTGGGAGCTTACTAAGGGCGTCTCCTTGTTGGGAGAGTCAGCCGGAGAGTGTTGCTGCATGATGGATGCACGCAACATAGCAGCCGCTGTCTTGGAGGCGGTAATCTTGCTCATGGCTTCCGCTGCATAAATAAATGCGAGAGTTAGGAAAGTTTATAAAAATAATATCCGCAAAAGCACGTATTCGACAGGCCGGCTACCTCTTGAGGACCGACTGCTGAGGCCACAAGCGGCCAGGAAGTACTCGTCATAGAGCCATTTGAAGCTCGGGACGCAGTGCAGGGGTACTTGCTCTCGTACCCCCGTAGTAGAGTCGACCCAGGTCTCTACTTAAAAGTGTCATCGGTCTAGGATCTCTTTTTTAGCTTTTGGGGGAATAGGCGGCATGCTACGACCGCCTGCAAGAAGAGGCGGGTCTCGGTTCCACCTGTTAAAGCGTTGGTTCAGCTCCTTGTCTGAACTCTCAATGATGAGGAAGGTGCTTCTCCAATCCTTCCATTTGTTTTCTTTACCTCTCGTCATGAGGTAGCCTCTGTGGCTCGTCAATTGGTACCAGCCGGTACCGCCTGCCTTAGGGGTCTGACTGAGATAGTTCATATGGGCGAAAGCCTCGAAATTCGGCTCCACCCCATACATTTCGCACCCGGCTACATAGCCGAGAACGTTGAACCAGGAATTTGGGGCTAACTGCCATAACCCCAACTCATATCCATCCATGATCCGCTGAACAGCCGGATGTAAGGGGAAGCGCAGCTCTGATGGCCGCCTCATAGCAGCCAAAGCAGGCGCTATCATAACTAGTCCCAGCCGGCCAGATGACCGTGTCTTCCGGATCCGGCACAAAAACTAAAAAGCAAGGGCCCATTACATGGTTCGCAATAAAGCTCCCCACTTTCTCTTGCATGGCCTTGATCCGGCCTTTTGGAACCGTGCAGTAGTACGGGGTGTTTTGCTCTCTATAGGTGGCGGATGGCTCCGCCTAATTGTCCCCTTTCTCTACTGCATGAGAAAGCCTCGCCTCTTGTAGGCGGTTGTGTCTCTCCTCTGTGTCTAGAGAAGGGTGACCAGACGAACTAGAGTCGGACTCGTCCTCTGAAGAGTCCAAAGAGGACGACTCCTCCCCTCTCCCAGAAGGGCCCGCCTCCTCTTCTTCAATAGGAGCGGGAGAAAATGTAGACATATCTACGGTAAAATGGGAAGGGACCACCTTGACCCCTCCCTCAGAGCTTCACTTCAACATCTTCAACATCTGGCGCCTGGTTAGATGTTTCACTAATCGGCACCTGGTAGGAGGAGCCGTCCGAATTTGTGATCCTAGCAGTACTTTTTGTTCTGGCCATTATATTCTGCATAGACACAGAGACAGTCGGACTTTGTATAAAGGGCAAAGATTGGTTCGAAAAGGGGCAGGCGACACTCCTAGTTCTAGATTCAGCCGTCCCCGGTGATCGGCTGATCACTAACCTAGGTCGTGTCGTGTGCTTCCGTGGTGCCATTTCAAAAAGAAAAAATAAAGAAAAAGAATGAGAGAACAGACGGTTACCTGAACGAGAGAGAAGTTGACGAAGATCTGAAAGTAATCTGAGTATCAGCCGACTTGTCAGAGCAGGCGGTAGGCCGGAAATGTCCGAAATGTCAGAGCAGGTTCAGGGGTCCGAGTGTTCTCTTATAAAAGTTCTCAAGTGTGAAAATATCTGAAGTCAACACGCCTTTAAATAGGCAAAATGAGAAGACGAAGGGTCACTTCCAAATTTAAAATTTGAGCGGGAAAAACTCTCGGCCTTTCACCAAGTGACACCTGTAGCAGGCCGTCGCCTGTTATGATCTGACACCTGTCACAGGGTCACGTGCCACCTGTGAGGGGCAAATGATTAGGGGATTTTTCCCACCAATCACTATCTGACAAGTGGTCCAACCAGGTTCCGCCATGTGTCTTTCACATGGGCCATTTGGAGCCTGCCACGTGTCAGTCAGTGATCCATCCACCATGGACCAATTGCGACACGACATGTGTCCACCCCATGACACATGGGATAATCGGCAAACAAGGCCTAATCCATGGGGAAAGCCCAGTCAGCCTTAGGTTTAAACTAAACCTAGGAATTGGCACGCATCCCAAGGTTATAAATACCTTCATTAATCCTCATTAAAGGGGATTACGCATATTTAATACTCTTACCTAGAGAGACTGATTTACTTTTTTCCGCATTACTTACTCCTTAAACAAGTATTAACTTGACCGTTGGAGGCGGAACTCCAATCACTCGAAGTCTCCGTTTGTCTTGCAGGTACAGGCGTCCGGTTCCAGTCTCAGAATTGTAACTCTCCCGTAGGACATCAGAAAACCCCGAAACAGGTGGGTGTAAGATTTAGTAAGAGAGGAAAGGTGCAAGTATTGTGGGGTGTGGGGTGAGAGGAGTGATGGATAAGGATATATGTCAAAATGAAATAAAGTGAAGTAAATTAACAACCATATGGAAAGTGAGTTATACAAAAAAAATATACTTCCGCTGAAGTTTCAATTTAGATGCATCACTTTCCAATTTAGTTAATAAATTATTTCTATCTCTCCTATCACATGAGCCCTCTTTATTTTTTCTCTTTATCTCTCTCTACTCCAATAATTGTCTAGGGCTCCGCAATTACAAAAGGAGAAAATATAAGTTTATCTCCATGATAAACAAGCTCTGTTTATCACGGGGACAAAAGTGTAATTTTTGTGGTGAAATGGATAAAACCGCTACCTCACGTTTTGCCTTGAAACCGCTAAAGTAGCGTAGCGGTTTTAAGGCAAAACCGCTACCTCAAGTGTCGGTTTTGCGCAAAAATGTTATTACTCCGTGATAAACGAAATTTGTTTATCACGGAGATTAACTGGGGCAGCCTCTTACAAAAGTGATGCAACTAAAAAAACGGAGGATGTATTAATTTAATGAAGCCTATTGCATTTGGAAAATATCTTGGATACCAATTTTTGATTATAACCAAATCTAAAGTCCCTTGATGCCAAGATCTTTCTTGCAAAATAATGGGTTTTTGGGTATTTTTTTTTTTTTTTTGGGAACTTTTACATGGTGACCTGTTATTTTTGCAAATTCAATTTGGAAGACATTTTTTTTACATGTTTTCAAGTGACCTGTTTTTTGCACAAGTATAAACAGTCCCCTTATATATGGCTAACCTGCCATATAATGATTGATTTTTAACCTTGGACTTAAAATTACTAACATAGCCTATAAAATTATTAACTTTTACACTAAAGGTTAGCCATAAAACACTAATAAGGGTACTCTATATTGTTATGCAAAACGAAGAGGGTCACTTGAGAATATGGACAAAAAAATGTCTTCCAAAATCTAGATAGAATTTGCAAAAATAAGAGGCCACCATGTAGAATTTCCCTTTACATTTATATTTCATTGGCCATTTTCTTATTTTTGATTTAGGAGAGGATTTCATCTGTTCCATATGGCTTTTTGGTCACCAACATTGTTGCAGTACAAAATTTGTCAGTGTTGTGTCGTACTTTTGTTTGTCAATTACATGAACTATCTGTGTTAGACTGCTTAAATGCGTGGATGATTTTGGTTCACTTACATGTAAAGTTGATTATGAGTAAAGATTCTCTGAGAATTTGCTTTGCCACATCCATCATAGCTGCTCCTGTAATTCAGTAATATCGATACACTACCTACAATTGTCACAGCATCATATAATCATATGTGTACAAAATTTTTACTGCGATGTGATTTTGACCAGGGCATAAGAATATAGGGAAAGAAACCATACAATAGATATCGTGACATTTTTTACCAGTAGATCACATCACTGAATGTGAAGGAAGTCCTTTCAATCATCTTACGAGGTTGTTCATTGTAGAAAATTGTAATGGAGTCTCCTTAACTTTGTAGTTCCTCCAAAACTGATCTAACCATAATCATCCACACATTTTGGTAGTCTGTCCAGAACTAGTTCACACAGGCTAACGTGCTGAAAAATTGGCATCATATAAAAACTTAATGTTTGTAAATGACAGAAATTTAATGAACAAAATTTTCTTGAAGCATCATATGGAATCTTTTTCATCGAAAAATAAGGAAATTTTTCCTAAAATTTACTTAAAAGGATACAAGGATCAATTTCAGGAAAACTTCGACAAATAGGAAAATCCATGAGTATCATGTTTGCGAAACCATGGCAATTATGAAGTAAGAAATTTAATGTTTGGGAAGAAGTACCTATCTAGTCCATTATAGTTTTATGAACCCCTTTATGTTGCAGGATTAATAGCAGCATAGTTGTCCAAGAAAAATCCGACAACAAAATATGAAATATTAGATGACTTTCATCATTTTGAGTTGATTGTTAACTGATGTTGCTGAGAGAGCATTCTAATTATAACGGATTGGTCAGATTCAGCTCTTGCATTACCTTGAAATTAAAGTAACCAGCTTTTGTATATGCAAATTTCTTAGCTAGCTTGCCTATCGTCTCTTTGATCTAGTTTGACTAATCTATCATTGTTGGCCCTTCAGGCACTGCAGTTTCTTGGTCTGATCTCTGGTTGCTTCTGCAAATACATGCCATTGCTCGTTCTAGATCCACAAGCTGTGCTAGTTGACCTACCAGTCACTCTTTCATCTCTTCTTTCAAGTATCAAGTGGGGAGGGGTTGCTGATGCTGCAGTTTCATGCCTCTGGACGTTAACTGTGCGTATCTACAGCTGGGCTAAGACCTTTACATGCATTGATGAATCACTCAATTTAGATATCGACCCAAGTGAAGCTGAAATGTCAAACTTGCTAATGCAGGTGCTATTGGATGCTTGCCATAATTTAAAAGAGTTTTTGCCTTTAAAAAATCAGCTTATGCTGGCAAACATGGTTATGTGCTGACATTTGCTTCTTTGAGTGACATGATTTTAACACCATGTTTGTGGTTTTTAACATTAATGTAATTTCTTTTCTTCTCCTTTATCTTCCTTAACAATGTATTCGATCTTTTGAATTTGTAGCACTTCATGTTAAAATCGTCAAATGGCACAAAAAACCAGGTGGAGTCTACTCTGGGTAATAGGTTAAGGATACAATTAAAAGGAAATTAGATTTGAAGCCTGGTTGAACAACTTAGATTTTATAATTTTTTTTTTTTTTTTTTTTTTTTTTCTGTGGTGAGTTTAATTACGGATTAATAAATATTTTATTTGGATAACACTAGTTGAACCACCGAGTGCGTACAACTTGGTTTGTGAGTATATATAATGAAATATTTTAGACACGTGATTTTGTACTCAATTACATTTTTGTTAATTAATATATTGTAGATCACAAATTCTAGAAAAAGGCCGGCTTACACTAACTTAGTGTAAAACCGGCCTACTTCTATCATCTGGATTGGGCTCACACGTGCTAGTCCAACGATTTTTTTTTTTTTTTACGTTTTATTTCTTAAAGTTATACTTCTATTCCTTAAAGTTACACTTTTATTCCTTAAAGTAATACTTCTATTTCTTAAAGTTACACTTCTATTTCTTAAAGTTACACTTCTATTTCTTAAAATTATACTTCTATTTAGGTTTTGTTGCAAAAATTCGTCGTTTAAGTCGACATCAAGTGCACAATCAACATCAATTGCACAATCAACGTTTGAAATTGGAGCTTGAATTTGTTTTTGAGATTGTAATAATTTGTGAATTAGAGAATTCATGGTTGTTTTGTTGAGAATTGCAGCGAATTTGAGAGATGTTTTGTTGCGGCTGCGAAATTGTGAGTGAGATGAAGTTTGAAGAAGAAGGTTGAAGAAGAAAATTGCGCTGTTTCTGATTTTATGCGAGTATATATGGAACAACCAGGATGCAACAATGGAAGCAATGGGGCTCGATTGAAAGTAGGACTTGAACCGAACTTGAGAGATGTTTGTTGCGGCTGCGAAATTGTGAGATGAAGTTTGAAGAAGGTTGAAGAAGAAGGGCACGTGTGAATCCGGTTTTACATTAGTGTTATTGTAAGCCGGTTGTACGCAAGTTGGATTGATTGTAGATTTAATTATTGAATATGTTTAAGACAATAAAACAAAGTTGTGGTAACAAATAGTAAATATGCAAGATCAAAATACATATGTATTGTACATATATTAAATTTGTTACAAGATTGTATTGTAGTACAAATATGTATAGCGTATATATTGAAAGGAAAATCGTCAACACACATACACATATATAAAGAAAATAGAACAAAGAGTATGCATGTGATTAGTGTTGGTATATATACTATTTACATCAAAGATACTTAGCACAACTACACGTGCGTGACGCGAATAATAATCACTACTTAATGTTATTTACAATTTTTTTTACTTTCTTTTTTTAATAAATTTGTAATTAATAAATTAATTGTTATGATTGTGTTAGTTGGAGGGTTAAGAGGATAAGTTTTGGTAATTGTATCCTCTTATTGTAATACCCCGAAAGATTCCTTCTTTTAGAATATCTTTTTTTTCTCTAAAGTGAAACATAAACTTAGAAAATAATCAAAATATTACCACCACTGTGATAACGGCTAAGGCTTTTCAAAGTCACACAACGGAAGACTATTTTTCAAAAATTCAAATAAAATAAAAGTTTAATAAAACAAACTCAAACTTTAAAACCAACTTACATTAAACCAATAACTTGGAACCATTTAAAGGCTCTTTCAAAAAACCAAACTAAATATATTAAAACAATAATTATATGTCAGTGTCAACAATTAAATAAATAATCTAATACAATAAGAAACAAAACAATGAAACATATAACCCTCTTCGCTCAATCCCATCATGCTTGGTGTTTCGGATGTTTTTAGTCCCTCGGGAGAGTTACAATACCGGGTATGAGCGCCTGATTCCTGTAACTGCAAAAACACGAAACTCCGGTTGGGTGGAGTTCCACCTCCGAAGATCAAGTTAGTATGATTCCGGATGAGTAAGCATGCGGAAAGTAAAATAGATGCCGGATGAGTAAGCGTGCGGAAAGTAAAATAGGTGTTTCTCTCTGATTCAGGGAGATTACGCAATTAACATTGCTCGGGATTTGTGTCTGTATTTATGAATGCAAAAAAAATGAGGATGATTCCTCTATTTATAACAGATGAGAATCTGCTCCTCCATTGGGGGTTCAATGCCACGTGGCATCCTCTGATTGGATCCCCTTGGGCCTGTATGAGAGTGACACGTGTCAGGGGTAATTTTTACCCCAAACATTTGCCCCTCAACGGTGTGACGTGGCTTGCCACGTGGCACCTGTGACACTTGCCACCATGCGGGAGGGCGACGGTTCGCCTCCTTCCCTCTATTTTATTTTTTTTTATTTTTTTTTTTTCAAATTTGAAGCTGAAGGGGGGAAGGTGACGGAAAACAACCTTCAACTTCAATACATCCGGATACCGATTGAGTATGTCTTTGCCCGTCTCACTAAGGTATCATTCTGACCTTGCCAACTTCAATGGGGCTCGATTGAAAGTAGGACTTGAACCGAACTTGAGAGATGTTTGTTGCGGCTGCGAAATTGTGAGATGAAGTTTGAAGAAGGTTGAAGAAGAAGGGCACGTGTGAATCCGGTTTTACATTAGTGTTATTGTAAGCCGGTTGTACGCAAGTTGGATTGATTGTAGATTTAATTATTGAATATGTTTAAGACAATAAAACAAAGTTGTGGTAACAAATAGTAAATATGCAAGATCAAAATACATATGTATTGTACATATATTAAATTTGTTACAAGATTGTATTGTAGTACAAATATGTATAGCGTATATATTGAAAGGAAAATCGTCAACACACATACACATATATAAAGAAAATAGAACAAAGAGTATGCATGTGATTAGTGTTGGTATATATACTATTTACATCAAAGATACTTAGCACAACTACACGTGCGTGACGCGAATAATAATCACTACTTAATGTTATTTACAATTTTTTTTACTTTCTTTTTTTAATAAATTTGTAATTAATAAATTAATTGTTATGATTGTGTTAGTTGGAGGGTTAAGAGGATAAGTTTTGGTAATTGTATCCTCTTATTGTAATACCCCGAAAGATTCCTTCTTTTAGAATATCTTTTTTTTTCTCTAAAGTGAAACATAAACTTAGAAAATAATCAAAATATTACCACCACTGTGATAACGGCTAAGGCTTTTCAAAGTCACACAACGGAAGACTATTTTTCAAAAATTCAAATAAAATAAAAGTTTAATAAAACAAACTCAAACTTTAAAACCAACTTACATTAAACCAATAACTTGGAACCATTTAAAGGCTCTTTCAAAAAACCAAACTAAATATATTAAAACAATAATTATATGTCAGTGTCAACAATTAAATAAATAATCTAATACAATAAGAAACAAAACAATGAAACATATAACCCTCTTCGCTCAATCCCATCATGCTTGGTGTTTCGGATGTTTTTAGTCCCTCGGGAGAGTTACAATACCGGGTATGAGCGCCTGATTCCTGTAACTGCAAAAACACGAAACTCCGGTTGGGTGGAGTTCCACCTCCGAAGATCAAGTTAGTATGATTCCGGATGAGTAAGCATGCGGAAAGTAAAATAGATGCCGGATGAGTAAGCGTGCGGAAAGTAAAATAGGTGTTTCTCTCTGATTCAGGGAGATTACGCAATTAACATTGCTCGGGATTTGTGTCTGTATTTATGAATGCAAAAAAAATGAGGATGATTCCTCTATTTATAACAGATGAGAATCTGCTCCTCCATTGGGGGTTCAATGCCACGTGGCATCCTCTGATTGGATCCCCTTGGGCCTGTATGAGAGTGACACGTGTCAGGGGTAATTTTTACCCCAAACATTTGCCCCTCAACGGTGTGACGTGGCTTGCCACGTGGCACCTGTGACACTTGCCACCATGCGGGAGGGCGACGGTTCGCCTCCTTCCCTCTATTTTATTTTTTTTTATTTTTTTTTTTCAAATTTGAAGCTGAAGGGGGGAAGGTGACGGAAAACAACCTTCAACTTCAATACATCCGGATACCGATTGAGTATGTCTTTGCCCGTCTCACTAAGGTATCATTCTGACCTTGCCAACTTCAATGGGGCTCGATTGAAAGTAGGACTTGAACTGAACTTGAGAGATGTTTGTTGCGGCTGCGAAATTGTGAGATGAAGTTTGAAGAAGGTTGAAGAAGAAGGGCACGTGTGAATCCGGTTTTACATTAGTGTTATTGTAAGCCGGTTGTACGCAAGTTGGATTGATTGTAGATTTAATTATTGAATATGTTTAAGACAATAAAACAAAGTTGTGGTAACAAATAGTAAATATGCAAGATCAAAATACATATGTATTGTACATATATTAAATTTGTTACAAGATTGTATTGTAGTACAAATATGTATAGCGTATATATTGAAAGGAAAATCGTCAACACACATACACATATATAAAGAAAATAGAACAAAGAGTATGCATGTGATTAGTGTTGGTATATATACTATTTACATCAAAGATACTTAGCACAACTACACGTGCGTGACGCGAATAATAATCACTACTTAATGTTATTTACAATTTTTTTTACTTTCTTTTTTTAATAAATTTGTAATTAATAAATTAATTGTTATGATTGTGTTAGTTGGAGGGTTAAGAGGATAAGTTTTGGTAATTGTATCCTCTTATTGTAATACCCCGAAAGATTCCTTCTTTTAGAATATCTTTTTTTTCTCTAAAGTGAAACATAAACTTAGAAAATAATCAAAATATTACCACCACTGTGATAACGGCTAAGGCTTTTCAAAGTCACACAACGGAAGACTATTTTTCAAAAATTCAAATAAAATAAAAGTTTAATAAAACAAACTCAAACTTTAAAACCAACTTACATTAAACCAATAACTTGGAACCATTTAAAGGCTCTTTCAAAAAACCAAACTAAATATATTAAAACAATAATTATATGTCAGTGTCAACAATTAAATAAATAATCTAATACAATAAGAAACAAAACAATGAAACATATAACCCTCTTCGCTCAATCCCATCATGCTTGGTGTTTCGGATGTTTTTAGTCCCTCGGGAGAGTTACAATACCGGGTATGAGCGCCTGATTCCTGTACCTGCAAAAACACGAAACTCCGGTTGGGTGGAGTTCCACCTCCGAAGATCAAGTTAGTATGATTCCGGATGAGTAAGCGTGCGGAAAGTAAAATGGGTGTTTCTCTCTGATTCAGGGAGATTACGCAATTAACATTGCTCGGGATTTGTGTCTGTATTTATGAATGCCAATAAATGAGGATGATTCCTCTATTTATAACAAATGAGAATCTGCTCCTCCATTGGGGGTTCAATGCCACGTGGCATCCTCTGATTGGATATCCTTGGGCCTGTATGAGAGTACACGTGTCAGGGGTAATTTTTACCCCAAACATTTGCCCCTCAACGGTGTGACGTGGCTTGCCACGTGGCACCTGTGACACTTGTCACCATGCGGGAGGGCGACGGTTCGCCTCCTTCCCTCTATTTTATTTTTTTTTTATTTTTTTTTTCAAATTTGAAGCTGAAGGGGGGAAGGTGACGGAAAACAACCTTCAACTTCAATACATCCGGATACCGATTGAGTATGTCTTTGCCCGTCTCACTAAGGTATCATTCTGACCTTGCCAGCTTCATCTTGATTTTTGATAAAGCTGCAGCCGGTCTCATGCCGTCTGGAGCTTCTTTAAGAAATCTCATGATGAATTGCACCCAATAGATCCTCAGCTGATTTACACCGTCTGGGGTGTCTTCAAGCAATCTCATTGTGAGTTGCATTCAATAGACCCTCAGCCGGTTTATACCGTCTGGGGTATCTTCAAGCAATCTCATTGTGAGTTGCATTCTATAGACCCTCGGCCGGTTTACACCGTCTGGGGTATCTTCAATAATATTTTCTTTTGAATTGCTTTGCGGTTCCCTCAGCCGGTCTCACATCGTCTAGGGTATGTGCGAGCAATTTCTTTCTAAGCTGCTTTGCTGACACCTCAACCGGTCTTATACCGTCTAGGGTATCTGCGAACAACCTCTTGATTTATTGTTTTAACGGATGCGCAGCCGGCTTTATGCCGTCTGTGGTAGTTCCGTACAATTTTCTTCATAAGTTGCCTATAATAGTCCTCAGCCGGTTTATACCGTCTGGGGGGTCTTTGGACAACCTATCATAAAAACTCCAGACTACTTGTTCTGTATGTCTACCACAACCGGTTTCTTCCGCCTGTGCTATCGTTGGGCAACATTGGTAATTAACCTTGCTTTCTTTTGCCAATTTGCAGTCTGTTCAAAGTGATACCGTCTGGGGTATCTTTGGTCAACAATCTCCAACTTCTTTCACCAACCTCTTCTTTCAACTACAAGGTAACGCCTCTATTCCTTTCTTTTTTGGAGGTTTTTAAACTTTCTCGGCTGTATATATTGTTAGAATAATGGGCTCACCAACACACACACGACACACCACGATTTAGAGGTTAGTCGGTCTCCTGGTACGGCTGAGTCTGGGACTGGGGGGTGCCGCCTTTGGGTACTGGGACTCTCCTTGTTCATCTCCAAAAACCGACCGTCTCTGTCTCTGTGTAGGACGCAATGGCTCAAACTAGGAAAACAACCGTTGATCCAGAGTACAGAGGGGAAACCTCTGAAGAATTGCCGCCTGACTCGAATCAGGTTGAGATGACAAGGGATCTCCGCATGGCACCCCAAGCACTTCTAGTGATGGAATACTGGGGTTGGGTCAGGAAGGCGGTGAAGATGCCGCCTCTCCCTCCAGGGTTGAACAGGATAACCCTTCAGAGAACGCGAGCGGTGAAGAGACCGCCTCCTCATCCGGTTCAGAGCAAAGCGGCAATAGCTGCAGCCTTCTTACACCAGATGCAGATAGCGAGGAGGAGGAGAGGCCCACATGGAACAATAAGGGAGACCCTTTCCTTATCGTTGTCTCTGCAAAAGATAGGGCGAGCATGGCCAGAAACTTAGAGGACTTTGTCAAAATACGTCCTCTTGGAGAAGATTAGAGAATAATCGTGCCGCCTGAGATGGGCACCATAGTCTGGGAAGGCGGTGTTCTTAGCCGGTCTCCGCTTCCCTTTGCATAACACCATCAAGGCCATTCTTAGAGGGTATGGTTTGGGTATTTGGCAGTTAACCCCCAATTCCTGGGTTAACATTTTGGGCTACATTGCCGCCTGCGAAATGCAGAACATTAACCCCGGCTGGGAGGCCTTTTCCCATATGCATTATTTGAGTCGTAGCCCAGGCGGTGGAGAGCTTGGTATACACTGACCACCTACCCTCAGTATCTGAAGACCCTGGACAAGCCGTCCAAGTGGTCAGACTGGAAGAACCGGTTTTATCTGGTTTCGGCCCCCACCAAGGAAGAAAACCGGGAGTATAGGACATACAACCGGAAGCCAAACCTCCTGGGTCACAAATGTAAAAAGCCTCGTGTCCCGGATGAGGACTACGAGAGGATAATTGAGGCGGGGTTTTTTGAACAAACCACAACCACCCTCTCTAATGGAGAGTTAATAAGCGTACCAGAGAATTGGGTACCAAAGCACGAAGTCCTTCGTGATGAGGCGTTCTTGTCCGCCTGTAAACTTAGCACTCAGTTTGAAAAACGTAGGTTGCACTAGTGCTTGATCCTGTTTTGCCGTTTGTACAGGATATGCTTTCTCGACTCTCTTCTAACCGGATGGGTTCTTTTTTGCAGTGCGAGCCTTAGCCATGTTGTAAGCAGAAAAAAAACACCGGCTAAGTCCGCCAAAGAAATCCAAAAAGAAAATGCGGAGAAGAAACTTGCTGCCCAGGCGGCAAAAAATAAGATATACTGCTTTTCCTCTCTTTTCCCTTGTTTAACTCACTTGACTGTCTTGCCGGCTGACCTTTTGTGCGCTTGCTTTTTCAGGATGGGAGCAAGGCCCTCCGCTCCCTTACCAAGCTAATCAGGCCTCGGCCGGGGGAGGAGCCGGCCAATCAAAATAAGGCGAGGAAGATTTCCTCCAATACAGTTCCTAGCCGGCTAACGTTTGGGGGTAAAACTGTCAAAAACACAGGCCTGAGATTCAATCTTACTTCCAGGCAGTCGGATGTCCCAGAGGCATCCAAGGGAGCGGCGTCGCCTAGGGCATCCGGTGCCTCAGTACCGGCTGAGGGCAGTCATGACCCTCGCCCAATATCACAAGGTACAATAGATCCCTTCAGCCCTTCTTTGCTTGGCAAGCCCATGCGGATCAAGTCGCACTCCCAGCTCCAGCCAGAAGACTCTTCTGGCAACCGACAGTTAATAGGAGGGAAGTATGTTTCCTTCTCACCATCATTTTCTGGTGCAGATCTCTCCCCTCACTGGCTGGATGTATAGCAGTACGCCCGGGCCATGCTGAAGGCGATCCCCAAAGAAGAGAAGGAAGCGATCTCAGGGATCAACACCTTCAATGCCGTCCGGGTCATGGTCGGCCTGGCTGAGGTATGAATTCTTTCAACACCTTCAAGTTATTATGCCGTCTGACCCCTTTTAACACCGCTTGGGTCTTTGCAGTCAATGCTTCGCGTGGAAGGCCTCAAGAAAGCTTACGCCCGCAAGCAAGAGGAGGTAAGACGAGCTAAACGAGATGCGTCCAATGCTCTTAACGTTGCCCAATATTCCATGATTATGCATGAATTGAAAACTAAAGGTATAATCATGCAACAGGCGGACTCCATCAAGACGCTTCAGAAGTCTCTCAATGAAGCTAACACAAAGATCCACAATCTCCAGGCGGAGAAGGAGAATGCTGAGACGAGGTGAAGAGGGCGTCGGATTCTCTTAAACTCCTGGAACTAACCAGGAAGAAGAATTCTTTGCTGCTGACTGAGAACGTCCGCCTGAAGAAGGAGGCGGCTTCAGCCAGTCAGAACTTCCAAACCACCCTGGAAGTAGAACAAAGCCGGCTCATTAAAGAGAATGAGAAAGACTGCGCCAACCGAATGCAACTGGCTTGGTCCCTGGTGCATTCGGAAACGGAATATGCCGTCTAGGAACTTGCCATTGAGGCACAGGAATGGAACCAGCCGGCTCCGGAGCCTTATGAGGAGTGGGCCAAGAAGCAGATCGAAGCCATGTAGGCGGAGATCGACACAGACAGAGGAGAGGAGCCTGATGAGAATCAAGAGATTGTCCCTCCTGCTTCGGAGACCGCCTCTAAGGACCCGGCTCAGTCTTAAGCCTTTTTGTCTTCAACTATTTCCGGCCTGCGTGCCGTGTATTTCATGTATCACTTTCACCGGACAGGGGTCCGACTAACATTTGAACGAATTTATTTTATATACATATACCGACCAGGTTGATTGACTTTGTCATTTCAATTCAATTCTTTTCAATTTTTTGCAACTTTTGACTTTTTGCAATATTGTTTTGCTTGCTCTTACGATATGCCGAATGTATTAGCTATGTATGCCCTTGGATGGTTGGTTGCTTAGTTGCTATTCTAAGCAGGCAGCCGTCCATTATTATCCTGATAAATGAACAAATTTGCCGGCTTTATGCAGGCGGCCTAGGACCGGACGCATGCTCTTTAAACCCTTGTTAAGTATGACAAGGTCTAGCCTTGTTTCTGATGTCATAGCCGGCTGTATTGATTTCTTGCAACAGCCGGTTGCGCACTAAAGTGTAATTTGCCGCCTATATTGCCATGGGGTAATAGCAAGGCGGATGCTGGGGTCAACAAGGTTTGCACTTAGGCATGGATCATTGAGCCGGCTGGGGTGCTTTTGGGCAAAAGCCGGCTGCTGATGCTACTTTTCGGCTATATTGCCTTGGGGCAATAATCGGTTGCGACCTATGATGCTACTTTCTGGCTGTATTGCCTTGGGGAAATAGCCGGTTGTAGTATGACAAAATTTGCTGGTTGTATTGCCTTGGGGCAATAGCTGGTTACAATTTTTAAGATGATTTTGAAGTTAATTAGGGTTGAACTTTAGGATAGAAGCGGGGGCCAGCTGTAGTGCTTTTGGGCAAAGCCGGCTGATTAACAAGATTTAATTCACCGTCAGTATTGCCTTGGGGCAATAGTTGGGTGTATCTTGTTTGGAAAAGATCATTTGAACGGACATGTGTTATCTTTAACTTAACCGGTTAAATCCGTTTGAGTTCATGACGCATAGAACAATGTACCACCCGCAAGGAAGATGTTCTCTTCGATGAATTTACCCGGATGGGCGTCGCCGGATAACTACTTAGGGTTAAAGTAGTTGGTTTAAAATATGTTGGCTTTGGGCCTTTAAAGAGCTAAGTTAGGTACTTAGCTTCTTATTTTGAGCAAACGGGTGCCCGGTTGTGCATTGCACAGTTAGGTCTTGTTAGATGCCCGGTTGTGCATTGCACAAGGGACTTAGGGGATGCCCGGTTGTGCATTGTACATGGGACTTAATACAAAAAATTGAAATAAGGTATTCCTTTCATTCATTTACTCTTTACAAAAAGTATTTACAATCTCTTTAGAAGTAGTACTTTTTCAAGTTATCTACATTCCAGGTTCTGGCTAACTGCTGCCGTATGGTGTTTCCAAGCGGTAGGTGCCGCCTCTTACTTCTTCAAAAATCTGGTAGGAACCTTCCCAATTGGGGGTTAGCTTTCCTTGTTCATTTGCCTTACCGGTTGCCTCCATTTTTCGTAACACAAAGTCCCCTACTTTGAGGGGTCGCTTGTGTACTCTTTTGTTGTAAGTCCTTGTCATTCTTAGACGGTATATCTCATGATGCAAGGCGGCGTTGCCCCTGCGCTCCGGGAGTGAATCCAATGCTAGATGCATGGCCTCACAATTAGCCTCCTCGTCATAGAGCATGACTCGGAGTGTTGGCTCGTAAAGTTCAATAGGCAAGACGGCTTCAGTGCCATATGTCATGAGAAACGGGGTTTCACCGGTTGCCCCCTTTTCTGTTGTCTTGATGGCCCAAAGGACGTGAGGTAACTCATCCACCCAAAGACCACCGGCTCTTTCAATCTTCTTTTTTATTCCGTCTGAGATGAGCTTGTTGAAGGCTTCAACTTGGCCATTTGCATGGGGCCAACCAGCAGATGCAAAACAATGTGAGATCCCCTGATCTCCCAACCAATTCTTGAGGGCAGACGTCTCAAACTGTGGACTGTTGTCAAAGACCATAGACATAGGAACCCCAAACCTGGTGATGATGTTCCTCCAAATGAAGGAGATGACGTCCTTTGTCTTGATGCTTTTGACCGCCTCAACCTCAACCCACTTGGTGAAGTAATCTACAACCACCATAATGTATCTTCTGCCGCCTGTGGCAGGCGTATAAGGACCCAAGATGTCCATGCCCCATTTTGCAAAAGGAACCGGGCTGTAGATAGCCGTAAGATCTGTTGCCGGATGGTGTATGAGCCGGCCAAACCTCTAGCACTTGTCGATTTTCTTTACCAAATCCATGGCGTCTGCCTCAAGGGTGGGCCAAAAGTAGCCTTGCCGCCTGGCCCTCTTTGCTAGAGACATGTCGCCTATATGTGATGCACAAAAGCCCGCATGCAGGTTCTCTAGCACCTCTTTTCCCCTTTCTGGGGTAACACACTTCAACAAGGGCTGGAGGTAACCCTTTATGAAGAGTTCCCCCTTGTACATTTCAAAGCTCAGAGCTCGCTTTTTGAGTGCAGCCGCTTCTGAAGGGGCATCCGGCAGAGTGCCGTCCACCAAATATTCTCGGATGGGGTTCATCCAGGTAGAGCTTCGGTCAAGAATTCCAATGGGATCATGCTCAATACTTCTTTTTTCCATGACCTCCCAGAAGACTGACCTAGGCGTATCACAAGTGGCGGATGAGGCCAGTTTGGACAAAGCATCCGCCTGATTGTTTTCTGACCGGGGATTGACTTAGATGAAACTCATCAAGTGTCCCCGCCTCGTCCTTGACCGCATGAAGGTATTTGATCATTGCCGGATGGGTGGCCTCGTAGTCACCATTGAATTGGCTAACGATCAGTTGAGAATCCGAGCAGGCGTCAACTTTCCTTGCCCCTACCGCCTTACACATGCGTATACTGGCTAACAGGGCTTCATACTCAGCTTAATTGTTTGAAGCTTGAAACTTGAACTGTAGTGCATACTCGTATGTGTCTCCTTCCGGAGACTTGCAAATTACGCCTGCACCACAGCCGTTCAAGGTAGAACTTCCGTCTACGAATAACTTCCAAACCTGATTGGTATTCTCCGGTTGTGCCGGCTTAGTCATTTCAACAATGAAGTCGGCAAACGCCTGACCTTTCACTGCCCGCCTAGGCTCGAAAGTTATCTCCAGGCTTTGCATTTCAACAGCCCACTTGATCATTCTACCGGATGACTCTATAGTAGTCATTGAACGCTTGAGTGGCTGATCAGTATAGACAATCACCGGATGAGCCAAGAAGTAGGGCTTCAGCCGCTTGACTGCTTTGTAAAGAGCCAGCCCAAAATTTTCAATCATTGGGTATCGGAGCTCAGCATTTCTGAGTATATGGCTGATGAAATATACCAGGAGCTGCTTACCGTTTCGCTCAGCAAGGAGAACAGCACCGAGAGAGTGATCTGAGACGACTAGATACATGTAGAGAACCTCCTTAGGCAGGGGACTCACTAGCCTTGGCAAAGAATGCAAGTGTTGCTTTAACCTTTGAAATGCCGCCTCAGCCTCTTCTCCCCATTCAAATCTAGACCTCTTCCCGATTGCCTGGAAGAAGTAAAGGCACTTGTCACCTGACCGGCTGAGGAATCTTCCTAATGCCGCCAGACAATCGGTTAACTTCTGGGCCTCCTTGACAATGCGGGGTGACTGCATGTCAATCACCGCCTGTACCTTTTCCGGATTTGCCTCTATGCCTCTGATCAATCAGAAATCTAAGAAACTCCCCAGACTCAACACCAAAGACACACTTCTTGGGATTAAGCATGACCTTGTACCGCCTGAGGGTGATGAAGGTTTCTCGGAGGTCGGCTAGGTGATCCGCTTGTAGCTTGGATTTGACTATCATGTCATCAATATACGCCTCTACGTTCCTTCTGATTTGATTGATGAAAACCGTGTTAATCATTCGTTGGAAGGTAGAAGGCGTATTCTTCAGCCCAAACGACATCACCGTGTAGCAGTACAACTCCTGATCAGTGACGAAGGTTGTCTTCTCCTGATCCTTCTTCCATAGGGGAATCTGATGGAAGCCTGAATAGGCGTCCATGAAGCTCATCAAGGCATGGCCGGCTGTAGATTCGACCAGGCTGTCGATCTTAGGAAGTGGGTAGCTATCCTTTTGACATGCCTTGTTCAGATGTGTGTAATCTACACACATCCGCCAGGTACCATTCGGCTCCTTGACAAGAACAACATTTGCTACCCAATCCGGGTAGTAGCATTGCCGAATGAACCCGACATCAAGGAGCTTTTTGATCTCAGCGGCTGCCGTCTGAGACCTCTCCTCACCATGATTCCTCTTCTTTTGCCTAACCGGTTATATTTTGAGATCAACGACCAACTTGTGAACGGCTAGATCCGGGTTGACGCCTGACATCTCCTCCACTTCAAAGAAAAATATGTCTTTGTACTATCTCAGAAGTTGGAGCAAGTCTGCCACCAACTTTTCAAAAGCAATCGTCCCAACCTTGACTGTTCTGTCAGGGCGGCTGTCGTCCAGGACAACATCAACACTCTCACCAGCCGGGTGGGTTCTGGAGTCATCCGGCCTTTCCCCGGCTAGTGATGCTATTTGGTTTTTCGGGTGGGGGCCAATTGGTCTGCCATTCGCTTTTTACCGGCTGCCTTGGGAGCAGTTGCAGTTTCCTCATTGTCAAGGTCGACGGGCTCCTCATTATGGCCGGTTGCAATTGCAGTCGGCTTGACGTCTGTGAAAGGAATGGTGTCCTTCCAACAAGTGTATTCTTCCGACAGAGGGTTCAGAATTATTACAGAGTTAATTCTTCAGTAAGATCAAGTGATCGGAATGCCTAGGTGGAGGTCACTTCCGATCAGTAATATCGAGGTACAATTGATATTACAGCTTGATCTTAACTGAACCCTTCGGGTCGAACCCAATCAAATCACCGATTCGAGACGACGAATTAATCCGAAAGGATTTAATGAGTCAAAAGAGTTTTACGAATACAGACGTCGGATATTGAGCCTAGGGCGTCGAGACCGAGCGTCGCAAAATCACAAAGCGACAAGTATGAACATAACCCCAGCACCACACTGGCCTAGCCATGTGGATGCTATGCTAGTACGAGCTAGCATGCACCTAGCATGGCTAGGCGCAAGCCTAAGCACACTAGGTGTGATGGGCGCACTATCCCAGCCTAGGCGCACCATCGCAGCCTAGGCGCACCATCGCTGGCCTATCGCAAGCACTAGGCGCACCAAGAGCACCTGACAGCCTATCGCAAGCACTAGGCACACCAGGAGCACCTGGCAGCCTATCGCAAGCAATAGGCGCACCAGGCGCACCAGGCAGCCCATCGTAGCATGCGTTCTGCCTTGCGTGCTAGCCTTCGCATGGCAGCACCAAGCAGCGCACCATGCGTGTGTGAGGGCCTGGGCGCCAGCACATTGCTAGGCCACGCACAACAGCCCAGCAACGCTACGCACCAACGCTGCTAGGGGATGCGTGGGTGTGCGTGAGATGCTAGTGCCTGTGCGTGTGCGAGAGGTGCTGCGAGGCAAGGGGCCACCAAGCGTGGCTCGCTAGCAGCACGCATGCTGGCTATGCGAGCATGTGCGAGAAGTGCAGCGGGGATGCGTGTGGTGTGTGGGATGCTGGGGCCAGCGCCAGCACAATGTGCTAGCAGCGCCAGGCGCTAGCACAAAGCACCAGCACTGGCACAACCCAGCACCAGCGTGCACTGGCTAGCTAGGATGCTGGGCAGCAAGGTAGTGCTAGCTGGCAGCACTAGCTGGCAGCTAGCTAGCCTCCTTGACCCGTTTTTTGTGCATGCATGTGGGGACCAATCAAGGGCCTTGGGGAGCAAGGCAAATGGTCCCCCCCTCCTAGCCTTGGCCATCACTCATTTGCATATGATTGTGCCACTTGTCGCAATGTGATTAAGTTGATTATTTATTTAATTTGGAATTAAATAAATTGTTGATTTTACCAACTCTCCCACATTGATGGGAGATTGGAAATCAAGGGTGCATTTCCCTATAAATACCAAAGGCATGGTATTGGGAAATACACAACCTTGAGTGGAATTAAAAAGGCAACTCTTATAATTAGAGTAAACCTTTGATTCTTAAAACTCATAGTTTTTTTTTTGTCCGGGTCTTGACTAACCTTCAAGACTTGGGACGCTCGGGTCGGGTCGAGGTTACGATCCGTCGGAGATCTCGTAGTTTCAGGATTTTGAAGTAAGAGCTCTTCGGGAGCGAAGCACGCAACAAAGGTATAATTCTTGTTCTTAATCTTGCTTGATTAAGTTTATTATGCTTGTTAATTGCTTTAATTAAGGGGCGGGTCTTGGGGGGTTTCCTTCCGCGTAGTGTCGGGTCACTACAAAACCCTACAGACTGAGAGGTAGCACTCCCTAGTCGTCTTTTGGTCCCCGCACAGGGCACCGACTAACCTGTCATCCCTCTCAAACTTAATCATCATAAGGGATGGGATGATGACTAACTTGGACTCGTTGAGGGTAGGACGACCCAATATGAGATTGTAGGCGATCAATTCCTCGACCACCAAATATTTGACAACCATGTGCCGCCCTTCCCCCTTGTCTCCTAGCCGGATGGGAAAATGAATCCTTCCCACCGGATGCACCACTCCTCCCCCAAAGCCGACTAGGGGGTGGGGAGCCTTGTGCTTACTGCTTGGCTTGTACTTGAGCTTTGTCAAGCACTGGTAACTGATCAGGTCAGACGAGCTCCCGGTATCAATTAAGATCCGGCCAACTCGTTGGTTGGCTACCTTGCATTCGATGACAATGGGGTCATCGTGGGGCCGCCTGACCGTACCCCAATCCTTCTCAGAGATGAAGACCTCAGGGAAGGTGTCTTTCGACGCCTAACCCTCATCCTCTGGGTTGGACAACTTCCGGATGTTATCCTTGGTACCCCGGATGGTAGGACCCCCACCTGCGATGGTGAAGATGTGCTTTTCATCAGTTTCAGAGCTCGCAGCCGGTTTTTAGGACGGTTGTCCACCGCTTGATTTGGGGTTGCCCTTGGATTTAACCACGTAGGATTTCAAATCCCCTATGTCAGCCAAACGGTCCAATAGCCGCCTGAGGCTATAGCAACCATTGGTGTCGTGGCCGACATCCTCATGGAACTGACAGTATTTGCTCTTGTCTCTGTTCTTGAGAGAGCTCTTCATTGCGGCCGGTTCTCAATTGTCAACCGGTCTTTTGTCTCCATGAGGATGGAAGAGCAGTCTTTGTTGAACTCGTACTTGGGGACCTACGGTTCCAACTTTTTTTGTTTCTTCTAGGACGGCTAACCAGAGCGGTCTGCTGCCCAGACTTCTTTTCTTTTCTTTTCTTCCTTTTTGGGCGGCTGAGTTGGCCGACTCTCTTTTTTCTCGGATTGCCTGGGCTCTGATGGGTGCTTGATGGCACAGAGTTTGGTTGCCTGTATATAGGCCTTCGCCTCCATCAGCGCCTCCTGGAGGGTAGCTACCAACTTACGGACAAGGTCAAATTTGACAGTTGACCCATCCTTCAGACCCTTAAAGAAGTCTGTATATGCAACTTCGTAAGATAGCCCCTGAATATGAATTCTCATCAGATTGAACCGTCTGACATAGGATTGAAGTCCTTCCTTATCACCCCGCTGAATATCCCCTAGGTCGATACTCGTCTTTTTTGCAGGGATGTTCATGGAGAAAGTGGACGCAAACAAGTATGCGAGCGTCTTGAAGTTATTGATGCACCTAGCCGGCAGGTTGCCAAACCATCGTTGGGCTATGCCCTTCAATGTAGCCGGGAAGCATCTGCACCAGGCGGCGTCATCCAACCCCTGTAAATACATGAGGTTGATGTATGCCATTAGGTGGTCTTCCGGGTTAGTGGTACCGTCATAGGCACCAACCAACACATTTTTAACCTTGGACGGCTGTGCCGCCTCATTTATTTCCCGGGAGAAAGCCGAAGGCTATTCCCCAAGGTTTAGCAGCCGGAGCTGCCAGTCCATAAGCTGGACTTGGTATGCCGCTTGACCCCCGAAGGGAGCCGACTGCATGAATGGAGATCCATACGGGGCATATTGCTGTTGGGGCACATACGGAGCCTGCTGGATCACGTGAGGGCCAGTACGTGTGGACACGCCGTATAACTGACTCCCTTGTTGCGTCTCCGAATTCTTCATTGAGGCCGACTGAGTCATGCTCTGACTTCTCTTCTCCTGGATGAACATCAGGGCGTCAGAGAAAGTCTTCTTTGACCCATCCGGCTGTGTATGCTGGATGGCCTTCCTTTGCCCTGATTCAGGGAAATAAAGTTTAGAGAGGTCGACCAGGGCCCCAACCGTCCCTTTGGGTTTTGGGGTGAGGAGTATGTATGGTTTCGTAGTGACCCTCACTACGCGGAATGAAACCCCCCAAGACCCGCCCCCATAATTAATGCAACTAATACAAGCAAAACATAATTAAAACATAATTAAGAGAAAGGATAAGAATTATACCCTCGATGCGTGCTTTGCTCTTACACCGAGCTCTTACTTCAACCTCGATAATGCGAGGCCTCCAATGGGATCGGACCCTCGAACCCGACCAGATCGTCCTAAGCCTCGAAGGTTAGTCAAGGCCCGGACAAAATATAAACTTGGAGTTTTACGAATTTCAAGGTATACTCAACAATGGAGTTTCCTTCACTTTTCCACTCAAGTGTGTTCTTTCCCAAATACCCAAACTTTGGTATTTATAGGGAAATGAACCCTTGATTTTCATTCCTTAACCAATGTGGGAGAATGAATAATATTGATAATTAATTTAATTCTAAATTAAATAAATAATCAAATCAATCACAATGCAACAAGTGTTAAGGGAAGAGAGAGAATTAAGTGAGGACCAAGAGTAGGTAGGGGGGGGGGGGAGCATTGCCTTGCTCCCCAAGGCATTGCCCAAGGGTTGGTCCCCACCCCTCACTAAACCGGCATCAAGGGGCTACTGGGCTGGCAGCCAGCTAGCACGCCAGCTAGTAGTGTCAGCAAGCCCAGCCAGCTAGCACCAGCCCAGCCACCACAAGCTTGATGCGTGTGGCTGTGCTGGGCAGTGCCTACGCTGCTGCTGCTTGATAGGCGTTGTGTGCTGCTAGCTAGGCACTACTGCCCAGCTATCGCACACGTACACGTAAAGCCAGGCTAGCTGTTGCGTAGTGTTGCTGCCTAGCCCCTCCTCGCACACACTCGCATAGCCAGCATGCGTGCTGCTAGCGAGCCACGCATGCTTGGCAATGCCTCTCTAGCCACACGCACAGCCTTGCTGGCTTGGTGCGATGCACACGCACATGGCTACGCTGCCTAGTGCTGTGTTGTATGCTGCGATGGTGCGATAGCCCTGGGCATGCACACGCACGCACACGCAAGTGCCTAGCACTGCGATGGTGCTGTGCTTGTGCGATGGCACACACACACACACACACGCAGTGCCTAGCACTGCGATGGTGCTGTGCTTGTGCGATGGGATGTACGAAGGTGCTGTGCTTGTGCGATGGGCTGTGCGAAGGTGCTGCCATTCCATGCGAAGGCTTCGATGGGCTTCCTTGTGCGCCTAGCACACATGGTGCGCCTAGCACACACATGGTGCGCCTAGGCTTGCGATGAGCTAGCATAGCCTAGCACTTCACATGGCTAGGCCAATGTGATGCTACGACTATGTTCGTACTTGTTGCTTGTGATTTTGCGACGCTCGATCTCGACGCCCTGGGCTCGATATCCGACATCTGTGTTCGTAAAACTCCGACGACTCATTAAATCCTTCGATTGGGTTCGACCTGAAGGGTTCAGTTAAGAATAAGCTGTAATATGAAATATATCTTAATATTACTGATCAGAAGCGGCCTTTACCTAGGTATTCCGATCACTTGACCTTAATGAAGAATTAGCTCTGTAATAATTCTGAACCCTCTATCAGAATAATACACTTGTTTGAAGGACACCAGTCCTTTCAATCTCCCACTTGTCCTTCCGGACAAGTGTGCATACAGTGTATAGCCCATTTCCTATGTCGCTTAATGTCTCTTCGTGAACTATAAGGTAATATCTATCGTCGTCCTTATTACGTTCAGAAGTGTTTCTCGATCTCCGAGTTCGACTGTCAATAAGCAGATGATTTCTAAAATCCATCTGAGCACGACCATGCATTTTCACAGTCTCCCTCTTCGAGCGGCCTTGTAAACAACAAAGACATGTTCCCTTTTGTTAATAGGGGGACATTTTCAGTCTTGCATTGTAAGTTTCTCTTACTAAGAGGACCTAATCTCCTGAGTGTTCCCGTTATGATCCCCAGTTACGGCAGACGTTAGGCAACATCAAGGAGACTAGTACTCAAACAAGAAAACTTCACAATACTCATGGTCGAGGAAATAAGTTCCGATAGCTATATTGAGAAATGTACTTATGACGTTTTAAATCTCTTAAAGTACTCTCATAGGTCGATCCAGTGCAGTCCCGAACTGGCACCTGTGCAAATGATTTATGACCATCATGTCCTTGCAGCACAGGAAACGGTGCTATAAATCATACTACACACTAATCTCTGGTGGTCATCAATCGTCCATCAGTTAGATGACCTTGATTAGGGATAATTTTCGATTTAAATATTCAATGTTCACTTAACAGGTGTTTCTTTATCCAAGACATGGTCTTGATACCCTGTTTTGAATATTTCCATTAATCGAATGGACTCATTATTTAATTCTAAACCATAATTAAATAGCAATGGAGTGAAAAATAATTTTGCATTAAAAATTAATTACTCCATTAATGAATGGTTTCAATACAGTGTCTTACATTAAAACATCAAGTTTAATTAAAACACATGTACAGGGAGTTTCAAAGCCAGTCTCCAACGTGCTTGATTCCCATTGCCTCAATGTGCCTGTTGTGTTTCACTTGAGGCAGAGGTTTAGTCAAAGGATCGGCCACATTATCATCCGTGCCGATCTTGAAAATTCTTATTTCACCTTCGGATTTCCATTCCCGTATCATGTGAAAACGTGTTTGGACATGTTTGACCTTCTGGTGTTCTCTTGGCTCCCTGGCCTGAGCGATAGCTCCATTGTTATCATAGTAGAGATCTATCGGACCCTTGATGGAGGGTACAACACCAAGTTCACTAACGAACTTGCGAATCCAAACAGCCTCCTTAGCGGATCTTGAAGCAGCCAAGTATTCGGCTTCAGTTGTAGAATCTGCAGTGGTGCTCTACTTGGCACTCTTCCAGCTAAACGCTCCTCCATTCAGACAGAATATGTACCATGACTGTGACTTGAAGTCGTCTCTGTCAGTCTGGAAGCTAACGTCGGTGTAACCTACAACAACTAGGTCTTTATGGCCACCATAAACCAGGAATTTATCCTTGTTCCTTTTCAGGTACTTCAGGATATTCTTGGCCGCAGTCCAATGCGCCTCTCCTGGGTTTGATTGGTATCGGCTCGTAGCACTTAAAGCATACGATACATCTGGCCAGGTACATATCATGGCATACATGATCGACCCAATTAGCGAAGCATATGGAATGTGATCCATTCTCTCTCGCTTAACAGGTGTCCGGGACACTGTTTCTTGCTGAGAGTTACGCCATGGGACATGGGTAGATGCCCTCTCTTGGCATTCTCCATGTGGAATCGTGCTAGTACCTTATCAATGTAAGTACTCTGGCTCAATCCAATCATCCTCTTAGATCTATCCTTGTACATCTTGATGCCAAATATGTATTGTGCCTCTCCTAAGTCCTTTATTGAAAAGCACTTTCCCAACCAGCCCTTTACGAACTCTAGTAATTTTGTGATGTTTCCAATGAGCAGTATGTCATCGACATATAGGATTAGGAATGCAATGTCACTCCCACTGACCTTCTTGTATACACAAGATTCATCTAGATTTTTAATAAAACCATACTTGTTGATGGCTTCATCAAATCGTAGATTCCAACTCCTGCTGGCTTGCTTTAGTCCATAATTGGACTTCTTAAGCTTACAAACCTTTCCAGCGTTGCTTGGATCAACAAAACCTTCTGGCTGTGTCATAAACACAGTTTCTTCCAAAATCCCATTCAGGAAGGCGGTTTTGACATCCATTTTCCATATTTCATAATCGTAATATGCAGCAATCGCTAGGATCATCCGGACAGACTTTAGCATTGCAACCGGTGAAAAGGTTTCATCATAGTCAATCCCGTGGATTTGTCTATAACCTTTCACCACCAGTCTAGCTTTTTATATTGATACATTTCCATCCTTGTCTGTATTAAATTTGAAGATCCATTTGCAACCAATGGGTGTGTAACCCTCGGGCAAATTCACCAAGTCCTAGACTTGATTTTCAGACTTGGAGTCCATCTCGGATCTCATGGCCT
The DNA here is from genome assembly GCF_001683475.1 of Chenopodium quinoa. Classification (NCBI taxonomy): domain Eukaryota; kingdom Viridiplantae; phylum Streptophyta; class Magnoliopsida; order Caryophyllales; family Amaranthaceae; genus Chenopodium; species Chenopodium quinoa. The sequence goes on from NW_018743608.1 coordinate 187,052, forward strand.
CTTGCCATTTAGCAGAGTCAGGGCTCGTCATAGCTTGTTTTTATGTCGCTGGCTCATCGCCATCCATTACTAGGATATCTTGATCATCGGTTAAGACAATACCAAGGTATCTGTCTGGTTGAGATCTTTGCCGTTGTGACCTACGAAGGGTAATGGGTTGAGCATTTACATTGTCTGTTTGATTCTGACCAATCTTCTCAACTGCTTCCAAAGCACTTAGATTGTCAGTTTTATCAGGTTGACATTTTTGCTCGCCCTCTCGAACTTCGTCGAGTTCGATTTTCCTCCCACTTGTCATTTTGGAAAGGTGTTCCTTCTCCAAAAAGACACCATCGCGAGCAACAAACACTTTGTTCTCGGATTTGTTGTAGAAGTAATACCCTTTGGTTTCTTTTGGGTATCCCACAAAGAAACACTTGTCTGATTTGGGGTGAAGTTTTTCCAAAATTAATCGTTTGACATATTCTTCGCATCCCCAAATCTTGAGAAAAGACAACTTAGGAGGTTTCTTAGTCCATAATTCATATGGAGTCTTTTCAACAGCTTTTGACGGAGCTCGATTCAGTGTTAGTGCCGTGGTTTGTAGCGCATATCCCTAGAAAGAGATATGAAGTTCACTAAGACCCATCATTGATCGAACCATGTCTAACAAGGTTCGATTCCTCCGTTCGGATACTCCGTTCCATTGAGGAGTTCCAAGAGGTGTCAACTTTGAAAGAATACCATTTCTTTCAAGTGATCGCCGAATTCATGGCTCAAATATTCGCCACCTCGATCCGATTGAAGTGCTTTAATTTTCTTGCCAATTTGATTTTCAACTTCTTTTTGAAATTCTTTGAATTTCTCAAAAGATTCAGATTTATTCGACATTAAGTAGATATATCCATATCTACTAAAATCGTCGGTGAAGGTGAATTCTTAGATGTCTTAGGTAATGGTATCAACTTTTGTCTAATCATATGTAAAAACATGCAATTTCATTGAACATATATTTGCAAGACAATTTTGAAACAACTATTGTCAAAGTCTTACATACAAAATAACTAGGTGTCCAACACCGTAGATTATAGTATGTTCAAAAGCATGATGAAAACTAGGATTAGTTTAAGTACATGTCATAGACAAAATAGTGCATGCAAGTACGACCGAAAAACCATCTTCGTCGTCTTCTTGTCCTTGCACCAACAATTGATAAGCTTCTCACTTGGTTCCTGAAAAGGAAACATAAAGTGAGTCATACTTGGTATCTAATACCTATGATAAGCTTTATTCACAAGTGTTTAAGGAAGATACCTGAGGCAGATGCTCCATTCCTCTCCTCCTCTTCTCGAAAGAGCTTGCATTCTTACTTGTAGTGGACTTTCCCACCACAATAGAAGCAACGCATCTTTGCCTTGATCTTCTTGAACTCCCTTCTCCTTGCTCTCAAGGGCCTCTCGGTCACTCAACATGCGGTGGCTTGGCTGAGTAGTTGCACCACCTCCATTAAGGAGCGTGTCTCCTTTCCCGCAGCTATATGCACTCTAAGTGCATCATAGCCCGAGTGGAGCGAAGCAAGCAAGATATGCCCCGCCATCTCATCCTCCAATGAGATTCCGAGAAGCTGCATGTGTTTGAAGAGCCTAGTCATTCCAAGCACATGAGGTCGGAGGGGCATGCCGGGTCTCAATTTGGCATTGTAGACCTTTGTCTAAAGCCGATGCCTTTCCTTAGCAAGACAACCTACATTTGGTGGCTTTATCTTCATGTTTGAGAGTGATCTAGTCAAATCAAACACGAGTCCATCATAGTTGCCATTGTCACTCTTGGTGACTCTTACATTGACAATGTCCTCAAGTGATTTGAGGAATATGTCAGGAAGGCAGGAGGAAAGGCTTTCCTTCCAATCTTCCGGGATGGAATTAGCCATGAGTCATGAAACTTTCTTGCAATTGGAAGACCATTCTTCATGAGCCTCATCGGTCATGATCCCCTTAGAGAAGAAGCTTGGAATGGGAGTATCAAGAGTATACTCTAAGGAACAATTCCGGAGAATTTTCCTAAGTTCCCCCTCCCACTCCTTAAAGTTGACCAAGTTGAGGCAAAATGCCAACTTTTCGGGGAGTTTCGAGCACATGTGGTTGTTGTTTGAGTTACTTGCAGACATTGTTCTACAATTGAAAGAATTTGAAATGAGAAACCATTCATATAACCAATAAGTTTGAAATTTAAAAGCGTTCATGCATATTTTCAATCTTATTGAGCATTTTATCCACGCATTAATAAAATTTGTCCCTTTTGGGCGAGAATCAAATGATTCCGAGATCCTAAAGATCAAGAAATGGTTAAGCATGCTTTGGCTTGTCTTAACATTAAATATCTTAAGGTAAGAAATCCAATTGCTAATAGCTCTAAGCTACTCTCGGTTTGATAAAATGTCGCATCTAATGCATTCTTGACATTTTATCTCTTTTGCCACGACATCTAAGGACTCCTTACTGATATCGTTGAGCTTAACCAAGACAACTTGTATACCTAGTATACCTTACGTTCCTAGGGAAGTAGTGATGCCTCGCTTTGGCGTAGCCCATCACATACACGCATTAGTTCGGTAAGTGTTGTTCTTGGAACGACAAATTTTAGCTCAATATTATTAAGGGACCTAGGGTTTCTATGTTGGTTGATTTAAGTGAACTTAACTAATCGTCGCAATATATGAAATCCTAGACATGCATCTAACATTCATATATAACAATAATATATATAAAGCATAAATTGATGCATTTGGCAACTAGCATGACCCCTTGAAATCTTCAAATCTTCAAGGGTCTTCATCTTGGCTCGTCTTCATCGAAACGCCGTCTTGAGACATCTTTGCCAAAATAAAATAACTAGCTACTACGACTAAGATAAATCTAAAGTACAAAAATACTTAACGGTTCGCAGACCTTATTTAGATTTACGAAAAATACATAACGGAACGCAGTCCATATATGCTATCCTAGTCGGGTCCCACTAGTTGCCTTTTTCAATAACCTGTTTTGAAAACAATCTTTCATTAACCCATTCACTATTTGTGAATGGCCCATGCATATTACGAAAAACATAATTAAACATGCAAAACTAGTAACTAACTTAGGTAATTAATCCGATTAACGCGCCTAATTAAAACTAGTCAAAATTGTTTAATCCATTATTTCTAAAAAGCAAAATTGCTCACGAAATCAACTAAGCTCCCACTAAATTCCGCATTCATACTTAATCAATCCGATTAATTAAGTTGGCTTAACCCATAATTTGTCAAAATTTTGCAAAAACCGAAAAATCGAGGTTTTAACCTCGTTAAAATAATTACATGAATATTTTAAAACCGATAAAAATTTCGCAAAATACATAGCTCGTAATTAAGCAAAATAGCCCACACAATTGCTTGGTGGGTGCGTACCATGGCTGCTAGGCAGCCCATGCCTTGTGCTATGGTGCGTGGTGCTAGCATGCAGTGCCCAGCACAGCAAGCCATGCTGCTAGCACCAGCAGCAAGTGGTGCGCTGGGCTGGTGCTTGCTGCCATGCTACCCAGCAGCATCCCTTCGCAAGCCAGCTCCCAGCCACTGCCCCACGCACATCAGCCCCAAGCTTCCCCGCCACACAGCATCGCACAGCAGCACCATGGCTTACCCCTTGTGCGCACCATAGGCAGCCTACATGCGGGCTGCTGCGCAGCCCGGCTGGCCTTGGTGATGCTTGGGGTTTTACCTCGATTTACGTGTAATTCTATCGGGATTATTAATCCCGATTTACGTGCGACGTAAAATTAATCTAAATTTATTTTAGAATTAATTTAGGGCAAAATGAAAATAAAATAAGTCCAACTTAATTAAATTCAATTTTAATGGTGCACAAGCCTAAATCATCCAAAATTTTATTTTGAAACAATTTAGGTCTTCCCTTTATGCTTAAAATTGAAAAGAGCTATGTCCATAATTAATTTAACCAATATGCAAATTAATAATGGATTTGACAAATGGGAGTTGGAAAAATAAATTAACCATCTAATGATAAAATTTTCCAACTTTCATACCTGTGTAAAATACCAAGATTACATCTTCCAATATGAAGATTAATCAATTTTTACTCAACCAATTATGAAAAAATCCAAACTTTGTTCAATATGGAATTTAGGGTTAAAGTTCCAATCATTTAAATTTTTAAAGATTAGATCTTTAACATACTTAGGAACTTAAAAAATACACATTCACATCAAACATTCACACATTTATGCAATTTATTTGCATAATTGTGAAAAATCAAGTTTGTGTGACAAATAGCATATCAACTCAAGCACTAATTAAAAACTCCATAATTATGCTTAAAGATATTTAAAATAGCAGTAGATTAGGGATGCAATAATGCATTTAATCTAACCTTGTAATGCTTGCATTAATCAAGGCTTAAAAGAATTTAAAATTTTCGTTGAAAAAACGAAAAAACCCCAAAAACTTGGGTTTCTGGTTCGAATTTGGCTTCTGGACAGTCCTCAATGAGGGATGAATCTGTTTCAGAATGTCGATTCCACCCAAAAAAAACTATTTTTGAGCCAAAATCTTGGTTCGACAGCCAAATCGAGAAAAATACGAGTTTTAAAATTAATTAAAACGAGCTTCTAATCTAATTAGAAAAGCAAAACTAGAAATTAAATCCACTTTACAACACCTTAATCAATAAATAATTGCAAAAATTAAAAGGAGCATGGCTCCGATACCGCTGTATGGTTTCGTAGTGACCCTCACTACGTGGAATGAAACCCCCCAAGACCCGCCCCCATAATTAATGCAACTAATACAAGCAAAACATAATTAAAACATAATTAAGAGAAAGGATAAGAATTATACCTTCGACGCGTGCTTCGCTCTTACACCGAGCTCTTACTTCAACCTCGATAATGCGAGGCCTCCAACTGGATCGTACCCTCGAACCCGACCCGATCGTCCTAAGCCTCGAAGGTTAGTCAAGGCCCGGACAAAATATAAACTTGGAGTTTTACGAATTTCAAGGTATACTCAACAATGGAGTTTCCTTCACTTTTCCACTCAAGTGTGTTCTTTCCCAAATACCCAAACTTTGGTATTTATAGGGAAATGAACCCTTGATTTTAATTCCCCAACTAATGTGGGAGAATGAATAATATTGATAATTAATTTAATTCTAAATTAAATAAATAATCAAATCAATCACAATGCAACAAGTGTCAAGGGAAGAGAGAGAGAGTTAAGTGAGGACCAAAAGTAGGTGGGGCGGAGGGGACCATTGCCTTGCTCCCTAAGGCATTGCCCAAGGGTTGGTCCCCACCCCTCACTAAACCGGCATCAAGAGGCTGCTGGGCTGGCGGCCAGCTAGCACGCCAGCTAGTAGTGCCAGTAAGCCCAGCCAGCTAGCACCAGCCCAGCCACCACAAGCTTGATGTGTGTGGATGTGCTGGGCAGTGCCTACGCTGCTGCTGCTTGCTAGGCGCTGTGTGCTGCTAGCTAGGCGTTGCTGCCCAGCCATCGCACACGCACACGCAAAGCCAGGCTAATTGTTGCGTAGTGTTGCTGCCTAGCCCCTCCTCGCACACACTCGCATAGCCAGCATGCGTGCTGCTAGCGAGCCATGCATGCTTGGCAATGCCCTGCCAGCCACACCCACAACCTTGGTGGCTTGGTGCGATGCACACGCACATGGCTACGAATCAGGCTAAGGATTAGGAATATCAACCTTTCACGTCGTACTAAAGCTGATTTAGGATTTGGAATATGATCGTATAGGGCCTAAATAAAATATTTGGATTCCATATAATCATTGGGTCGTACTAAAAATGGACCTAGACTCGGTTTGGTATTTTGACCATAACTCACTCGTTTTAAGTCGCATTTGGGCTTATAATATTCATTGGAAAGCTCTTTTCCAGCCCCATCCATCTATACAATAATTGGACTGTGAATATGGACCAAAATAATCTGGTTTGGACGTTTTATATAATTTGAACACGAAATGAATGATTTTGGGTTCAAAGACACTTTGAGTAAGGTTAGAAATATGGTATAGGCTTAAGGAAACTTTGCACGACCCTTCAACTCTTTGCCGAACTCGTCAATCAAAACGTGAAAGACACTCATCACGGGGTTTGGTGTTTGGGGAGACACTATTAGGTGTCTAACCTATTTTCAAACTAAGTTCTTTTCCTTTCTTCTTCTTTTTCTAAAAATTGTACATTGAGGGTTGGTTGATCTTTGCAGTCCTCTATTTTTTTAGGGTAAATCCTGGAAATATCTTTGTCATCTCTCAAGTGCAAATTTAATGCATGGGGGCAAATAATACTTTAATGAAAGTGATTCTTCACGGCCGTTTAATTATTTTTTCTGACAGTGAGAGAATTGTCGGAGCATGGGCTGTACTGAGAGGGGGATGCGGCAACAAGGTGAAGTAGGGATACTGCGGTGAGCTGAACAACGTTGGAAAACAGGGTTTGTTGCGGGCTAGTTTTGGTTTAGGAGGGTGTGGTGTAAGATAGGAAGAAGGGTAGTGAAGGTTAAGCCGTTAGCAGCAAGGTCAAGGAGGACATGTTGTGCTTTGGATGCTTTACTTGATTTTCCTGAACTAATAACAAAAGCATAACCTTCTAAACATGTACTGCAATCTATGAATGCAAACATACACAAACAAATGAAACTAGGAAGAAGTCTGAAAAAAAAAAGTAAATAAATAAAAGAGTTAATTCAAAATCATAAAATAAATAATGAAAATAAACTAAAACCACTTAAAACTATTAAAATATTCCAATTAAGAAATAATTAAAGCAAATTAAAAAAGAGAAATAAAGGTGAATAGTAGTGAAATTATTATAAACTAAACTAAAAAACGAGCCTAAAATTACCCTTAAAGGAATATAAAAGTCCTTTATCACCTACATAGACATCGTAGAAATTTGAGCATGACATGTGTTAAATATAAATATCGTGGTTCAGATGTTTCAGCATGTGGAGAACTATAAGCATGACAGGTAAACATCACACCTCTAACAACATCATATCCTTTGTTACAAACATTACAAACATCGTATGCAATACTGTTTTTGTTGGTGATATCAATAATTTTCCCAATGATCAATAGTATTTTATCAAACTTGAAATAAAATGTATTACATGTTAATATATTAAAAAGTATAGTATGAAATGTCATTTTTTAAATGAATAGCATATTTACCTGTTATTCAAATCGTAGTGCGATTGGAGTTATTGATTCATTTTGTAGAGAACTTTGTTTAGTTGTGAATGAATTCCGCAGCTCATGATTTCTTTTTGCATTACTTGCAGTCTTATAAAGAGACTGAGTAATTATGTATGTTACATTCAATTCGTAATTGTAAATACACAATGATTTTTTAACAAAATTTGCTATTTACCAGTTACAGGAGTTGTGCTTCCCGGGTGTCAGGGTTAATTATAATTGCCATTTAAAAAGGTCGTGTTAAATGAATAATCTGCAAAATTCCATGTCATACATAGGTAATGAAATTGTGGTACTCGTATCACTTGTACAAATACATTTATAGTATAAAGCTTTGAAAGTCAATGCTTTCAAGAGCGATACTTTTTAAAAAGGCATTGTATCAAACACTTTAGCAACAATTGCAGCTTCATATGTAACCGAAGAATTCCAGAATGATATAATTGTATAGGTTTCATCCTGCAAAATGTACAATAAAATTCATTAAATTATGCATTTAGTGTTCTAAAAAATGTACGTGTGTGAGACATACTCAAAGTCTAACATCTCAATTCTACATACTTCATGAGGTAGCCAAGAACTTCTAGATTGAATTGTTTATATTATTTATGTGAATATGGCAATTGCAATAATATCTAGCAAAACATAATTAGATAGTCACATCTTAGGTTAATACATATATGCATGCGTATGATGTACATAAAGTGATTATGAATAATAAAAAAGAAAAGCAATTATTTATACTTATTCTGTCATTTCTACTAATGAAATTAGTAACCCGAGTAAGCGGGACAAGATAAGAACTTGTGTATGGCATTTGCCGAGTTTGAGAAATTCGTGTTGTAGAGTTGATAACCATTTGGTACAATTGATTGTTTCGTACAAATATATCAGGAGTGCGGGATATGAAGGAATTGGTAATATCATATTCTCTCCCTTTGAAATAAGATTTGCAAAAAGCTCAATATCTCGTTCAAAGTATACATCCATCATTTGTTTATTCTGATAAATATATATTATTGTTATATAATTGATAAACATCTTAAAATGTATGTAATGTAACTTTGTATCTACAAGCTACTGTAAACTTGTGGATCCTTGTGGTGAAGTCTTCGGTGGATGCTTGGGTACCAAAATAGCCGTCGTGGCAAAGTTTCTAGTCTAATTAGTCATATTGCCTAAAGAAATCCTTTGAGAAGACATGCCTTTCTTTTTGTTTTTTTGTTTTTTTTAAAAGGTCAACCTATATTAAATTTGTTAATATTATTGTTTAAAAACTCTTAAGCAAAACAATAACCATGTTGTAACATAATGTGGAGTATAAAAAACAATTATGTTGTACATTTTTTACAATACCTGACTACTAAATATCTTTGTAAAATTCCAGCATGCTTTAAAATCTCATAGCAATTTTTTTTATTTTTGGTTCCTCTCCGGCTATCATGTACACTCAATTGAATTATAGATATTACAACATTTTTTTTTCTTTTTTAGCAACCATGAGAGAATAATTGTTTAAGTATATACCAACTTGATTAAGTGTTTGGCCTTGGGATTTGTTAATAATTGTAAACCCAATTAATTAAATCTGAACCATTAAATCTTACCAAATTAACGCGAAGGCTATTGGGGGATTAGGAACCCGAGATTTTATGCACTTCAATGTAGCACTATTAGGGAAGCAAGCGTGGAGACTCCTTAAATTTCCGGATAGCTTGATTGCTCGGATTTTGAAGGCTCGTTATTTTGAAGAGGGGGACTATATTTGAGTGCGGACTTGGGAAGGTAACTAAGCTGTACATGGCGCGAAGTTTTGGGGTTCGAATTGGTGGTTCGGTGTAGCATAATATGGCGGGTGGGGATTGTATTAATATTCTTATTCGAAACTGTGCATGGGTCTCAAGTACGCATATTAGAAAGGTTATTTTGACGCAAGGGAGTGGAAGAGGTGACTTACGAGTCAGTGATTTGTTCCATCTCCCTACAGTTATGTGGAATGTTTCGATGATCATTGAGGTTTTTCTTTTGTTCGAGAAAGATAGAATATAAATCATACCTCTTAGCTTATGGCTTCCAGTAGATTCTTTATGAAGAGGTTTAGAGAAAAATGGAGATTACTTGTATCAATCGGCATATCGTGCTATAATTGGGGAGAGTAATTCAGTTGATGAAGCTTCGTCTTCTAGGACTCCAAATTCTTAGGGTAAATTTTGGCAGGCTAATACTTTACCACTGGCTAAGCTTTTCTTTTTGAAGGCTTTGTCATGGTGCCCTACCTACATTGAAGGGCCTGAGTAACACTTGACTTCTAGTGAGCCGGTGCGTAGTGTGTGCGAGGTAGATGTGGAAACGGAGTTGCATTGTCTTCGACATTGCGTAATTGCTAGGTTGATTTGGGATGCCAGTGAATTGAGTAAAAATGTGGGTTGATATTTTTGGGATTTGTCCTTGAATGTGCTTAAGCAGCTCCCGCGATCTGATCATGGTCTTTTTAAGACCATTTGTTAGGCCATTTGGACGTTTCGAAAGAGGTGGTTGTTTGAGAAAGAGGCTTGTGATCTGCATAGATGACTTGAGTACGTGACTAAGCTTATGGGGAAGTCATGGAAGGCAGAGGGGGAGCTGGTGCGTGTGGGGGGAGGGAATAAGCAGTGCTAGAAGCCTCCTTGTGATGGAATTTTTAAGCTGAATATTGATGGGGCCACGGGGGTATAGTGAAGGGGTTCGGTCATGTGTTAGGGCTGTTATCAGCTGGAGGAGCTAAGGGGAGTGCTAAGTTGGTAGGAGTTTGGATGTTCGAGGATTGATGGGGACCGCACATAGCTGAAGCGAAGGAGATAATCCTTGGAGTACAAATGGCTTCTGAATTATAGTATTGGAATATCATAGTTGATAGTGATTGTTTAAGCCTTGTGGATGCTATTCGATCGCATGCGAGGGGTGGTAGTAGTTCTTGGAAATGAAGGTATTTTTAAGGCAACGAGAAAAAAAACAATAAGATTGAAACGTTAATCTTGTAAACAATGGAACAAATTCGATGTGTCGTGATGCAAATCACTTACTTGAAAACAAAATTTCGGCGCAACAGAGGTGCTCAATTGTATTCGCGGACAAATTCCCTAAGTTTACACACCACTCTCACACAAAGACATTTTTTGTGAGAGTTTGGAATCATATAAACTTACGCCCAAAAAAAAGAGGAGAGCCTGTTTAGCTATATTTTGTGTGTATGAATGATAATTTATTTTCTCAACCAAAGAATATATATAATTCACAAGGTAATATGAAATGATGAAGAAGGTGAAAGACAAAAAAATTTATCAGAAATTAATAGAATTAACTAAGGCGGGCTTAAACATTCCATTAAGAAAGGAGTTAAGTGGAGGTTACATATGAAAGGAATGGTTTTCTTCGAACAAGTGTATTATTCCGATAGAGGGTTCGGAATTAATAAGAAAGCTAATTATTTAGCGAGGTCAAGTGATCGGAATGCCTAGTTGGAGGCCACTTTCGATCAGTATTATTAATGAATAATTAATATTACAACTTAATCTTGACCGAACCCTTCGCGTCACACCCAATTGTGTAACCGAACCGAAGCGACAAATTAATCCGAAAGATTAAATATGTCGATTAGAGATCGATTTTATGAACTAAGGCGTCGGATTCCGAGCTTAGAGCATCAAAACCGAGTGTCGAACGTCTAGTCGTTTCAAGGAATCGACGAGACAAGAATATACGTCAAATGACAGGTCATCGGATCTAGCCTCACATTGGCCAAGCCAGCTGAGGACTAGGCCGCGCTTGCTAGCATGCCTGCTAGCCATGGACTAGCCTCGGCAGCAGACCCAGCAACCACACGTGTGTGCTAGCTGGGCATGCCAGCCAAGCTAGCTAGCTAGCAGCGAAGGGGGGCCGTGTGCGCGTTGCCTTGTGGGCAAGCTAGCAGTGCTAGAATCAGCCCGTAAGTATGCGAGCAGGCCAATGCTAGCAGTACTAGCACTAGCCCGCAAGAACGCGAGCCTAACAGCAGCCCGCTAGCTCGCGTGGGCTTGCGGCATGCTAGCAGGCTAGCCGAGGGCAAGGCCGCAAGCTAGGCGAAGCCTTGAGGCCCAAGGCATGTGGCCAGTCTTCCTAGTGTTAACCAAGTATGTTAGTTGGTGGGTTTATGCTTTCTCACCAAGGATGAGTTTGTGGTCCTTACTTACTCCCTCCCTCATGTTGACACTTGTCATTTGATTATTGCATAGCTTATTTAATTTAATTTGGAATTAAATTAATTGCTTATTTTCACATTTTACCAACTATCCCACATTGAAAGATGATGGGAATTCTTAGGGACATTTCCCTATAAATACCCATCGTTGGGTATTAGGAAATTCACTTGAGTTGGTGAACTCTAAGGGATCTCCAAAAGCGAGAAAACCTTTGTTCGTAAACTCTAAGTTATTTTTGGTCTAGCCCCGACTAAGCTTCGGGGTAGGGACCGGTTACAGTTTAGTAGCGAGGGTGTAAGCCGTCGGAGGTTCTCGTACTTGCGGAAGTTGAAGCTTTCAAGTCCGAGCTCAACGATTGAGCGAAGCACGCTACAAGGGTGAGCATTCTTTCTCTCTCTTTTCTCTCTTCTCTTATGTTTATGTTTATTTTGCATGCTTTCATTTATGTTGTAATTATTATGCATGTAATCCGGTTATCGGGTTTTGTTTCAACGCGGTGTCGGACACCCCAAAACCCAACAACAAAGGAATCCTAACAAAAAGAGCTAGAATCCCAAAAGAATGAATCTAGACATGGAAAAAGTATACTCCACAACCTACTCGTGGGCAAACCAAATAGGCCACAAACTACCCGTAGAGTAAATTGATAAACTTCTTCTTTTACTCTCTTTAATCCAACTATCCCCCACTATGGAGGAAAAACAAAACCACAGAGGGAAGAAAAATGAGAAACGCGGTATTAGACCGCGTAAGAGAAGATTAATACATAATACATAGATATAACATAAGTAATTTGAAATCTAGTGTTTAGTGTGATGAGACAATGAACTACAAGTCCAAGGGTGGAAAAACCTTGAAACCATTAATCTCTTGATCAAGGAGTGGACGAACCTTGAAACCCTTAATCTCTTGATCAAGGAGTGGAAGAACCTTGAAACTTCAAGATTTAGTGCAAGACCCCCACAACATATACATCACTTTAAAATTTATATGAACTCTATGGCCAAGTACATTCACCTTAGGTATAGTAGAGGCTTTAGGAAACTGCCCAAGTTTTCCATAAAAGATGGCTAGCCTTCACAACCACGAAGATGAATTTCAAGTGATTCTCAAAAGCACTAAGTCAATGGTGTTATAACATGTTAACAAAGACTTAACAAATGCTACATCGTGTATATTAACCCCCACAAGACCATGGATTCATTAAGAGCATAATGGTAACCTCACAATCAACACCAATCATAAACATCTCTGATTCCAACATTTTAGTGTGCTAACCTCAATAGTGGATCAATCAAGTGCATCTCCATTAGCACCAACCTAAATGGTTTATTGATCTATTAAGAGCTCATAAAGACTTAACCTCAATCAAATATTACAACACATGCCATAGGGATAGGAAAGTAATGCTTTTGTCTTTTAATGTGGGCTTAAAGCCTATCCCCCTCAACATTCCAAGAAACTATCAAAGATCATTACATGTCCCATATTTCCTTACCATAGGCACAAGTTTTTTTTGCTAGAATACATTTCGAATAAGAAAAACTAGCATGTTATTAAATCCAATATTGACTTAATTGCACAAATGGTTTGGAAATCATGTTACGATAGTCACGATAGTACGATCCTTGAACATAGCCACGATAGTGAACTAACTTCATCTGTCACCAACAGTTGTCACTTGTTTGGGGGACACGGTCAATGTGAAGAGATTCAACAAAATGATGGGAATATTCGAGCCCTTATGTGAAACAGCTGCCATAGTGGATGATCAAACGGTCTATATGGTAATTGAAACACTATTGAAGCTTCAATTAGCTGTTAATGAGCGTAGGGATAAGAATAGTAAGGAAATTGTTCTTGTAGTTAGTACATTGTCATTAGCCAGTGAAGGCAGAATGTTTTCCTCAATTAGGAATCTTGCTCCTACTGCTACTGTCGTAGACTCCTGTTCAGCTGCCATGGACTTTGGTATCAAAGACCCTATAATTAAGAAAAGGAAAAGGGGCAGGTCTAAGGGTTCAAGGCACAAAACGTTAGCTGAAATTGGCTACAAGAAAACCAACAAGAATAAGAAGCCTAGCCCGGTAAGATTTATGCTCTCTTCAATATTTAAAGGGTCTGACTGCTTATCCTGTTATTATTTTTTGACTGTTGTTATCTATATCTATATCATACAGGAGCATGCAGGAAATGGTGTTGAGGAGGATGCGGGAAATGGTGTTGAGGAGGATGCAGGAAATGGTGGTGAGGAGGAGGATGCAAGAAATGATGTTGAGGAGGATGCAGCAGCAAATGTGTTGGGCAGGATGCAGGTGTTGAGGAGGAGGAAATGGTTTTGCAGGATCTGGTGTTTAGGAGGATGCGGGAAAAGACAGGAATGGCAGAACCCTATAAGACAAAGGGGAAGACAACAAATGTAGGAAATGGTGTTGAGGAGGAGGATGCATGAAATGGTGTTGAGCAGGATGCAGGTGTTGAGGAGGAGGAAATGGTGTTGCAGGATTTGGTGTTTAGGAGGAGGATGCAGGAAAAGGCTGGAACGACAGAACCTGGTATGTCAAAGGGGAGGACAACAAAGGGGAAGGGGGTGGGGAAGGCAAATACGTCTTCTCGGAAGCTACCTGTAAGTTTCAATACTAAATTTATGTCATTCTACCTCAGTGATTATTTATATCACATTTAACACATCGCTCTTGTTACAGGTGAAGTAGAAACGTCTTGATGAACTAATGACCATTTCGTGACCATTTAAGTTGCATCGTTAAATTAATATACTCGATTCTGACCATGATTAAATATGAAGAAAATGTAGCTTGTTGTTACGGGAGCATATGAAGAACCGTTTATTGTTTGAGCATATGAAGAAACAGATTACGGGAGGGTATTCTTTTCAACATTTTGTAAACGGACATAATTAGCATAATTTTAAGGTGTTTTCAAGGCGAAGTAAATTGATTCACTTTTTTAAAAACGAGACTATAAATGCTTCGAGTTTCTCTGATTTTCAAATAAATTTTACATATTTATAAACAAAGTTTATTTGGTTAAAAGGAAAATTGCTACTACACGTGCGATGTTTGTTAATGGTTTTGTCTCAATTTTATTTTTGGTTCAATTAGGACGAAATTTCATAATTTCAAGGTCTTGAGATCATTTTCTAGGCAGCGCCCATAATACGATCATCATTCGAGTCATCAGCAGCTATCAGTGTGGTTGGAATCCACCCTATGAGGATTCTAGAACACCACTGTGCCTCGAATACAGGCAGTGCGTGGACTATGCAAAGTGGACTTTACTTTACTTGTTTTTATTTTTGTTTTACTTTATTTGCCTATAATTTCGGTTTTAATTCGCAAATTATATTCTGTTTAAGATGTTGAGGCTTGAAGTACATCTCAAAGCCTTGACTCCGATAAGTGAATCATTTTATTCCGCATTTGAAGCTTATTTGAAGACCTTGAGGATTCTTATTTCCGAAAAAGTCGATCCAACTTAGCGTTGAGACCAATTTGAACACTAGAAATTATTATGAGTAACTTAAAAATTATCATGATTAACTTATATCTTAACTTAGCGTTGAAAAATCACACAATGTTAACTTAGCATTAAAAAATTACTGAACCAACAATAGAATTAATCAAACAACCACTATAATCGGCTAAAGCAGTCTACTTTGATGGTCGAACAAGAATTGGCATCAAGAAAAATTGACATTATCATCCTTTCCTTTTCCAGCTGGCAGCTTGCACCTCTAGTTTACCAAAGAAATCAGCAATGTTGGGTAAGTGAGCCAGAAAAATCTCACCATCATCAACCTGTCCATGCGGTGTTGTTCTTCTTTAAGGGTGGCGAAAATTTTCCTCAGAAAATTGTATTTAACGACATGCCAAGTCAGTTTTCCTGTTTGACTGTGAAAATAGACATAGTCGTTGAAGTTCATTTCTTGTAAATGGTTCGTGTTGTACTTGAAACTGTGTTTGGCGTTATCAATCGCCCTAGCCATGAAGAATCAAGTTGGATAAGACAGTTGTTTTGTTGGTTAGGTCCCATGGTGGCAATGAAGAAAAGAGAAAAGGGGTAAGGTAAAAAATAAATATTTCATAGGGGCCACATAAGTTCATAGGGGCCAAACAAGTCACAACAATTAAAGCCAATTTTATGAAGGTTCACTGCTCATTGTCAAATTACTGATTGACTATTCGGCTATACACTGTAGTGCCATTATTATCATTCTCATAGGAAGTTGTGCAACAGCATTCCGAATGACGTGCTTTTAATATCTCTGACACTTGGGCATTGAGTTGTCATTGTCAACAATATTTGAATCATGAGGGAAGTGGGTCATTGCCATTGCATTGTCATTGTCAACAAAAGTATCACGTGAATTAAGGTGATTTACCATGGTGAATCCATGTCCTTTTACCACATTCATACTTTCAAATATCTCATACACCCATTCGTAAGTCGTATCTGCAGTGTTGGTAATGCAATTGTTACAGAATAATAATTCTTGGACGGAGCTTAGAAGAATTCAACAACACACATTGTATATATAGTCGAGTTTACAAATTTGCATTTATGAGGTTTATAAATAACTAGCAAAAGAATACGATGGTAATTTGAGTCGGATAATAAAATGTACAAGTATAGTTTAAGCTGTTATTTATTACTTATGTAAGATAATATGTAAGGTAAAATGTAAGATAATATGTAAAGATTGTTATTCGACCATAGCCCGAACCCTTATATATGTTGAAATCGGAATGGGACCTGAACCGTAAATTCGTTGAAACCAATACTCTTTGAGTTTATAAATTTACGTTTATGATGTTTATAAATAACTGGCACTAGAATACGATGGTAATTTGAGTTGGAGAAATTCAATGTACAAGTATAATTTAAGTTGTTATTGATTATTTATGTAAGATAATATGTAAGGTAATATGTAAAGGTTGTTATTCGACCATAGGCCGAACCCTTATGTTGAAATATGAATGGGACCCGAACCATAAATTCGTTGATACCAATACTCTTCGGGTTTATAAATTTGCGTTTATGAGGTTCTTAAATAACTGGCACTAGAATACGATGGTAATTTGAGTCGGAGCAATTCAATGGAATAGTAAAAAATTACAATGCTCCTAAAGATAGTATGTATTAAGTTCATGTCCTTTTTAATTTACAATTACTATTTTAAAATATTCTATTAACGAAAATATTTATTAACAAATAATTATTAAATCATTGCATAACCTTGTACGATTTAATAATATCATTTTTAACAAACAAATTTTCTAAGAATATGGATCCTTTAATAAAAGAAAATGTACTATCAAAGTGCACTGTGTGAAAAAATTAAAAGTATATTTCAATCTATTAGATTAGATAAATCTAAGCAAGTTACTAGGATGACGACGAGGGAAAGTAACTAACAACGTTGCTTTGTTCAACTATGAGCGAATCAACAATTGTGTAATAACCTTACATGCTTTTATACTGGGCAAAAGAATCAACTACAAGAGCAATGAATGGAGCATCTATACTTTGATCTACTTACACAATATAATCATCCAAAGGAGCAATGAATGGAACATCGATATATATACCATAAATCTCACAACGCTAGGAGGAACAACAACAACAACAATACATTCAACTCCAGAAGAACAGTAGACCGATGGAACATTTTCCAAAAATTAGTTACATTACTAGATTTGCATAAGAATTTAATCCAATAGCGTTTGATCATATTTAAGGGTTTACCCACTAGGGTTTGAAGGGTTTAGGGTTTAGGGTTTGGAGGGTTTGGAGGGTTTGACTTTCGATTTGTTCTTTTTATTACTGAACACATTATTCAGTACGATAGGGTTGAATTTGTATTGGCTGGTCCCACTTGAGGGCATATAGGTGCATAGGGCCTATGTATTTTGCATGCATATAGGAGAGCAATCGGGGATTCGGTGGTACATTTTCTCTCTTTTAATGGTATAGTGGTACATTTTTGTGTACTATTATGTACTATTATGCATGTAGTGGTACATTTTGTGTCATCATATTTTCTACCACCGATTTTTCTCAGATTCCCATTATTTACAAAAATGTCATCTTATTTGCAAGTGAAATATATAGGACCTATGCGCCAATATTTATTTTCCCAGTTTTACCCCTTCGTTATTTTAATTTACGTAATGTTTGCAGTTGTACCATTTTTTGGGAATCTTGTTTCCCTTTTTCCTGAATTGCTTAAAAGGTCTTTTTGTCCAATGGGTAATAGCTAATTGATTGATGTAACACCAAAAACCTAACACCAACAACTAAAAATCATGAGCTTAATAGGTTTGGTGAATTTACACGTCGTCATCATTTTTATATATATTTTTTTCCACCGGGTTTCCTTTATTTTGTAATTTTTTTTTTTTGCAAAAAATGCTTTAATTATAAAGAAGTATGATAATAGGGTATACAGTTGCAGCATAATTGCGTAACAGATTAATAGTGTAGTAGATAGATTAATTGTGTAGTACGTAGACTATATTAACATTCTAGCATTTGAACAAGTTAAAAAGAACTCTTTCTTAGGATATACAATATGAGCACTTGTCAGTTTAGCATAATTTATTATAGTTATTAGACAAATTTAGTTAGGCAAATCATGAATAAATGATGTTTTAAAGACTATCGGTAATTTATAGTCAAGTCAAGACAAATGGACTACTAAAATAGAAGGTCTTGACGGGTGTAGACCATTACACTTTGAACAAACAATGATATTTAATTAGCTAATCTGAATACCACAACTCAAATTATTGACCGAGTCAAATAATGTTGCTAATGTAAATACATAATGATAAACAAGTCTTAATTATCACATAGTGCTACAATTACACAATGTTGCGCTAAACCTGAATACAGTAAAGAACTGAAATCAGAAGTTAAATAAAATTACCGCACCGTTTCTCACCTGAAATCGTTTCAACCGGCAAAATAATCATTTCAAACCGCAATTGCTCTACATCGAACCGTATTCCAATGCAGAGGTCTAATATGTCAAATTAACATATTAAATAAATATCACACCCATAAGGAATGTATTCCTATCAGAAACACAGAATTGGCAAACAACTTGTTAAACGATATCACCGACACATAGATATTCAATCGAAATGAGTTCCTACACACCTTCAAACCTGAACCCCCACCGTGGTCCAATCCTTTCCAATTCCTGTCCACCCTTGAGGAAAAGGAAGGCTCGTCGCAGCAGCCTGTTGGAGCAGTTAGCGTGTGGCGTGGAGTGTGGCAGTCTCATCGATATGTTGCTTTGATCATCGAAGATCCGGTAATTGACCTTACGACACAAATAGGACGTGTTGCTAAACTAACCAAGGTTGCTTCTAAAGATATTGTTTCTGAGAAAACCTAGAAAATGAATGCTGAGAAGAAGCACGATGCTGCTGACCAGTACAAGGATGTTGCTGCAGAGGAGCATAAGGACGTCGTTGCTGTTGAGGAAAATAAGGGCCTTGCTTGTGATCCCGTTCAGATAGAAGATGATGAGGTTGATGCTGTGGTTGTCCTGGTACCTGCCACTGCTAAGCCAGGGCCTGTATAGCCTGCTGCCAAGCGAGGGGCTGTAGCTAAGCAAGCAAGGGTTGCTCGTCCAAATCCTGGCAACTTCTTTCCAAAGATCTCGTTTAGGGTTCAAAGCCTAAATGAAAACGATCCCGGTCTCGAGTATGACCTTACTATCAATGAAACATTCCAGAAAATTTACTATGACTATGCTATGAGGGTAGACTGTCACCCGGATGATATTACTATCGAATGCCCGCGGCATCGTTCTCTGGCATAATAATCCAATGTTGGCTGGGATTGTGAATGGGGCTGTCCAGTGGGTTTGAAGCCAGGTTCGATTCTATTCCTTTCGTAAAATCATGTCAAAATCATATGTCAATTCGTTAAATCGTGGTATGGGCGCCCCTATTACTCACTGTGAGAAACGTTTTTGTTTCTCACAGTGACAGTTTCATAAATAAAATGTACCACTTTAGTCACGATGGTAAATTTTGTTTACGAAATGGATGATAAAATTGTACCACTTTAGTCATGGTGGTACATTTTATTTACGAAACTGCCAGTGTGAGAAACCAAAACGTTTCTCATAGTGAGTAACAAAGATTTACTCGTATTTGTTAAATTGAAGTTGGTAAATTGGTTAAATTTTAGTTGTTAATTTGGACTAATTGTAGTTGTTAATTACGTTTAATTGTTGTTCTTAATTACATTTAATTTCAGTTAATAAATTTGTAGAATTTGTAGTTGTTAATTGCGTTTATTTTTTCCCTTTTGTGTAACGATGTCTAGATTTAATATCATTTGACTAAAATTAAATGTTGTTAAAATGTGATAATTTCGTTTTTACATAATCTGTTATTTTGGCTAAATTCTTCATGTTGTTAATTCATAAAAATACAATTTTCTATCGTATAATTAGGGTAAATCCATGTTTCTGACTGTGAAATACATAATTGGTATCTCACAGGAGGTTTTTGTACCACCGTGACTAAAGTGGTACAATTTTATCATCCATTTCTTCTACCACCTTCAACAATTCTCCTCGTATAATTACAGTAATTAATTTCGTTGAATTTTAGTTAGATAAATTCGTATAATGGTGTAAGTATAGTGACCAATTTGGATTGATTTGTAGTTGTTAATGTCGTTTAATTTATGGTTTAACACACCTAATTTTACACGTTAATTAAAATAAATTTTAGTTGTTAAATTAAACTTTAGTGTTATTTTATTCGTGTTGAAATTAGCTCGTCCAAACTTAATGTTGTTGAAAAAAAGTTAAAAGTTACTTAAATTCTGCTTGTTAATTTTGTTTACACGTAGGAACCTGAGGCCAACATGGATATTCGTAAGAAGCTAGTCTATCTCCGAGAGCCGCGAACACGTGCAGTACGGTGAAGAAAAAGGTATTAGTCAAGCTGGATGATTCTCTAGACGACCTGTTTCGAGCTTGGAATGAGGAGGTGCTTGTGTCTCTAAACAAAATCCTCATGATTCACGAGAACAAAAAGGTCACGCCAGTTATGGAGGTTCGGGGTGTGGCCATGAGGAATGGCGATGAAATATTTTGCTTCACAAACAAATAAGGCATGAGGAAGCCTAATGTGTAGTTTATGTGAACCAAAATCAACTGAATCCCCTTTTGTAGGATGTCTAATGATCCTTGACGTATGAATTAAAATAATGAATGTTTAATTATGATTTTCATTATGATCCTTGATGTAATTTTTAATTACGGTGTGAACCAAAATCAACTGAATCCCTTTTTGTAGGATGTGTAATGATCCTTGACGTATGAGTTAAAACAATGAATGTTTAATTTTGATTTTCATTATGATCCTTAATGTAATGTTTAGTTACAATTTTCATTATGATCCTATATGTATGAATTTGAACAATGAATGTTTAAATATGATTTTCATTATGAGCCTTGATGTATGAATTAGAACAATGATTTGCAAACATCATTGAAGCACTTCCGGGGGTTACACATAACTACCAGAAAATTTTGATAAAATTGGAAAAAGGAGAGGATTCCCAAAAAAAAAAAATATAATGACAACAGGAAAAATGGACAATTTAAATTCTTAAATGAAACGCCATCATTATTACCTCGATAATTGGAACGATTAATGCATTGATGCCTTCCCATAGTTCATCACCGTTTTGATTTTACTTCCGGACTTTGTTGTAAGAGTAAGAAAACTGTTCCTTCTTCTTCAAAACCTTGAAGAAAACCTCGACAAGTGAATTCTCCTAGTGAGCAAAAGAGATTTCGCGGAATTCTGCTCCAAGGTATGTTCCTTTTTATTTGTCTTGCTCCTTCTCAATTCGTTGTTTATTGCTTTGAGACTCAATAATTAAGTTTCCTGTTTTGGGTTTGGATTAGGAGTCTGTAATAATTGTCCTTTGTTTTTTTTACTTCGTGGTTTTGTTGGTAGTTTCCGTTTTGTTGGTTTTGTTTTTGATATCGTTCTGCATTGTGGTGAATGCCTTTGTTTTGTCTTCTTAAATTTAATACTCCTTTTTATACGTAATCAATAATGGTTACTTGTTCTAGTGGTGGTGATCATGTGATCATGCTTAATTATGAATCTGCATTTGCTATACTGTGTCTGGTATTTTCCTGTTTTTGTGTTGTTGTTCCTCATGTCGCCATTAATGGATTGAGTTTTTCCTTAATTATTACGACAACAATGGGGGTGTTGTTTTTCCTTGTTGCCCAATTTTCTATTTTTTTCTGGTTTTGGAAATTTATTTACCACTTTACTCACGATGATACGAAATTTCTCAAGGTGGTACAAGAAATGGATGATAAAATTTTACGACTTTAGTGACTATGGTACAAAAACCACCAGTTTTGTACCACTTTTAGAAACATGGATTTACAATCTCAATTTTGTCTTTGGTTGACAATGAATTGGAGGTGGAAGGGATTGAATTATTTGTTTTTCCTTTTTGCACAATTTTTAAAATATTTTTTTTCCGGCTGCTTTTGGAAATTTATTTGGGGGATTTCTGTACCACTTTGCTCAGGGTGGTACAACAAATGGAAGATAAAGTTGTACCACTATAGTGTCGGTGGTACAATAACCCACTGTTTTGTACCACTTTAGAAACATGGATTTACCCTTTCAATTGTGTGTATGCTTGTGAAACAAGTGGAGGGGGAAGGGACTGAATTATTTGTTTTTCATTTCTGCCCAATTTTTAAACTTTTTTTTTCTGGCTAGTTTTGGAAATATATTTTTTGTACCGCTTTAGTCACGATGATACGAAATTTGTTCAGGGTGATACAAGAAATAGATGATATCGTTGTACCACTTTAGTCACTTTGGTACAAAAACACCCAGCTTTGTACCACTTTTAGAAACATGGATTTACCCTTTAAATTTTGTCTATGCTTGTGAAAGTAGTGGAGGGGGAAGGGACTGAATTAATTGTTTTTCCTTTTTGCCTAGTTTTTAAAATATTTAATTCTGGTTTTGGAAATTTATTTAGAGGATTTTTGTACCACTTGATGATACGAAATTGTTCAGGGTGGTAAAAAAAATGGATGATAAAGTTGTACCACTTTAGTGTCGGTGGTACGAAAACCCCATTGTTTTGTACCACTTTTAGAAATATGGATTTACACTTTCAATTTTGTCTTTGCATGTCAAAGACGATACCATGGCTGACTGGGACGTGAGTGAGGTCAAAGCGCAGCTTGAACAGTTGTACTCAGAGTTGGACGAAATCAATGCACAGGAGAAAGTTAAGGAGGAAGAATCAGTTGAGATCAGAGCATTACATACAACAAAGCTAGAAGAAGTGAGGGTTTTGTCGGCCCGTTTGCACCAGCTCCGGGAACAGCGGATTGCACGCTTTCACAGGGAAATTCAGGCAATCCGTTCAATGCCAGGTTATGCCGAAAATGACACGGCTGTTGGAAATGTGCAACCTGTTGAGAGGACTGTTAAGGAGGACACGGGTAGTGATGTGGCTGTTTGTTGTGCTGATGATGGTAATGGTGATGAAGAGATGGAGGACCACAGTCAAGAGGGGAATGCTGATGATGAGGATGACGAAGATGAAGATGATGAGGATGATGATGAGGATGACGAAGATGAAGATGATGAGGATGATGATGAGGACGATGAAGATGATGAAGATGATGATTCTGGCTCTGATGATGGTGGAGCTGAGTTTTACGATGATGATGATGACAACAATCGGTCAGACAATTCTGATGCTTAAGGCGGCGCAGTCCTACCAGCTATTATGACACATGGTAAATGGATTTGTTATTGATATTGGGATTTGCTTGGTTTGTTTATATTTAGTTGTGTAATCTAAAAAATTTGTTTAAGTTTAATTTTAAGTTTAATTTTTTGTGGGTGCTTAGCTAGGGGGAGTTTGAAGACAATTTTCTTGATGTTAGATAATTGGGTGGATTTTTTTTTGGTTTTTTTTGGTGTTAGCGTTTTGTTTGGGGCTTTGGAATATTATGAGTATTTGAATCCATAATTATTGTTTTTTTTATTAGATCGTGGAAGCTATTACATTGAAATTAAATTAAGATAAACTAACTATTTTCAGACCCAAGGGTTTGGCAGAATTTCCAAGGATACCTACCAATTAACACTAACTGTTTTGTATTAGATATTGGGGTTTGTTCGTTGAAGTGGTGTTAACAACCAATTATGTTTTCAAATCAATTATGCGACGCTAAACTAACTAGTTGTATGTTTATGAGCAATTACAAATAGATAAGTTATTCATATAATTAGATAATAAGTCATACTCCGTACAAAGTAATTTATCCAATTATGAAACTTCCACAAAAAATTGAAAACCTAAAAAAACTCTAACTTAACAGTATTTTTAAGTGGCATGCAAGCTTCACATGAGTCTTGAAATCTGCATCACGTCACTTCACCACAACCCTTTCTCCCTCATCCTCATCACTTCACCACGTCACTTCTCTTACCTTTCTCTCTCATCCGTCACTTTTTCTCTTCATCCTCCTCCAAAATCTCTGATATTTTTGCTCCAAACTGAGTCCATATCGACAAACTATTAGCGCATATAACTAATCTCTGATTGTTATTAGCTTTTATTACCAAATATATATCATGGAAAAATGTACCACTAAATGGATAATAAGTGACAGGTGGTAAGTATTTTGGGGGTAATTATTCAACTAATATGATGCTGGAAAGTACCACTACAGGAAAAATATTACTCAAAAAAATACGTTTAAGACAACTTCTACATGAATGGTACATTATACTTGCATAATAGTACATAATGGTATATTATAATGTACCACTGTAGAGTCAGCTTTTGTCCATAAACTTGCCAAATTTACGTTTTTGCCCTCCTATATGCTTTGTAAATACGTAGTAGCTACAAGACCGAAATATACAATCCTTGAATGATGGTGAGTTGCACGTGACCCGTTGTTGTTTGAACTGTTACGGATGCCCGTTTTCTTCAATTTCAATATTCAGGGGTTTTACTTTATGTTTTAGTTAGGTCCAAAATTAGTCTCTCCCTATTCATCTCCCCTCTTCCTATAGTTACTGTACTCTGTTCCAAATAACACACTAAGACGGTGGTTGCTGCCGGAGCTAGTACAGAATTTTGGTGCGTCGGCAGTTGCGTGAATTGTATTCCAACAGTCGTTGCTTCATTTGACTGAATTGAAGGTATGGGCTGGAAACCGACTGTAACAATTTTCCTATGGACGCATTTTTGGGCTATTAAGAAATTTAAAAGCAACTGTAGAATGTTTGTTGTTATGAAGTTTAGTTTACCT
This sequence comes from Chenopodium quinoa, assembly GCF_001683475.1. NCBI lineage: Eukaryota > Viridiplantae > Streptophyta > Magnoliopsida > Caryophyllales > Amaranthaceae > Chenopodium > Chenopodium quinoa. The sequence goes on from NW_018743608.1 coordinate 211,891, forward strand.
ATTGTAGTGTTTTGCAGTGAATTTATCGACTTAGCTGGTTGTCAGTTATTCAAGTTGGGAAAAACTTTATTGGGCGTGGTTATAAAACCCTTAATTGGAATGCATTTGTTTGTTTGGTTTTTTTTTTTTTTTTTTTTTTTTTTTTTTATGTTTTAGTTTATCTGACAATCTAGTGAAATTAGCAAAATAGGGTTTCCTTTGCTGATCATTTTTATAATTGGAATTAATTTGAGGATGTGATACACGTTCTTGGAATATGCTACCCTTTTTTATTTAATTGTAATGACCAATTTTAATTTTTTATTTATGTATGGGGGGGGTAGGAGTGTTGAATTAAAGTATTTTATTTAATTGTAATCCATGTAAATGAGTGATTAATTGTGAGGTTTATGTGAAATACGCATCGAGTTATGAATAAGTCATACTTTTACATTAAGATATCATGACTTATATGTGAATATAGTGGAGAAATATAATGTGAAGAGTTAAGCGTTTGTTGATAGGGTTTTTTTTAGTAGGGAAATCCCATTTCTGAGCATTAATTTGAACTTGGCAGGAGGAAATAATGTCGAGGAGGACCAAGGGATCACAAATGGTGAGTTATTGTTTGTTGAAATTAATGATTGTGTGTTTGCTGGATTTGGGTAGCACTGGTTGTGCGTTGTAGTTGATTTAGGGTGGCAAATTTTTGTGCTTGTGTAGGCGCGGTCTAAAGGCAAGAACGAAGAGGTTCCTAAAAAGAAAGCACCTAGTAAAGGGAAGAAGAAACTGATCCAGCTTTTGAGGAAAAGTATTTAAAGGACTCTGATGAAGCTGGATCTGATGATCGTGGTAATACTGAATCTAGTAATGATGAAGATATTTATAATGATGCTAATTCCACATCTGCTGATTATGAGGAAGATGATGATGCGGAGGACGATGGTCAAGGTAGTGAGGAAGAACCAGAACAGGACAAAGTGAGCTACCAGGATCTCCTGATCAAGTTATTGCGGGAAAAGGTTGACAAAGGGAAGCGTAAGCGAGGTCATATTAAGAAACGAACAGGAAAAAGGGGCAAGCTAAAGGTATGTCATGTTAGATGGAAATGATAAAAGCTTATTTGTTGTGTAATACTTGGATGGAGAAATGAAATGTGTAATGTCATGTGTAGGTTAAGAAGACGAAGGGAGACGTGGTGAAGGAGAAAGGGGTTGTCGTTAAAACCCAATCAAGAAGTACGCAGAAGATACTCTCTGAACTTTATTTGCTGAAATCCATGACATGGCAATGTCTGGTGAGTTCTATGGTTGGGCATTTGTTTAGTTTAGGTAGTTGTTTGGTAAACAAACTGAATTACTAAAGATTAATTGTAAATTGTAGTTGAGTTGTAAGTTAAGTATGAATATTGTGAGTCCTTAAGTAAGGTTAAATTCACAAGTAATTTGAATGGGATTGTATAATTAGAACCCTAGAAGGAACGTAATAGGTTAGTGGTGTTATTTTGTGAGGCTTGGACCGCTGTCAAGAGATTGAAGTTTGTATTGTTTGAATGTAATGTTGTAGGCCCCAAATTTGCATGGTGTGAAGGCTTTTACAACTGTGCAGAAGTATGATGACTCTAGGAAGAAGGTGGTCACAGAAATGGGTTTTGGAGGGTTGTTACGTATACCCCTGACTTTTGTACCCCGGAAGTTTATATACAAGCTGTTGACAAGGGTGATGGGTGATGGTTCCATAACTTTTGTAGACAAGTGTGTGCTTACCTTGAGTCCTGTGCAGGTCGAGTACATACTTGGGATTCCCATGGGGTCGAAGGAATTGCCGTGTGCGATTCCTGAGGATAAGTAGGTAGAACATAGCAGAAATTTGGAGAAGTTTGGAAAAAAGGAACACATTTCATTAGTAGCTGCTTTGGGGGCACTAATTCGACAGGATTAGGAAGGTAATGTGTTGCCGCTCTCGGATGACAAAAAGGCTGATTTCAAGATAGGGTTTCTCATAGCAGCTCTGGGGTACTTATTTTGTGCTACGGAAAACACAAGCTATCTTGGGGTGAAGCTTGTACCGTCGTTATTGGTTTACGATGAAGCGGATGAGTATGACTGGTGCACTTATGTATTTAACTGGATGGTTGTATCAGTCAGGAGTTTCCAAAAGAAATTTGCTCGTGATGGATATGTTGTAGGTTATGGGGGTTGTATCCGTTTTTTGTTAGTGAGTAAAATTGGGTATTTGCCACTGTAGACCAAAGGCTATTTGAGTAATCTTATTAAATTTTCCTATTGTCCATTTTTTGTAGATTTTTTTTATCTAAATCACCTCATTCGCGTCCCAATGAGGTGGGGTGTGAGACCAAGACTGGAGGCTTGGTCCGAACAAAAGAGCAATAAGGCGGTTGGCAATGACAAAAAAGAATCTAGGGATTTCGGAAAATTGCGGGTTAGTATTAGTTTGACTTTCATATGATGGGAATACATCCCTGCCGAAGCTGTTGAGTTTGATTCTTTTTCAGTCTCTGGATGTAGCGTATGGGGAGCCGCATTCGTTGACTCCTCCGGAGGGTCCAAAGAAAAGGGTGGAAAGCGTAGATGTGCAACAGACTACGCAGGAGGTAGACGCGGAAAAAATTACGCAGCAGGTATAATGCAAGTCAATGATAGTTTCATATGTAGCTATGTAATTTATATAAAATAAGTGACAAGTGGTATGACAGTTATTTATATTTTGTATTTATGCTTTCCTAAAGGTGTTGGATAGAATTACTCCGAAGGTGGTGGCTGTGATAGATTTGAAATTAGCTGACGTTATGAAATCAATGCACAAGCTGATGTCGCAGTGTGTTGACATAGCTAATGCCCGGAGAGTGAGTAGGGGGGAGCCAATGGAGAGGGGTAAGCAAACGGAGAAGGATGTTGTTGTGCATGAAGAGGAGGCTTTGGGAATTTGTTCGTTGGGGATGGAACAACTGGAAGAAGGTGCAAACGGAGTTGGTAGGGAAGAGGCTCATGCTGATGCAACTTCCAGTGGCGATGACCTGGACTGTGTGGTTTGAAATATATCGGTTGCTCCACTATTTGCAGAGGCTGGGGGTGTGGCCAAGTTGGTTGGGGATGAATCCAAGGTGGTTGGGGCTGATGAAGGTGTTCGGTCAGAGTTACATGGCTACTTTTCTGATCATGAATTGGAAGATGAGAACACGGAGCCTAGACCTGAAATAGTTGTGGGCTTGCTTGGGACGAGGGGAACTACTGTCTTGGTTGATGCTCGACGCAGTTTGGCAAATTCATCTTCATCTGATGAGGGAGATGAGTCTGCTTGGAAGGCGGTCGGAACTGCTGATAAGAGGGTGGTGAAACCTACCGAGGCTGCCTTGTCAGCCATGTTCACCAATGTATCAAAGACCCGTCGCCATACAACGGTCGAGACACGTCTGCTGCAGTTTGTAAAGCGGTGGAAGGACGTGAAGGATCCACTTAGTTAATTCAGAAACGTGTAAATGAGTGTGAAAAGTCTTTTTTGTGCATGCCTTTTGGAAAATGTTGGTTTTAATTGTAATTTCTAATATGTTTATGTGTGTACTTGGTGTTATGTTGTGATGGTTCACCTCATAGCCCTGGTATGGTGATGATAAAGTGTGACCACATGGAAGCCAACCAGAGGGATTGCTATGAAGTGGTGCACCATAAATCGCGGGTTTCCACTGATTACGTTAGAATGGCCAGTGTACTATACACCAAACAATGGGCCACCAAAGACTTTTGGAACAAAAGCAAGCGTATTTTGCTTGACCCAAGCTTCTCGATAAGTGGTTCGTGGTTCATTTCACCTCTGGGGTGTCACATTAACGTCCACAAATGATGATGGTCATACTTGTTGTTTTTTTTGTCTAGATCGTAGAATCGACTATTGTTGAACGAAGGAAAAGAAGAGCATATTTGTAACAATTATGCCAAATTTCTCCTGAGCTTTAACCTGTCGCAGATTCGAGCAGTCAGCTACTTATTCACATAGTTCAATACTGTAGCTTTAAATGTGTTTAACGGATATGCTGTAAATTATGCTTATGGCATTGACATTGTCAATTTACCAGGACTTTGTCCCAGTGCTCGAAGTTCCCAAAGATTCCCTCGACGAGTCGCATTGGTGGTGCTTAGCATTACACATGAAGGCTCAACAGTTGTGGTACTAATACTAATCACTTTCATTGTAAACAAACATGGTATTTATTGGGACATGTTAGAGGTATCGACGTCCTTTTCCGACTGTCTGACCCAGTATGGAAGGCTGGTCAGCTACATCCTTGGACCAAATGCACTGTTGAGATCTTAAAGCTAAAGGATAAGTAAGAGCACTTGTTTCCTTGTTTGCTTACTGTGCCAATGACTATCAGCCTAGCTTTAAGGTCAGAAGAACGTATCTTCAACTTTCGTATTGATTGTAGTCCTCCAATATGCAGCTCATACTGTGGTGTTCTTATGCTGGCGTGTGTTAAGTTCTTTGCCAGAAGATTCACCACGAGGTTCAGTGTTGTAAGTGGTGTATATATTTGTGTTTTGTGTGAAGATCTCTGGAATGGTTGGCTAAAGTGTTTGTTTTGTTCTTACATTTACAGGGGAAGATTCCTATTGCTCGGGCAAATCTGTTCTTGGACGACGTGCAGTGTAAAGTGAACGAATTGAAAGATTGTCTTGGAGATGTGATTCCAGGTTCTAGGAAAACAACGCGAAAACTGTGATGTGTTGGTGTTAGTGGCTGGATAATGGTGTAATTATTTCCTGGGGTTGAAGTGTGGGACTGTGGTGTTTCTGAGTACTGTCTTTTGAACATTTGTTTTCTGATACTGGTGGAATGTAAATGACAATCTTCCAATTGCCAAACGTTGCAAGTGACACTAGTGGAATGTGAATGATAATCTTACAATTTAGTTCATAGTAGAATAGTAGAAGTGCCATTTGTCTTCGCAATGGTACATTAAATTGGTGTGCGTTGTATCATTTATCTGGTTTTGTTTAGGTATAATTAAAAGTACTAAACGTGCCACTATGATTGCAGTTGTGCATGATCACTTCATGTAAACAGTGTAGGTGCGTCGTAGGTGCACACGATGTAGGGCTTATTATTCATGTACACAGCACGACATAGTTACGTAATATGTAAAGTATAAAGCTTAAGTTTTCGACAATTAAATGTACCACTATCACAGTTCAGTGGAATATTTAAGGTTCCCCCTACTCGTAATAACTTTAGACCTAATACATGCATTAAAAAAACAATCAAGGCTCAAACAATCAAGGCTCAAACAATCAAGGCTCATGCCATAAAAGAACATATTGAAGGCGTAGTCGAACATAGTTAAGGCATAACCAAAACAGAGTGTTAGGCAATACAGAAAAATAGTGAAAAATAGTTTAGGGGAAAGGCAAATAAAGCTACAGCTCAGAAAGACACAGAGCATTAAGGAGAATTTGATCCTTGCTTCGTCATAGGTCTTTTCCAAATCCCCAGTGGTGGATGGTGATTAGGGGATTTTTATCCACCAATCAGCATCCGACACGTGGGCCAGCCAGGTTTCGCCACGTGTCCTTCATGTAGGCCAATAGGAGCCTGCCACGTGTCATCAAGAGATTCGTCCTCCTTGGACCAATTGCAATGTGACACGTGTCCACCCATGCCAAATGGGAAAACCGGCCAACAAGGCCCAATCATTGTGGGAGGCCTAGTCAGCCTTAGGTTTAACCTAAATCTAGTACTGGCACGCATCACAAGGCATATAAATATGCCCATTAATCCTCATTAAGGGATAGGACGCACATTTAACACTCTCACCTAGAGAGACCCAATTACTTTTATTTCCGCATTAATTACTCCTTAATCAAGTACTAACTTGACCGTCGGAGGCGGATCTCCAATCGTCCGGAGCATCAGTTTGTTTTGCAGGTACAGGCGTCCAGTTCCAGTCACAGAATTGTAACTGTCCCGCAGGACATCAGAAAACCCCGAAACATTTTGGCGCCGTCTGTGGGGAAAGTACTTTTGAGATGGCATCCACGTCTGTACCGACTCCTGAAGAGAGGCGTCCCCTAGACGACCCTGAAGTTCAGTCGGACCATGATACTGAGGAAGAATTTGAAGTTGAAGCTCACACAGCTTCAGACGGGACCCTAAGGGCCCGACGCACCCGTCATACCGAAAGGAGAGAACGGGAAGATCTTTAAACTGGACTCAGTGATCCAGCCGGCGCACCGCCTGTTCAGCAGCAGCCGGTTGATGGGTCTGCTCCCATTACAAGAAACGAACTCATGACCTTCATGAGGGGATTCAAGGGAGAGATTCAAGAGTTGCTCAACAAGAAGCCGCCTGCTCTGGCCAAGGAGCAGTCGGCTAAGAAACCTTCCTCTTCAGGGAAGAGGAAGCCTGTTCAAGGGCGAGAGGCGACCCCTCATCCTAACTCTAGGAAGTGGGAGCCGCATGTCCTTGATTTCAAAAAGTACCGCTTTCCTACTCCAGGAAAGAGGAAACCTGTTCGTCATATTCAGGCGGACGGGTCGAAGAAAACATACACAGATGCTCGGCTATTGCTAGAGCGGAAGAAGAATGACCGATTGTTAGAGTCGGCCTCTACTTTAGACTTCCAAGACAGTCTACACAATACCTCGATAAGGTATACTCAGTCGCATCATGAGAGTCAGTCAGGCGGTACCTCCCGTCAGTCCGGCTTTCTTAGTGACCAGGCGGTACCAAACTTACCATTTGTACCGCAACAACAATATTTTTTGCAGCCACCTCTGTTTGGAGGGCATGCAGCAAAGAATGTCCAACCTATGGACTGGCAGCTACGGTTGCTTAGACTTGGGGAACAGCCGTCGGCCTTCTCCAAGGAAATTACTGAAGCCGCTCAGCCGACCAAAGTGAAAAATGTATTAGTAGGCGCCTATGACGGCACTACTAACCCAGAAGACCATTTGATGGCATTCACCAACCTGATGTACCTTCAAGGGTTGGATGATCCCACTTGGTGCAAGTGTTTTCCAGCGACTCTCAAAGGAATCGCACAACAATGGTTCGGAAACCTGCCGACTGGTTGTGTGAATAACTTCAGGACGCTTGCTTACTTATTCACCTCCAACTTTGCCATGAACATACCTGCGAAGAAGACGACCCTTGATTTAGGAACGATTCAGCAGGGTGAGAAGGAGGGGCTTCGTTCTTACATCAGGCGGTTTAACCTGATGAGAATACAGATTCAAGGGTTACCGGATGAGGTAGCCTATACTGACTTTTTCAGAGGCCTCAAAGACGGGTCGACATTCAAATTTGATTTGGTTCGAAAGAGGGTGGCGACTCTTCAAGTGGCCTTGATTGAAGCGGAAGCCTATATACAGGCGACTGATCTTTGTAGTACGGGAAAACGGTCGGACGGGAAAAGGTTCAACAAAAGAGAAGGACGACAGAAACAGTCGTCGAACAAAGATGAGAAGAAGAGAAAAGAGGTTTGGGCGGCTGATTCCTCTAAACAGCCGACCCAAAAGAAGAGGAAAGAATTCAAACCATACTCCCCAAAGTATGCGTTTAACTAGGATAGCCAAGCTATCCTAATGGAAATCAAGGGACGGATCTCAATTGAGAATCCGGCCCCCATGAAGGGTTCTGCAAGCAACCGGAACCAAGAAAAATTCTGTGATTATCATGAAGATGTTGGTCATCACACCAACGAATGCATCAGTCTCATGCGGTATCTGGACCGCCTGGCTGAGCAAGGCGATCTTGACTCTTATGTCAAGAAATCTACGGGGAACACTACCTCGAAAAAGCAGTCGGCCAAAAAGAGTCAACAGGCCGACAGCTCTGATAAAGATGATGCAGTCGTCTACACCATTGCAGGTGGCTTCTCAGGAGGCGGCCCCACTATTAGGGGCAACAAAGACAATATCAGGCGGCTAGACGTAAATTCCGTTCACCAAGAACGGCCCTCCAAATATTCATTTCCTGAGATTGTCATCACTGAAGAAGATCTAGGAGGGGTAAGGGGGCCGCATGACGACCCTATCGTTATTGAATGTAAAGTGGCCAACCAGAGAGTTGGCCGAATCCTTATAGATACCGGAAGCTCCTCAGATCTTATCAGTAGCAAATGTCTGTCAAAACTCAAATATCAGACTGATTGCATACATCCGGCATCCCACCCTTTAGTAGGGTTTGGAGGAGGAGTCGTCCACCCAGTGGGACGAGTAGATTTACCCATCCGCCTGGGTGAAAAAGGGGAAGGACGACACATGGTAGTCCGGTTCCTGGTAGTAGAAGAACTCTCGGCCTACAACATGATTCTGGGACGACCAACCCTGAATAATTCCAAGGCTGTTATAATCCCATCTCTTATGTTGCTTAAGTTTGAGAGGGATGATGGAATAGTCGGGTCCCTAAGGGGAGATCAGAGGATGGCCCGAGAGTGCTATCTCTCGGATATCAAGCCCACTGTTATGGCCGCTGGGTCAAGTGGTGGAAAAACAGACCTTGACAATGTCAAGGAGAGTGCGCCTGTTCAAGAAGCAGGCGACAAGAAGAGAAAGGAAGCCCAGACGGGGGCCGCAAGAAAAGACAGAAAATAGCAATCATTGGCAGAGGAGCGGTCGGATGAATTCCGCCCTCAGCCGGCTGGTGAACATACGGACCTGATCTTAGACGACTCACGTCCTGACCGAACAGTCAAAATTGGGACGACTGCTCTGAGAGTCCTGGGTGACGACTTTCACAAACTATTGAAAGAATACAAGGACATCTTTGCATTCGAAGTCCACGAAATGCCAAGCATTAGTCCTGACCTGGCGGTACATAAACTGGCTGTGGATCCGAAAAAGAAGCTGGTAAGGCAGAAGAAGTGGAACCATGGCGAAGAAAGAAGTCAGGCGTCAGCCGCCGAAGTTAAAAAATTACTTGATGCAGGGTTCATTCGGCAATGTTACTTCCCAGACTGGGTTGCAAATGTGGTGCTTGTTAAAAAGCCGAATGGCACCTGGCGAATGTGTGTAGACTACACAGACTTAAACAAGGTGTGCCCCAAAGACAGTTACCCTCTGCCTAAAATTGATAACCTGGTCGACTCATTAGCCGGCCATGCTTTGATGAGCTTTATGGACGCCTACTCTGGTTTCCATCAAATTCCTTTACGGAAGAAAGATCAGGAGAAGACGGCCTTCGTCACTGATCAAGGGTTATACTGTTACACGGTCATGCCGTTTGGTCTTAAGAATGCCCCGGCCACCTTCCAGCGAATGATAAACACTGTGTTCTTTGATCAGATTGGGAGAAACGTCGAGGCATACATTGATGATATGATTGTCAAGTCTAAGCTTCAGATAGATCATCTGTCGGACCTCCGAGAAACTTTCGCCACACTCAGGCAGCACCATGTCATGCTCAATCCCAAGAAATGTGTATTTGGAGTTGAGTCTGAGAAATTTCTCGGATTCCTTATCAATCAGAGAGGAATAGAGGCGAACCATGAGAAGGTGCAGGCGGTCATCGACCTGCAGTCGCCTCGTACCGTCCGAGAGGTTCAGAAGTGAACAGGTTGTCTGGCGGCCTTGGGAAGATTTCTAAGCCAATCAGGCGACAAATGCTTATACTTCTTCCAGGCCATTAAGAAGAAGGCAAGGTTTGAATGGGGGCCGGATGCTGAGGCGGCCTTCCAGAAATTGAAAGTTCACTTGCATTCCTTGCCGAGGCTAGTCAGCCCTTTGCCCAAAGAAGTACTCTACATGTACCTGGCCGTCTCTGATCATGCGTTAAGCGCTGTTCTTCTTGCTGAAAGAGACGGCTGTCAGCTCCTGGTCTACTTTGTCAGTCATGTACTGAAAAATGCCGAGTTGAGGTATCCCTTAGTGGAGAAATTTGGTCTTGCACTCTTCATGGCTGTTAAAAAATTGAAGCCCTACTTTTTGGCACATGCAGTCGTCGTGTATACAGATCAACCTATCAAGCGGCCACTGACCACCATGGAGTCGTCAGGCCGGATGATCAAATGGGCCATAGAAATACAAAGCCTCGAAGTTACTTTCGAGCGTAGAAAAGCAGTGAAGGGGCAAGCCTTTGCTGACTTTATTGTTGAGATGACTCGTCCCCCTGATTCTCGAGATCCAGACCAAGTCTGGAAGGTATATGTGGACGGAAGCTCTACTTCAAGTGGTTGTGGAGCAGGCGTCATATGTCAGTCGCCAGAGGGCGACAGATACGAGTATGCTCTACGCTTCAGTTTTTAGGCCTCAAACAATGAGGCAGAATATGAAGCTTTACTAGCCAGAATCCGCATGTGCAAGGCGGCAGGGGCACGAAAGATAGACGCCTGTTCCGATTCACAATTGATAGTGAGTCAGTATAGTGGCGAATACGAAGCAACCCATCCGGCCATGATCAAGTATTTACAGGCGGTACGACAAGCAGTCGGATCCCTTAAAGATTTTCTTTTGACTCAAGCGCCAAGATCAGAAAACAACCAGGCGGATGCACTTTCAAAATTAGCATCATCCGCCTCTTGTGATACTCCTCGAACTGTTTTTTGGGAAGTAATGGAGAAGAGAAGCATCGAGGAAGACCCTATTGGAATCCTAGACATAAGCTCAACCTGGATGGATCCAATCAGGGCATATCTGACATACGGTACCCTGCCGGATGATCATCACCAGGCGGCTGCGCTGAAAAAACGGGCAGCCAGTTTTGAAATGATAAGGGGAGAACTTCACAAAAGAGGGTACCTTCAACCCTACTTAAAGTGTGTTACTCCAGAAAAGGGACGAGAGATACTAGACGATCTTCACTCTGGTTACTGCGCTTCCCATATAGGCGGTAGGTCGCTTGCTCAACGGACAAGGCGGCAGGGCTACTTTTAGCCTACTTTAGAAGCAGATGCAATGGAGATGGTGAAAAAATGTGACAAATGCCAAAGGTTTGGCAAACTAATTCACCGTCCGGCTACTGACCTCACTATCATTCATAGCCCACTACCGTTTGCTAAGTGGGGCATTGATATTCTGGGTCCCTATACGCCTGCTACAAGCGAAAGGAGGTACATACTTGTTGCAGTCGGCTACTTCACTACATGGGTGGAGGCGGAGGCTGTAAAGGGAATCAAGACGAAGGATGTAATTTCATTCATCTGGAAAAATGTCATCACTCGGTTCGGGGTTCCCATGTCTATGGTTTTTGATAATGGTCCCCAATTTGAGACGTCTGTTCTCAAAAGCTGGTTGGGTGACCAAGGAATTTCACACCACTTTGCATTAGTCGGCCGTCCACAAGCAAACGGCCAGGTAGAAGCCTTTAATAAAATCATCTCAGACAGTCTTAAGAAAAATATTGAACGAGCAGGCGGCCTATGGGCGGATGAATTACCACATGTTCTCTGGGCCATTAGGACGACTGAAAAAGGGGCAACTGGAGAAACTCCATTCCTCCTAACTTATGGTGCGGAAGCTGTTCTTCCAATTGAACACTACGAGCCGGCTCTTCGAGTAATGCTATATGACGAAGAGGCAAACTGGGAAGCCATGCGCCTGGCATTAGACTCACTCCCAGAAAGGAGGGGCAATGCTGTCTTGCGCCATGAAATTTACCGCCTGAGAATGACCAAATCATACAACAAAAAAGTACACAGGCGTCCACTCAAAGTGGGGGACTTTGTACTTAGAAAAATGGAAGCTGTTGGTAGGGCTAATGAGTCTGGCAAATTAACTCCCAACTGGGAAGGACCCTACCGAATCTATGAAGAGGTCAGGGACGGTACCTACCGTCTGGAAACACCAGACGGCCAACCGTTGCCTCGAACCTGGAATGTAGATAATCTTAAGAAATATTTCTTTTGAATGATGTAAATAGTCGAGGGCTACTTAATAAAAGTTTGCTGTTTCATTCAATTTTGTATTAAGAGGGGCATGCCTACTGACAAACAGTCGGCTACTCTCCATGTTTAATTTTCATTCTTACTTAAGAGGGGCACGCCGCTTGTTCCAAACAACCGGCTACTCTCCCATAACACAGTTCACCAAGAACTATCAAAGGCTCATGGCTGAAATGATCAGACCAGGCGCCAAGCCAATTGATCCAAATATAAGTTTAATTCGACCTGTCCCAACATTATAGCAGGCGTCCGACGGCATCCATCCGGATGAAATTCGTCGCAGAGAGCAGCTCCCTTTTGGGTGGAACATTGTTCTATAAAATCATTACACGGCACCTATACGACTGTCTAACCAAGACAACCACGAAGCCGTTTCCCGGACAAGGATACCTCTCACTTAAGTGACTAATCAGGTCAAACAAGTGTTCGGAGTAACCATCCGTGTCAACCAACCGACTGAACTACTTGGGATAAGAACAGTCGGTATCTTATGAGTTAATAGCCAACAAACATTGGCGAATAAAGGGGAACAACCGGTACCCACCGCTTGAAACCTCTACTACTCAGTCACTCGGCGACTAGGTAACAATCATGTTTACTTTGTCACTCCTTAAAAATTTAGTATGAAACTAAAACGGTGTTCATACAGCGCCTGTTCACACTAGATTAAATGTGGCGGGGAACAGTCAGCCTGGACCGACTAGAGTCTCTAGCTTAAAAAAAAAACAACAAACAAGGCAGGTAGGAAACCACCTTCCTACTTGGTTGAAGGGGATCCAGTCTTTAAAGTGGCCGACTGATCGCTTAGCCTGGAAACTGAAAACCAGTCGTCCAGGGGCATAGGTGGCGTGACTAACTACCTCGTACCTGTCCGCAACTATCGGCCATACAAAACAGTCGGTATAGTATGCAATTGGATATCAGAGTTCCGATACTTAGCAAAGTCGAAACAAATTCAAAACGAAACAAATTCGAAACATTTTGGCAAAAAGGCGACCTAAAATAATGGTCGCCTGAGTTATATTAACAGCCGGCCAGAAGGACCGGCATAAATATTCATACCCCCGGCCCCTTGGCCGGGTAAAAGATACAAAAAGAAGTCGGTCATTAAGACCGGCAAGATATTCAAAACCCCGACCCCCTGGCCGGGTAAACAGAAACAAACGGCACGCAGGCCGTAAAAAGTAGACATAAAGCTTAAGAAGGGGGCAGATCTTCAATAATAGCAGCTGCCGCCTGGTCAGCACTCTTTTTGCTGGACTCGGCTTCAGCTACATCCTTCTTCGATGCATCCACCCCAAGCGGCACAAGCGCCACTACCGGCTCCTCCTCCTCCAACGCCTCGTCCTCAGCAGCCGCCAGGATCTCTTGATTATATCTATCAGAACACTGGCGGTACGTTTTTTTCCCATGAGAAAAAGTCGGCATTGGGGAAGAGGCGGCCCCAGGTCAGGCGCTGGATCTGAGTAGAGTCTTCCATCATCTCTCGGACAGCTCCTTCTTTTCTTGCTCGGCCTTTGCCGAGAGCTCCTGAGTAAGACTCTTCTCCTGGGTCACTAGGCGTTCCTTAACGTGTGCCAAGGATTTCTCCAAGGTGTCGTATGAGGACATTTTTTGGTGAAGAGGTCTGAGCTCGGCCTTGAGATTGTTGTTGGTCGCCTCCAGCTCATTATTTTTCTTCTAGGCCGCCTCCAACTGAGCCCGGATAGCAGAAGTAGCCTGCGCCTGATAATAAAGAATATCAGTTGTCAAAATCTCATTTTGGGCAATTTGAAACATTGCCTTATCACAGTCAGAGGTGGCCATAGCTTTTGCAGCCTTTACCTCTTTGTTCTTCCTGTCAAGCGGCTTGGGAAGGCCGTTCACTCGGAGCAGGGCCTAAGTAAAAGGGAACAGGCGTCAGTTTTCAAACAAAAAACAGGCGTCCTGGAATTTAAATAACCAAAAATATGCTAAGTATACCTCAGCAAGGACCCCTGCAATCCCGTCTAGGTCAAGGGTGCCGACACCCCTGACCGCCTCCCTCTCAGCCAGAGGGACTGCTTTGATTATAGACTTGGCCACCTCGACCAAGTCTGGCTCCTGAGGGCCGGCTGCATCAAGCATAAACAAACGGGTTAGACCTAGTAAAGAAGGGAGCAAGTCTAAATTCACAAGGATAGCTTCATACTTTTAGGCGGCCTGATTGGAGTTTTAGAAGGAGTGGACGGCTGTTTCTCAGCCGCCGCATGTTTCCTGGCATTACCAGGAGAGTTCGCAACAGTCTTCCTCCGGGTCTTGGAGTCCGGCTATTGGGAAGAAGAGGTTCTAGGAGTGCCCGTCTGAAAAAAAAAAAAAAAAAAAAAAAAAAAAACAGAGTGAAAGGTTCGGAGCTCACCAAGGGCACCCCCTTGTTGGGGGAGTCGGTTGAGGATTGTTGCATAATAGAGGCTCGCCACATGGCCGCCGCAGTCTTGGAAGCGGTGATCTTGCTCATGGCGTCCGCTACAAAGACAAGATACCAAGTTAATAAAAAGATAAACGGTAACTCATGGCAAAAAAGAGTATTCGACAGGCCACCTCTTGAACACCGACTGCTAAGGCCACATGCGGCCAGAAAGTACTCGTCATAGAGCCATTTGAAGCTCGGGATGCAGTGCAGGGGTACTTGCTCTCGTACCCCTGTAATAGAGTCGACCCTCGACTCTACTTTAAAGAGTCCTTTATCCAGGATCTCTTTCTTGGCTTTGGGGGGAACAGGCGGCATGCTGCGGCCGCCTGCAAGAAGAGGCGGATTCCTGTTCCACCTGTTGAAGCGCTTGTTCAGCTTTGTGTCTGAACTTTCAATGATAAGGAAGGTGCTTCGCCAATCCTTCCACTTGTTTGCTTTACCTCTTGTCATGAGGTAGCCTCTGTGGCTCGTCAATTGATACCAGCCGGTACCGCCTGCCTTAGGGGTCCGGCTGAGGTAGTTCATGTGGGCGAAAGCCTCGAAGTTTGGCTCCACTCCGTGTAGTTCGCACCCGGCCACATAGCCGAGTACGTTGACCCAGGAGTTTGGGGCTAACTGCCATAACCCAACCTCATATCCATCCAAGATCCGCTGAATAGCCGGATGTAGTGGGAAGCGCAGCCCAGCCCTGATGGCCGCCTCGTAGCAGCCAAAGCAGGCGCTATCATAACTAGTACCAGCCGGCCAGACGACTGTGTCTTGTGGATCCGGCACGAAAACTAAAAAGCCGGGGCCCATTGTGTGGTTCGCAATAAAGCTCCCCACTCTCTCTTGCATGGCCGTAATCCGGCCCCGTGGGACAGTGCAGTAGTAAGGGGTATTTTGCTCTTGGTAAGAGGCGGATGGCTCCGCCCAATTGTCCCTCTTCTCAACTGCGTGAGAAAGCCTCGCCTCTTGTAGGCGGTTGTTTTTCTCTTCCGTGTCCAGAGAAGCATGACCAGAAGAGCTAGACTCGGATTCGTCCTCTGACGAGTCCGAAGAGGACGACTCCTCCCCTCTCCCAGAGGGGCCCGCCTTTTGTCCTTCAAAAGGAGTAGGAGAGAATGTAGACATGTCAACTGTACAATGGGAAGGGGTCACCTTGACCCCTCCCTCAGAACTGTCGGCTGTCAAGCCGCCTTGGTTCATTTCCACGTCTGGCGCCTGGTCAGATGTTCTGCATAGACACAGAGACAGTTGGATTTTGCATAAAGGTCAAAGATGGGTCCGGAAAAGGGCAGGCGGCACCCCTAGTCCTAGATTCAGCCGTCCCCGGTGACCGGCTGATCACTAACCTAGGTCGTGTCGTGTGCTTCCGTGGTGCCATTTCAAAAACGAATAAAATAAAGAGAAAATTAAGAGTAAGAGAACCGACGGTTACCTGAACGAGTGAAGTTGACGGAGTTTTGAAAATCTTGAGTAGCCGGCTTGTAAGAGCAGGCGGTAGGCACAAAGAGTCCGGAAGGTCAGAGAAAGTTCAGGGGTCCGAATGTTCTCTCTAAAAAGTTCTCAAGTGTGAAAATGACTGAAGCCAACACACCCTTATATAGGCAAAGTTAGAAGGCGAAGGGTCACTTCCAAAATTCAAAATTTGGGCGGGAGAATCTCTCGGCCTTTCACTGAGTGACACCTGTAGCAGGCCGTCGCCTATCACGGTGCGACACCTGTCACAGGTAACACGTGACCAGTCACGTGCCATCTGTGAGGGGCAAATGATTAGGGGATTTTTATCCACCAATCACCATCCGACACGTGGGCCACCCAGGTTTCGCCACGTGTCCTTCATGTAGGCCAATAGGAGCCTGCCACGTGTCATCAAGAGATTCGTCCTCCTTGGACCAATTACAATGTGACACGTGTCCACCCATGCCAAATGGGAAAACCGGCCAACAAGGCCCAATCATTGTGGGAGGCCCAGTCAGCCTTAGGTTTAACCTAAACCTAGTATTGGCACACATCCCAAGGCATATAAATATGCCCATTAATCCTCATTAAGGGAGAGGAAGCACATTTAACACTCTCACCTAGAGAGACTCAATTACTTTTATTTCCGCATTAATTACTCCTTAATCAAGTACTAACTTGACCGTCGGAGGCGGATCTCCAATCGTCCGGAGCATCCGTTTGTTTTGCAGGTACAGGCGTCCAGTTCCAGTCTCAGAATTGTAACTCTCCCGCAGGACATCAGAAAACCCCGAAACAGATGGAGCCATCAGAAGCCAAACCAGTATAGAAGTAGTAACTACCTGGCTCTGCCTCCTCGTCCAAGCTGAACGGGTCATTGTTCAATTGAACTTGTTGCGGAGGCCATGATGGTGGTTGTGGTGGAGCCTGTAATTGCAAACAACACTTAACTAAATAGCTTACATTGTACTAACTTACACTCAAAACAATATTATAAGTCAAACAAATTACCTGGAAAAAACCATCAACAACCAACCCATTCGCCTTACTAAATATGTGGAAGAAATTTCCCCTTAGCATATTTCCCCTTGACTGTGGACCACATATCTCTGCTTCATATTCACCTGGGAGGCTACAAACAACGAGATTGTTCGCCTCATGTTTTCCAACGCGAACTTCCAAAATGATGACCAAGATCGGGTTAATTTTTCGTGTAGGGCCACGAAGTGTTCTGTAAAGGAGGGCCTTGTGCACCCTCGAGCGTTCCAAATTAGAATAAGAGACCCTCGATCGACTACGCCATACTCTTCGGTGGTTGAGGCAATATGCTCTCCTTTATAGCTAACATGGTGGTACCGTTTACGAATGGGCCAGTGATGGTTAAGCTTGGGATTAGTGGTACAACCTTCAACCAGGAACCTTAGGTGGGTGTTAGAAGTATCGACCGTCATGAGGTGGAGGGTATTCATGAAAGACCCAACAAATATGTGGCGCCAAAGCGTGGGGAAACTTTAACCAACTATGGAGTCGGTGTTAAGATTGGGCTTCAAGTCAATTGCCTCCTGTATCTCAGGTGGTACTGTGAAAGGGGACGGCGAGGAATAGAACCTCTCTATGAGCCAATACAGCATGACACAAGCTCCCTCGTCGTAGCAACCCACCGAGTCCTCTAAGACAGGAAGGTGTCCCGACATCGCCCTACCATCTTGTAACAACATGCCATTAGTTTTGCAGCACATTGATTGGAGGATATGTGCTCTAATGGACTGCACAAGATGGTATATACCATTATAAAAGTCGTAGGCGTTGCTAAAATACTTTACTAAATTCAGGTTTATTTTGTACCACCCGTAATACAGTGGTTCTCTTAAATATTTATTTTGTCCCACCCTGCTATAGTGGTACCCTAGTTATCTATATAATTTAACAGTTGATATCAATAAAGGACATGGACGACCTAGACACCGAATTCCAGCAGATGGACGTATATGTTTTAAAAGTTATTGAACTCGTTGATGAGGTAAGTATCCCGGGGGTTGCGATTATGTAGTTTAAGGGTACAAAAAGGAATTTCCATAAGAGTCTAAGACACGTGTGAAACCCTCTATGAACGATAATAGTGATACGAACAAATGTGAGTTAAAATTGTCCTCTTACGAGTGGACTGTAGCATTCCTACACTGAAGTATTCCTACATACTATGTGAGTTAGTTTTACTGAACCATTCCTACATACTATGTGAGTTAGTTGTTCGAGTTACCACTGTCGTTCAATAGTTTTTAAAAGTGTTGTTCTGTCAAGAGGTTGTGATTTACAAATAAAAAATATACTATGACTTAGTCATTAGTAACTAGTTATTAATAATCCATTTCTTATTCCAGTGGTTCATTTTATAAGCAGTTTTGTACCACCGCGACTTTAGTGGTACCCAAGTTGTCTTAGTGGTACCCTGGATCACATGACATGGTGTCCTTGAAACTTGACACGTTTGATTGGTAAAAAATGGTTTAACAACCTACATTAAGTCAAAGACAGAATTCAAGGACTTTGATATAGCCACCAAAGAGAACTCTAGTATTGATACAAGTAAGTGTTACGGCAAAAAATGGTATTAAACCCGCTCACTGTTGTTGAATAATTTCCAACAGGGCTCTACAGTCATCGTAAATATCCGAACTTTCTAATTTACAAATCACTATGATTCTAGTATACTATGACTTAGTTATTAGTAACTTGACTAGTAATTAGTTATTAGTAACTTGACTAGTTGGGTGATGTCAACATCCTCCTACGCAGGTATTTGTACCACCCTGAAGAAGAATAATCCATTTCTTTTTCCAGTGGTTCATTTTATGCGCAGTTTTGTACCACCGTGACTTTTAGTGGTACCCTAGATCACACGACACGGTGTCCTTGAAACTTGACACGTTTGATTGGTAAAAAATGGTTTAACAACCTACATTGAGTCAAAGACAGAATTCAAGGACTACGATATAGTCACCAAAGAGAACTCTAGTATTGATGCAAGTAAGTGTTACGGGAAAAAATGGTATTGAACAAGGCTCTACGGTCATTGTAAATATCCGAACGTTGTGATTTACAAGTCACTAAGATCCTAGTGTACTATGACTTACTTAGTAATTAGTTATTAGTAACTTGACTAGTTGGGTGATATCAACGTCCTCCTACGCAGGTATTTGTACCACCCTAAAGGAGAATAATTCATTTCTTTTTCCAGCGGTTCATTTTATAAGCAGTTTTGTACCACTGTGACTTTAGTGGTACCCAAGTTGTCTTAGTGGTACCCTGGATCACATGACATGGTGTCCTTGAAACTTGACACGTTTGATTGGTAAAAAACGGTTTAACAACCTACATTGAGTCAAAGACAGAATTCAAGGACTGCGATGTAGTAACAGAAGAGAACTCTAGTATTGATGCAAGTAAGTGTTACGGCAAAAACTGGTATTGAACCCGCTTGCTGTCGTTGAATAGTTTCCAACAGTGGCTCTACGGTCATCGTAAATATCCGAACGTTCTGAATTACAAATCACTAAGATTCTAGTGTACTATGACTTAATTATTAGTAACTTGACTAGTTGGGTGATGTCAATGTCCTCCTACGCAGGTATTTGTACCACCCTTATGTCACTGAAGAGAACAACTCTAGTTACAGAAAGGGGTTGCGATTACGACGTTGTTAGTTAATGAAGGTTATTTGTCCGAATTAGAAAATTATTCACTTTTTATTGTCCCATACATACCTAAAATTGCAAATTCTACTCTTATAACACAAACAGAAAATCACACAAAGCTTAAGCATATTTTAGTGGTACATTTATTGCTCAAGACATGTACCATTAATTATTATATGCATGCGTAACTGTGAAATGGTAGTTTCCATTATTATGCGCGCCGGATTTCTAAATCTCCCCCACTAAATCATCATATGCGCTTAACATTGACATTGATTAACCACCGTCATTATCACATCTCCCAACCCACTACATCCACTCCCATGTAGAATGTGAACCGTCACTTTATATTCTACTTATATGTCAAACTTTTTTTACAAAAAAACTCACTTCCTTCTATTCCAAAAAACAGAGGTCAAATTTCAAAAAAAATCGGAAAAAAGAAAAAATGGATGTAGAAGCGAAAAGGCAAAAAATTTCAACTTCTATGGTTGACATCCTTCCGTCAGAAGTGTCGGCGACCATTCTATGTTGCGTTTCTAAGTCATCTCCTGCTGATTTATTTCGGTGCAAATTAAGGTAGGCTTATACTTGCAATATGTACTTTGTTTCTCATCATATACACAGAGAATGTAATAATGTAATTTCTGCCATATAACTTGATAATAGTTGTAAGACCCTGCGACGGATAGCCGAAGAAAAAGGGGTCCTTTAACAAATTCACCTCCCTTGGATTGAAACACGAAGTTGGTCACACCGATAAGAGGCGGACACATTCTTCATGAAGTGCGTGCAGAATGAACATCCTGAAGCTCTACTTGAGTTTGGATTTGTACGTCTTCTTTCTCATTTCACCTCCCTTGGATTGAAACACGAAGTTGGTCACACCGACAAGAGGCGGACACATTCTTCATAAAGTGCGTACATAATGAACATCCTGAAGCTCTGCTTGAGTTTGGATTTGTACGTCTTCTTTCTCATTGCGTGCAGAATTTTTATTGTAGATTTCTAGTAACTGTTTTCTCGTTTCTCTTTACTATAGCGACAATACTTCAACACCCTGGTGGTAGACGAAGGATTGACGAGGTTGGAAAGAGCAACTGAGTTGCAGAATTCAGTGGCAGCGTATGTAGTAAGCCTCATATATATATACACTAGCGAAGAAGAAAAAGGTGTTAAGCTTTTGGAGAACACTATTAATAACATCGGATCTGCAGGGATAGTCCAGTGCAAAAGGAAGTTACGTGACATGGCGAGTTCAAATTGGATGCACAATCATATGGTTGTACATTATATGCCACAGCCGAAAATATTCTGCAAACAAAAACTACAACACGAGAAGAACTTATCCGGATGGGCTGGTCTTTATGACGACGATGCTAAAAGTACAATATCTTGTTTAACTTGTAAATGAATTAGGGAAATAAGCGTATTTTATACAATAGTACATGGTCTACTCACCAGTCTTGTGCGATGAATATGATCTGTATAATGACATTTCTTTTTTAAACTTGCAGATTATGATTTGTTAACTTTGTGTTTCGGTTGCACATAATGATATGTTTTACATTTCTTTTTTAAACTTGCACTCAAAATTGCTACTACACGTGCGATGTTAGTTAGCGGTTTTGTCTCATATTTATTTTTGTCATTAAAAAAAAAACAGCCAAATTAGGGTATGTGTTTAAGTTCCATCAATTATAGTCGTTGATTTACCACAATCACAATTGCTAAAAGGACAATTGCTACTACACGAGTGATGTTTGTTAACAATTTTGTCTCAGTTTTATTTTTTACATTAAAAAAAAAACAGCCATTTTAGGGTATGTGTTTAAGTTCCATCAATTATAGTCGTTGATTTACCACAATCACATTTGCATTACCAACACTACAGATACGATTTTCAAGTGGGTGTGTGAGATGTTTGAAAATATGGGTGTGGTAAAAGGACGATTTAAAATCATGAAGATTTGGCTAATGATTTAATTTAAATTAAAGTGATACTTGACGACACAATGACAATGACACACTTTCTGAGACGCAAGTATTTTTGACAATTTGACAATGACCTTACAATGCTAAAGTTCATGGGAAACATGCGTAATATTTGGACTAATGTACTACTTCACTATTTCGCAGTGAAATTGTAATATAATGTAGGAGGACATACAGTTTCTCCACTATTCCTCTCTTCTTAATTCCCCAAATTTTTCCCCCCATATAATTCGGAATTACAAAAAACGAAAATGTCTGAACCAAATATTCAAGCATTGTCACCTTCAATTCTTAATCCTTTATTCTCATACCCTCATCAATTTCAATCTCTCTCCCCTAACCCTTCTGTCTTTCTTCCTATTTATGGTTATACTCCGGGTTTCATTAATTTAATTACATATTAATCACATTTTATTGTCTGAAATTGCATAAGTATTACCCACTTGTCTTTTCTATGCAATTTTGATGGATTAATAGTGGCTTTTCAAAATATCTCTTTCTAACATTGCTTCGTTTATTGTGTTTTATAGAATTTTCAATTCTCATCAGACTTTTCTTTTTAAACCCCTTTCGTTGTCTTTTAAGTTCTCCGTTTTATTTGACATTTTTGTTTACGCAGCTTGTGGTTTCTCCAAATTATTAGAAATATTTTCCTCTTCTTCCTACGAACACCGAAACCATGGCTAACAACAGGGAAGTGAGTGAGTTGGAAGCACAGCTTGAAGTGTTGTACACTGAATTGGCTGAAATTCGTGCCTAGTGGAAGGTCAAGGGAGAAGAATTGGCTACAATTAGAGCAGCGCATATGCCAAAGCTACAAGAAGCAAAGGTTTTGTCGGCCCAATTGAAGCGGCTTCGACACCAGCGCATTGTAGAGCTTCAAGGGAAAGTTGATGAAATCCGTAGAAGTCGTTTGGGAGGTTATGGCGGAGATGGGGCGGTAGTTGAAAATGTGAAACCAGTTGAGAGGAATGTTGAGAAGATAATTGAATAGGACAAGGGTGGAAATGTGGCTAGGAATGTTGGTGTTCGAGGAGGTCATGTAGAACAGAGGGGTGAAGGTGGTGTTGAAGGAGGTCCTGGAGAACAGAATGAGGTTGGTGGTGTTGATGATGAGATGGAATGCATAATTAAATATAAGAAACACCACAGATATGCTCTGGTATTGTTTTTAACTTGCGTATGTGTAGGGTTTCGTAGTGACCCTCACTACGCGGAATAAAACCCCCCAGACCCGCCCCCATAATTAATGCAACTAATACAAGCAAAACATAATTAAAACATAATTAAGAGAAAGGATAAGAAATATACCCTCGACGCGTGCTTCGCTGTTACACCGAGCTCTTACTTCAACCTCGATAATGCGAGGCCTCCAACGGGATCGTACCCTCGAACCCAAACCGATCGTCCTAAGCCTCGAAGGTTAGTCAAGGCCCGAACAAAATATAAACTTAGAGTTTTATGAATTTCAAGGTATACTCAACAATGGAGTTTCCTTTACTTTTCCACTCAAGTGTGTTCTTTCCAAAATACCCAAACTTTGGTATTTATAGGGAAATGAACCCTTGATTTTCATTCCCCAACCAATGTGGGAGAATGAATAATATTGATAATTAATTTAATTCGAAATTAAATAAATAATCCAATCAATCACAATGCAACAAGTGTCAAGGGGAGAGAGAGAGTTAAGTGAGGACCAAGAGTAGGTGGGGGGGACCATTGCCTTGCTCCCCTAGGCATTGCCCAAGGGTTGGTCCCCACCCCTCACTAAACCGGCATCAAGGGGCTGCTGGGCTGGCAGCCAGCTAGCACGCCAGCTAGTAGTGCCAGCAAGCCCAGCCAGCTACCACCAGCCCAACCAGCACAAGCATGATGCGTGTGGCTGTGCTAGGCAGTGCCTACGCTGCTGCTGCTTGCTAGGCGCTGTGTGCTGCTAGCTAGGCGTTTCTGCCCAGGCATCGCACACGCACATGCACAGCCAGGCAAGCTGTTGCGTAGTGTTGCTGCATATCCCCTCCTCGCACACACTCGCATAGCCAGCATGCGTGCTGCTAGGGAGCCACGCATGCTGGGCAATGCCTCACCAGCCACACGCACAGCCTTGCTTGCTTGGTGCGATGCACACGCACATGGCTACGTTGCCTAGTATTGTGTTGTGTGCTGAGATGGTGCGATAGCCCTGGGCATGCACACGCATGCACACGCAAGTGCCTAGCACAACGATGGTGTTTTGCTTATGCGATGGCACACACGCACGCACACACGCCAGTGCCTAGCACTGTGATGGTGCTATGCTTGTGCGATGGCACACACGCTAGTGCCTAGCACTGCGATGGGCTTTGCGAAGGTGATGACATGCCATGCCATGCGAAGGCTGCGATGGGCTGCCTTGTGCGCCTAGCACACATGGTGCGCCTAGGATTGCGATGAGCTTGCCTAGCCTAGAACTTCACTTGGTTAGGCCAATGTGATGCTACGGCTATGTTCGTACTTGTTGCTTGTGATTTTGCGACGCTCGGTCTTGACGCTCTGGGCTCGATATCCGAAGTCTGTGTTCATTAAACTCCGACGACTCATTAAATCCTTCGATATTAATTCGTCGTCTCGGATCGGTTGTTAGATTGGGTTCGACCCGAAGGGTTCAGTTAAGATTAAGCTGTAATATTAATTATATCTTAATATTACTGATCGTAAGCGGCCTCCACCTAGGCCTTCCGATCACTTGACCTTACTGAAGAATTAGCTCTGTAATAATTCTGAACCCTCTATCAGAATAATACACTTGTTGGAGGGACACCATTCCTTTCAATCTCCCACTTGTCCTTCCGGACAAGTGTGCATACAGTGTATAACCCATTTCCTATGTCGCTTAATGTCTATTCGTGAACTATAAGGTAAGATTCATCATCATCCTTATTAGGTTCAGAAGTGTTTCTCGATCTCCGAGTTCAATTGTCAATAAGCAGATGATTTATAAAATCCATCTGAGCACGGCCATGCATTTTCATAGTCTCGCTCTTCAAGCGGCCTTGTAAATAACAAAGATATGTTCACTTTTGTTAATAAGGGGACATTCCCAGTCTTGCATTGTAAGTTTCTCTTACTAACAGGACCTAATCTCCTGAGTGTTCCCGTTATGATCCGTAGTTACGGCAAACGTTAGGCAACATCAAAGAGACTAGTACTCAAACAAGAAAATTTCACAATACTCATTGTCTAGGAAATAAGTTCCGATAGCTATAATAAGAAATGTACTTATGAAGTTTTAAATCTCTTAAAGTACTCTAATAGGTCGATCCAGTACAGTTTCGAAATGCAACCTGTGCAAATGATTTATGGCTATCATGTCCTTGCAGCACAAGAAACGGTGTTGTAAATCATACTACACACTAATCTCTGGTGGTCATCAATCGTCCATCAGTTAGATGACCTCGATTAGGGATAATTTTCGATTTAAATATTCAATGTTCACTTAATAGTTGTTTCTTTATCCAAGACATGGTCTTGATACCCTGTTTTGAATATTTCCATAAATCGAATGGACTCATTATTTAATTCTAACCACAATTAAATAGCAATGGAGTGAAAAATAATTTAGCATTAAAAATTAATTACTCCATTAATGAATGGTTTTAATACAGTTTCTTACATTAGAACATCAAGTTTAACTAAAACACATGTACAGGGAGTTTCAAAGCCAGTCTCCAACGTGCTTGATTCCCATTGCCTCAATGTGCTTGTTGTGTTTCACTTGAGGCAGAGGTTTAGTCAAAGGATCAGCCACATTATCATCCGTGCCGATCTTGCAAATTCTGATTTCACTTTCGGATTTCCATTCCCTTATCATGTGAAATCGCCTTTAGACATGTTTGACCTTCTGGTGTTCTCTTGGCTTCCTAGCCTGAGCGATAGCCCCTTTGTTGTCACAGTAGAGATCTTTTGGACCCTTGATGGTGGGTACAACACCAAGTTCACTAACGAACTTGCGAATCCAAACAGCCTCCTTAGTGGCTTCTAAAGCAGCCAAGTATTCGGCTTCAGTTGTAGAATCTGTAGTGGTGCTCTGCTTGGCACTCTTCCAGCTAAACGTTCCTCCATTCAGACAGAATATGTACCCTGACTATGACTTGAATTCGTCTCTGTCAGTTTGGAAGCTAGTGTAGGTGTAACCTTTAACAACCAAGTCTTTATGGCCACCATAAACCAGGAATTTATCCTTGTTCCTTTTCAGGTACTTCAGGATATTCTTGGCCGCAGTCTAGTGCGCCTCTCCTGGGTTTGATTGGTATCGGCTCATAGCGCTTAAAGCATACGATACATCTGGCCTGGTACATATCATGGCATAAATGATCGACCCAATTAGCGAAGCATATGGAATCTGATACATTCTCTCTCGCTCAACAGGTGTCTATGGACACTGTTTCATGCTGAGAGTTACGCCATGGGACATGGGTAGATGCCCTCTCTTGGCATTCTCCATGTGGAATCGTGCCAGTACCTTATCAATGTAATTACTCTGGCTTAATCCAATCATCCTTTTAGATCTATCCCTGTAGATCGTGATGCTCAATATGTATTGTGCCTCTCCTAAGTCCTTCATTAAAAAGCACTTTCCCAACCAGCCCTTTACGGACTCTAATAATTTTGTGATGTTTCCAATGAGCAGTATGTCAACGACATATAGGACTAGGAATGTGATGTCACTCCCACTGACCTTCTTGTATACACAAGATTCATCTGGATTTTTAATAAAACCAAACTTGTTGATGGCTTCATCAAACCGCAAATTCCAACTCTTGATGGCTTGCTATAGTCCATAAATGGACTTCTTAAGCTTGAAAACCTTTCCAGCGTTGCTTGGATCAACAAAACTTTCTGGCTGTGTCATATACACATTTTCTGGCTGGTATCAATTGACAAGCCACAGAGCCTACCTCATGACAAGAGGTAAAGCAAACAAGTGGAAGGACTGGCAAAGCACCTTCCTTATCATAGAGAATTCAGACACAGAGCTGAACAAGCGCTTCAACAGGTGGAACAGGAATCCGCCTCTTCTTGCAGGCGGCCGCAACATGCCTCCTGTTCCCCCCAAAGCTAAGAAAGAGATCCTGGATAAAGGACTCTTTAAAGTAGAGTCGAGGGTCGACTCTACTTCAGGGGTACGAGAGCAAGTACCCCTGCACTGCGTCCCGAGCTTCAAATTGCTCTATGACGAGTACTTTTTGGCCGTCTATGGCCTCAGCAGTCGGTGCTCAAGAGGTAGCCGGCCTGTCGAATACTCTGTTTTTCCATGCATTACTGTTATGACTTTTTATTAACTTTGCTATTTGTTTTTGCAGCGGACGCCATGAGCAAAATTACCGCCTCCAAGACTGCGGCGGCCATGTTGCGGGCCTCCATCATGCAACAGTCCTCAACCGACTCCCCCAACAAGGGGGCGCCCTTGGTGAGCTTCGAACCTTTCACTCTCTTTTTGGAGTTGGGTTTATGCATATACTGACCGAGTGTTTTTTCTTCTTTTTTTTTTTTTTTTTTTTAGACGGGCGCTCCAAGAACCTCTTCTTCCCAACAGCCGGACTCCAAGACCCGGAGGACGACTGTTGCGAGCTCTCCTGGTTCTTCCAGGAAACATGCGGCGGCTGAAAAACAGCCGGCCACTCCTTCTAAAACTCCAATCGGGCCGCCTAGAAGTATGAAGCTGTCTTTGTGAATTTAGACTTGCTCCCTTCTTTACTAGGTCTAACTCGTTTGTTTATGGTTGATGCAGCCGGCCCTCAGGAGCCTGACTTGGTCGAGGTGGCCAAGTCTATGATCAAGGTCGTTCCTCCAGCTGAAAGGGAGGCAGTCAGGGGTGTCGGCACCCTTGACCTAGACGAGATTGCAGGGGTCCTTGCTGAGCTATACTTAGCATATTTTTGGTTATTTAAATTCCAGGACGCCTGTTTTTTGTTTGAAAACTAACGCCTGTTCCCTTTTACTTAGGCCCTGCTCCGAGTGAACGGCCTTCGCAAGCCGCTTGACAGGAAGAACAAAGAGGTAAAAGCTGCAAAAGCTATGGCCGCCTCTGACTATGATAGGGCAATGTTTCAAATTGCCCAAAATGAGGTTCTGACAATTGACATTCTTTATTATCCGGCGCAAGCTACTTCTGCTATCCGAGCTCAGTTAGAGGCGGCCTAGAAGAAAAATAGCGAGCTGGAGGCGACCATCAACAATCTCAAGGCCGAGCTGAGACCTCTTCGCCAAAAAATGTCCTCATACGACACCTTGGAGAAATCCTTGGCGCACGTTAAGGAACGCCTGGTGACCCAGGAGAAGAGTCTTACTCAGGAGCTCTCGGAAAAGGCCGAGCAAGAGAAGAAAGAGCTGGTCCGGGAGATGATGGAAGACTCTGCTCAGATCCAGCGCATGACCTGGGGCCGCCTCTTCCCCAATGCCGACTTTTCCTCCTGGGAAAAAACGTACCGCCAGTGTTCTGATAGATATAATCAAGAGATCCTGGCGGCTGCTGAGGACGAGGCGTTGGAGGAGGAGGAGCCGGTAGTGGCGCTTGTGCCGATTGGGGGTGATGCATCGAAGAAGGATGCAGCTGAAGCCGAGTCCATCAAAAAGAGTGCTGACCAGGCGGCAGCTGCTATTATTGAAGATTTGCCCCCTTCTTAAGCTTTATGTCTTCTTTTCACGGCCTGCGTGCCGTTTGTTTCTATTTACCTGGTCAGAGGGCCAGGGTTCTGAATATTTGGCCGGTCTTTAATGACCAGCTTCTTTTTTATGCCAAAATATTTCGTTTTTGTTTTGTTTCAAATTTTTTTAAGTATCGAATACTCTTATATCAAATTGCACACTATACCAACTGTTTTGCATGGCCGATAGTTGCGGACAGGTACGAGATAGTTAGTCACGCCACCTTTGCCCCTGGACGACTGGTTGTCTGTTTCCAGGCTAAGCGATCAGTCGGCCACTTTAAAGAATGGATCTCCTTCAACCAAGTAGGAAGGTGGTTTCCTACCTGCCTTGTTTGTTTCTTTGTTTTTTAAGCTAGAGACTCTAGTCGGTCCGGGCCGACTGTTCCCCGCCATTTTTAATCTAGTGTGAACAGGCGCTGTATGAACACCTTTTTAGCTTCATACTAAAAATTTTTAAGGAGTGACCATGGAAACATAATTGTTACCTAGTCGCCAATTGACTGAGTAGTAGAGGTATCAAGCGGTGGGTACCGGTTGTTCCCCTTTATTCGCCAATGTTTGTTGGCTATTAACTCATAAGATACCAACTGTTCTTATCCCAAGTAGTTCAGTCGGTTGGTTGACACGGATGGTTACTGCGAACACTTGTTTGACCTGATTAGTCAGTTAAGTGAGAGGTATCCTTGTCTGGGAAACGGCTACGTGGTTGTCTTGGTTAGACAGTCGTATAGGTGCCGTGTAATTATTTTATAGAACAATGTTCCACCCAAAAGGGAGCTGCTCTCTGCGACGAATTTCATCCGGATGGATGCCGTCTGACGCCTGCTATAATGTTGGGACAGGTCGAATTGAATTTATATTTGGATCAGTTGGCTTGGCGCCTGGTCTGATCATTTTAGCCATGAGCCTTTGATAGTTCTTGGTGAACTGTGTTATGGGAGAGTAACCGGTTGTGTGGAACAAGCGGCGTGCCCCTCTTAAGTAAGAATAAAAATTAAACATGGAGAGTAGCCGACTGTTTGTCAGTAGGCATGCCCCTCTTAGGTAAAAATGAAAATTAAACATGGAGAGTAGCTGACTGTTTGTCAGTAGGCATGCCCCTCTTAGTACAAAATTGAATAAAACATCAAACTTTTATTAAGTAGCCCTCGACTATTTACATCATTCAAAATAAATATTTCTTAATATTATCTACATTCCAGGTTCGAGGCAACGGTTGGCCGTCTGGTGTTTCCAGACGGTAGGTACCGTCCCTGACCTCTTCATAGATTCGGTAGGGTCCTTCCCAGTTGGGAGTTAATTTGCCAGACTCATTAGCCCTACCAACTACTTCCATTTTTCTAAGTACAAAGTCTCCCACTTTGAGTGGACGCCTGTGTACTTTTTTGTTGTATGATCTAGTCATTCTCAGGCGGTAAATTTCATGGCGCAAGACAGCATTGCCCCTCCTTTCTGGGAGTGAGTCTAATGTCAGGCGCATGGCTTCCCAGTTTGCCTCTTCGTCATATAGCATTACTCGAAGAGTCTGCTCGTAGTGTTCTATTGGAAGAACAGCTTCCGCACCATAAGTTAGGAGGAATGGAGTTTCTCCAGTCGCCCCTTTTTTAGTCGTCCTAATGGCCCAGAGAACATGTGGTAATTCATCCGCCCATAGGCCGCCTGCTCATTCAATCTTTTTCTTGAGACCGTCTAAGATGATTTTATTAAAGGCTTCCACCTGGCCGTTTGCTTGTGGATGGCCGACTGATGCAAAGTGGTGTGCAATTCCTTGGTCACCTAACCAGCTTTTGAGAACAGGCGTCTCAAATTGGGGACCATTATCAAAAACCATAGACATGGGAACCCCGAACCGAGTGATGACATTTTTCCAGATGAATGAAATTACATCCTTCGTCTTGATTCCCTTTACAGCCTCCGCCTCTACCCATTTAGTGAAGTAGTCGACTGCAACAAGTATGTACCTCCTTCCGCCTGTAGCAGGCGTATATGGACCCAGAATATCCATGCCCCACTTAGCAAACGGTAGTGGGCTATGAATGGTAGTGAGGTCAGTAGCCGGACGGTGAATTAGTTTGCCAAACCTTTGGCACTTGTCACATTTTTTCACCATCTTCATTGCATCTGCTTCTAAAGTAGGCCAAAAGTAGCCCTGCCATCTTGTCCTTTGAGCAAGTGACCTACCACCTATATGGGAAGCGCAGTAACCAGAGTGAAGATCGTCTAGTATCTCTCGCCCCTTTTCTAGAGTAACACACTTTAAGAAGGGTTGGAGGTACCCTCTTTTGTGAAGTTCTCCCTTTATCATTTCAAAACTGGCTGCCCGTTTTTTCAGCGCTGCCCCCTGGTGATGATCATCCGGCAGGGTACCGTCTGTCAGATATGCCCTGATTGGATCCATCCAGGTTGAGCTTATGTCTAGGATTCCAATAGGGTCTTCCACGATGCTTCTCTTCTCCATTACTTCCCAAAAAACAGTTCGAGGAGTATCACAAGAGGCGGATGATGCTAATTTTGAAAGTGCATCCGCCAGGTTGTTTTCTGATCTCGGCACTTGAGTCAGATGAAAATCTTCAAGGGATCCGACTGCCTGTCGTACCGCCTGTAAATACTTGATCATGGTCGGATGGGTTGCTTCGTATTCGCCATTATACTAACTCACTATCAAATGTGAATCAGAACAGGCGTCTATCTTTCGTGCCCCTGCCGCCTTGCACATGCGTATTCCGGCTAGTAAAGCTTCATATTCTGCCTCATTGTTTGAAGCCTGAAAACTGAAGCGTAGAGCATATTCGTACCTGTCGCCTTCTGGCGAATGACATATGACGCCTGCTCCACAACAATTTGAAGTAGAGCTTCCATCCACATATACCTTCCAGACTTGGTCTGGATCTTCAGAATCAGGGGGACGAGTCATCTCAACAATAAAGTCAGCAAAGGCTTGCCCCTTTACTGCTTTTCTAGGCTCGAAAGTAACTTCGAGGCTCTGTATTTCTATGGCCCATTTGATCATCCGGCCTGACGACTCCATGGTGGTCAGTGGCCGCTTGATAGGTTGATCTGTATAAACAACGACTACATGTGCCAAAAAGTAGGGCTTCAATTTTTTAACAGCCATGAAGAGTGCAAGACCAAATTTCTCCACTAAGGGATACCTCAACTCGGCATTTTTCAATACATGACTGACAAAGTAGACCGGGAGCTGACAGCCGTCTCTTTCAGCAAGAAGAACAGCGCTTAACGCATGATCAGAGACGGCCAGGTACATGTAGAGTACTTCTTTGGGCAAAGGGCTGACCAGCCTTGGCAAGGAATGCAAGTGAACTTTCAATTTCTGGAAGGCCGCCTCAGCATCTGGCCCCCATTCAAACCTTGCCTTCTTCTTAATGGCCTGGAAGAAGTATAAGCATTTGTCCCCTGATCGGCTTAGAAATCTTCCCAAGGCCGCTAGACAATCTGTTAACTTCTGAACCTCTCGGACGGTACGAGGTGACTGCAGGTCGATGACCGCCTGCACCTTCTCAGGGTTCGCCTCTATTCCTCTCTGATTGATAAGGAATCCGAGAAATTTCCCAGACTCAACTCCAAATACACATTTCTTGGGATTGAGCATGACATGGTGCCGCCTGAGTGTGGCGAAAGTTTCTCGGAGGTCCGACAGATGATCTGTCTGAAGCTTAGACTTGACAATCATATCATCAATGTATGCCTCAACGTTTCTCCCGATCTGATCAAAGAACACAGTGTTTATCATTCGCTGGAAGGTGGCCGGGGCATTCTTAAGACCGAACGGCATGACCGTGTAACAGTATAACCCTTGATCAGTGACGAAGGTCGTCTTCTCCTGATCTTTCATCCATAAAGGAATTTGATGGAAACCAGAGTAGGCGTCCATAAAGCTCATCAAAGCATGGTCGGTTGTTGAGTCGACCAGGTTATCAATTTTAGGCAGAGGGTAACTGTCTTTGGGGCACGCCTTGTTTAAGTCTGTGTAGTCTACACACATTCGCCAAGTGCCATTCGGCTTTTTAACAAGCACCACATTTGCAACCCAGTCTGGGAAGTAACATTGCCGAATGAACCCTGCATCAAGTAGTTTTTTAACTTCAGCGTTTGCCGCCTGACTTCTTTCTTTGCCATGGTTCCGTTTTTTCTGCCTTACCGGTTTCTTTTTCGGATCCACAGCCAGTTTATGTACCGCCAGGTCAGGACAAATGCCTGGCATTTCGTGGACTTCGAATGCAAAGATGTCCTTGTATTCTTTCAATAGTTTGTGCAAATCGTCACCTAGGACTCTCAGAGCAGTCGTCCCAACTTTGACTGTTCGGTCAGGACGTGAGTCGTCTAAGATCAGGTCCGTATGCTCACCAGCCGGCTGAGGGCGGAATTCGTCCGACCGCTCCTCTGTCAATGATTGCTATTTTCAGTCTTTTCTTGCGGCCCCCGTCTGGGCTGCCTTTCTCTTCTTACCGCCTGCTTCTTGAACAGGCGCACTCTCCTTGACATTGTCAAGGACTGCTTTTTCACCACTTGACCCAGCGGTCATAACAGTGGGCTTGATATCCGAGAGATAGCACTCTCGGGCCATCCTCTGATCTCCCCTTAGGGACCCGACTGTTCCATTATCCCTCTCAAACTTGAGCAACATAAGAGATGGGATTATAACAGCTTTGGAATTATTCAGGGTTGGTCGTCCCAGAATCATGTTGTAGGCCGAGAGTTCTTCTACTACCAGGAACCGGACTACCATGTGTCTTCCTTCCCCTTTTCCACCCAGGCGGATGGGTAAATCCACTCGTCCCACTGGGTGGACGACTCCTCCTCCAAACCCTACTAAAGGGTGGGATGTCGGATGTATGCAATCAGTCTGATATTTTAATTTTGACAAACATTTGCTATTGATAAGATCTGAGGAGCTTCCAGTATCTATAAGGATTCGGCCAACTCTCTGGTTGGCCACTTTACACTCAACAACGATAGGGTCGTCATGCGGCCCCCTTACCCCTCCTAGATCTTCTTCAGTGATGACAATCTCAGGAAATGAATATTTGGAGGGCTGTTCTTGGTGAACGGAATTTACATCTAGCCGCCTGATATTGTCTTTGTTGCCCCTAATAGTGGGGCCGCCTCCTGAGAAGTCGCCTGCAATGGTGTAGACGACTGCATCATCTGTATCAGAGCTGTCGGCCTGTTGACTCTTTTTGGCCGACTGCTTTTTCGAGGAAGTGTTCCCCGTAGATTTCTTGACATAAGTGTCAAGATCGCCCTGCTCAGCGAAGCGGTCCAGATACCGCATGAGACTGATGCATTCGTTGGTGTGATGACCAACATCTTCATGATAATCACAGAACTTTTCTTGGTTCCGGTTGCTTGCAGAACCCTTCCTGGGGACCGACTTCTCAATTGAGATCCGTCCCTTGATTTCCTTTAGGATAGCTTGGCTATCCTTGTTAAACGCATACTTTGGGGAGTATGGTTTGAATTCTTTTTTCTTCTTCTGGGCCGGCTGTTTAGAGGAATCAGCCGCCCAAACCTCTTTTCTTTTCTTCTCATCTTTGTTCGACAACTGTTTCTGTCGCCCTTCTTTTTTTTCGAACCTTTTCCTGTCCGACTGTTTAGTACTACAAAGATTAGTCGCCTGTATATAGGCTTCCGCTTCAATCAAGGCCTCTTGAAGAGTCGCCACCCTCTTTCGGACCAAATCAAATTTGATTGTCGATCCGTCTTTGAGGCCTCTGAAAAAGTCAGTATAGGCTACCTCATCCGGTAACCCTTGAATCTGTATTCTTATCAGGTGAAACCGCCTGATGTAAGAACGAAGCCCCTCCTTCTCGCCCTGCTGAATCGTTCCTAAATCAAGGGTCGTCATTTTCGCAGGTATGTTCATGGCAAAGTTGCAGGTGAATAAGTAAGCAAGCGTCCTGAAGTTATTCACACAACCAGTCGGCAGGTTGCCGAACCATTGTTGTGCGATTCCTTTGAGAGTCGCTGGGAAACACTTGCACCAAGTAGGATCATCCAACCCTTGAAGGTACATCAGGTTGGTGAATGCCATCAAATGGTCTTCTGGGTTAGTAGTGCCGTCATAGGCGCCTACTAATACATTTTTCACTTTGGCCGGCTGAGCGGCTTCAGCAATTTCCTTGGAGAAGGCCGACGGCTGTTCCCCAAGTCTAAGCAACCGTAGCTGCTAGTCCATAGGTTGGACATTTTTTGCTGCATGCCCACCAAACAGAGGTGGCTGCAAAAAATATTGTTGTTGCTGTACAAATGGTAAGTTTGGTACCGCCTGGTCACTATGAAAGCCGGACTGACGGGAGGTGCCGCCTGACTGACTCTCATGATACGACTGAGTATACTTCATCGAGGTATTGCGTAGACTGTCTTGGAAGTTTGAAGTAGAGGCCGACTCTGACAATCGGTCATTCTTCTTCTGTTCTAGCAATAGCCGAGCATCTGTGTATGTTTTCTTCGACTCGTCCGCCTGAATATGACGAACAGGTTTCCTCTTTCCTGGAGTAGGAAAGCGGTACTTTGTGAAATCAAGGGCAGGCAGCTCCCACTTCCTAGAGTTAGGATGAGGGGTCGCCTCTCGCCCTTGAACTGGCTTCCTCTTCCCTGAAGTGGAAGGTTTCTTAGCCGACTGTTCCTTGGCCAGAGCAGGCTTCTTGTTGAGCAACTCTTGAATCTCTCCCTTGAAGCCCCTCATGAAGGTCATGAGTTCGTTCCTTATAATGGGAGCAGACCCATCAGCCGGCTGCTGCTGAACAGGCGGTGCGCCGGCTGGATCACTGAGTCCAGTTTGAAGATGTTCCCGTTCCCTCCTTTCGGTATGGCGGGTGCATCGGGCCCTTAGGGTCCCGTCTGAAGCTGTGTGAGCTTCAACTTCAAATTCTTCCTCAGTATCATGGTCCGACTGAACTTGAGGGTCGTCTAGGGGACGCCTCTCTTCAGGAGTCGGTACAGACGTGGATGCCATCTCAGAAGTACTCTCCCCACAGACGGCGCCAAAATGTTTTGGGGTTTTCTGATGTCCTGCGGGAGAGTTACAATTCCGAGACTGGAACCGGACGCCTGTACCTGCAAAACAAACGGATGCTCCGGATGATTGGAGATCCGCCTCCGACGGTCAAGTTAGTACTTGATTAAAGAGTAATTAATGTGGAAATTAAATTGATTGGGTCTCTCTAGGTGAGAGTGTTTAATGTGCGTAATCTCCCTTAATGAGGTTTAAGGGAGGTATTTATAACCTTGGGAAACGTGTCAATCCTAGGTTTAGGTTAACCTTGGGCTGATTGGGCTTCCCTTGGAAGTTGGGCCTAGGTGGCCGGTTTCTCCATTAGGCATGGAGGATGCCACGTGTCATGACATAATAGGTCTAGGGTGGACGAATAGGCGTGTGCCACGTGGCAAGTTCTGACAGTTCCAACTGGGGGACACTTGGCAGGACCTGATTAGCCCACATGGCGCATTCCGATTGGTGGGAGCAAAATCCCCTAATCAAAAATAATTTGGGGGATGGGAGCTATAATGGTCTAACCGGGGGGAAACTATCAAATGCGATGAGTCACACCTCGATTTATCAACTTCGATCAATGAAACACAAACCCAATTACAATGAAAACACAACCATCATCTCATCTACCTACATTCTCAACTCTTCAACCTTCTTTTACTTGTTTGCTTCATTTCTTTATTTTTTCAATCCAACAAATTTTTCATTTGAAACTTTTTCCAAATATTTTTCTTTCTTTTCTTTATTTCTCTCTTTTTTTTCAAGAAATGTTTCTTTTTTCCAAGTAATTCAATCAAACCTCCTTTTCTCACTTTTTCTCTTCTTCTTCCTTTTCTTTTCAATATTTTCGCATCAATTGCAACTCGAAACAGAATCACGCAAAAATACCGCATAAAATAGCTCCCCCAAGCTAGACTTGGGAAAAGTAATCAAATTGGGGCCAAGGGGTAATTTTGTGGAGTTTATGAAAAAAATATAGTCAAGCTACAACATGGGTAAGCAAGAAGGGAACTGATGATCTAATTTTGTCTGGAGGTTACCTAATGAACATGGCCTTCGTCATTTCAATGTGCACGTGCAATGCATTACGACACACTACTAAGAGTCTAAAGTCAAAACTAAGATCAATGCTACACTAGGAACTAAACACACACAAGAATGAACATATAAGGCTCAAGCCTCACGGTTAACATAGTCAAGCTCCTGAATCATACATGGTAAAATAACCTTGACTCCTACTAGGGATCAACAAATTCGAGGTCAAATCATGATCTTTTAGTCTACAATGCAAGCCTTTCAATCAACATTAAATCAAAACCTTTTTATTATTTAGGATAGGGGCATAGGGAAGCAGTTCAATGGCTATTAATTATCATGATTCTCTCGTATTTTTTCAAATTTCTCAATTTTTCGATTCTTTTTTTTTTATTTTTTTTATGAAAATAATAAATCAAAGCAATTAGACTAACCTATGAAAGCACATAAAACACACCAAAAGCAATAAGAAAAACTCGGAGAACATACCAAGGCTACTATGTTCACACATGCACAGCCTTGCTGGCTTGGTGCGATGCACACGCACATGGCTACGCTGCCTAGTGTTGTGTTGTGTGCTGAGATGGTGCGATAGCCCTGGGTATGCACACGCACGCACACGCAAGTGCCTATCACTGCGATGCTGCTGTGCTTGTGCGATGGGCTGTGCGAAGGTGCTCCATGCCATGCGAAGGTTGCGATGGGCTGCCTTGTGTGCCTAGCACACATGGTGCGCCTAGGCTTACGATGAGCTAGCCTAGCCTAGCATTTCACATGGCTAGGCCAATGTGATGCAACGACTATGTTCGTACTTGTTGCTTGTGATTTTGCGACGCTCGGTCTCGACGCCCTAGGCTCGATATCTGACGTCTGTGTTCGTAAAACTCCGACGACTCATTAAATCCTTCGGATTAATTCGTCATCTCGGATCGGTTGTTCGATCGGGTTCGACTCGAAGGGTTCAGTTAAGATTAAGCTGTAATATTAATTATATCTTAATATTACTGATCGAAAGCGGCCTCCACCTAGGCATTCCAATCACTTAACCTTACTGAAGAATTAGCTCTATAATAATTCTGAACCCTCTATCAGAATAATACACTTGTTGGAAGGACACCATTCCTTTAAGTATGTGTGTTTGTCTTTGTATTCGTGGAATAATTATGTGTGTGACTAATTTTGTTCTTGTGTTGTTTTCCTTGTGCGTAGCCTCTTCCTAGTCTTTGGAAGTGTTTTTCTTCTGTTATTTCGACTCCTGTTTCGTGTTCAATGTGGTCCTGGAGGGCTAGCGTGGAATGTTGAATTGCTCGGTGGTAACATTAGTGACACTCGTGGTCTATTCATGTATTCTGGTTGGGAGAAATTTGTGGCTGACAATGATGTTGAGCATGGTGATACTCTCAGTGTCCGTTATGTTGGTTAGGGAGTTTTCCATATTATTGTGTTAATAGATGTTGATGATGGTGATGCTGATAACTAAGAAATCAATTATCCATTGAAACCTTGTGTTGGTTTATGTCTGTAGTAGCTTTTGATAATCTAGTTTTAGTTGCAGCATTTTGAATTATGGTGATGACAATCAATTTGGTACTCTAAGCTTAAAATTGTAGTTTCTTTTGGACAGTATTTGTGTATTGAATAACAATATAGGGATTTTCAACAATTGTTCTACTTTAAATAAGAAGTTCAACATCTATATTTCCAAAAACATAACATTCTTAGCTTTATTCGTATGAAATAGCAGATTACAGCTGCATTACATTATTTCAAAGCTACTAATAATAACACCTAATACATAACAACACCAATTTTAACCACAAAATGAACAAAGTAAGCAAATTCATCTGTTTTTTGCATAAACTCATTGAATTCTCTCCTCAGAAGTTGAACACTTGTAGCTTCAGGTGTGTTACCCACCCTACCTGCTGTGTCACACACAAACTGCTCCTCCTTAACCCACATGAAAAATTCATAGAACCTACACTTGTAGAGGGCCTTCCTGGGTTTGAAACAAAGCTTGAGAATCGTATATCAGCAGCTCTTGAGGGGTCACAGTTGCAATTTACTAATTTAAACCACAAACTACTTCCACTCCTGATGCTTGAAGAACCCATGCCAGAAGAAGACATTGACAAGCAAAAATAAAAACAGGGAAAAGGGAAATTTGAGAAGACGAAGAACAATAAGCTGCAAATGACTTATAGTAGGTTAGTTTAAATAGAAAGAGGGATATGTCAAATTTTTTTCATGATTTTCAAAAAGTAATTATTACTCCTTGTCTTCTGTGTCATTTATTCATCCTTTTTTGGCTTTTGCACGCTTCTGTATTTATTTCTCTTCTTGAGTTGTCTAATCACATCTTAACCGTCATCTCTCTCCTCCTTTTAGTTCTCTTTCTCTCTCTTCCTTTACTTCATCTTCTTCCTTTGTCAAAATTTTCTTTCATCTCAAATTCATACCCTACTTCACTGTCAATGGAACAAAAAAGAAAATCAGTGGCCTCCATAACCTCCTCCTCTAAGGTGGCAAAAACCCGTGCCTCTTCCTCAAAGCGAAAGGTGGTTGAAGTTTCATCCTCCGAGCCGTCAGCCTCGATTCTTCGTCTCGTAATCCAAGTGACCCAGAGGTAAACTCTTCAATTCCATCCTCTTGATTTGACAATAATACGGCTCGTGGTAGATGGAAAGACGGATTTCACTCCCGTAAAATTTGTTATTTAGAATTAATGGATGTCGATTTCATCTCCTCTACTAAATTAAATTGTTGTAGGATTTTTCAAAACTCAAATCTGTTCAATTTGTCATGTGTTTCTGATGTTGCTTACCCTTGCCTTACTCGTCTCTTTTACCTTAACATGATTGTTTCAAAGGATCGAGGGCGGACATATCTTACTTCTCTAGTCAAAGGGAAGGAAATTACTCTGACTTCTTCTACCCTGGATCAAATTCTTGGCACATCTCCTGATTTCTCACGGGATTCACATCATCTCCGTGCCCAATGTGTCACAAAGGCTAAAGAACAATTCTTGCTCCCAAACCTTCCCCCTTCTCGTCAACTGACTCATTCATCTCTTCTCCTCGAACCCAAGATAATTTTCACCTATTTGGTTCGTTGTATAATTCCCTCAACAAACTCCAGGGAATTAATCACTGATCAGGCTCTTGAAATTATGTTTCTGCTATTCAATGGTTATAATCTTGATCTGTCAGGTTTGATTCTAAGTCAAATGCTTCATTGTGTCTCTTCATCAAGGCCTAAACCTTTGCCTTATGCAAACCAGCTTCCTAAGATATTCCACTTTTTCGACATCTCTATTACCAATGAGGAAGTCGAACGTCTTCAGTCTCCTAGAATTGGTCTCGATTCCCTTACCAAAATTGGTATTTTGCTTCTTCCAAACGGTTCTTGGAAACTTTGTTCTGATCTTACTCCAGAGGAAGTTGCTGCTCTACCCTCATCTCTATCTAAAGGGAAAGGCATTTCTGACTCTTCTATGTCCTCCTCTCGTCTAGATGCTCTAGAGTTTAGTTTAGATGACCTTTTTCGTGATGTTCATGACCTTGAATCAAAGCTAGACCACACTCATGAGCTCTTGGCAATTGTAAATGCCAAAGTGAACCAGCTCTTCCATCTTTGTGCTCTCAATTTAAATGCTACTGGCAGTATCATGCCCCTACACAAGGATGTTGCTCAACATGCCTGTGAAAGAGCTGCCAATGTCCTTCTTAACTGTGAGCATTATGTGCGTTATCGCCCTATTCTACGCCCTACCGTTACTAAGCCCTGTATCCTCACAGTTGAAGAGTATGGGGAGGTTAAGAAATACCGAGCTGAGGAACAACAATAAACACTAGATGAAATGCAGAGGGACCACACCATGAGAGCAGCTCATAGGTGCTTTGTCAACAGGGCTTATGCTGAAGTTCGTCACAAGCATAACCAGAAGTGATTTGATTCTTCTATTAAGACTTTGAGGAGGCTAAGCGGCTAGCTGAGATGCAGAAGAACAAGACTATAGGGGAAGCGCATCGTCGTTTTATGAATAGGGCTAAGGAGGATATTCTCTACAAGCAGAACAACCAATAGTTCTTTGAAGTTAACTCCAAGGCCTTGATGTTGATTTACTGTTTTTTGTTTTTGTTTCTTGAACATTTTGTTTGTTTTGAAATTTTAGGTCTGTATTTTCAAACCTAAGATTTTATGTTCCAACATTTCTTTCTCTCCTTGATGCTAGTCAAAAAGGGGGAGAAATGTGTACTTTTGGTTTTGTGATATATTCTTTTGGTTTTGTGATATTGTTAGATATGTTTAGATGTTTGGATATGTTTATGCAATTTGTTGTATATTTGGGGAGATTGAAGACTCCACCTTATTGGACTCATTGGACTTATTTTGTTTATGATGGAAGTCTCAACATTGTGAAAAGCCCAATAAGTGTAGCCTAGGAATTTATGCATTCGAGTGATGATACACTTTCGGCTTTGGGCTAAGGCTAAACAAATATTAGATATTTATGTTCAAAAGATAGTGATTTTTTATCTTTTATTTCGGATAAGATTTTTCTAACAAATTTGTTTTGTAGAAATTATCTTTTCAAATATTCTATTTTATCAGAATATTTGAATTCAAGGATAAGTTTTATATTTAACTTGATTCTATCTAATGCTAACTGAAATTGCTTGACTTTGAAATTTTCTGTTTTACACAAATTCCTTAAAGATAGGCCAAACTTCTCTGAATGTTATTAAGGAAGCTCCAAGAAAAACACAAAACTCGTTCAAAGTTTCCGTTTTTCAAATTCAAAGCTCAGAGTTTTAAGGCCTTGTAACTCTATAAATAGCGTACAAGTCTTTGCAAAAGGCATCAAGAACTATCGAGCTATTTAAAGAGTGTTTCATATTCTCTCTAAGTTCTTTAATACCTTATTGTGTGATTGAGAGAAAAGCAAGAGTGTATCTAAGAGCGAAAAATAATATATCAAAAGAGAGATATACTTAGAGTAATTTTATAATACTCAAAGTATTTTAGGTAGTCTTTTATTTTTGGGAATTTAGTTTTTAAAGTGTAATCGGGTGGTTACGGGTAGAAGAGAGGTGATCTTGTAAGTGCTTTAGGGCTCTAAAGGAAGAATTAAAAGAAGTTTAAAAACCTATGGGTTGAACAAACCTAGGCGGAGACGTAGGAATTTTTGCCGAACTTCGTAAAAATATCTTTGTCTCTTGTCTCATTTTATTTGCTTTATTTTCCTGCTTTTACTTCAGTTTTATTTATGCAACTTACATTCTGCCTAAAGTTTCAAAGTTTGTTTTCTAAGTTTTGAACTGAATCTCAAAGCCTTAAAATAAATTCTAAGCCAAATTCGGATTAATATTCACTTATCTTAAGACCTTGACCTTAAATGAAATATCCTGTAAGATTATTCCAGAACCCTTAAATGAAATACAAATACAAATACAAATAACTGAGCTCATTGATTTCTTTTTCTTTAAGGCCACTTTAGTACAAAACTTATTTCATTCAAACCTTAGTTTTGAAGACTAACAACTACTCTACGAATTATTTTATAAAACCTTGAAACTGATCTCAAGACCTTAACCCTGTATTATTAATAAAACAAAAAATTGACAATTGGAATAATATTTTGTCAATTGACAAACTTTTTATATTATTAATATATACAACAAACAATTGGAATAATATTTCGTCAATTGACAAACTATTTGAGTATTCAACAAAACTAAAAATAATATCCATTACACATTCCAAACTGAAATTAAATAACAATATTAAAATCCAGAACATTCCACACTGAAAAATACAAATAGAAATACAAATAACTGAGCTCATTAATCTGTTAGCTCAGGCATTCGGCCCCTCCTATGCCTAGCCTTGAAGTTAACCCCAGGCACTGGTAAATCATGCATCTGCATCCAAACAAAGTTACTTCAGATTCACAGGTGAAACAACTACTTTAAGACCAAACCTCACATTATTCACTCCAGCTTGTAGGGGTCCAACACTATCCCTGACATCCCTTGGGTGTTGTTCACCATAAGCAACATCCAATAGCTTGAACACAAACAAATACAAATGGAAAAAGGTTACTCTAAACCTTATTTGATTGAAGCAGAACACTATGCATACTATGCAATATAATACAAATACAAAAGTTCTTACCCCTAGTTTCCCGTAGTCGCCGGACAGCAATTTGTCTGGTTTTGCTGCCTTCCCAATCTGCTGCATTGTCCACACTTTAATTCTTAGAAAAAATCCCACTGAATAGTATCCCTATCCAACCGATCCAAATAAAATATCTGCCAAATAATAAAAGAAAAACAAGCAATTACTAAACCACAAAGGCACAAGATCAAAAAAGAACAAGCAACAATACACTAAAACACATACTATGACAAATATTACACACCCGCCGCATCCACTGGCAAACTCATTAGCATAGAAACTTTGAGCAAAATTTTGTACGCTCTCTAGCAACTTCGACAACACTAAAGAACACCAATCGTACTCAATTGCCTCCATAGCACAACTTACTGCAGGTAGTAGGTTAGACGCAAGCCGGGGTGACTGTGTGGGACACAATACCATCTCTAAAGAAATTATCAAGAACAACATCTTGAATTCCTCTTCCTCTCCAGCATCAAAGTACCCCTCCAAGCGATTCATCATATCTGAACTTAATGGTAAGCCTACAGACGTGTAGACCTGACCAGATTGTCTACCAGACTTGGACTCCCACGATTTTCCATACTTGAGAATAAATCTCTGAACCTTCACACGATCATGTTGGGTCATGGTTTTAGTACTAGGAACAGTCCTAGAACCCATTGGTATCCTTAGTACCCACCGAACCTGATTCTTTGAAAACCGAAACTCAAGTCCTTTGGGACTTCTAAGCATTTTACCGATTGGATCCATCCATGTCATGACCCAGTATGCTAATTGCCTTGGTAAATGCATATCTAAAGCAAGATGTAAAAGACTACCAAATCCCATCTCACAAATCTAAAGTCTTCTCCTGTCATCAAATTTCTGACATATGCGCCCAAATGACTCGATGCGGCAATACATGTTAGGAGGCTGCCAATGAAATTACAGTAATTAAGTTAATGTTCCTATCCCACACCCACAGACAATTGAATCAACAAGCAAACTTACTTGACTTCTAGCCTTTTAATGT
Source organism: Chenopodium quinoa (assembly GCF_001683475.1). Classification (NCBI taxonomy): domain Eukaryota; kingdom Viridiplantae; phylum Streptophyta; class Magnoliopsida; order Caryophyllales; family Amaranthaceae; genus Chenopodium; species Chenopodium quinoa. Next base: position 255,255 of record NW_018743608.1, read on the forward strand.
TCATCCATCACCTCCGCCCTACCTTTTGATGGCCCCTCCATAACTTAATCCGTCCATCCTAAGCACACCAACAACTAAATTCATGCGTAAACCTTAATCGTGCAAACAAACCAATTTCACACACACAGAATTCCGTATTGTAGTACCTTAAACAATTCTGGACACAAAGGCATGATCTTCTGCTCACATACGTTACTCTTCTTACTGAGCCCATACCCCCCATACGCCTCTTCATCTTCAGCCCCAACCTTCATAACCACAACATACCAAAACATAAAACCATAGTTGAAAACATAATCACATCCCCATAAAACCACAATTCAAAACATAATCACATCCCCAGCCTAAAGAATGTATTTAAAAAAAAAACCCTCACCATTGTACGTTTACGCTTACCATTCCCCGCTGACATTTTCATAATCTGTCACATAAGAATACCCACAATAACGAATCAAAACAAATCGAATCTTGATACGATTTCACACCATAACACAATATCACATAGAACGAATGAATAATGACCACCAATGAATGCATAATTCACCGCGAATGCATAATTCACCTCATTCCATAAAATTTAATAATGGAATGAGCAGCATAATTGCACCCGTAATTAAAAAATTCCAATTATATTCCGCTAATTCCACAAATTCCATTATTTTATTCCATTTATATACAATTAACGAACATAATCGCAAATATTCCATTTTTTTATTTCCACTTATATTCCGCTAATTCCACAAATTAACAATTAAAGTCAAACTATTACCATTTTTACCTTTGCTTTAACAAATCCGAACTAGAACTGCAACCCTAGCATCGAATTAATTCCGTCAATAGAAACAATCGACTTACCAAACATCAAACCCCAACCATAAAACATTCGAAAAAAACGAAAAACAAGAAGCCAGTTCGAATTTAAATTGAATCAGAAAGAACCTGGATACACCAACAATTCGAGTTGGGACCTCTTCGAGTTCAGTTCCGCCCAGAATTCGAGTTGGACCTCTCCGAGTTGAGTTCCGCCCAGAATTCCAGTTGAGCTTCAACGAAGTCGAATTGAAAACCCAGAATTCGTGCCTTTCTTCGACTAGGGCTTCGGAGTTTTCATGAAACTCCATAAACGTTTAATGTTAACGCGCGTAAATTGTGAGAAACCCAACATGAATACAACTGGCAAACCAAGTAAAACACGTCAGCAAAATGAGGCCACATCACACATCCACCAAATAACTTATAGTAGGTGAAATGTCGGCTATTCCCCTGTGAGTAACATAACTTGTTACTCACAGTGAGTAATAAGGGCGCCCTCATGGGGAATCACAATGACGCATTGCTGTTTAAACAAGTTGCTCTGATGCACTGTAACCCCTAGCTACTTTTGGCTCGCTCGTATTCACTGATGCATTTGTGCACTATGTGTGATGGGCTGCCCTCTTCCAACCTTCAGGGTAATGCTTCATGGCGGAGACGGGGTTTTCATAATGTGGCTACTAAGTTTGTTTCAGAGTTCGCTTGGAAAATTGGAAATGGTGAAAAAGTCAAGTTTACAAGTATGAAATAGGTGAATGGGACAGTGCCCATTCTTAATTCGAGTCACTCTTTGAGGGGAATAGGGATAGGAAAGGTTAGAGATTTGATGATTCATTCCCCAAGGAAAGACTAGAATACAGCTATGGGAAGGGAAAAGTTCGAGTGGGATTCGGCAAAGCAGATCTTAGCATTAGAACTTCCTACGACGGAAAAGGAAGATTTCATATACTAGCACAGGCACAAATCAGGGGTATATATTATAAAAACAGGATACACATTTTTATGCCAGGAGGATTGGGAGGCTCGTCATTATGCGATGGGGGATGAGTTTTTTAAAATCATATGGAACCTGAGGATTCCACCAAAATCGAACCTGTTCTTATGAAGCTTGTTTTGAATGGTTTGGCAATTAACACAAACTTACAAGGGGGGACCGGTAGATGCTACATGTGATATATGTGGGGAATATGATGAGGATTCTCAACACCTATTTCACTTTTGCTCTTTTGGCTAGGTATGCATGGCTTAATTGTTCCCTGCATATTAGCTCTGAAATTGATGGATCTACTCCTTTACGACAATGGATCCAAAGTTATATCCTGCTCTTTTATAGCGAGGATGGTATTACTAGTGACTAAATGCATACTTTTATGAGTTTTTTTTTTTTTTGTGATTGTAGATGGCTAGAAATAGTAAAATTTTCAGAAATGAGACTAACCATAAGACAACTCTTATAAGACACTTAGGGAGGACCTCACAAGAGCTAAGTGTCTTTCTAAAACTCGACTTTTGGAGTCTTGGTACACTTCAAGTAATGGGAGCAAGTGATGGCCTACCAACAGGTTTTTACAGAGCAAATATGGGTTTTGGAAGCATTCAAATTAATAGCTGAATAGGACACGAACGAGAGGTAACATTTATGTGCGATGGTTCGGGGCATAAACAAACAGGGAATGGCGGTTTTGATTGGGCTTTTGCGACTACAGGTATGAATTTTGAGGATGGGGAAGGTAGCTTCTGCAAGACAGGTTCAGCGCTTCATACGGAAATACTTGGTTGTTTAGGGGATATTCGTTGGGCAATCGTGTAACACCCCCAATTTACTAGCTAATAATAAATAAAGGAAACATAAACAACCTTTGAATAAAAACTGCGGAAGCATACACCTAAATCGGAGGTATTACCGCCACACTCAATAACTTGTCAAGTGCTAAGGCTTACAAAATCCCAATAGTTACAACCCAATAAACTAGGTGAGCTATTTATACAACTTTATAAACTTGTTATAAAATACTAATCGAGACACTTGAGCTCCTTTAGCTACGATCACTTGATCAACCTGTTTAGATAAACTTGACTGCTCACCATTAAGGACAAATCCCAAAATAGATCGTCGCAGGGCCACCATAACAAAAAGACATGGCCGCAAACACAAGTAGCATAACAAAACAACACACACGTCAGCAAAAAGCTGAGTAATCACCACTTATCAAAATACAAAGAACAATAGAATAATTAATATAATTAACTCACTTAAAACAATGTAGTTCGAAACTACATTACACATATACACCTCAAGGGTAAAATAATTCCTTACTCTGAAAATAACCTTTGTCAAACTCAACCTCAAATAATAATACAATCCTTTACTCAATAAACTCATCCAACCAATAAGTGTGCCGTGCTCTTTGTTCAATACCTAGCCTTGGACATGAGTAATTAGAATAAATAAATCAACAAGTATAAAAACTTGAATACTCTCAATAACCAGAAAACACCTTAACCATGACCAATATGGGTCAAATCCCACTGTTAGGGACCATAGAAAAAATATAAATAAAGATTGTAACTCATTCTTAACTCATGATCATTATCTCCTTACCAACATGCCAAGGACTAAGGTACTTAACATCGAGCCTCAAACCAAGAACAACATAATAATTCTCAACCCTTTTGATCTCATACTTGATCAAATAACCATTCACAAGTTAATAAACAATATCTCAATAGTGGCACAAGTTCCCAAATTATATAACATGACGTACTCGATTCATATAATATCTCAACACTTACAAGGCAAACATACTACTTCCCAAATATAATTAACTCACAACCCAAAAATAATACTTTGCATTAATAACCCTAAAACCTCAATAATACAATACTCCCTACAGCAACAACATGAAAAACTCTAGATATAATAATACAATCAATTGATATGACAATTAAACCATATAATACAACACACTAATCACATTCGAGTATATATATAGAAGTCTTTATCATACACTTAACAAATCATAAAATTTACACACAATAATATCCTGTACAATCAATACAAACAATAATTTAAAATTAAACAACTCCAAAAATTAAGATTAAAAAAAATGCATACTTATTCATAAAATTACAGCAAGTTTAGAGCTTAATAAAAATCTTAAAATTTATTTTAAACATTAAACTTTCATTAAAAATCAAAAACTACTCGAAAACCATATTTAGAGGCTGAATTTGGCCACAATAGGGTGGTTCTCACTACCATAGGTAGTGAGTTTTGATTAAAACGTCATTGACACACGAAAAACACTATGTTTTTGTAAAAATCAGACGAGTCAGAGTCAAAACGTGATTAAGAGAAATTAAGAACGGAAATTATAAATTAACTACGAAAAATTGAAAACTTGCTTTTGAATTAAACATCATCATAATCATAGTAGAATCACAATATAATCATGCTTAAATTGAATAACTTGTAGAACATAGTTTAAAACCCTAAAACATGAAAACTAACTGTTTTAAGCCCTAATTTTCTTAACTAAATAAATCTGAAATTTTACTTCATAGTTTAAACATAATAAAACTCATAAATTAAACATAAGACTCCAAAGAATTGAAAGAGTGTGATTACGAGACAATAAATTATAAACATACAACTCCGGGATTAATAAATTAGTGTGATTACCTTTCGGAGGAAATTACTAAATCGAACTACAACATCGTATGCACAAGAAACCAGCAGGGCAAAAATCCTTGCGTAAACAACTTGGTAAATTTGCAAAATTCACATTGGAAGGTGGAAATTAATGGGCTTAAATAATGAATGTAATGGATGATCATACATCATCATAAAGACTCATTAGGCTTAGAAATTTTACGCGAAAGTGAAGAAAGCAATTTGGTAACTATATTAGGGTTTAAGATATTTTTTTATAGGATAACAAAAATAGAGTATAAAGATTCATAAAATAATTTAAAATATTATATTTTATCCATAAAATATATTTGATAAAATCTTAAAATATTCGGGTATTACAAATCGAGAAAGGTTTTGGTAATATTTGGGTTTACACAGACTCAAATGAGGTTGTTAGTCTACTTCAAACACCCAAAAGGGTTGACATGACGTACCATTGGATTGTTCACTAAATCCGGCAACTTGGGGACTCGTTACAAACTTGTGTGGTGTGGAAAGTAAGCCAGAAGCATGTCCGGAGGGCACATGTTTTGGAAAACGAGTGCAGGACTAGTTTAGTTAGTTTTAATAATGTTTCGGGGATTTTTGTGTCCCTCGAAAGAGTTACAACACCAAGGTTGGATTCCTAGCGCCTGTACCTGCAAAACAATGGAGACTCTGGTTGGGTGGAGTTCCGCCTCCGACGATCAAGTTAAAACGTGTTCGGATAAGGTAAAAAGTGCGGAAAGTAAAGTTTCTTCTCGGATTCTGAGATCGAGAGTGTTATCTGAGGTGAGAGGTAAATATCTGCAATTAATGATTGCTCAGTTTTATGTGAATGTTTGTGAATCTCCTCCCCTGGTGGGAATATCTCCCTATTTATAGGGTCTTGGAATTTGTGCCGCATTTCTAGGTTAAGGAAACCTAGGAATTGTGGGCTATCTCAGGAATTGGGCCTTGAAGGCCGTCTTTTTCCCAATCATTGAGGATGCCACGTGTCAGCACCGAAGAGGTTCGTTTTGAACCTCTCTAAGGGTGACACGTATCACCATCTTATTGGGCCACGTGGCCTTGGTTATTTTAACCCAAATTATTTGCTCCTCATAGGTGTGATGTGGCGTGCCACGTGGCGCTTGTGACAGGTGTCACATGAAGACGGGTGAATGGTATTTCTTTTTTTTTACGGTTCGCCTTCTTGGGAAGTTATAGGGGTTCCCCTATTTCCATCCCTTCTATAAGTAAGACTCCCCCCTCCCCTTTCTCATTTTAGAAATTGAAAAAATTTGAGAGAGAAGATTTTAGAGAGAAACTCTGACCCAGCTTGCCTTTGTTTTCACAAAATTTTCTGCCTTTTCCGCCAGACACAGCCGGTATACCGTCTGTGTAGCTCACAAACAAGAAACATCGTAACCGCCTAGGTATATTCCAGAATTGCCCTTTTTCAACTACATATAGCTTGACTACCGTCTGGGCACCTTCCAGCCAATTCTTTTGCTTTCAAAGTAGCTACACCCGGTCATCCGCCTGTGCACTCAGCAAACAGAGCTTCCGAGAACTGTCTAGAAATATTTCCAGAAAATTCTCTTGCTTTCCAAGTGGGTACATCTGGTCAACTGTTTGTACCTCTCTCAAGCAGCTGACTGATTTCTGCCTGCCAGTCACAGCCGGGCATCGCTTTTCTTTACTTTTGAAAACATCTTCAAGGAAATGTCTCTCCCCTTCGCAACTCTTTCAAACTTTTACCATCTGTATATATTGCATTGAATAATGGATTCACCCACAACACACACGGCACAATCTAGAACAGTGGTAAGTCGGTCTCCTAGTACGGCTGAGTTTAGGACTGGGGGTGTTGGGACCACCCTTGCTCTTCCTCGAATCCGACCGTCTCTGTGCGTGTGCAGGACAATATGGCTCATTATAGATCAGACGGCTCAGCTGAGGTGCCGGCTGACAGAGAGTATGATGATCCTCCGGGTGCACCCAGCACTCCAAGTGACGACATTTTTAAGGATTCTGATCAAAGAGACGGCACTGAGATCGTCCAACGATCTGACTTAGAGGAGTCAACCTCACAGCAGGCGGATGCCGTCGGTGAGGAGGATGAGGCGTACAAGTGGCCGTCTATATCCAACTCAATTGAAACGCACATGTCCGCCAGGGATATTGTCACCCTAACAGCCACCTTTCCCGCCTTTGTAGAGAAATGTCCAGTGGGGGACAGGTGGGAAATCATTGTGCTCCCAGCAGAGGCAACAGTTATTTGGGATGACAACATCAAACATGCCGACAACTATTTCGGCAGCTATGAGGCGGCATTTAAAGCCGGCCTTCGGTTCCCCCTTCATGACGCGATCAAAGCCATCTTAAGGGGCTATGATCTTGGCATATGGCATCTCACACCCAATTCTTGGGTGAACATTATTAGCTATGTTTCCGCCTGTGAACTTCAAAACATAACGCCTAACTAGGAGGTGGTTGCACATATGCATTACCTAAGTCGTGCCCCAGGCGGCTAGAAGGTGTGGTACACTTTAACAACGCATATGGAGTATATGATGACACTTGATAAACCGTCTAAGTGGAGCAACTGGAAAAGCAAGTTCTATTTGGTTTCCTCTCCATCCAAGCGCCAAAACCGTATGCTCCATCACTACAATAAGGAGTTGGCTCTCTCCTTGGGAAAAAGGGGTGTCCCGGAAGAGGCTTGGGCACAAATAATGGAGCTAGAGTTTTTGAAGAGGACCACCATGCCTCTGGATGATGGAACCGAATTAATTGTACCCAAGAACTAGGTACCCCATCCGAACTAGCTCAAGAATGAGGCTTTCCTCTCTGCTTGTGGCCTTAGTACCTTTTATGATGGACGTACGTAGACCACTTAATCGGCACTTTTGTGCCGTCTCCATGATTCTGTGTTGGTTTGTGTTCAACCAACCGGTTTTCCTTTTGTAGAAAAAAGTCTAGAAATGGTTCCGCCCGAAAAGACGCTTGCTAAGTCAGCAGCCCAGATCCGAAAGGATCAATTAGAAAAGAAAAGGGCCCAACTAGCGGCCAATGATGATGGGGTAAGCATCAGTTGCATCCTTTATCTTGTAAAATTTTTTTCATCAGGCGCCTTTTAACCAGCTGAGACCCATGTGTTGGACTTTTCAGGGTGGAAGTAAGAACGTTCCACGCTCCATCTCCAAGATGTTGCTCAAACGGAAGGCTGAGGAACCTTCCAAAGCTCCCTTTATGGCTAGGAAAGCCCCGCCTACCCAGTCGCCATCATCAAGGTCGCCTGTACAAGGCAGACCAACTTTCGCAGGCAAAAGCCTGAAGGATCTTGGTCTGAGTTCTGAGCCGGGTGTCCCTGAGACGCCGAAGAGTGGCATGCCACTCAATGCTGCATTCGGTTCTGCAGCGGCTTGGGGTGGGGTGACCCCTCAGTCTGAACCTCAAGGTATGGCTTATAGCTTTGATTCCCCATGGCCGCTTGGGCTTATGCGAATCAAGTCCCAAGTTACCCAATTAGGGGATTCTTCTAGTAGCCTGCATAATATTGGTGTCGCCTATGCTACTGTCTCACCACATTATTCTATTAGTGCAGACGCCTCTCCAAGATGGCCTGACCTCCAGTAATATTCCAGACGGATGCTGAGGTGCCTCACCCGGTCTGAAAAGGAGTCAATCCCGGGAGTGCATTTGGTCAATATGGACCGCATCAACGCCTTTCTTGCTAAGGTAACTTGCCCACTGTGTTAACTGAGCTAAATTAACTCTTCGCAAGCAGAGGTATTTGAGGTAAATTAACATTTTACCGGCTGAGTTTTGCAGGTGATGCTGAGAGTTGAAAGTCCCTTTTAAAAAGAAGCAAGATGAGGTAAGAGACGTCAATAAACAAGCAACTGATACCCTTGATGTTGCTCAATACAATGTTCTATGAATGAAATAAAGACTAAAGCCCGAAAGATGAAACAGGAGGAGCTGATCAAGGAGCTCACGACTATTGTGGAGACGGCCAATAATAAGACGTCTGACCTTGAGCTTCAAATTAAAAACCTTCAGTCAGATCTCATGGCACTGGAGGATGCTGACAAAGAGAATACCCAGCTAAGGGAAGATGTCTCCCGGCTGAAGGATGAGTTGGCCCTAGTGCAAATTGACCACAAGGCCGAGCTGGCTGCTAAACACGAACGACTGGTGGATGAGAATGAGCGAGATTGTGAAGCTCGCATGAAAATGGCCTGAAATCTCATCCATCAGGACTACGACTGGGAGTTCTTCAACTTGAGGTACAAGTATGCCTCTGAGGTATACAATGTGCAGTCCCTCGGTCTTGAGGCGCCGACTCCGTTTGAAGAATGAGTCGGTATTGAGCCGTCTGATGAGGAGCATGAGGATGAGCAGCTCAATGAGCTAGAAGAGCAAGTGCTGGTTGACACTGACCAAGTTCAACCAAGGCAACCTGAAAGCGAGCTCCCATCCGGCAAGGACCAGATGATGCCTCCACCTTAGCAACAAAAAAATTAATCTTGTCTTTGTTTCCGGCTTACGTGCTGAGTATTTCAATGTATTTCAACAACAATCTTCTTATTTCACCGGATGTAGATCCGATATAACAATCTTCTTCTCCCGGTTTTTTTATGTCGGGAGCTTTTAATGAAATAGCCAACTGGGTCAGTTTTTAACAAAAAAATTTATTTTCTCTTTATGTATATGCTTGCAATCTTAGCAAACTTGTTGATGGCACACGGCACTTAACGAACCGGCTGCCTTTTGCCCCTAGACGATTGTACGTTTATTAAGTCAATCGCTTAGGTGGTTGTCCCAAACCAAGTGGATAGTCGTCCATCGAGCATTCGGATAAAACATCAGACGGTCGTTAACCGGATCTTAATCAATTTCCTAGAGAGTTTAATCAAGTTGGAATGACAGTCGGTTACCGACTGGTTTCAATAAAACATACGGTATTCGTTATACCGTTTATGTTCCATTTTAGATTAGTAAGGTCAAACGGCTATGAGTTAGCCCTCATGGGTTAATCAGTCTTGCCGAATGTTCTCCACAACGAATTCACTCAGATGGACTTCGCCGGATGTCTTGCATTTGTTGGAGCAGACAAATTATCGTTTAGTAGCAGATGGCCATTGTGAAAGGAAAGGTTTCCTTCTAACAAGTGTATTATTCCAATAGAGGGTTCAAAATTATTCGAAAGCTAATTCTTCAGTGAGGTCAAGTGATCGGAATGCCTAGGTGGAGGCCGCTTCCGATAAGTAATATTAACGTGTAATTAATATTATAGCTTAATCTTGACTGAACCCTTCGGGTCACACCCAATCGAGTAACTGAGACGACGAATCAATCCTAAGGATTAGATGAGTCATTAGAGTATTAGGAACAAAGACGTCGGATATCGAGCTTAGAGCGTCGAAACCGAACGTCGCAAGTCGAGTCGAATTTAGAATTCGACGAGACGTAGAATCAAGCAAGCGACAACTACGAGCCAAGCTGTAGCCTCGCATTGGCCTAGCCATGCTAGTGCTAGGCTAGGTGAGGGAACCAACCACATGCATGCTAGCATGGTGGGCATCGCACCCAGCCACACGCATAGCCGCAGCTCGGCTGCGCTTAGCATGCAAGCATCGCAAGCATGGTGCCTTGTGTATGCATGCTATGCGTGCTTGCTAGCATTCTAGGGCCTAGCGCCCAGCTATTCGCAGCCTCGCACTAAGCAGCGTACTCGCACAACACACGCATTACAGCAGCGCGCTGTGTGTGCGTGTATGTAGTTGTGCGTGCTTGCTAGCGAGTATAACCAAGCAGCAGCAGTAGCAGCAACGCATGCGTGTGATGACTGGCTACGTGTTGGCTGGCTGGGCTACCTAGCCTTGGTGCTAGGCGCAAGCTAGAAGCCTTGGCAGCCAAATCAGGCTGCCAGCCAGCCAAATGGAGTGGTCAAACCTGGTCAAGGGAGGGGACCATTGCTTGGTGTTTGGCTTGGGGACCAAGGTGTTTTGGTCTCCCCTTTGGTGGTCCTCACCAACCTTCTCCCTCCATGTGACACTTAGAGCTTGTTGTTTGCCTTGCATTTTATTTTGTTTTTGATTAAAATAAAATTGAGGAAAATGCAAATCTCCCACATTGATTGGAGAAGGGAGATCAAGCTTCCATTCCTATAAATACCAAAGTTTTGGGTTTAGGAAAAATCACTTGAGTTGAACTCAGTAAGGTATCTCCCTATAGGTGAGAAAACCTTTAAGTTCGTAATACTCTAGTCTTTTCTTGGTCTAGCACCGACTAAACTTAGGGGTAGAGGCCGTTCCGGTCGGGTCTTGAGGGTGGACTCTGTCAGAGGCTCTTGCGCTTCCAGAGCTAAGGCTTTGAAGTTCGAGCTCTATAGGAGCGTAGCACGCGTCGAGGGTAAGAATGTCATTTCCCTTTCTCTTTCTTTTGTTGTTTAATTATGTGATTGCATGCTTAGTTGCTTTAATTATTGGGCGGGTCTTTGGCAGGTTTCTCTTCCACGTAGTGTTGGACGCTACGAAACCCAACAGCGGTATTGGAGCCGCGCTTATTTTAATTATTGTAACTAATAATTAATTGAGGTTATTTAAAATGGATTTAAATTCTGGTTTTTCTTTCTAATTAGATTAGAAGCTCGTTTTAATTAGTTTTAATCTCATATTTTACTAATTTTGGCCGACGAACCTAGATTTCGACTCAAAAATAGTGATTTTTGGGTGGAAATGATGTTCTTAATCGTTTTTGACCCTCTTTGAAGACTGTCCAAAAGCCAAAATCCACCCATAAACATGTTTTTTGAGGGGTTTTTTGTTTTTGACGAAAATTTTTAAATCTTTAAACCTTGATTAATTATGGCATGTTAAAGGTAGATTAAATGTATGGTTGCATCACTAATCTATTGAAATTATAAAACTTATTAAGCATGTTTATGAAGTCATAATTGGTGCTTGATTTGGTAAGTTCATTTTTCACATAAACTTGAAAATTCACAATTTTCCAAATTGATTGCTTTAAGTGTGAATGTTTATGGTGAATGTGTAATTTTGAAGTCCCTAATATGTTAAAGATCCGATCTTTAATTGTTTATTTGGTTGGAACTTTGATTGATAAATTCCATGTTGAACTAATTTTTGGATTTAATCATTTTTGGGTTGATTAAAGTCTTAAAAGTTCAAAACTTGTGATTGAAATTTAATTAATATTCATATTAGAAGATGTAATATTTCAATTATAAACAAGTTAGTGTTGAAAATTTTTCATTAGATGAATGGGTTTATTTTTCCAACCTCTTTAATTTTTGTCAAATCTCATTATTAATTTATGTATGGTTAAATTAATTATGAGTATAGCCCTTCAATTTTGTAGCATCAAGATGGACCTAAATTGATTTAAAGAATGGTTCTTCAATAATTTAGGCTTGTGCACTACTAAAATTGAATTTATTTATGTTAGACTTGTTATATTTTCATTCTTGATCAATAGTGGTTCTAAAATCAATTTTATGTCACACACATATCGGGATTAAAATCCCGAGATAAAAGCTCGTAAATTGAGGCAATACTCGCCAAGGCACACCACATAGCTAGTCGGGCTTCTCTCGCAACCCACATGTGGCTGTCGTGGTGTGCATGGGCTGCTTATGCCTCGAAGTGATGCTAATGTGTGGAGGATTTGGGCTTGGTGCACGCATGTTGTTACACGCATAGTGCAGTGTGTGCATGTTTTGTGCATCGAGGATGCAAGGGTAATGCGCACAAGGTGCTACGATAAGGGTGCCTTGGGGCTACAATGTGTGTCTAGGAAACATAAGCTCGCATGATTTAGGACCTTTGAGGCCATGTCTTATGTGTATGCAAGTGCGTTGATGTGGCCGGTGTAACGTGAAAGGAATGGTGTCCTTCCAACAAGTGTATTATTCTGGTAGAGGGGTTCGGAATTATTAGAAAGTTAATTCTTCAGTGAGGTCAAGTGATCGGAATGCCAAGGTGGTGGCCGCTTCCTATCAGTAATATTAATGTATAATTAATATTAGGGCTTAATCTTGACTGAACCCTTCGGGTCGCACCCCAATCGAATAACCGATCCGAATCGACGAATCAATCCGAAGGATTAGATGAGTCATTAGAGTATAACGAACAAAGACGTCGGATATCGAGCTTAGAGCGTCGAGACCAAGCATCGCAAGTCGAATCGAATTTAGAATTCGACGAGACGTAGATTCAACAAGCGACAAGTAAGAGCCAAGCCGTAGCCTCGCATTAGCCTAGCCATGTGAGTGCTAAGCTAGGCGAGGTCACCAACCCATGCATGTCATGCGTTCCTAGCATCGCCTAGCGAACGCACATCGCATGGCCCAAGAATCGCAAGATGCGTGCCATGCTTGTGTGTGTGTTGTGGCTGTGTAAGCATGGCTGGGCGTGCTTGCTAGCATAGCAGCACCAGACATCGCAGCTTGCTAGGCATGGCTAAGCATAGCCCGCAAGCATAGCAAAGCCAGCAGCACGCAAGTTCTTGCTAGGCCTCGCTATCGCAAGCAAGCAGCGCATAGCACACGCACATACCAGCACGCTATGCATGCTTGTGCTATGGATCTGCATGCTAGGCATCGCATAGCAGCAGCATCGCACATAGCAGCGCCTAACAGCAGCACAGCACCATCGCATGCGTGCTAGCTGGCTGGGCTGCCCAGCCTTGGTGCTAGGTGCCAGCTGGCAGGCTTCCAGCCAGGCATGTGGCTTGGTCAGCCGGTCAAGGGAGGGGACCAAAGGGGATGGTGTTTGGCTTGGGGAGCAAGGTGAGTTGGTCCCCCCTTTAGTGGTCCTCTCCTACTCTCTCCCTCCATGTGACACTTGGAGCTTGTTGATTGCCTTGCATTTTTATTTTGTTTTGATTAAAATAAAATAGAGGATGCAAATCTCCAACATTGATGGGAGAAGGGAGATCAAGTCTTCATTCCTTACAAATACCCAAGTTTTGGGTTTGGGAAAAATCACTTGAGTTGAACTCGAAAAGGCATCTCCCTGAAAAGTGCAAAAACCTTTAAGTTCGTAATACTCTAGTTTTGTTTCGTCAAGTCCCGACTAACCTTCGGGATTAAGACCGTTCGGGTCGGGTCGAGGGTGCGAGCCGTAGGAGGCCGTCGCACTTGCGAGGCTCGAGCTTTGAAGTAAGAGCTCGTGAATCGAGCGAAGTACGCGTCGAGGGTAAGAATGTAATTATCCTTTCTTTCTTTTATGTTGTTAATATGTGATTAAATATTTAGTTGCTTTAATTAGTGAGCGAGTCTTGGGCAGGTTTCTCTTCCGCGTAGCGTTGGACTCTACGAAGCCCAACAGCGGTATCGGAGCCGAGCTCATTTTAATTATTGTAACTAATAATTAATTGAGGTGATTTAAAATGGATTTAAATTCTGGTTTTGCTTTCTAATTAGATTAGAAGCTAGTTTTAATTAGTCGTAATTTCGTGTTTTACTAATTTTGGCCAACGAACACAGATTTCGACTCAAAAATAAGGATTTTAGGGTGGCATCGATGTTCTAAATCATTTTTGATCCTCTACAGGGATGTCTAGAAGCCAAAATCCACCCAGAAACATGTTTTTTGAGGGGTTTTTCGTTTTTGACGAAAAATTTTAAATCTTTAAACCTTGATTAATTATGGCATGTTAAAGGTAGATTAAATGTATGGTTCCATCACTAATCTACTGCAATTATAAACCTTATTAAGCATGTTTATGAAGTCATAATTGGTGCTTAATTTGGCGAGTTCATTTTTCACATAAACTTGAAATTTTCACATTTTTGCAAATAAATTACTTCAAGTGTGGATGTTTATGGTAACCTTGTTATTTTGAAGTCCCTAATATGTTAAAGATTCAATCTTCAATTGTTTATTTGGTTGGAACTTTGATTGATAAATTCCATGTTGAACTAATTTTGGATTTAATAATTTTTGAGTTGATTAAAGTCCTATAAGTTCAAAACTTGTTATTAAAATTTAATTAATGTTCATATTGGAATATGCAATTTTTTCAATTTCACACAAGTTAGTATTGAAAATTTTTTCATTAGATGAATGAGTTTTTTTTCCAACCTCTTTAATTTTGTCAAATCTCATTATTAATTTATGTATGGTTAAATTAATTAAGAGTATAGACCTTCAATATATAGACCTAAATTTATTTAAAGAATGGTTCTTGAATAATTTAGGCTTATGCACTATTAAAATTGAATTTAATTAAGTTGGACTTATTCTATTTTCATTTTCCTCTAAATTGGTTCTAAAATAAATTTAGAATTAATTTTTATCGCACATAAATCGGGAATTAAAATCCCGAGGCAAGTGCATGCAAATCGAGGTAAAATCGCCCAAGACACGCCCTAAGGCTAGCCGGGCTACTCAAGCTCCCACATGTGGCTGCTAAGGTGCACGATGGGCTGTCTTGCCTCGTACATGCGCTAGAGTGTGCAAGTGTGGTGCATGGTGCTACGATGTGTGTGCAAGGCTACGCTTTGTGCTATAGGTTGTGCGAGGATATGATGCGTGTGCTGTGTGAAAGATGCCGCAAGTGCTGCTAGGCAGCAAGGCAGCGAGCCCCAGCAAGCCCAGCACACGCTGCTAGTACCAGCATGCATGCAAGCATGCATAGCTTGCTGCTATGTGTGTGGTGCCAGCAAGCGTGGCGTGCTCTGCTAGGCAGGCACGCACGACCACGACACCTAGGGGCAGCAAGGCAGCCGTGGTGCGCAGCCCAGCACCTTAGGCTAACACGCCACGACCTTAGTGCCTAGCAAGCCTAGCCCCGTGGCTTTGATGCTAGGCACTTGGGGCATGTTGAGGGCTATTGTTTGCGTAATTGGGGTCGTTTAATTATTTTAACGAGGCTAGTCTAGGGTCTGCGTAATTGGGGTCTTTTTAATTGTTTTGCGTAATTGGATTAACAACCTAAGATACTTACTAGTTTGCGCGTGTTATGCATTGTTACTTGTTTATCGTTGTAAAATGCAACGGCCATTCACATATAGTGAATGGATGAATGGGATCTATATTGTTTCACAAGTTTTGCGAAAATGGCAACTAGTGGGGCCCGACTAGGATAGTAAATACAGACTGCGATCCGTTATGTATTTTTGTAAACCTAAATATGGTCTACGTACCGTTCTGTATTTGTGTACCTTAAAATTTGGATTATTCCTAGTCGTAGTAGCTAGTAGTTACATAGTTGGCGAAGATGTCTCGAAGATGGCGTTTCGAAGAGGACAAGCCAAGATGTTGCATCGGAGACCCTTGAAGATTTAAAGACTCAAGGGGTCGTGCTAGTTGCAAAATGCATCTTTTACTTATGATTTATATATATTGTGTTTATATATGATTGAATTGTATTATAGATGCATGTTTAGGATTTCAAATGTTGCGATGATTAATTAATTTCACTTAAATCAACCAACATAGAAACCCTAGGTCCCTATAATATTGAGCAAAATTTGCCATTCCAAGAACGACACTTACCAAACTAATGCGCATGGTGAAGGGCTACGCCAAAGCGAGGTATCACCGCTTCCTTAGGAACGTAAGGTATACTAGGTATACAAGTCGTCTTGGTTAAGCTCAACGATATCAGTAAGGAGTCCTTAGATGTCGTGGCAATGGAGATAAAATGTCAAGGAAGCATTAGATGCGACGTTTTATCTAACCAAGAGTAGCTTGGAGCTATTAGCAATTGGATTGCTTACCCTAAAATAATAAGTGTTAAGACAAGCCAAAGCATCCTTAATCACTTTCTGATTTTTAGGATCTTGGAATCATTTTATTCTCGCCTAAAAGGGGCTAATGTTAATGCGTGGATAAAATGCTCAATATGATTGAAAATTTGCATGAACGCATTAAATTTCAAAGTTATTGGATTATGAATGGTTTTTCATTTCAAATTCTTTCAATTTTAGAAATTTGTCCACAAGTTAAAAGGAATGGTGTCCTTCCAACAAGTGTATTATTCCGATAGAGGGTTCAGAATTATTAGAAAGCTAATTCTTCATTGAGGTCAAGTGATCGGAATGCCTAGGTAGAGGGAGCTTCTGATCAGTAATATTAATGTGTAATTAATATTACAGCTTAATCTTGACTGAACCCTTCGGGTCACACCTAATTGAGTAACCGATCCGAGGCTACGAATCAATCCGAAAAATTAGATGAGTCGTTACAGTATTACGAACAAAGACGTCGGATGTTGAGCTTAGAGCGTCGAAACCAAGCGTCGCAAGTCGATTCGAGTTGAGAATTTGACGAGACGAGAAATCAAGCAAATGATAAGTTCAAGCTAAGCTGTAGCTTCGCATTAGCCAAGCCATGCAAAGGCTATGCTAGCATAGGGTACCAACCACATACATGGCTATGCCGCAAGCCAAGCATGCATGTACGTGCTAGACTTGCTGGCCGAGCATGCTTGCGGGGCTACTGCGCCTAATCACATGGTTGTGCTAGCAGGGGCGTGGCAGCAGGCGCCTTATGCACAGCGAGGACCTAGCAAGCATGGTAGGCCATACGAGCAGCAATGCCACACAGCACAAGGTCCAGCACGCAAGCTGGCCTGTGCATGTGCTGGCTGTGCCGCATAGCAGGGCTGGCATCCAGCGTCAATGCCCATCATGCACATATGATGTGGGCTATGCGAGCTGTGCAACGCATAGCGCAAGCAGCAGCTAGCTAGTGAAAGCTAGCAATGCCAGCACAGCGTGTGCGTGTACCGTACAGCGAGGCTGGTAGCCAGCCACGCATTGCGCCTATGCCCAGCCACACCATGTGCGTGAGCCAGCGTGTGCGTGTAGCACATGTGTGTGTGGTTGATCTTGCATGTGGTTCGATATGCACGTGAGGCATGTGAGTGTGGGTTTTCTTACAGAGCAAGGGGAGAATGGTGCCCCCTTGTGGTCCTCACCTAACCCCTTGCTCACCTCTTGACACTTGTCATTTGTTGATTCACTTACATTTCAATTTGATTTTTGAATTAAAAATAAATTGGATAAAATGCATTTTTACCAACTCTCCTACATAAATGGGAGATTTAAGTTCAAGAGCTCCCTTCCCTATAAATACCCATCATTTGGGATTGGGAAGGTACACTTGAGTTAAACTCAATGAGGCATCTCCCTTTAGGTGAGAAAACGTCTAAGTTCGTAATACTCTAATCTTATCTTAGTCTAGCCCTGGTTAACCTCCGGGGTAGAGGCCGTTCGGGTTGGGTCTCGAGGGTGGACTCCGTCGGAGGCTCTCGCGCTTGCGGAGCTAAGGTTTTGAAGTCCGAGCTCTATAGGAGCGAAGTACATGTCGAGGGTAAGAATGTCATTTCCCTTTCTTTCTTTTATGTTGTTAATATGTGATTAAATATTTAGTTGCTTTAATTAGTGAGCGGGTCCTGGGCGGGTTTCTCTTTCGCCTAGCGTTGGACGCTACGAAACCCAACAGCGGTATCGGAGCCGAGCTCATTTTAATTATTGTAACTAATAATTAATTGAGGTGATTTAAAATGGATTTAAATTCTGGTTTTGCTTTCTAACTAGATTAGAAGCTCGTTTTAATTAGTTTTAATCTCGTATTTTACTAAGTTTGGCCAACGAACCCAGATTTGGACTCAAAAATAGTGATTTTTGGGTGGAATCGATGTTCTAAATCATTTTTGACCCTATTTGAAGACTGTTCAAAAGCCAAAATCCACCCAGAAACATGTTTTTTGAGGGGTTTTTCGTTTTTGACGAAAAGTTTTAAACCTTTAAACCTTGATTAATTATGGCATGTCAAAGGTAGATTAAATGTATGGTTGCATCACTAATCTATTGCAATTATAAAATTTATTAAGCATGTTTATGAAGTCATAATTGGTGCTTGATTTGGTAAGTTCATTTTTCACATAAACTTGAAAATTCACAATTTTCCAAATTAATTGCTTTAAGTGTGAATGTTTATGGTGAATGTGTAATTTTGAAGTCCCTAATATGTTAAAGATTCGATCTTTAATTGTTTATTTGGTTGGAACTTTGATTGATAAATTCCATGTTGAACTAATTTTTGGATTTAATCATTTTTGGGTTGATTAAAGTCCTAAAAGTTCAAAACTTATCATTGAAGTTTAATTAATCTTCATATTGGAAGATGTAATTTTTCAATTATACACAAGTTATTGTTGGAAATTTTTCATTGGATAAAAGGGTTTATTTTTTCCAACCTCCTTAATTTTGTCAAATCTCATTATTAATTTATATTTGATTAAATTAATAATGAGTGTAGCCCTTCAATTTTGTAGGATCAAGATAGACCTAAATTGATTTAAAGCATGGTTCTTGAATAATTTAGGCTTGTGCACTACTAAAATTGAATTTAATTAAGTTGGACTTGTCTTATTTTCATTTTGCTCTAAATTGGTTCTAAAATAAATATAGAATTAATTTTTATCACACATAAATCGGGAATTAAAATCCTAGGGAAAGTGTACGCAAATCGAGGAAAAATCGCCCAAGCCACGCCCTTAGCTAGGCTAGCCGGGCTACTCAAGCAGCCCACATGTGGCTGCCAAGGTGCGTGGTGGGCTGCCTTGCCTCGTTGGTGCACTGTGTTTGCAAGTGTGTGGTGCATGATGCTACGATGTATATGCAAGGCTAATCTTGGTGCTATTGTTGTACGAGAAGATGCGTGTGGTGTATGAGGGTGCTCGTATGCTGCTGGGCAGCAAGGCAGCGAGCCCCAGCCAGCCTAGCACACGCTGCCAGCACCAGCATACACGCAAGCATGCGAAGCTTGCTGCGATGTGTGTGGTACCAACAAGCATGGCGCGCTCTGCTAGGTAGGCAGGCCAGCAAGCTCAGCCACAGCACCTAGGGGCTGCTAGGCAGCCATGGTGCGCAGCCTAGGACCCTAGGCTAGCAAGCCTCGGCCTTAGTGCCAAGCAAGCCTAACCCCATGGCTTTAATGCTAGGCACTTGGGATATGTTGTGGGCTATTGTTTTGCGTAACTGGGGCCAATTTAATTATTTTATTTATTTATTTTAACGAGGCTAGGCCTCGGTTCTTCCGGCTCTTGCAAAAATATTTTTTTGACAAAATTCGGGTTAACCGACTTAATTAATTGGATTAATTAAGTTGGATGCGGAATTTAGTGGGAGCTTCGTTAATTGCATGAACTAATTGCGTTTTAATCACATAAAATATTTAACAACTTTGACTAGTTTTAATTAGGCGCGTTAATTGGATTAAAAACCTAAGTTAGTTAATAGTTTGCGCGTGTTATGCATTGTTACTTGTTTATCGTTGTAAAATGAATGGGCCATTCACAGGTTTTGTGAAAATGGCAACTAGTGGGCCCCGACTAGGATAGTAAATACGGACTGTGATCCGTTATGTATTTTCGTGAATCTAAATACGGTCTGCGTACCGTTGCGTATTTTTGTACCTTAATATTTAGATTATTCCTAGTCGTGCTTAGTTGGCAGAGATGTCTCGAAGACGGCATTTCTAAGAAGGCAAGCCAAAGAAGTTGCATTGGAGACCCTTGAAGATTTGAAGACTCAAGGGGTCATGCTAGTTGCCAAATGCATCTTATACTTATGTTTTCTATATATATAATTGTTTTTATATATGATTGAATTGTATGATAGATGCATGTTTAGGATTTCAAATGTTGCTATGATTAATTAAGTTCACTTAAATCAACCAACATAGAAACCCTAGGTCCCTATAATATTGAGCCAAATTTGCCATTCCAAGAACGACACTTACCGAACTAATGCGCGTGGTGATGGGCTACGCCAAAGCAAGGCATTACCGCTTCCCTAGGAACGTAAGGTATACTAGGTATACAAGTCGTCTTGGTTAAGCTCAACGATATCAGTAAGGAGTCCTTAGATGTCGTGGCAATGGAGATAAAATGTAAAGGAAGCACTAGATGCGACGTTTTATCGAACCAAGAGTATCTTGGAGCTATTAGCAATTGGATTACTTACCCTAAAATATTAAGTGTTAAGACAAGCCAAAGCATGCTTAATCACTTTCTGATTTTTGGGATCTTGGAATCGTTTTATTCTCGCCTGAAAGGGACAATTTTTAATGCGTGGATAAGACGCGTAATAAGATTGAAAGTTTGCATGAATTTCAAACTTATTATGATATGAACTTGGTAAATGGTTATACTTTACACTTATATTTGTAGAATTCTAAATCAAATTATATTGTTTTCAATGATTGGTAAAGGAAATATTTTCAGAATGGTTCTCAAAGAATGGAAAGACATTTCTAAAATACAACCTCTCATAATTGAATTTTTTGACTTAAAGTCCGAAAGGACGGTTGGATATTATGTATTCAAAATACTGGGTAGTTTTGATGAACATGAAATATTGAGTTGAAAAACTAAAATTGTCAATAGTTGACAACCAACATATCTTTTTGCTTCATACACTAATGAGTAGGACTCATGATGTAGTAATTCAAGTACGAATTGAAGGAAAAGATGAAACTTTGTTTCACGGCGCATTAGATGCTTAATTATGCCTGACAAAGTGTAAAGGTCAAAGTACTTAAAGAAATGCTTCTTAGAGTTATGAGATGGCGTATGATAAGAAATATAGGAAACAAGGAACAAAAGAAAGGAATAAGATTCCTTTTCTACCCATGAGTTCACGTTAGTGTGGTTAACTTAGCAATTCGATATTTTCACAAGTATTAGATATTGCTTGAGTGTTCCACTTTGAAAGTGACCTCAAACCATTGAAGACAGGCTAAGTTATTGAATTACAAGCTTAGAATGAAGCAAGAAGTGCTACATCAGTTGTAAGGTCATTTGTTTTGTTTAAAGTCCTTTTAAGCCAAGGCTGGAACGAATAATGGTTATTGTGTTCCATAATCAGCAAATGATCCGTTTTCACACGGAAAGACTCACATTCAATAAAAGAGCAATAGTTGCGGGTTTTATTTGAATGGCATGGTTATATAAGCCATGAGTCAAGAACGCTAGATTATAAACAAACATTTCACTAACATGAATATCACAAGGTTCAAATCATGGACATGATTTGTGTTCCAAACATCTTTAGCAATGTCACATCGACAAGAACGTACTCAAGGCTCTATTAGATAGACTCTTGATAGTTGATCGGTTCGGAATCGTTCTAAGACAAGCAAGTCTCACTTATTGAAATCGACAAAGAAAGCTGCTATTGTGCTTGGCATAGATAATTGATTCCAAAAGCTAAAGAGGATTTCATTACTTCATCGTCTCACAAGAATTTGAACAAACTGCACCTTGAGTAGCTCAAATGTTCAGTGAAGTATAGAATCGACTTGGCAAGATATCAAAACGTCTATATTAGATCGAGCAATGTTTGCTTGAGCCAAGAGTGATCATATCAAAGTTATGATTGAAATTTCATAATGGAATCCACAAAGAACATAGTGTGTGTTGATAGAGACCTCGATGCCATTTGGAAGTGACTTGAACAATGATGGATCACATCCCTTCCTATAAAGTTCTTAAAGATTTGCACAAATGATTAGTGTTACACTATACAAAAGTGTCGAAGCTAAGAAAGGACACCATATTCAGTTATGGATGGAAATAGCTTCTAGCGTCTTTTCAAATATATGTCTAGGGCTCTTAACTCAGTGGGAGTTCTTTGGCTCAATGGGAACTAAGTGGCTCAATAAGGGCTAAGGTAGCTCGAGAAGGAGCTAACTGTTTGTTAAACAACGGACTAATACCCAAAGACAATATACATGTCTCTTTGTGAGTATTCAAGTGAGACTATAGGCATTACTTCCACAACCTAATTGAGAACATAGTATTTGTTGCTCTAAGTGTGACTTTCTGGAAAGTAACACATTTCCAAAACGACAAGTGGGAGGAAAATGAACTCGATGAGCATCGAGATTAGCAAAAAACTCAAACTGAGAATCTCTGAAGACTTTAGAAGGGCTTCATGAGAATGATTGATCAAGAAAACTCAAAGGACTTTACAAGTGCCTTTAAAGAGAATTCAATACTCACAAAACTTTAGAAGTGGTGGAGTAAGATCAATATAATCAAAAGGTTTTAAAAGCATCTTAAAACTCAGTGTTTGATGCAATTACCCCGTATAGGTATAGAATTCACCAAAGGATTGGATTGAATCCTATAAATTTCTATTAAGTTAGAAATAAACCTAAAACTTACAAGCATACTATTTACCATTGGATGGTAAGGGAATAGTGTCTTGTAAATTAGCTACGACAAATCCAAATTCCGAATAATAGTTAGTGGCCATAAAATCCGAAATAAACTCCATGTTTGTAAATCATGTTTGGAACTTGTCTAATTTGCATGAAGGTTGAAAGACCCATCAATCGCAAATAAGTTTTCAAGGAGAAAACTGACAAATGTGAAATTCATTATGCATACACAGCTAAATTGGTTGAAAAGGATACAATTAATTCACGACGTTGATTTTAATAAAACCTATTCACTAATCGGAACGCTTAAGTTTTTCGTGATTATTCTAGCAAATTGCGCATATGAAATATGGAAAAATATAATGAAACCGCCTTCCTAAAATGGGATTGTGGGATTAAGTGAAGCATTGTATGTAGAAATTGGAACATGTATTCTCATAAAGTTAATAAAAGGTGTGGCTTATGGTGAATCATACAAAAATAAAAAATAAAAAATCTTATGAACAAGAAGTTTAGTGGGAGCAAGAGTCAATCTTGAATGGTCTAACAAGAAGTTTAAGAACTCTATTGTGAAATGAATGTCAAATGCTAAATGCTTAGATTTGAAAGGATTTTCGACAATGAACTAAGCAAAAGGCGATACTTAGTACATAGTGGGAATTAAGATCTATTGGATAGACTTAATGAAATGTTTAAATGAGTAGAGGAATTTACCGTGTTAAACATGAAGGACTTAGAAAGGCTTTCGACCCATATGTATAAAACTAAGTAAATGTTTGAACTAAGTATAAGTTGGGCAAATACTAAGTCAAACAAGAAAGACTCTAGTAGTGACTTTCAATCGTATCACATAACAAACAGTTTAACAAGACTCAGTGAAACTGAATGAGCTAAAAGGTCACATGAATGGAATAATATTGGGAATAATTATGCAATTAAAACCATCATGTATGCTATGATATGGAGTAGTCACTCAACTTACATGCTTAAAGCATGAGAAGTATAAAATACCAATCAATTCAAATCGTAGTGATGAATCGTTAGATTATGATCAAGAGAAATCCAAAGTACTTTGATAAGTAAAAGGGGATAAGTTCTTGACGCATGGAAACAAATGTAATTTGAGAATTGATGTTGCAAGCACATCCTTAGCAAGGATTGAATCCTTAATAAGGAAGTCGTTTATAAGCATGAGCTAGAATGCGTCGTGGCTTGAGAATGGTAACATGGACACGCATCCATGTATAATATGCGGAAATTTAAGATAAATTTCCATAATGACAAATGATTAGGGTCTCCCAAATCATTGTGAGCCGTTCGGAATGAAATCCGAGAAAAACACCATCAGAAAATCTACTAAAATATATGTTGAGAATATTGTTGCCTGGAAGGCAATAATAAGAAAGTGTTCAATGGAAAGTACGTTGTCGAACGTTGATGATTATAGTTTGTCAAGTTGAAGGATCTCAAATCATGAAAATGAGTAGGAGCCATCACTTGGACAAGAAATCCTAAATCACATATGATCCATAACCCTCTCAAAATTTTATAATCTTATTATGAAATTGTTCGATAATGAAGACGCTAAGATTTGCAAAGTAATAATAACTAAACCTATGCAATAAGTGAACGACAACATTCACCAGAATTGCATGAAAGAAATCAAGCATATTAAATATGGGTATGTTTTCTATAAATGTTTTGTGAAGAGTGTTACTCTTGAAACATTTGGGGAAAACCATTTATAATAAGATGAAACGTTGAAACATTTGTTAAGTGAACATTGAATATTTCAATCGAAATTATCCCTAATCAGGGTCATTAAAATGATGGACGATTAATGACCACTTGAGATTAGTGTGTAGTATGATTTATAGCACCGTTTCTTGTGTTACGAGGACATGATTGTCATAAATCATTTGCACAGGTATTGGTTTCACTAGGCGAAAATTGCTAATCAGCACCCGATCAAAACCCCCAGTTCGCACCCGTTTTAAACCGGTTCTGATTTGAGGGATGCCAAATCCCAAGGCTTTTCGCACCGGTTCTTGGTTTGAACCGGAAAGAACCGGTGCGAAAAGTCCCCTAAAATATTAAAAAAAAAAAAAAAAAAAAACTTTTAACA
This sequence comes from Chenopodium quinoa, assembly GCF_001683475.1. Classification (NCBI taxonomy): domain Eukaryota; kingdom Viridiplantae; phylum Streptophyta; class Magnoliopsida; order Caryophyllales; family Amaranthaceae; genus Chenopodium; species Chenopodium quinoa. The sequence goes on from NW_018743608.1 coordinate 280,063, forward strand.
TGGGTTCTGTTCTAAAACCGGTGCCAAAAATGCCCAAAAAAAATTAAAAAAAATTCTTTTTTTGCATTTTTTTTCATTATAAACACTAACATATATATAAAGTTACATATTTTCATTAAAAAAGGCTGTAATATTACAATTTTCGTCCAAAAAAATAAAATTCTATACTAGGTGCTACTGTTGCTGTAACCTTCTGTTTTTAATACCAACATGCTACCTTGGCAACATTGCTCTAATGAAGCACATTCATATCCACCTAACTGAAAGGAATAGTGTCCTTCCAACAAGTGTATTTTTTCGATAAAGGGTTCAGAATTATTACGGAGCTTATTTTTCAGTAAGGTCAAGTGATCGGAATGCCTATGTGGAGGCCGCTTTCGATCAGTAATATCAATGTACAATTGATGTTACAGCTTAATCTTAATTGAACCCTTTGGGTCGAACCCAATCGAATCACCGATCCAAGATGACGAATTAATCCGAAAGGATTTAATGAGTCAGCAGAGTTTTACGAATACAGACGTCGGATATCGAGCCTAGAGCATCGAGACCGAGCGTCGCGAAATCACAAAGCAACAAGTATGAACATAGCCCTAGCACCACACTGTCCTAACCATGTGGATGCTAGGCTAGTTCAGGCTAGCATGCACCTAGCATGGCTAGGCGCAAGCCTAAGCACACTAGGTGTGCTAGGCGCGCCATCGCAGCCTAGGTGAACCATCGCAGCCTAGGCGCGGCCTAGCAGCCTGTCGCAAGCAATAGGCGCACCAGGTGCACCGAGCAACCCATCGCAGCTATCGCAGCCCTAGCATGAGGCTGGGCACCATCGCTGCCCATCGCAGGCACCAAGCGCACCATCGCTGGCACTGGGTGCTGCGTGCGTGCGTGCCTGGCATGGCAGCACCATCGCTGGCACCAAGTGCTAGCATGGGTGCTTGGCTAGCATTGGCGCAGCATGCATGCTGACTTGTGTGCTCGCCTTCGCATGGCAGCACCAAGCAGCGCACCATGCATGTGCGAGGGCCTGGGCACCAGCATATTGCTAGGCCATGCACAGCAGCCCGGCATCACCACGCACCAAGGCTGCTGTGTGATGCGTGGGTGTGCGTGTGGTGCGAGGCCAATGCACGCTGTGCATGACTAGTGCTCATGGTGCGTAGCCACGCATGCTGGATGCGCGAGGTGTGTGCGTATGTGCGTGGGATGCTGGGGCCAGCGCCAGCACGCACCAGCGCCAAGCATCGCCCAGCACCAAGCAGCACTGCCTGGCTGGGATGCGAGGCTGCTGGCTTGTGCTAGCTGGTTGGGCGTGCTGGCAATACTAGCTTGCAGCCAGCCCAGCTGCCTTTGTGAGCGGCAGTTTAGGAGAGGTGGGGACCAAAGCCTCTAGGCTTTCCTTGGGAAGCAAGGCAATGGTCCCCCCCATGGGATATGGTCCTCACCTAACCCATTCTCTCCTCTTGCCACTTGTTGCCTTGTGATTGCTTTTGCCTAATTATTTATTTTGGAATTAAATAAATTATTGCAATTGCACATGATCCCACATTGATCATGAAAAGGGGTTTCAAGTCCCCATTCTTTATAAATACCCACTTGGTTGAGATTTTGAGAATATAACCTTGAGTGGAATTAAAAAGGCAACTCTAATTAAGAGTAAACCTTTGATTCGTAAAACTCATAGTTATTTTGTCCGGGTCTTGACTAACCTTCAAGACTTAGGAAGCTCGGGTCGGGTCGAGGATACGATCCGTCGGAGATCTCGTGTTTTCGGGATTTTAAAGTAAGAGCTCTTTGGGAGTGAAGCACGCGTCAAAGGTATAATTCTTGTTTTTAATCTTGTTTGATTAAGTTTAATATGCTTGTTAATTGTTTTAATTAAGGGGCGGGTCTTGGTGGGTTTCCTTCCGCGTAGTGTCGGGTCACTACGAAACCCTACACTAACACCCTTACCCGATGAAAGTTCAAAGCAGGAAATCCTATAGTCCTACTGAACATTGATTAGTCTACACTGCTACATACAGGCTTACAGCAAAAAAGAATGTGAAAGATAATTTACTAAGAAAATTGGCCAAATTCCTTAGAATCCAGATCTGATATTTTTGTTTTTTTCAACTGCTTAGCAGTCTTTTTTGCAGCAGCTTTCAGAGCCCTGTCCGCTTGACTTCTAGCAAACTTATCGCGATAAAATTTCTATTTCCTCATCTTTCTGCAAATTACCCAAACTTTTAATAAAAGACAATAAAAATAAGTCTGTTCTGCAGTATAAAGAGACAAATAAATTTGTAAGCTAACCTGTAAATATGCATTTCCTTCACTTGAAACAGCCATTGCAGTTTTAAGTCCCTGCTTTAGCTTAACCTGAGCCAACAAAAAAGCTAGCTAAATTTACCAACACTACAGAAGAATTTTTACAATATGAAACCATAAACTCAATTGTCGTAACCAAAAAATAACCTTCTCCGTGGCTTCTACATACTGCTCTACATGCTTTCCTACTTTTTCTGCTAATGCCTTAGTTAAAGAATGTGCTTCTGCCTGTGGAGCATCAGGAATGACAGAACCATATCCCTGACCTGTAAAACCAGAAAAAATGATAATAATTATAATAAAATAAAAGCAGGACTAAAATACAGCTAAAACAAATACTTGTATTCAATATGCAATTACTCTATATGAGCCAAATTTCAAAAGATCTTAACACAACTAACCAAAATTTACTACTCCGTACCAAGCTAGCCATATATGGCAAAAGAATAACTAATGACTTCAATTAACCAATCCACACAAAGATTTAAGAACTATAACTAGAAATGATTCATGATAACACAATTCAAAATGAAGCACAACTATCATCAATTTAGAAACTATCACAATTACTCGTCGTTGCTTGATTTGCGACAACCACGGCACCACCTGTTGCATGCTTCCCGCCACCCCCCCATCCACCAATTTCACATAGCAATCCTCCCCAACACCTATAAATCACATTGAGCAATGTTATAAGATTAAAAGGTGTTATAGGAAACTCGGGCATTGCATGCAGTACTAGCAGTATAGTATAATTAAGACAAACTGATGGATATCTGCCCAGCGATGTAATCATTTAATATGATGGGTAACAGATACTGTAAAGCTGAAACTTATCTAGATATAATGATATTTACCTTTGTTATTATACAATCACAAGCTCCAATGCACTCCTCAATTTTAGTAACAAAGCCCTTCAACTGGAATTTTTAGTTGGCCATCAACTTTTAATCTTGAAGAATTAATTGAAACAAGATATCAAAACACGAAAGTAGTAAAGCTGAACAGAACCAAATTCAGTGGTAACCCTTAGGCTATGTTCAGCTCAAAGCTTGGATCAAGCTCAGTTTGACCTGTTATATGAGCCAAATTGCGTTCAGCCCCAACATATTAACACTCAAATAAGCTAGGTTTGGTCTAATTTCTTACTGAATTCTTTTTTCTTTTTTTTTTGTATAAAGTACTTGTTAACAGTCATTTGATAATTATAATAAATTAAAGTCATTTTGTTTTATTTCTGTTGTGAAAAAAAAAATTTGAAACAAGCTGAGTCTTAGTATGAGCTTCAAACCATGTTCCCATGACAAAACTCAAATTGAGCTCAAGCTGTCAGAACTTAGCAAGTTTAAACTGAGCTAAGTTCTGACAGCTAGGACTTATTTCATTTCAGCTTTGCAAAGATCCCTAAAAGCATACCCACTGACACCCTTTCATAATCCATTCATGCAAAACTACCCACATAATCGCATATAGTATACCTGGACAGGGATCTTCCAATCAATTGAACTCAATTTTGCAGCAAGCTTTTTGTTGCGACCACAAATCACAATAACTTGACCTATTGGCTCACCAACGCTAGCATCATATAATGCATTTCCAAGAGCTCGTGCAGTAGCCTCAATGAGACCCATGCCTTCCCCTCCTCCCATCAACAAAACAGCAGGAAGATGCTCATCCATTCCAAGTTCCTTGCGTAACTCATGCTGTGGAAAACAAAAAAAAATTAAAAACAATATCACCAGCTGCACATACCAGAAACCCTTTATGTCAACATTAAGGGCAAAATCATCAACACAGCAGAATAGGGAGAAACAACGTAATTTCTTGGAGAGATTCCATGAAACAATTGCATCAGCAATAAGCAGAATATAAAACACCAATACCATAACATTACCAAGAAAGTGTATATCAAACTTAATAATTAAGCTTGTTATAAACTAGCCAATCTTAACCAGAACACAAATGGTAAACTTTAGTACACAGCCAAACCAGATTACATTTCCAGAAACATAGTAATATAACCAACAATAAACAAGCAATGGAGTACAGGAAAAAAAATTATATGAATAGGTACACAGACCTTTGGCCTATCAGACCTAACAAAGGATGGCCGCACAGGAAGTCCATAAACTTTTATTTGGGAAGACTGAAGACCAGCTTTTGTTGCCCTTTTAGCCACCTCATTTGAAGGGCAGTAGCACCTTGTTACAAGCTTATGAAACCTACAAGGAGGAAGAAAAAGAAAGGTCAGGGACCAATGTCACGGTCTTGTTACAAAATACAAACATAAAACCTACATAAAGGAAACCGCACAGCCTACCAGGTAGGATGACAGGTGCTCAAGTCTGTAACTACTGTAGTAAAGACAATTTTCTAAAGAAGACCCCTGCCCCTCAAGATACGAAGTGGAACATGTTGCATCAACGGATGCACAGTAATGATTATATCTGGCCGATATTTCATCAATCCTTTAGCTACCTCTCTGCAAAGAATAAAAGAAACAAAGTTAGCTTTGAAGTGACACAGCATACAACTAGTTGATCCAGAAGTTTCACATGCCTCACAAAGCTGACACAAGCAACAAGGCAACAGAATATACTCAAAGTTGACAACCATATTGCACAAATTTAATACAAGGTGAATTGACTTCAATCCATTCAATTCAATTATGTAAAAAGCAAAGAAATACTTAATTGTATTGTTAACCATGCATTAACTTAAACTGAATTCAATTTCCAGAAATTCAAGATAATAAAAAATCAATCAAAGAAAGTAGCTAACCTATTAATGTCACTATTTGAGACAAAAAAGGTAGCACTGAATCAAAAAAAATGCATGATGTCTTACAACTTGCAAACCAAACATACCGTTCCCAGCCCTTCTGTGCAAGGACCACCCACCAAAGCAATAATCCGAGCACCGGTTCCTAGTGAACAGGCTCCAAGCAACCCTGCAGCCACATTCAATGCCACACCGATGCATCGCAATGCTCTACTACCAGGTGGAACAGGCCACTGGTCTGTTTGTAGTTCACCAGTAACTAAATTCACAGACAAAAAAAAGGGTAAGCTTAATTCCAAACTTTCATCACTAAGACACATCCTCTTCAACCTTAATTCCTCCAAAAAAGGGTAAGCTTTTGCAAAGCAAAGAAGCCATGGATGAATATCAGCCCCCCAATTTTCAGGTACCAAATTAAAATCTGAAAATCTGGGTTTTCCTTTCAAGATTACACTCTTAATTTTTGGGAATCTTCTAGCAACAATTTCAGGTGTTACAGAATAACAATTCCTAATAAAAATATGGGTTCTGCTCCACCTCTCAGCATTATACCAATTTTTGCAAACTAATGAAAGTGAAATTCTGTCTTTGAGAGATTCTAACATACCCAGAACTTTTTCCAGCACTTCATCTGGGAAAGATGAGATTTTTGGGGGCAAATTTGATGGGTCTTTGCTCTTTTTTAACACCCATCTATGAAATTATTGAAAAACCCACAAATTTTTTTTGGAAAAAAATTGGAAATTTATCACAAAATTGATTTTTTTTATTATTTATTTATTTTTTTGCAAATTTGATGGGGTTTTGCATTTTATTTTTGAATCCATTTCAAATATTATTAAAAACCAAGCAACAACAACAACAAGATTCGACAACCCTAAAACAACACCAACAACCTCCACCATCTAAACTAAGAGCAGCTTCCACCGCAACGGAGCACAACAACAGAGGAGCCGCATTAAACACCCTCAAATCTAAAGATGAAATCATAAATTTTAAAACGAAAATAAAAAATTCTAGATCAATAATTGAAAATTAAAACGAATCTAAAATGAAAATCAGAAATTTAGATCTAAAATAATTGAGAATTAACGAAATTTTATAATGGATGAAAATATATAAGAAATTTGTAATAGAAGTGCTAATAGAGATCTCAATATCACACCTTGATGGAGGAGGCAGCGGCACCGAGCAAGAACCGAAAGGCGTGGCGGAAACAACACGGCACTCAATATTACTCTTCTTTTTCTTCTTCCTCAAGGTTGTGCTTGGTTATGGAGAAGGAGATCGAAAGAGAGAAGAAAGGAAAGGAGAGAGCGGCAGACCAGTACGCTTCAATGGAGGAGAGAGAGCGGTAGACCAGTACGCTTCAATGGAGGAGAAAGAGGAGGAAAAATCGTGGAATTGAAAGAGAAAGAAAGAACTGAAATGAAAGAGCTGAGAAAGAAAGAAAAATAAAAGGAAACCGTTTTTTTTTTTTACAACACTTTTCGCACCGGTTCAAACTGAATCGGTGCAATTTACTCACTTTTCCCACCGCTTTTGTAAGAACCGGTGCGAAAACAAACTTTTCGCACCGGTTTCGTTAGAACCGTGCGAAAACTCATTCCCTCAATCCCGCCTATTTTTTTCGCACCGGTTTTTAAAAATCGGTGCGCATTTGGCGGTGCCCATTTCAGTTTTTCTACTAGTGTTTAGAACTATATCGGATCGACCTATGAGAATACTTTAAGAGATTTAAAATCTTCATAAAAATATTTCTCATTATAGCTACCGGAACCTTTTTCCTCGACCATAAGTATTGTAAATTCTCTTGTTTGAGTACTAGTTTGTTTTGATATTGTCAAACGTCTGCCGTAAATAGGGATTATAACGGCAACAATCGGGCTGCTAGGTCCTCTTAGTAAGGGAAGCTCACAGTATAAGACTAGAAATGTCCCCCTATTATTAACAATAGGGATATGTCTTTGTGGTTTACAAAGCCTCTCGAAGAGCAAGACTGTGAAAATGCATGGTCATGCTTAGATGGATTTTAGAAACCATCTTCTTATTGAAAATCAAACTCGAAAATCGAGAAACACTTCTGGACGCAATAAGGATGACGAAGAATCTTACCTTATAGTTCATGAAGAGACATTAAGCGACATAGGAAATGGGTTATACACTAATTGCACAGTGCATTATTCCGATCAGTAATATTAATGTGTAATTATTATTACAGTGTAATCTTGACTGAACCCTTCGGGTCACACCCAATCGAGTAACCAATCCGAGACGACGAATCAATCCGAAGGATTAGATGAGTCATTAGAGTATTACGAACAAAGACGTCGGATATCGAGCTTAGAGCGTCGAAACTGAGCGTCGAGAGTCGAGTCGAATTTAGAATTCGACGAGACGTAGAATCAAGCAAGCGACAAGTACGAGCCAAGCCATAGCCTCGCATTAGCCTAGCCATGCGAGTGCTAGGCTAGGCGAGGGCACCAACCGCATGCATGCTAGCATGGTGGGCATCGCACCCAGCCACACACATAGCCGTAGCTAGGCTGCGCTTAGCATGAAAGCATCATAAGCATGGTGCCTTGCGTATGCATGCTATGCGTTCTTGCTAGCATGCTAGGGACTAGCGCCCAGCTCTTCGCAGCCTCGCACCAAGCAGCATACTCGCACAGCACACGCATTGCAGCAGCGTGTTGTGTGTGCGTGTATGTAGTTGTGCATGCTTGCTAGCGAGCAGCACCTCGCCACTCGCACAGCAGCAGCAACGCGTGCGTGTGCTGGCTGGCTATGTGTTTGATGGCTGGGCTGCCTAGCCTTGGTGCTAGGCGCCAGCTGGCAACCTTGGAAGCCAAGGCAGGCTGCCAGCCAGCCAAGTGGCGTGGTCAAACCCGGTCAAGGAAGGGGACCATTACTTGGTGTTTGGCTTGGGGAGCAAGGTGTTTTGGTCCCCCCTTTGGTGGTCCTCACCAACCTTCTCCCTCCATGTAACACTTGGAGCTTGTTGATTGCCTTGCAATTTATTTTGTTTTTGATTAAAATAAAATTGAGGAAAATGTAAATCTCCCACATTGATGAGAGAAGGGAGATCAAGTCTCCATTCCCTATAAATACCCAAGTTTTGGGTTTTGGAAAAATCACCTGAGTTGAACTCAATATGGCATCTCCCTATAGGTGAGAAAACCTTTAAGTTTGTAATACTCTAGTCTTTTCTTGGTCTATCCCCGACTAACCTTCGGGGTAGAGGCCGCTTGGGTCAGGTATCGAGGGCGGACTCCGTCAGAGGCTCTCGCGCTTGCGGAGCTAAGGCTTTGAAGTCCGAGTTCTATAGGAGCGAAGCACGCGTCGAGGGTAAGAATGTCATTTCCTTTTCTATTTCTTTTGTTTCTTAATTATGTGATTGCATGCATAGTTGCTTTAATTAGTGGGCGGGTCTTGGGCGGGTTTCTCTTCCACGTAGTGTTGGACGCTACGAAACCCAACACATTAGTCGTGTGTAGTTGCTTTAAACGAGCAAGGTTTTAGCTGCTAAGTTCCTAGCTCAGCTTAGATCTTCAAATTTAACTGTTTGTAGTGCTTTTGAGCCACAACAGATTATATCCAACCAGGATGATAATATTCCTCCAAATTAAGGAGATGACATCCTTTGTTTATATGCCCTTGACCGCCTCTGCTTCTACCCATTTGGTGAAGAAGTCAACAACAACTAGAACATATTGTCGTCCGCATGGGGCAGGCGTATATAGACCAAGAACGTCCATCCCCCATTTGGCGAATGGTACTGGGCTGTAAATAACCGTCAGATCAGTAGCCGGACGGTGTATGAATTTGCCAAATCTTTGACACTTATCACACTTCTTCACCATTTTCATGGCGTCTGCCTCAAGAGTTGGCCAAAAGTAGCCTTACCGCCTGGCCCTTTTTGCTAGGGACCTACCGCCTATGTGTGATGCACAAAAGCCCAAGTGCAGATCCTCTAGTACCTCCTTCCCCCTTTCTAGGGTGACACATTTCAATAACGGCTGTAGATAACCCTTCATGAAAAGTTCTCCATTACGAATCTCAAAGTTTGCAGCACGCTTTTTCATTGCAACCGCTTCTGGGTAAGCATTCGGCAGAGTGTCGTCTGCTAGATAAGCCCGAATGCCATCATCCAGGTTGAGCTCCGGTCCATAATTCCAATGAGATCTTGTTCAATACTTCTTTTTTCCATAACTTCCCAAAAGACTAACCTAGGCGTATCACAGGAGGCGTATGATGCCAGCTTAGAGAGAGCATCCGCCTGATTGTTTTCTGACCTGGGCACTTGACTTAGATGAAATTCATCAAGTGCCCCAGCCTCTTCTTTGACCTCCTGCAAGTATTTGATTATAGCCGGATGGGTGGCCTCATAGTCACCATGGTTTTTGCTAACAATCAATTGTGAATCAGAGCAGGTGTCAACTTTTCTTGCCCCTGCCGCCTTACACATATGGATACCGGCTAGCGGGGCTTCATATTCTGCCTCATTATTTGAGGCTTGGAACTTGAACCGTAGTGCATATTCATACTTGTCCCCTTTAAGGGACTGACATATAACGCCTGCACCATAACCGTTCATTGTAGAGCTCCCGTCTACATACACTTTCCAAACCTGGTTAAGATTTTCCGACTTAGCCAGCCTTGTCATTTCGACAATGAAGTCGGAAAATGCCTGACCCTTCACTGCCTTCCTTGGTTCGAAAGACATTTAAGACTTTACGTTTCAATAGCCCATTTGAGCATCCTACCAGATGACTCCAGAGTTGTCATTAGCCGCTTGAGGGGTTGATCTGTGTACACCACAACCGGATATGCCAAGAAGTAAGGCTTCAACTTCTTGACTGCCATGAAAAGAGCAAGGCCAAAATTTTCAACCATGGGGTACCGTAGTTCAGCATTTCGAAGAACGTGGCTAATGAAATAGACTGGGAGATGAATGTCATCTCTTTCAGCCAAGAGAACAGCACTGAGGGCATGGTCTGAGACGGCTAACTACATGTAAAGCGCCTCCTTTGGTAAAGGGCTAACAAGCCTAGGCAATGAGTGCATGTGTCTTTACAACTTCTGAAAGGCCGCCTTAGCATCCTCCCCCCATTCAAATCTAGTCTTCTTTTTTATTGCTTGGAAGAAATAGAGGCACTTGTCACCTGACCAGCTGAGGAATCTCCTCAGTGCCGCCAGACAACCAGTTAATTTTCTTACTTCTTTGACAGTGCGGGGTGACTTTATGTCAATGACCGCCTGTATGTTCTCTGGGTTGGCCTCTATCCCCCTTTGATTAATCAAAAATCTGAGGAACTTCCCAGCCTCAACACCAAAGACAAACTTCTTGGGATTAAGCATGACCTTGTGCCGCCTGAGGGTGGTGAAGGTTTCTCGGAGGTCAGCAAGGTGATCCATCTGTATCTTGGATTTGACTATCATATCATCAATGTACGCCTCTACATTCCTATCAATTTGATTAATGAAGACTGTATTAATCATTCGTTGGAAGGTAGCAGGGGCATTTTTTAACACATACGGCATCACAGTATAACAGAATAACCCTTGATCAGTAACGAATATCGTCTTCTCTTGATCTTTTTGCCACAAGGGTATCTAATGAAAGCCTGAGTAGGAGTCTATAAAGCTCATCAAGGCATGACCGGCTGTAGAGTCGACTAGACTGTCGATCTTTGGCAGGGGATAAATATCCTTCGGACATGCCTTGTTTAGATCTGTGTAGTCAACACACATCCGCCAGGTGCCATTCGGCTTTTTTACAAGAACAATATCAGATTATAGGCGGTCAACTCCTCAACGACCAAGAATCAAACTACCATGTGGCGTCCTTCTCCCTTCTCCCCTAACTGGATGGATAGGTCAATCCTCCCTACCGGATGCACTACCCCACCCCCAAAACCAACTAAGGGGTGAGGTACTTTGTGCATACTGCTTGGCTTGTACTTGAGCTTTGCCAAGCACTTATGGCTGATCAGGTCAAACGAGCTCCCGATGTCAATAAGGATCAATCCTACCTTCTAGTTGGCCACTTTGCATTCAATGGCTATGGGTTCATCATGCAACCGCCTGACCTTGCCCCTGTCCTTCTCAGTGATGATGACCTCAGAAAAGGTGTCTTTTGACGCCAGGCCCTCATCAACTAAGTTTACATCTAGCCGCCTCATATAGTATTTTGTGCACCGGATGGTTAGACCCCCTCCGGCGAAGCCGCCTGCTATTGTATAGATCGGCTCCTCATCAGTGTCCAAACTATTAACAGGTTGGGCCGCCTTTTTGGACGGTTGTCCATTGTTAGTCCTCAGGGTCACGTTGGACTTTAGAATGTAGGACTTCAACACCACTTTATTAGCCAGACGGTCCAAAAACCGTTTGAGGCTATAACAGTCGTTGGTGTCATGGCCTATGTCCTCATGGAAATGACAATATTTGTTCTTGTTCCGATTTTTTACGGAACCTTTCATTGCAACCGGTTTCTCAATAGTCACCCGGTCTTTAATCTCCGTGAGAATGGAGTAGCCGTCCTTGTTAAACTCGTACTTGGGAACGTACGGTTTAAACTCTTTTTCTTTCTTCTTTTTCTAGGATGGCTGCTCAGAGTCTTCTGCCACCCAGACTTCTTTTCTCTTCTTGCTCTCTTCTTTTTTGGCCAGCTGATCAGGCCGACTCTCTTTTTTGTCAGACTTCTTAGGGTCCGACTGCTTACTGATGGCACAGAGTTCAATCGCCTATATATAGGCTTCCGCCTCCATCAGAGCTTCTTATAGGGTAGCAACCCTCTTTCTAATGAGATCGAACTTAAAGGTTGACCCGTCCTTCAGACCTTTAAAGAAGTTTGTGTAAGCCACTTCGTCAGACAACCCTTGAATCTAAATTCTAATCAGATTGAACCGCTTAACATAGGATCTTAGCCCTTCTCTATCTCCCTGCTATATGGCACCCAAGTCGAGACTTGTTTTCTTAGCAGGGATGTTCATAAAGAAGTTAGAAGCAAACAAGAACGCAAGCGTCTTGAAGCTATTGATGCAGCTGGCTGGCAGGTTTCCAAATCATTGTTGGGCAATGCCCTTCAATGTAGCCGGAAAGCATCGGCACTAGGTGGCATCATCCAACCCCTGTAAGTACATGAGGTTGGTGTAGGCCATCAGGTGATCTTCAAGGTTAGTGGTACCATCATAAGTACCCACCAACACATTCTTAACCTTGGCCGGTTGTTCCACCTCGGTTATCTCCTTAGAGAATGCAGAAGGTTGTTCCCTAAGTTTGAGCAGACAAAGCTGCCAGTCCAAAGGTTGGACATTCTGTGCCGCCTAACCCTTTCAAAGAGAGCCGGCTGCATATATGTTTGTCAATATAGTATGTATGGCTACTGAGGTGCATACGGAGCCGAATGGATTATCTGAGGGCCAGTGTGAACGGACAAGCCGCCTGATTGACTCTCTCGGTTTGATTGCGAATACCTCATTGAGGTATTCTGAAAGCTGTCTGGGTAAGTCGACGTTGAAGCCGACTCAGACAGTTGTTGATATTTCTTCTGCTGGATTAACATCCGGGCATCAGAATAAGTCTTCTTTGATCCATCTGGCTGAACATGCCGGATGGCCTTCCTTTTCCCTATTTTAGGGAATCGGATCTTGGACGGATCAATCACGGGCCGGTTCCCCTCCTTTGGGTTAGGATGCGGAGTAGGCACACGGTCCTTGACTGGTTTTTTCTTCTCTGAGGGAGAAGGTTTCTTGGCCGACTGACCTCTACTAGAGCCAGTCGTCTTGTTGTTGATCAAGTCCTTGATTTCCCCTTTAAAACTTGCCATGAATTTCATGAGTTCGTCTCTAGTAACTGGGCCTGTGCCTTTTGCCGCCTGGGGTTGTCCAGACAACTGTCCGGCGATCTCACTTGGACCAACTTGCTCTTTGCCCCGTTCCCTTGTTTCCATGGAACAGGTGCGCCTAGTTCTGAGTGACCCGTCTGGGGCCACATAGGTTTCGAAATCAAAGTCGTCACCATTGTCTTGGTCTGAATAGACCTCAACCTTGACCGTAGGCTGTTTCTCGTTAGTAGGCGGTATAGACTCATGTGAAGCCATCTTAAAAGTACTCTCCCCATAGACGGCGCCAAAATGTTTCGGGGTTTTCTGTGTCCCTCGGGAGAGTTACAACACCAATACTGGATTCTGAGCGCCTGTACCTGCAAAACAACGGAGACTCTGGTTGGGTGGAGTTCCGCCTCCAACGATCAAGTTAGAACGTGTTCGAATGAGGTAAAAAGTGCAGAAAGTAAAGTATCTTCTCGGATTTCGAGATCGAGAGTGTTCTCTAAGGTGAGAGGTAAATATTTGCAATTAATGATTGCTAAGTTTTAAATGAATGTTTGTGAATCTCCTCCCCTGGTGGGAATATCTCCCTATTTATAGGATCTTGGAATTTATGCCGCTTTTCTAGGTTACAGAAACCTAGGAATTGTGGGCTATCTCGGGAATTAGGCCTTGAAGGCCGTCTTTTTCCCAATTATTGAGGATGCCACGTGTCAGCAGAAGAAAGGTTCATTTGAACCTCTCTAAGGGTGACACGTGTCACCATCTTATTGGGCCACGTGGCCTTGGGTATTATTACCCAAAACAAGTAACATATAGCTTTTTCTTTTAGTTGATGTTGTCAAAAAAAAAAAGAAAAAAGAAAAAAATTGAATTGGTGGGTTTATTTATTTCATTATAAATTATTAACAATGGTTTTACTGCATGACTATTGAATTGGCTTGTTGAAAGGAGAGAGAGATAGAGCAACAGAGGGGTATTGATTATAACGAGAGAGAGAGTTTTGGGAATTGAAATTGTTTTTGGCATTTTGTGAGTGTGGTGGGGATCAAGACAGAAAGATGAAATACTATTTTAAAGTTTTTTTTAGTTACTGGAACTTGAGTTATAATTTTTTTTCCAAAAAAATATTGTCACGTGACACACTATGACCATATCTAGGTCCGCCCTTGTTAGCATCATATGAAAATTTATTAGACACAAAATCAAAAGAGTTACAATTCTTTTTTCCACATGCAAATAAACCGTTCTTGGTTTCTTCAAACAAATGCCGAAAATAAACTAAATCAAATTAAATAAGAATACTCAGGTGCAAAAAGCATGAAATAAAATGTAGGAAAATTTGAAAGATACCACCAACTATTGTTCACGTTTTATACAATACCACCCCAAGTTTTTTTTATTTTATATTACCACCTAGTTCTCTCAAAAACCAAAAAATTTCCCACCACTTTTGCCCAACTCTCTTATATGACGTCACGGTGGGCCCCACTACCAATTTTCCTTCTCCCTTTCTTCGAATTTCACCTTTCTTCTTCCCTCTTATTCCTAATTAACTAATTTTATAACTAATTAACCCTAGAATCAACTCCCTAAATTTCATTTATAAACCCTAATTTCAATTGAAAAACCCCCCAAATTGATTTTATAAACCCTAATCAAACAAAACTCTCTATAACATGATTATGCCCTCGATTTTGCATTGTCGTTTGGCTTGAAGAACAAATTAGCAAATTAAAACCCTAAATAACGCCTAATTGATTTTAGAATTAGAAAAAGAGGAAGAGAAGGGAAGAAGAAAGAAGAACAGAGGTGAGAATCGAGGGAAAAGAGAGGTATAATTGGTAGCGGGACCCACCGTGACGTCATATAGGGGAGTTAGGCAAAATTGGTGGGAGTTTTTTTAGTTTTTGAGAAACTAGGTGGTAATATACAATAAAAAAAATAAAAATAAATAAAAAAACTTGAGGTGGTATTGTCTAAAATGTAAACAATAATTGGTGGTATTTTTCAAATTTTTCTAAAAATATATATTTAATAACACTTGAAAACTCATTCTTAAGGTAGGCACTTAGGAGTAATCTAACCTTTAAATTAAAGATAAATAATAATTCAAATTACATTACAAGGTTAACACAACTTTATTAGTTAACACCAAAACATTGAAATGATAGCCACCAAAAGAATCATAAGAGTAAAATAAAAATGGCAAAAGAATCTTTGTATGCCCCCGAAAATAGATTATTACGAGCTTAATAGTCATATTTTAGCTAACAAGAATTATATAGCACAATTATTATTCACAAAAAGTAACTATTATAAAATAAATAAATAAATAATCTCTTAAGGAGAAAATTATATAACTCTTCATACATGGTATTACATTTTTTCCATTCAAAAACTTCACTCACTTGAACTTTGATAAGTTTTACAAATGTTCATAAAACATGGAAACATGCACTCATTTGAGTATGAACAAAGATCCACAAAACAAGATATGCATATCAACAAATATGCAATAGCTAAAAATGATACACTTTGTAACCATACTCAACACATAATTCATGGCATGTAATAAAAATCATAGAAAAACATACATAATTAAACCATGAATTATCTAACATATAAACATTAGAAGAAACAACTTGCTAATATATAATATTCCAAAAGCAAGTGTCTAACAAATTCCTTCATGATGAATAAGATACATTGCTTCAAATTTTCAACAAGCAAATTGGTAAATGGAACCAATTAAGGTATCCCTAAATACTAATTTCAAATCATAAGTATAAAATCAAGTAAAAAAATAGTCAAAACATGCAATGTCACACTTATATGACATAGATTATTATTTTAAATCTCTAATAATCATTCCTACAAATAAAACAATTATTCACAAAGTCAATTTGTTGAAAACCACAAAACAAATATTTGTTAAGAAGATAATTAAGAATTAAACAACATGCTAATCATAATCAAGAAAAGACTTAGTTTAGAATAGAACTCCCTTGAATTAAATTAAGTTATGTAAATGCGTCTTTCCATGATGCACCAAATCATCCTCAGAAAATATGCAACCCAAAAATGTCATCATAAATCAGGAATGTGAGCAGCTATAAATGATCCAACCGTTGAAAAATGAAGCCTCATATGTTCCAAACAAGCAACCAAAATTTTAGCCAAAATCAGTCATGTATGACCTTCGAACGGGGGTCATATGCAGAATTGCTCCCAAAAAACGTAAGCTAAAATAATTCTTCCCAAACAATAAATTTTCCACACCATACAACCTTTCAACCAATACCCGTTGTGTAGCCAATGAAAATAAATAATTTAATTAATTTTCAAATTGTTGTAAATGATGGGTTGTTATTTCAAGGCTATGAGAAAAGAAATAAACAATAAGATCTTGTAAACAATGATACAAATTCAGTGTGTCGTGATGTAATTTACTTACTTGAAAACTTAACACCGGTGCAACTATGTTGCTCAATTGTATTCGCTAGTACGCCCCCTGGTTTATACACCACTCTCACACAAAGGCACTTTTGGTTGAAAGTTTGGAGTCCCATAAACTTATGCCCAAAAAAGAGGAGAATGTGTAAAGCTATATTTTAGTGTCTGAATTATAACTGATTTTCTCGACCAACGAATACATATAATTCACAAGGTAATATGAAATGATGAAAAAGGTGAAAGAGAAAGAGTTTAATAAGAAATTAAGAGAATGAACCAACCCTTAAACATCCCATTAAGAAAGAAGTTAAGTGGATGTTACAAAAGAATCCAAACAAAAAAATAAAAATAAAAAACTAGAATGCCAAAAGAATAAATCTAGCCATGAAAAAAGTGTTGGAATTATTTCTTCCCATAGTAAAATTCCAAGTCTAGTTTCATTTTTGCTTCAAAAGATCAATAACCAAATTTGCAAATATCAATTAAATTAGTTGACCTTTTGGCCATAATTATTTCTTTCTATTATCCATTATAATCCTAACCGTGCATATTTGAGGCTAAGTTCATAATACTTGATTGCTTGTGATTACTCAATAGGGATTTAATTGATACTCCTTGACTTGGGCAGGCATGGTTGCCGTGAATGGCTTCCTTGTTTAGGTTAACACTCCACTATAAATTGAAGTCCACTCCACTTAATAAGTACACACAAAAAAGATATACTTCTCTTCTTTACTACAAAAATGTTACACAAAATAGTTTCTTGTTTTGGGCATTGATCATTGTGTTCTCAATCTAGCTCTTCATTGTACACCGGAGAGTTAGAGTCGTGTAACCCTGGAGGTCGATTGCTATGAGTCCATGTTTACAAGTACGGGGCAAATTCGACTTTAATTTAGGGCAGTGATGCTATGTCACGTCACGACATCAAATAAGATAAGTTTGTTCTATTATTAATTGCCATTAGTCATAAATCCTACAATGTAAAGTCGAATTTCCGTTTACTTTAATGGCTAATGGTGAGTTTTGTTTGATGCAATGCATAATATTTACTCCGTCTATTATACTTGGTTTTGTATCGTTTTAAGCTTTACTTTGAAGCATGTATATCCTTTTATTTTAACTTACTTTGTTCTGTGAATCGATCAAATGCTCCATATTGTAAGATTTATTTATGAACTCTTCCAGATTGAATAAAGTCTTGTTGGTTATGCGCTTTTACCCATAAGTTTGTTTTGACTCCAGGTTTTAGTTGCTCACACTAATCTTTTGTAATACCAATCTTACTACATTGACCCTCAGCAAGGAGCTAAGAGTTTATTGTGTAATACCAATGTTACCATTTTATATTGACTGTTTAGGAGAACCAAACCAAGTTATATCATTTGTTCTGGTTGTGATGAGTTTTATCATTTGCAGACATCGCTTAGTGCATTATAATTGTGGGTGTGTTGTAATTACACTTAAGTCTAGCATTGAAGTGCAACGATGTTATTAGATAATATAGTAATTATAATCGGACGACGATTTTTAGTAAGGTCAAATACTTTATTTAAATTAATGTTGTGAATGTTGCTATGTCATTATAGTATTTTGTGAGAGTTTAGTAATCACAACTCCTTAATTTATTGTCATTAAATTTCTTACTTTGTGTAATATGTTATTTTGCGCTTATTCATGTGTAACATGTATTTCGTGATGATTTCTTGCATAATTTAATGAGGAGTTTGATTAAGACTGAGACTAATGAGTAGGTTAGTTGGACTCACCTTAGTGGGTGTGTTGAGGAGGGAGACTCTCATGTGAGTTCACTTAATCGTGGCTTGATGTTGGTTGATTTGTCAACTTGTGAATTGTATACTTTTGCTTATTGTGTTATATCCATTATTGTTGAGTTTCATGGATGATTAGGCTTTGGTTATGTGACTCTTAATGAGCTTTAAGAGTTAATCTTATATCCCTAATTCAGTGAATAATGGATATGATGTTTGTGTTCTTTAATTAGGTTAATTGTTTGTGAATCTTATGAGTATGTGACTTAAATAATTAGGTAGGTATATGAATTATATGAGTTGATTCATGATAACTTAATTTATTTAATAAACTTGGAGATTGACTAGATTTATAAATGTGATTTGTTCTACATGTTGATGTTTGCATGAGGCATATCTTTCCTTCATGGTCTAGGTGAGACCAATTAATCTCCTTGTTTATATAACAGAAGTAAAAGTGTTGTTTTGACCAAAATTTTTACAAATTAGGATGGTTAAAAAGTTGAAATTATGAGAACTTTATAAAAAGAGGGAATAACCCTCTTTTTTTAAAAGGTTTATTAAATAGCATGTGGTTTAACTTTGGTTAGTTAATCCTATGTGGGGGGTATCAATATTTTCAGCTTATTATGTTGGCTCGTTCATCTCAAGATAGTTTGTCTAAGTATTCCCTGATTAATAGATTGTTTATGTGATAACCTCAATTGCTTGTTGTGTGGGGGTACCTACTTAAGGTGAGATGTTCCTTGGTGTGCTTCGCAATTATCTTTTGAGACTTTGCGGTGTTATGATTGTTGTATTTGCTGAATATACTATTTAAAGGACCTAATATGTGATAAAGGTTGAGTGTGCTAACTTGATTTTAGAATTATGTCATTGCTATTAAATGCATTGTGTTTGACATAATATATGTTAATTTGAGAATGACTTGAGTAGCGTTATTCTTCGAAATTATGAGCCATGTGAGTCACATTGAGATCGTCACTCAAAATTGCATTGGTATGATAATTTGTATTCTGATCCATATAATCTAATTTGCTTTATTTTTCTCTTTGACTTTTCTTTTGTGAAATTGGTGAGTAGACCAGCTAGAAAGAAGTAAAGTCAGGATCCAAACTAGTTAAGTCTAATTGGCTTTCTTAATCAGAAAGGTTGAAGGATTAGAAGAAGTCATGGGGCGTCTTCAAGAAGTGAATGGATATATAAGTATCCTAAATCATGTGGAGGGACCATGTCATTTTGTTTGTGCTAGTTTTTGGAGAAAACAAGTTAATATGAATCTAAGTCCTTATTGTGACCTATTATTTTTGTGAAAGTTGGTTTTGACTAACCTTAATAATAAAGCTATTGGCTGTAATGTTGACTTTCATGAGTCAATTGAAATTAAAAGAGAAAGAAACTTGATATGACAGATTCACTCTAGCTTTGGTGATTTACTAAGTTTGTGCGGTCATTTGTCTTGTTTGCATTATTATCCTTTGTGGTTTTGATAATGGTTCAAATAATGGTTAAATTGCGAACTAATATGACAACTTAGTCATGAATTGATGAAACTAAAGTGAAGGAACTTTCTCCATGTGTGCATCCTTGTAAGGAATAATACAAGGTAAACAACTTTATAATACAAATTGAATTGAACACCAAAGTTATGGTGTGAGATCAAGTCATTACATGATTATTCTCGTAATCTGTTAGTTTGACTATGATTGTGAATCATTAGCTTCTAACTTAATGTATCTTATGTGACGAAAATATTGCTATAGTGCAGGTGGAGATTGTATTGTAAAAGTGCTCACTAATGATCATTGTATGGTATATGTAATAAGAATTAAACTTGCAGGTTTAAAATGTTTATGAGATAACCAACAATGATAAGTCAAGAATGAAGTTTTGGTTCAAAGCGTTATGCAATCTTATTGCAAAATCTATTAGTTGATATCAATTGTGGGGGGGAGCCAACTCTATTTGTTACATTTTTGTTGGTGAGTTATAAGTTACAATTGAGGTAGCTTACAATGGAATAAAAATGTATACATTTTTGAGGCATGAATACTAATTATTAAATAAAATGTGATCACGTGATATGAGAGGAATATTAGAGATTCCCTCAACAAAGGCCTTTGGTGCTGGATTGAGCCAGCACAGAGAATGGATTTAAAGCCTATAGAGGAGTGAATTGTGATTGATACCCATCTTAGAAATGTGTGTGTTCAATGGGTCAAACGAAGTCACAAAAGAACTCAATTATAGTACCACGACCATTCCTATTAATGAAAAGATGTGGTACTTTTTACTGTTATGTGGAAAAGGTTGAGTTAAAAGAACTCTTAATAAGTTCATAGCCTTAATGAAGGTGGTTTGTGATAGTACAAACTTGATGAACTTACCTGTCCTCTATGAGTTCCAAAGGCTAGGACCTCTAGAGCATTCATGAAAAATCCAGGCAAATGTGGGGCATTTTTAATTTCGCGAGAACACCTTTGATTTGAGAAAGGTTTACTACGCAACTGTGTTTATACTAACCTCATGAAAGGTTCAAGGCCAAGTCCACCCAACACGACTGTAGAACACAATTGTAAGTACTAGGTATCAAATCAAGTCCACAAGACATTGATACTTGCAAAACCGAGTATCCTTTGCCCAAATTCTTATTTTGCTCTTTTGAATCATGTGGGGGAATGTTGGAATTATTTCTTCCCATAGTAAAATTCCAAATCTAGTTTCATTTATGCTTCAAAAGATCAATAACCAAATTTGCAAATATCAATTAAATTAGTTGACTTTTTGGCCATAATTATTTCTTTCTATTACCCATTTTAAGCCTAACCGTGCATATTTGAGGCTAAGTTCATGATGCTTGATTGCTTGTGATTACTCAATTAAAGGGATTTGATTGATACTCCTTGACTTGGGCATGCATGATTGCCGTGAATGGCTTCCATCTTTGAGTTACTACTCCACCATAAATAGAAGTCCCCTCCTCTTAATAAGTACACACAAAAAAGATATACTTCTCTTCTTTACTCCAAAAATGTTACACAAAATAATTTCTTGTTTTGGGCATTGATCACTGTGTTCTCAATCCAGTTCTTCGTATTACACCGGAAAGTTAAGAGTCGTGCAACCCTAGAGGTCGATTGCTATGAGTCCGTATGTACAAGTACGGAGCAAATTCGACTTTAGGGCAGTGATGCTATGTCACGCCACGACATCAAATCAGATAAGCTGTTCTATTATTAATTGTTATTAGTCATAAATCCTACAAAAATCTACTCCATAATCCACCCGTGGGCAAACCAAATAGGCCGCCACAACTTACTCATGAAGTAAACTTATCAAGTTCTTTTAATTTCTTTACTCCAACAGTAGTTTCATCTAGTTGTTGATGATATAAATTATGTTTATAGTTCTTTTGGGAGCATGTATTAGAGTTTCATCTGTAGGGGTAATGAAGTGGCATACGAGCTAGCTTATTGCTTGTCTGGGGTGCCGGGTAGAACTATTTGGTTATCGGAATTTCCGTCTTGTATAAATTGTATTGTTTATTTTTTGAACTCTAACCTTCCTATTAATGAAAATTAGTTGTCCTTAGGGGTTGTCCTTAAAAAATTAAAAATTAAAAAATTAAAAAATAAAAAATAGATTGACCCAAACACAAACTTGATTGCCGCCCTGTATTGCAAGACCCTATACTAACTTCAGTAGTAGGAATTTATACAATAATTCTATACAAATGAGCATCATTCAGAGTCAATTACCACCAATGGCCAGTTCCCAATTTATATGACATACATTATACATGGTTATTACCACCAAATAGCCATTTCCCAAATTTACATAGCATACATTATACAAGGAATCCTAAGATTAACTATGACTCATCGGGTTTAGGTTCGAGGATAACAGGTATTTTCTCTTGGTGATCACCTCGTAAAACCTCCACAGTCACCTACAAGATGAAACAATAAGTCCCTGCTAGAATATAATAGATGAGGATCCAATAAAGGGAGACCATAGTAGAAGCATACCTTATCCCCTACTTTGCAGGTGTCAAGAATTCTGTACAAATCGCTACCATTAGTAACTTTCTTGCCATTCACTGATGTTATTATATCCCCTAGTATAAGTCGTCCATAGGCATCACGTTTTGTAGATAGAAGGCCCTGTAGTAACATAAGAACAACCTAAGTCAAATTCCACCAATAAAATGCAACCGTCTTTCAGCAGCTCAAGTGGAATGCTTGAAGCACAACGATATTTATCAGTGTAAGTTAACATTTATCAGAAATATACCGCTTTGCCAGCAGGACCTTCTGGTGGAGCATCTAGCACAAGCACTCCACTAACTCCTAGTTGCTCCACTGATTGATCTGGGGCAAATTTAATCCCCAGGATCGGTCTTGTAACTTTCCCATATTTCACAAGCTGATCTACGATGCCACCAACCTGAAAATTAAATGACAAAAGACATGTCATCCTTTTCTACCTCCACAGAGAGAAAAGGTAAATAATAAATAAAGGGAGAAAAGATAAACTGAAAGAATATATTAACACAGGTGATGAGATTTCAAGCAATGCCTCCCGCCCCCCGCCCCCCAAAAAACCCTCCAGATCTTGACAAAGGCAGAGTTGAAAACCTACAGTATCAACAGGGATTGAAAAACCAACACCAGAAGATGCACCAGAAGGAGAGTATATAGCAGTATTTATCCCGATGAGATTGCCAGAACTATCAAGAAGTGGACCTCCACTGTTACCAGGATTTATAGCAGCGTCAGTCTGTATAACATCCTGAATTGGACGCCCTGTTGCAGCAGAGCTGATTTCCCTTCTGAGCCCACTACATTAAACACATTGAAAGTGGTCACACAAGTAGCCTTTTTAGCTTCCAAAATGCTATCATTAAAGGGCATCAAAATACTGCAATTTACAGGTTAAAGCTAAGACAAACAAATAAAAATTCCAGGTTCATTGAATTGCAGTTTTACTTGGCCAGGTAGATTAAGTAGTAGCTGAGGTTGCAATCAAGATAACAGTTCAAACACAATGGAAGCACACTTTTATAGCAGCAAGAATTAATAAATTTTACAGTATCACTTCATCATTATGATTCTAGAGTTTTGGACCATATGCTTTCAATTAAGTTAACTATACTACCTTTTATAACAAAAACCATTTTATACTTGGTCCATGCTTTATCTAAGCTACCCATGGTTTTCATAATGTATGAGGTACCCTAATAGTCTTCAAAGTTCACTCCATACCTTTAAAACTATAAACTTTCATTCAAATCTCAAATATTACAAGGTGAATTATTGCAATATGTAAGGTTGTTTGGCAATTTTTCAAAACCACAAGGGTAACTCATTACAAAAAAAAAAAAAAGGGAAATAAAAAAAACCCTTGTATGGAAGATTTCGAGTCCAACAATTGCACCACAATCCTTTGGAAACCTAAGAGGTCTTTGGGGAGTAGTTAAGCTTAAGAAATAAGAATATGAGTTTTGTTTTTTTTTTTTTTTTTTTTTTTTTTTTAATCCAGGTTGTTTCACATCAGATTTGCAATCGTTGTATTAATTTCTTAGTCTTACTACTTGTTCTCTCTTTGTCTACTTTCAGAATTTCATTCACATTTAACCACTTTTGGCCTACCCCTACCCTCAAGATAGCTACGTTTATTTCTTTTGTTGTTTTGTTAATATGCATGCTAAAGCCAAGTTGAAGATAGTATTGGCACCTTTTATGGTTATTGTGTAAGAAAATAAGGGTTAAAAACATTAGAAGTGCCCAAAGAATTATTTCTTACAATATAACAACAATAGTCTTCATATGAATAGGCTTTAAAAAGAGTACGTATTTCAAAACACATGTTACTAGGTGTTGGCCCATCCTAGAGCTTTACTTTTCACATGAAGACAATAATCCTATACAAAACAGCATTCACGTAATAAACATTGATAAAATTTGATGCTTGATCACTAATAGAAGTATCTGATGAGTAACATCTCAACTTTAATAGTAGTACGGAGTATAATTTACACTATAGCTGGGAATTACTCCACAAAAACAAACTCTCAGTAGTTAAGGAAAAATTTCCAATGATAGGAATCATTTCTTACTTATCTACCTTCCCCAAAGCCAGGCCCAAACCTTCAAGCTATTAAATGAAAATTTTATTTACCTTATAACACCTGTTGTCAGCGTATGGTCAAGTCCAAACTGCATATATTCATTAAATATACAGATATTAGTTAACAAATGTAATTCACAATAAATATATACTCATAAAATACTAATAGATTATGTAAGCTGACATTAACTTTTGCGAGACCTATCTGCAGAGTATTTTAGGAATCTTAGGGACTTATAAAGGGCTATTTAACAGATCTTTAGGGTAAATAAGAGGCCATGTCTGGATTATTTGGAACAGTTATCTATATAATTTGCAGCCCTTAGAGCCACACCGTGATTAGATAAAGGGGACAACTTTAATCTAATGAAACTATTGACAAGTGATCATCATTAAATGCACTAAACCAGAAATAGTACTTTTACATACAAAAAACGGATAATATGCAAAGTTGAAATGTAAAACAAGTTTTTACTTTTTATATTTATTTACTTTATTGTATGCTCTGTATTTAATTTTTTCATTAGCATTATTTATAATTGCAGCATATACTCATTTCATGCATTCTACAGGAATGGATATTAGACTGAAATTTTAGTCAACAAATATTTGGTAAAACATACAAGATTGTAGAATACTTAAAAGCCTATCACTAATTCAAATATATGACAAGAAGTTTGAAACTAAACTACTAGCGAAAACAGAGATGAGTACATGTCATCAAAACCCCTCTCAACAACATCATGAAAAAAGTGTCAACAACCAAACAGGCAAGACCAGTAATTTTTGGCTTTTTGCTGCATAATAGGTCATATAGCTTACTGAGTTCCCCTATATCAAAAGAAAAAAAAAATAAAAAAAAAAATAAAAAACTTACTGGGTTCCCAATAGCAAAGACTTTCTGACCAACAAGCAAGTCTGCAGAGACACCAATTGGTACTGGTCTCAATTTATCTTTAGGTACATCAATGCGCAAAACAGCAACATCTTTGTCTTGGTCATACCCAACAACTTTGGCCTCGTAAGTAGATTGGTCAGCAAGAGTGACCCTGTAAATCACTAACAACATTTTAGTTCTAAAAAATTTATACATCACCTGAAAATGATGATCAAAGTAATGCACAACAAGCTAGCCCTTCATTACTCATGAATTCAAGCAAGCACAGAGCTTAAGTAGGGGGTGAAGGAACCGGCCGAAGGGATGTTGTCACACAAAGTAGCCAATGAGAATGTGACATGTGACCCACTTTGCTTTGGGGGGAATGACTGTGGGCTAAGGGATCAGGGTTTCTTTAACCCTCATTCACTCAACGTTGCTATAATTATATTAAAGATTTAAATATTCTCCAGTTCGATATATAAAAGGGTAACACCTACATATACATTGTACATCCAAAGATCATACTCCCTTTCTCTCACAATAATTATGCAGGATCCGAAATTTGATATTGGAAAAAAGAAATAGAAAATTCAGGACTGCTACTGGGATGAAGAGGTAGCACTCATAGCAGCATCAACTTTAGAAAATTAGATAGTACTTTCAAATGATAGAAGACAAAAGAATCCAAAAAAGGTAAGCAGGGCTGTGACGCAATGGGAAACATTGCACAATAGTATTGAACAACAAACCTGAGATCAGAAGCACCACGAATCACATGATAATTGGTGACTATGTGACCTTCTGTATCCCAAATAAAGCCTGATCCAGATCCCTGAGGAACCTCTAACACATCCAACGTAAACGCATCCTGTCTATTTCACAAGCCAATACAAAATTCATAACCATCAAATTTTACAACCCAGAAAACTAAATCCAATGTAAACTCATGCAACTGTTATATTCATAGATGGAAACTAAACCTACATTTAGGCCCCGTTTGGTTTGATGTAAAACATTTTCAATGAAAAATCAGTTTTCATGGAAGCACAATTGCAAATTAGTTTTTCTTTGTTTGGTTTCATACAAGAAAAGTTCAAGAAAAATCAAAATAGGAGTGGGAATGTGAGGATGGATGAGTGGAAAATAAAAAGGAGGTAAGGAGGAGGGAGGAAAATGTGACTTCCCTTGTTTTGTAAGGGAAAATGTTTTCCATCATTAAGGATGCAATTTTCCACCATTAGGAAAATTGATTTCTACCCCTTCACAAACCAAACAAAGTAAAATGGGAAAATTATTTTCCATGAAAACATTTTACATCAAACCAAATGGGGCCTTAAGGGTTATTTTGATATTGCTTTTAAATGGTCAGTACACTTTTATTATTCAGATTGTGGGTTGTCTAAAGAAGTAGCTAGAACAATAAATGTTCAGCAATTTCATTGATTGATTAATTCGATAAGTCTTCAAGGGGCTCCAAACAGAATTGTGGATCAGTGTCTTTAATGAAAACATTCTTGGTTTTATGATTGGGATACAACTTGCTATAGCTATCTCTTCAAGTGTCCATAAATCTTTGTCACCATGATAAGATAGTTTGAAGTTTAAACCAATAAAGCAACAGTGAGATTTTTAATAAAATTCATATGTTTTACAGAAATTTAATGTATAAAGCTAAGCTCCATCTAAGAGACTGTGTGCCTACAAAGTATGAAAGTCCTGGACGCCTAAAATGGGGTTGAATGTAATGCAGAATAAACTAAAACTCTAAAGCGACTCTAGAAAACTAGGCCTGTTCACAGATCGGATATCCGAAAATTCGGATATCAGAAACTGATATCCAAATCCGATCCGAAAATTTCGGAAATTTCGGATATCCAAAATTTTCGGATTGGATGTTTGGATATCCATTATCCAATATTAAGTAAAATTAATTATGATTACTTTCTAAATTTCACTAATTTTACCACTTTTTTATCGTTAACTTATACAACATATTTTAACAAAATAGTAATCTTTTTGCAATAAAAATTATCATCAAATATATTAAGAATATCATAATAAGTTAATAATACAGGGTCAGTTGTTTTATATGAATAATTTAAAATTATATATATATTTCAGCCTTTATATTCCCGATATTGGATATCCGAATTTTGAAAATCAATATCTAAATCCGCATCCGATATCCACCTTTTCAGATTGGATATCTAATTCAAAATGAAAACTCGGATCGGATATCCAAAAATTCGGATCGGTTGCGGATCGCATTATTGGATTTTCGAATAGTTTTGTACAAGCCTATAGAAAACTATTAAAAATAAAAATAAAATAAATAAATAAATAAATACTACGTAAAAGATTTGAGATACCTACATCAAAAAATAGACTTAATATAGTTGACAATGGTTTCAAGTCTTTCAACCCTTAGCACAACTTCAGCAAAACAAACTCCTGTAACCCATTAATGTCCGCTAGGGGTGTACATAAAATACCCGGATCTGAAGCGGACCGGAAGATTCAAGTCCATTACCGATCCGTGTAAACCGGTTCAAGTCTGGTCCGGATTTGGACCGGTGTTCACTCCTAGCTAGGGGTGTACATATAATACCTAGACCTGTATCGGACCGGTAGATTCAAGTCCATTGCCGGTCCGCGTAAACCGGTCCAATCCGGTTCAGGTTCAACACGGTTACGGTCCGGATCCGGACCGGTGTTCACCCCTATCCATAGCCACTATCTCGATTTAGTATACACTATTATCTTAGACACTACTTTGCCGAATCCTAACCCTTGTAGTTTCCTCAAGACCTCGACCAGCAGACAAAATTGCACGAAACAATGATCCTTCTTCAACACAACCCCCCAACCAAAGAAAGTCCCGAATAAAACTAACAGTGGACAAACAGACCTAATAAGAGTCAACTAAACTATATATTTTATGAAGTGCCCAAGTATTAAGCGTCCGACACAGATACATTATATGCCAAATGAAGAGTCCAATAACAAAATAAATGCACTTGAGATTATTTTCTAAAGTTTATACTATGTTCTTCCAAGTTCAAGTAAAGTTTGACACATATATAATCTACTTCCTTTGTTCTATTTTCTAAATACCCAAAATCTATGCGAGCTTATTAGCAATAGTTGAAACAAGTATTTAGATTTCCTTGCAACAAAACTATCAATACTAGAAACTTGCTTAAAATGTAATTGTTGCAATGAATTTCCAATTAAAGCAGTAAATATTTTCTTTAAACAAAAATTAAATAATAGCAAAATTAAAGCATACTTAGTAGCCAGATTGGTGATATAAACAACAGAAGGTGTATTCTCTTGGAAAAGACGAACAGTAGCGAGCTCATCGGTTTGCAATTTCCGTGGCGTGCTGACCACAAACGCCAATGCCGGGTCAACATCGGCGACAATCAGTGAGAGCGACAAAGCCATTGAAGTGCATACCACAAAGAGTGAATCCAATGTTGAGGCAATTGCGGATTTACAGGCGGTTGAATCTTGCTTAGTTGAGAAGAATGATGATTGGGATTCACTTATTATCTTTGGTGTTCGATTAACCCGAGTTTTGAAGGGAATGATATTGTTGCTACAACTGGTATTGCTATTACTAGTGATAGTGTTCTTGGTGGTTTGATTTCTGATAAAGAAGCGAGAGATGGTTGAAGAGAAAGAGGAATAGGCAATCGTAGTTGTAGCTGCCATCCCTTGCATTGATGACAAGTGCCTTCTAAAGATTGTTTTTCTTTAGTTTTTTTGGTGGGGAGTTGCTTGCTTCTTGTACTTGTGGACTTGTGGTCATCATTCCTCTTCTTGTAACTTCGGCAATATGGAGGATATCTTTATATTTTTTTATTGCTCTTCTACTCCGTAGTTTATAGCCGTTGTATGTGGGGATATTAATTTATAGTGCGTGGCCAATATGTGAGCGTTTGTAAAATAATAAAGTAACTCATATGGATTGACCGAGTAACTCTTATGATACTGAACAAGTAACTCTTATAATACTGACGAATTAACCCCTGTAACATTGACCGAAAAGTACTTGTAACAATGAACGATGTAATCAGCCACATATAAAAATTGGTGATTTACTTATTTACTTCCTCTGTTTCGTAATAATCAACATGCTAGAACGTGTACAAAGTTTTAGGAAAATTATAAGATAGGGATCATAGGTGAATTTATATAAGTATAGTTACTTGGGATATTTTTTTTATTGGAATATATTTAATGGTTAGTAGGAGAGATTAAAAAAAATTAGTAGTTTAAGTAAGTTAGTCTTTTCTTTTGTAAGATCATTTTCAATACTAGTTGCCACGAAAAAACCTTTTGGAAATTGTCTAAACCAAGGTAACGTAAATGCTTATGTACTTTTCATGACAATTGTCAATGATTTTTTATACTAATTCGAGTTCGGATGGCTTTTGAGCAAGATGAGCCGCCTTTTCATGACGTTTAATTACTGTTTTGGGGTTTTCTGATGTCCTGCGGGAGAGCTACAATTCCGAGACTGGAACCGGACGCCTGTACCTGCAAAATAACGGAGACTCCTGAGAGCTCCGCCTCCAACGGTCAAGTTAGTACCTGATTAAGGAGTAATTAATACAGAAATTAAAGTAATAAGGTCTCTCTAGGTGAGAGTATTTAATGTAGGTAATCTGCTTTGCTAGCGAGATCAGCCGGTTATTAGTGTGTTCCGTAATGTTTCTCCTCTGTTCTGTTAATTATTCGGTCCCTTGATTAATGAGGATTAATCGAGTATTTATAGCCTTGGGAAGCGTGCAACTCTCTAGGTTTAAGGTAAACCTAGGGCCGATCGGGCTTCTAGACTGAAATGGGCCTTGATGGCCGGTTGTCCCATTTGGCATGGGTGGACACGTGGCGTGTCTTAAGTGGTCCGTGGAGGACGCGTGGCGGAACCTGGTTGGTCCACTTGTCAAACGGCGCTTGGTGGATAAAAATCCCCTAATCATTTGCCCCTCACAGGTGGCACGCGACTGGTCACGTGTCGCCTGTGACAGGTGTCGCACGGTGACAGGCGACGGCCCGTTACAGGTGTCACCTTGCAGACGGCCGGGAGATTCTCCCGCCCAAATTTGAATTCGGAAGCGACCCTTCGTCTTCTCATTTTGCCTATAAAAGGAAGTGCTGACTTCGGTCATTTTCACATTTGAGAATTTGTGCGAGAACATTCGGACCCCTGAACTTGATCTGACATTTTCGGACTTTTTCTGCCTACCGCCTGTTCTGACAAGCCGACTGACCCGAACTTTCAGGACTTCATCAACTGTCATCCGTTAAGGTAACTCAGTTCTCTTACTCTTAATTTTCTTTTTATTTTTTGAAATGGCACCATGGAAGCACACGACACGCCCTAAGTTAGTGATCAGCCGGTCACCGGGGACGGCTGAATCTAGGACTAGGAGTGCC
Organism: Chenopodium quinoa; assembly: GCF_001683475.1. Classification (NCBI taxonomy): domain Eukaryota; kingdom Viridiplantae; phylum Streptophyta; class Magnoliopsida; order Caryophyllales; family Amaranthaceae; genus Chenopodium; species Chenopodium quinoa. The sequence continues at coordinate 310,664 of NW_018743608.1, forward strand.
GCCTGCCCTTTTCTGGACCCATCTTTGCCCTTTATACAAAGTCCGACTGAATCTGTGTCTATGCAGAACGTGATGGCCAGAACAAAAAAGACTGCTAGAATATCAAACTCAGACGGCTCCTCCCAAAGGGTACTCCTTAGCGAAACATCTGACCAGGCGCCAGATGTGGAACGAGGCGACTGTCAAGCTGACAGTTCTGAGAGAGGGACCAAGGTGTTCCCTTCTCATCTAACCGTGGACATGTCTAATTTACCTTCTGCTCCTTCTAAGGGAGAGGAGGCGGGCCCCTCTAGGAGAGGGGAGGCGTCGTCCTCTTCGGACTCGTCAGGGGACGAGTCCGATTCCAGCTCTTCTGACCATAGTTCTTCTGACCATAGTTCTTCTGACTCAGAAGAAAAACATAACCGCCTACAAGAGGCGAGAAGTTCCCATGCAGTGGAGAAGGGGGATAATTGGGCAGAGCCGTCCGCCTCTTACAGAGAGGAAAACACCCCCTACTACTGCAGGGTGCCCCGGGGCCGGATCGCAACCATGCGAGACAACGTGGCGAGCTTTATTGCTAACCACAAAATGGGCCCGGAGTATTTACTGTTTGTGCCGGATCCAGAAGATACTGTCGTCTGGCCGGCTGGTACCAGCTATGGTGACGGCTGTTTTGGCTGCTATGTGGCGGCCATCAAAGCTGGTCTGCGCTTCCCATTACATCCGGCTGTTCAGCGGATTTTAGATGGGTATGATCTGGGGTTATGGCAGTTAGCCCCCAACTCTTGGGTAAACGTACTCGGCTATGTGGCCGGGTGCGAACTGAACGGGGTGGAGCCAAGTTTTGAGGCTTTCGCCCACATGAACTATCTCAGCCGGACCCCTAAGTCGGGAGGTACCGGCTGGTATCAACTAACAAGCCACAGGGGTTACCTCATGACGAGAGGTAAGGCAAACAAATGGAAGGATTGGCGGAACACCTTCCTTATTATCGAGAGTTCAGACACGGAGCTGAACAAACGTTTTAACAAGTGGAACAGGGATCCGCCTCTTCTTGCAGGCGGCCGCAGCATGCCGCCTGTTCCCCCAAAGGCTAAAAGAGAGATCCTAGACAAAGGACTCTTCAAAGTAGAGACTAGGGTGAACTCTACTTCAGGGGTACGAGAGCAAGTACCCCTACACTGCGTCCCGAGCTTCAAGTGGCTCTATGATGAGTACTTCTTGGCCGCCTGTGGCCTCGGCAGTCGGTGCTCTAGAGGTAGCCGGCCTGACGAATACTCTGTTTTTTCACGCCTTGTTTACTTGGGATTTTTACTAACTTTGCTGTTTATTTCTTTCAGCCGACGCCATGAGTAAAATAACAGCATCTAAGACTGCGGCGGCCATGCTGCGGGTTTCGCTAATGAAGCAGTCGTACGCCGACTCCCCCAGCAAGGAGGCACCCTTGGTCAGCTTTGAAAACTCTTCCCCTTTAAGTTGTATTATGCATATACTAACTCTTTTTGTTTTCAGTCTGGCACTCCAAGGGCTTCTTCCTCGCAACAGCCGGACCCCAAGGCCCGGAGAACGACTGTTGCAAGCTCTCCTGGGTCTTCCAGGAAAACAGTGGCGGCTGAGAAGCAGCCGGCCACTTCCTCAAAAACCCAGGCGGGGCCGCCTAGATGTATGGACACTTGCTTGTAAAAACTCACTCTTGCTTCCTTCTTGATTAGGTCTAACTTGTTTTTCCTTTTGCTTAATGCAGCCGGCCCCCAGGGACTTGACTTGGTTGAGGTAGCCAAGTCAATGGTTAAAGTAGTTCCTCCCTCTGACAGGGAGGCGGTCAAGGGTGCCGGCACCCTTGACCTCGATGGAATTTCGGGGATCCTAGCTGAGGTATACCCTTTTGAAGTTCCAGGACGCCTGTTAACCCTTTTGATTGGAAACTGACGCCTGTTTTTCTTTGTACTTAGGCCCTGCTCCGAGTCAACAGCCTTCGCAAGCCGATTGATCGGAAAAACAAAGAGGTAAAGGCCGCAAAGGCTATGGCCGCCTCCAGCTGTGATAAAGCAATGTTTCAAATTGCCCAAAATGAAGTACTGACCATTGATCTTCTTTATTATCAGGCGCAGGCGACCGCCGCTGTTCGGGCTCAGCTAGAGGCGGCCCAAAAGAAGGTTGACGAGCTGGAGGGGACCGTCACCAAATTTAAAGCCGAGCTGAAACCCCTTCGCCAGAAAATGCACTCTTACGAAGCCATGGAGAAATCTTTGGCTAACGTAAAAGAACGCCTGGTGAACCAGGAGAAGAGTCTTACCCAAGAGCTCTCGGACAAGGCCGAGCAAGAAAAACAAGAGCTCGTCCGGGAGATGGTGGAAGACTCCGCCCAAATCCAACGCATGACCTGGGAACGACTGTTCCCCAGTGCCGACTTTGCCTCATGGGAAAGAACGTACCGCCAGTGTTCGGAAATATATAATCAACAGATCCTGGCGGCTGCTGAAGAAGAGGCGATGGACGTTGCGTTGGAGGAGGAAGAGCCGGTTGTGGCGCTTGTGCCACTTGGGGGAAAGGCATCAAAAGATGATGCAGCGAAGGCCGAGTCCAGCAAGAAGAGTGCTGACCAGGCGGCTGCTGCTGATACTGAACTGCCCCCTTCTTAAGCTTTAAGTATATTTTTTCTTTTCACGGCCTGCGTGCCGTTTGCTTTGTAATTACCCGGCCAGGGGGCCGGGGTTTTGAATATTCTGCTGGTCTTTTATGGCCGGCTCATTTTAATCAAATTTTTTTGTTTTTATTCAAATTTGTCTAAGTATTTGAAATTTGCTCACTAGACAGACTGTTGTGTATGGCCGAACGTTAAGACAGGTACAAATAGTAAGTATGCCGCCTATGCCCCTGGACGACTGGTTGTCTGTTTCCAGGATAGATGATCAGTCGGCCATTTAATCAATCGGTATTCGAACTCTTTATTCAATTTGACCAAGTAAATAGAATTACCAAGTAGCCAAGGAATTTAAGTAGGAAAACAAGCGGCGGGTACCGGTTGTTTCCCTTTATTGCCAATGTTGGCCTCTAATTTGTTATTTGTTAACCTAGCAAGAGTATTGGTTGAGAGCCTTTGTTTATTAAAAACAAGTGGACGACTCGTACCTTTTAGGCTCAGTACTAAGTTTGAGTGACTATTAAGTTAACATAGGAGTTACTTAGTCTTCGTCACAATCTTGATTGAGTAGTAAAGGTATCAGGCGGCGTAGGCCGGCTAGACCCCTTGATTTACCAATGTTTGTTGGCTATTTACTCAATAGGTTATCCAGTAGGAATAGGGGTTCGAGTGCCCTTGTTTGTATAAAACAGGCGGACGACTCAAACTTTTTAGGTTCCATACCAAATTTGAAGGAGTGACTATGAGTTAACTTTGGAGTTACTCAGTCGCCGTCACTTTTGTTTGAGAAGTAGAGGTACCAGGCGGCGTAGGCCGGCTAGACCCCTTTATTCGCCAATGTTTGTTGGCTATTATCTCAATAGGTACCCCCTGCATTTATCCCAAGTAATACAGGCGGTCATCTGACTCAGATGTCAACTGCTACCACTGGTTTGGTTAGTGATAGAGTTATCCTTGTATCAAAAACGGCTACGTGGTTGCCCTTTGGGACAGTCGTATAGGTGCCGTGTAATTAGTTTATAGAACAATGTTCCACCCAAAAGGGAGCTGCTCTCTGCGACGAATTTCATCCGAATGGATGCCGCCGGACGCCTGCTATAATGTTGGGACAGGTCGGATTAGTTTTTAAAAGTTAGATCAGTTGACTAGGCGCCTGGTCTGATCATTCGGCCAGTGGCCTTGGTATGTTCTTGGTGAACGTATGTGCTAAGTAAAAGAAGGGTAGCCGCCTGTTAGTTACAGGATCGGCCAGGCCCTAAACTTTTTAGCTAAGTATTGTGAGTAAAATACTCGAGGGAGAGTAGCCGACTGTAATGGAACAGACGGCATGCCCCTGTAAAGATAAAGAGTGAAACTCAATGGAGAGTAGCCGACTGTAAAGGTACAGACGGCATGCCCCTCGTAATACAAAATTGAATAGTAGAGTTTCCGTCCACATATACCTTCCAGACTTGGTCTGGAACTTGAGAGTCAGGAGGACGAGTCATCTCTACAATAAAGTCAGCAAAGGCTTGCCCCTTCACTGCTTTTCTAGGCTCGAAAGTAACTTCGAGACTCTGCATTTCTATGGCCCATTTGATCATTCGTCCGGAGGACTCCATGGTGGTAAGGGGCCGCTTGATCGGTTGGTCGGTATACACGACGACTGCATGTGCCAGAAAGTAGGGCTTCAATTTTTTAACAGCCATGAAGAGTGCAAGACCAAATTTCTCCACTAGGGGATACCTCAACTCGGCATTTTTCAGTACGTGACTGACAAAGTAGACCGGAAGTTGACAGCCGTCCCTTTCAGCAAGGAGCACCGCGCTTAACGCATGATCAGAGACGGCCAGGTACATGTAGAGATTTTCTTTGGGCAAAGGGCTGACCAGCCTTGGCAAGGAATGCAAGTGAACCTTTAATTTCTGGAAGGCGGCCTCAGCATCCGGCCCCCATTCAAACCTTGCCTTTTTCTTAATTGCCTGGAAAAAGTATAGGCATTTGTCGCCTGATCGGCTTAGAAATCTTCCCAAGGCCGCCAGACAACCTGTTAACTTCTGAACCTCTCGGACGGTACGAGGCGACTGCATGTCAATGACCGCCTGTACCTTCTCAGGGTTCGCCTCTATTCCTCTCTGGTTGATAAGGAATCCGAGAAATTTCCCAGACTCAACTCCAAATACACATTTCTTGGGATTGAGCATGACATGGTGCCGCCTGAGTGTGGCGAAAGTTTCTCGGAGGTCCGTCAGATGATCTTTCTGAAGTTTAGTCTTAACAATCATATCATCAATGTATGCCTCGACGTTTCTCCCAATCTGATCAAAGAACACTGTTTATCATTCGTTGGAATGTAGCCGGGGCATTCTTAAGACCAAACGGCATGACCGTATAACAGTATAATCCCTGATCAGTGACGAAGGCCGTCTTCTCCTGATCTTTCTTCCACAAAGGAATTTGATGAAAACCAGAATAGGCGTCCATAAAACTCATCAAGGCATGGCCGGCTGTTGAGTCGACCAGGTTATCAATTTTGGGCAGAGGGTAACTGTCTTTGGGGCACGCCTTGTTCAAGTCTGTGTAGTCTACACACATTCGCCAGGTGCCATTCGGCTTTTTAACAAGTACCACATTTGCAACCCAATCTGGGAAGTAACATTGCCGAATGAACCCTGCATCAAGTAATTTTTTGACTTCGGCGGCGGCCGCCTGACCTCTTTCTTCACCATGGTTCCGCTTCTTTTGCCGTACCGGCTTCTTTTTCGGATCCACAGCGAGTTTGTGTACTGCCAGATCAGGACTAATGCCTGGCATTTCATGGACTTCAAATGCAAAGATGTCCTTGTATTCTTTCAACAGGTTGTGAAAGTCATCACCAAGGTTTCTCAGAGCAGTCGTCCCAACTTTGACTGTTCGGTCAGGGCGGGAGTCGTCTAATATCAGGTCCGTATGCTCACCAGCCGGCTGAGGGCGGAACTCATCCGGCCGGTCCTCTGCCAATGATTGCTATTTTCTTGCCTTTCTGGCGGACTCTGTTTGGGACGCCTTTCTTTTTCTGTCGCCTGTTTCTTGAACAGGCGCACTTTCCTTGACATTGTCAAGGTCTGTTTTTTCTCCACTTGACCCAGTGGCCTTAGCAGTGGGTTTGACATCCGAGAGATAGCACTCTCGGGCCATCCTCTGATCTCCCCTTAGGGAGCCGACTGTTCCATTGTCCCTTTCAAACTTAAGCAGCATAAGTGACGGGATTATAACAGCCTTGGCACTATTCAGGGTTGGGCGACCCAGAATCATGTTGTAGGCAGAGAGTTCCTCTACAACTAGGAATCGGACTACCATGTGTCGTCCTTCCCCTTTTTCGCCCAGGCGGACGGGTAGATCAACTCGTCCCAGTGGGTGGACGACTCCTCCTCCAAACCCTATTAAAGGGTGGGAGGCCGGATGTATGCAGTCCGTCTGATATTTCAGTTTTGACAGACATTTGCTGCTGATGAGATCTGAAGAGCTCCCAGTATCTATGAGGATTCGACCAACTCTCTGGTTGGCCACTTTACATTCAATAACGAGAGGGTCGTCATGCGGCCCCCTTATTCCTCCTAGATCCTCTTCAGTGATGACAATCTCAGGAAATGTATATTTGGACGGTCGTTCTTGGTGAACGGAATTTACATCTAACCGCCTTATATTATCTTTGTTGCCCCTAATAGTGGGGCCGCCTCCTGAGAAGCCGCCTGCAATGGTGTAGACGACTGCATCATCTGTATCGGAACTGTCGGCCTGTTGATTCTTTTTGGCCGACTGCTTTTTTGAGGAAGTATTCCCCGTAGATTTCTTGACATAAGTGTCAAGATCACCTTGATCAGCCAAGCGGTCTAGGTACCGCATGAGACTAATGCAGTCGTTGGTGTGATGACCAATGTCATCATGATAAGCACAGATTTTGTCTTGGTTCCGGTTGCTCGCAGAACCCTTCATGGGGAGCGGTTTCTCAATTGAGAGCCGTCCCTTTATTTCTTTTAGGATAAACTGGTTATCCTTGTTAAACACATACTTTGGGGAGTATGGTTTGAATTCCTTTTTCTTCTTGGCCGGCTGTTTAGAGGAATCAGCCGCCCAGACCCCTTTTCTTTTTTCATCTTTGTTGGACGACTGTTTCTGTCGTCCTTCTCTATTGTCGAACCTCTTCCCGTCCGACTGTTTCATTGTACACAGATCAGTCGCCTGTATATAGGCTTCTGCTTCAATCAAGGCCTCTTGAAGAGTCGCCACCCTTTTTCGAACTAAATCAAATTTGAAGGTAGACCCGTCTTTGAGACCTCTAAAAAAGTCAGTATAAGCTACCTCATCCGGTAACCCTTGAATCTGTATTCTCATCAGGTTGAACCGCCTGATGTAGGAACGAAGCCCCTCCTTTTCACCCTGCTGAATTGTTCCCAAATCAAGGGTCGTTTTCTTCGCAGGGATGTTCATTGCAAAGTTGGAGGCAAATAAGTAAGCAAGCGTCCTGAAACTGTTTACACAACCAGTCGGCAGGTTGCCGAACCATTGCTGTGCAATTCCCTTGAGAGTTGCTGGGAAACACTTGCACCAAGTGGGATCATCCAACCCTTGAAGGTACATCAGGTTGGTGAATGCCATCAGATGGTCTTCCGGGTTAGTAGTGCCATCATAGGCGCCTACTAAAACATTTTTTACTTTGGCTGGCTGAGCGGCTTCAGTAATTTCCTTGGAGAAGGCCGACGGCTGTTCACCAAGTCTAAGCAGCCGTAGCTGCCAGTCCATAGGTTGGACGTTTTTTGCTGCAGGTCCACCAAATGGAGGTGGCTGCATAAAATATTGTTGTTGCGGCACAAATGGCAAATTTGGTACCGCCTGCGCACTATGAAAGCCAGACTGACGGGAGGTGCCGCCTGACTGACTCTCATGGTACGACTGAGTTGGCCTCATCGAGGCATTTCGCAAACTGTCCTGAAAATTTGAAGTAGAAGCCGACTCTGATAATCGGTCACTCTTCTTCTGCTCTAGCAGGTGCCGAGCATCTGTGAACGTTTGCCTTGACCCGTCCGCCTGAATATGACGAACCGGTTTCCTATTTCCCGTAGGATAACGGAGTTTTGTGAAATCAAGAGCAGACGGCTCCCGCTTCTTAGATTTAGGATGGGGAGTCGCCTCTCGCCCTTGAACTGGCTTCCTCTTCAGTGAAGTGGAAGGTTTTTTGGCCGCCTGCTCTTTGACTGAAGCAGGCGGTTTTTTGTTGATCAACTCTTGGATCTCTCCCTTGAATCCCCTCATGAAGGTCATGAGTTCGTTCCTTGTGATCGGAGCAGACCCATCAGTCGGCTGTTGCCGAGCAAGCGGTGCGCCTGCTGGCTCGCTTCCTGTTTGAAGATACTCCCGTTCCCTTATTTCAGTATGACGGGTACGGCGGGCCCTTAGGGTCCCGTCTGGAGCTGTATGAGTTTCAACTTCAAATTCACTTTCGGTATCATGGTCCGACTGAACTTGAGGGTCGTCTAGGGGACGCCTCTCTTCTGGGGTCGGTACAGACTTGGATGCCATCTCTGAAGTACTCTCCCCACAGACGGCGCCAAATGTTTTGGGGTTTTCTGATGTCCTGCGGGAGAGCTACAATTCCGAGACTGGAACCGGACGCCTGTACCTGCAAAATAACGGAGACTCCTGAGAGCTCCGCCTCCAACGGTCAAGTTAGTACCTGATTAAGGAGTAATTAATACAGAAATTAAAGTAATAAGGTCTCTCTAGGTGAGAGTATTTAATGTAGGTAATCTGCTTTGCTAGCGAGATCAGCCGGTTATTAGTGTGTTCCGTAATGTTTCTCCTCTGTTCTGTTAATTATTCGGTCCCTTGATTAATGAGGATTAATCGAGTATTTATAGCCTTGGGAAGCGTGCAACTCTCTAGGTTTAAGGTAAACCTAGGGCCGATCGGGCTTCTAGACTGAAATGGGCCTTGATGGCCGGTTGTCCCATTTGGCATGGGTGGACACGTGGCGTGTCTTAAGTGGTCCGTGGAGGACGCGTGGCGGAACCTGGTTGGTCCACTTGTCAAACGGCGCTTGGTGGATAAAAATCCCCTAATCAATTACCATAGAAAGCAAGGTAACCATCATCATCGTTGTAATACTCCATATTTTTATTCGTATTTCAATTTAAATTATTATTTTATGAAACATTCAAATAATTCGAAATGAATTATTTATGGTATTTATAAATTTACAAAGGTTAATATAATTACAGGTCCATTTTATTTTTTTAATTGCTTTGAAAATATTTTATTTTATTGTTTAGAAACTTTGGGGCATATTATTTTATAAAAGGAAATTTTAAGTCTATGGTATTTAAAGAAAGTCAAATGACTAGTTTGAATGGGAGAAGAAATCATTAAGGGTAGAAAGGAAAATTAAACTTAGGAGGATTTTGAGAGGGGGTATATATACCCATCTTTTGAGCAAGTTAGATTTTGGCCAAGGTGGAGAATACCCAAATGTAAACTCTCTCTCTTCTCATTTTCTCTCCCGTAATTTTTCCCCCTCCCCTTTATTTTACACACCCCACACGCACACACAAGGTGGTCGGTCGCCATCACAACCTCCCACTAGTTGGCCCCCCGCGGCCAGCAGCAGCCGCCGGCGTGGAGGGCGGCAGCAACCCCCTCCCATCGTGTGGTGCGGTTTTTTGTTTTTTTTAAAAAAAACAAAAAAAAAACTCTTTTGTTTTAATTCTAATCTAGCCTTAATTCAATTGTTATTTTTAGGTTTTGTAATGATTTTTATGATGTTTGATTATGATTATTATGTATATAATTTTCAGATCTAGTTTTTGAATTAAAAAGCCCCAAATTGAAAACCCTAGGTTTCTAAATTAATGTATATTGATGGAAATTAATTGTAGTTGGTTGAAATTATTGAAATAGGTGTTTTTAAACATAATTACAACAATTTTACATGTTTTTATAACGGCTATTTCACCAAATGCCACTGAGCAATTGCGAAATTCACCAAATGTCATGAGCCTTTTCCAAATTCACCAAATGCCACCGAGTTTTACAAAAATTCACCGAGTGCCATTAATGACTAAAGGCAGTTAGTTGACCGTTAGTTGACCCCACCACTTGCCACCTGTCACCTTCTTATTGGTTAGTTTTGACCAAAAAATAATATTTTTTAAAAAAAATAAAAAAAACTTGAAACCACCCAGCCACCACCCCTTCCACCACCCGCTCCCTGTCGCCGAACCTTGAAACCCTGCCGCCAGCGACCTGCACCCTCACCGGCAGGCGCCGAAGCAAGCCCTCCCCCTCCCCTCCTCTTTCCCGCCGCGAAACCCCTCATCTCCAACAATTCTCGCTAGAGATGGAAACTCTGATTCCGGGAACTCATCGGAAAACTCTACTCAAGTTCCTTTTGCGAACTCCTTTTCTGCTGCTATGATTGTTTCAACAGGTGTTGCCTCGATCTGGTGGTTCACACCCCAAATTCAGCCGTGCAAACTCTCGAAAATAGGGGGAGAAGCCCACCTTCTGCTCGAATCTCAAAAGGCTTAATTAATCAACCTTTTGCCTCCTTTATTACTGGTTTAACTTTTAAAGTTGCAGTTCGCGGAACCTTAGATTTTGGCGAATTCGAGCTGTGAGGGAGAATACGGTTCCGTCAACGGAGGAGAGAGAAAGTTCGGTGATTAATGGAGTGGATAGCTTGAAATTGAATGGAAATGGTAATGGAAACGGAAATGCTTCTATTCTGGTGTGAGGAAAGGGGGTGTGAGGAAAGGGAGGGGAAAGGGGCTACCAGAATGGGCTAGCTGGTGGCACTGAAATCGGAAGGGGAGGGTGGGGTGGCCGAAATCATAAAGGGGATGCGCGCCTGCTGGTGCTGGCTGGTGGGGTTCGGCGGCAAGGGGGTTTGGCGGTGGGGTGGCCGGAATGGTTGGCTGGCAGCAGGTTTGTTTTTTTTTTTTTTTTTCATTTTTTGCTATTTTTTTCTATTTTTTTGTTATTTTTCATATTTTTTAAAATAACGGACCAATCAGAAGGTGACACATGGCAAGTGGTGGGGTCAACTAATGGTCAACTTACGATCGTCAGTCATTAATGGCACTCGGTGAATTTTTGTAAAACTCGGTGACATTTGGTGAATTAGGAAAAGGCTCATGGCATTTGGTGAATTTCGTAATTGCTCAGTGGCATTTGGTGAAATAGTCGTTTTTATAAAGTTGGAATTTTTATATAAAGGTTAGAATTATGTTTCTTAAAAGGATTTTTTAATTACCCATTAATTGGGAATAAAAGTAAGGGTTTTAAATTAATTTTCAGCTTGTTTTAGAGGGGTTATAAGCAGTGCCGGGGCTAAAATTGCAAATTATTTATGGGGTCCTGTTCAACTTTTTAAAATGGGGCCTTAAATTTGAAAGAGTAAATAAAATTTATATATAGGAAAAATTGGGAGATTAACAACGGTTTAATAATTAATTTCATCTTCAAATTGAAGATTTAACCGTTGAAATATGAACTAATATTGGGAAAATTAATTTTGGGAGATGAAAATTTTGAAAATTAATTGAATAATTGTAGAAAATGAAGAAGATAAAAAAAGAAAGTAAATGAAAAATATAAAGTTTAGAAGATGTAGAGTTTTTTTTTGGAATTGAAATAATAGATTGAAATTTTTTGGGGAAAAACCGAAAAAGGAAATCAGATTTTTTTGGGCGGAGTTTTTGAGACTATTGAATACATGTCTACATTCAATGTATCAAGCCAGCTGTCAGCTACCCAAAAATTTAGAAAATTGATTGATGCATGTCTTGAACCCAAGACCTTGGATACACAAGACAATTGCTCTAACTACTACACCAACTACAATTTTAAGATATTATGCCAAACTTAATTATATATATCTAAATTTTGGGGCCCCTAAATTTGGGGGCCCTGTTCCGTCGACCACCTTGCTCCGGCCCAAAACCGCCACTGGTCATAAGTGATTTAAAGAGTTTATATATTGCTGGAAATTTATATTGAATAGGTATTAATGTCTCTTTGTAATTTTGGGTTGTAGGCGATTTCCAAGTAAGTGATTTCGTGTAGTCGTGGCGATTTTGAGATCATATTCGATGTACGTTCGCGTACTCGGTAATTTTTTAAGTGTATAGAAGCATGCTAGGCTTTGTTTAACTAGTTGTGGCATCGCGCACGTTGCGCGCGCTACCCCAAGTTATCGTAATTTCTTTATTGCAATTAATGATAAATTTTTGTCCAAAAAAACAATAATGATAAAGTTGATTTAATGTAAGTTTGTTGATTATAGTTAGATAAATTTAAGTCTAGTTTGTATTCGCAACATATGTATGTGATACACTACATTTGTATGAATGCGAATATTAGATAATTTTTTAATTTACATATACGAATCATATCACTATTTAATCAAGTTGGAAAACAAAAACATCTCTGGTCATAAGCACAATAAACTCCCATTTTTGAAAGGTTTAAAATAGTGTAAAAGCCTTAACTATTTCTTCTTTCAATTCAAAGTAATTTGTTTGATGTCTAGAAATTATTTTAGATAGCATATACAATGTAGATGAATTTTTAGATGTCTTTCTTCCATACTTTAAATATCGTATTCAATATCTGAAGTGTATCAAGGAACTCGTACCACCTAAGAAACAACAAAGTAGTTCCTGCATAACCTTTAATTTGTATAACATTACTTTAGATTTTCAAACCATTTGACCAAGCAAAATTGTAAGTTGTAACTATAAAAATGCATTGTAGAGTATCTAAGTTTCAATATATCTTTTGAGACTGAAATTATGTGTCACCTAAACGTTGAAGCATTTTTCTACTTCATTGTGTTTCTCACTCCCTTTTTTGATGTCATCCAATTCCAATTTTAGGATCGGAACTCAAATATGTTATGTGCTTGTTATGTTGGAGTATCTTTGGTTAGAATCTAAATTAAACTCTGGACAAGGAAAACAATGACATTTTAAAAGTCTACAATTACCATTTTCCATGAAGCAAAGTTGTCTTTACACAATTTTACAAGCAAGTGAATAATATCATTGTTGAAGAAAGGAAGTTACAAAGAGCGGTATATAAAAATCCACAATTGGAAATACATTCGTGAATGATGAAAGCCACAGCACTTGACTATCAAATAGGCCTAAGAAAAAAAAAAAAAAAAAAAAAAAACAGAACTAAGATAAATCCATACTCTCGTTCAGAATTCCTCTTAACTTTTTCCTCAATATCTTGCCAAGAGTTGGCATCCTTCAAGTCCTCGCATATGCTAAAGATATATAGCTCCCAAAAATGTTATCACCATGCCGAATACTCACATGGGTGAGCAAATTCATCAAGAGGTCCCGATAGTTCTCTGAAATTTCCGATCAATTTTTTACATGCAATTTACCATCACCAGGGCCTGCATTCCAAAACAAAAACTAAAACCATCCATCTCCCAAATCCTAACTAATTAAAAAAAAAATTAAAAAAAAAAAAAGAGAAAAATCAAAAGAATTTTAAAACCCTATACCTTTGAAAAGGGGGAGAAATTTCAAGTAACCAGATTTGGCAATATTAGGAAATTTACAACCGCATGTAATTGATAAAATTCTTCTCCAAAAAAGCCATTAATAAAAAATCCATACAATTGAAGAACACTAAAACAACCCTATAAACCAAACACTAATTTGATATTAACATATTTCAAATTAAAATAATTGCAGGATAGCCCAAATGCTAACATATAATCATCCAAATGCTTACTTAGAAAAGTCCCGAACTTTGTCAATATATAAACACATTGATAATCAAGCACTCCATTAAAAACTTAGGAAAGCCTTTATAAAAGTGAGAAAACCTATCTTTTTTTCTCCTTGGTCAGTCTAAACTTCGCTTCCTCACTAGGCATTAATTCTACCAGGAAAAAAGTATTTTTTATTTCAGAAGTAAAGATGGAAATAATAAACAAACAGTAAAGAAGTAAAGAACATAATACTTTGAAGAAAAACAGTACCACCTCTCAATCGATAAGCAACGCTTATGAGATTTTATGGGTAAACGAAGATTCTCTCAGATGTTGTACAAAATCTACTAATCAACCGCAAGAGATTCTTATGAACAACAACAGTTTTTAACTGGACCTCACTCATAGATGTAGCTTCTCCACCTGGATTATGATAAGCTGTAAGGGGTTTCACAACCACTTTTGTTATCCATCAATTTGCCTTTGTAAACTTTCTCCAAACCTCCTTGACCTATGATGTTACTTTCACTTAAATTGTTGAATGCAATTTTGAATCTCACGCCAAGAAAACCTTTTCTCTTGGTCAAAGGTGAACTTACCCTCATCTTCATCTAAAAGTTTTACTAACTCCGTTTCAATTTATTTGAAACATTTACCATAAATGGATACTACAAATCATTTGCAACAAATGTTTTCTTTCCTTTTTTACTTGTCATTTCCTTCTATCTCTCTCCTCATTCATGCAACTTTATTTTTCTCTCTCCAAACAAATTTTACCAATGTAATGTCATAAATGAAATGTAACAGAGGCGATGAAATGAAACAGAGGCAGTAGAAAGAAAGAATAAATTATCTTAATTTTACATTCAAACATAAAAGGCATTGCCCTCATCAACCAAAGAAGGAATGGCGAACTCGAATTTATAGGCTGCTAAAGTCTGTACTGTCAATTATTTTCCACTGTCATTAAGCCCATATAACATGCATTCAGAAATTTGGATTCATGAAGGAAGCTAAGGGTACAGGCAAGAAATATCAGATTAATGCATATGTTAGCTAATAGGAAAGTAGAGTAACATACCTGCAACATCTTCAAGGACTTCATTTTTGAAGTTAAGCAGTTGTTGTCTTCGATATGTGAAGGCCGCCCCTAATAACAAAAGGGAGAATGCACCACAGGTAGCAGCAATCATGAAAAGTTCGGCTTAGAATTTTCTGGTTGCAAGTGGAGATGCATTGTTACATTGGATACACGCATTAATAAGCAACTATAAAGGAATATACAGAAAGACGGAGAAGAATGCTTACTCACGAGACTATACCTTTAAGAGAAGAGCCTGAATCACAAGGTTTTTGAAATCTGGCACCACATTCAAGGTTTGTTCCTGTAAAAATGAATATACAAAATGGCAATGCAGAGCAGGAGAAAAGCTAGCACAGTGGAGAGCATGAAAATTTAACGCAGAACATAGGTATTTAGAAATGGAGATAACAAATCCGAGAAAGATGAAAGGACCATATGTAAGTATACCAGATTTAACAACTCCGCAAACTACTCTCCAAATCGATGGAGGCCATGTAACAGGTTTTGTAAGCAAAAAATCAAAATTTGTGAGAAAGGTTAACCAGCAGAGTATGATTAAATAAAGCATTGCAAAACTTGCAACAAGTAGAATACCTGAAATTTCAACAGCTC
Organism: Chenopodium quinoa; assembly: GCF_001683475.1. Taxonomy (NCBI): domain Eukaryota; kingdom Viridiplantae; phylum Streptophyta; class Magnoliopsida; order Caryophyllales; family Amaranthaceae; genus Chenopodium; species Chenopodium quinoa. Next base: position 325,730 of record NW_018743608.1, read on the forward strand.
GATAAGAGTGTCATAGTCTCCCATCTTAAGTAGGCACCCATACCTTCTTCCTGTGAATGAATTAATAGAAAAACATAGTCGTCATCTGCTGATTACAAGAGTATGTCAAAAAATAACATAGTATACTTATTATAGTTTACTTCATAACCATACTACCCAACGAAAGATAACCCAAGATCATACCCAAAAAACCTTTATCAAGTATCACACCTATATCTGAAAATCAAACCACGAGTCCAAACATGTTTACAATAACAACAGTACACAATATCAGCAACATCTAACAGTAACAACACAATAACAACAGCCATATCAGCAACGACAACAATAACAACAGCAAGTACTAAAACAGCAGCAACGAAAAGAATAAAAGTGCCGGCGACAAGAATAACAGTGGCGGCGACATAATTGTACCTAATTTGATATCACTCTATTTGTTGGTGGCTTAATAAAGCCATTTTCTGATGACTTGACAAGATCTTGAACTCATTTCAGAAACTTGAGTCATGACAGATTCACCACCATTCTGATCCAGAATGCCAAAAATCATAATGATGAAATTTATGCAGCAAATAGTTACAGGGACAAATGGCTTACATGTTATAATGTAAGAATTAACCACCACCAAAAGAATTTGCAGTTAAGCCAAGGATGACAGCCAAAAGAATTTGCACATGAGCAAAGGATGACAACAATTGAAATCAACTACTCATAACCAATGTTTGTCTACTCGTTCTTTTTAAAATTTATCCAAATTCTAGTTGAGAAGGAAATTAAAGCTCACTTCTAAAGAAAAAATTCTAGAAAAAAGCGGCTGCAAAAGGTATCATCAAAGAAAAACGAAAATATTCCGGAATAAACTACAAAATTTTCTTCTACAGATTAGTTTCTGAATCATTAGACAAAAGAACGAAAAGAACAAATATATTGTACGAGTAAAATCAACCTTCAGTGATTAGGCATCCAGGACCATATATAGATACCAGTTGGGTGGAACTGCAAGAATTCAAAATCCTGCAAAACAACAATTAAGCTTAAATTTTGAACTTCAAAGCCACCAAAAAAATAGTAGTAATACTAATGAGCTGTAATTTCGAGTTCAATTAAGCTTTGATGTTTTTCGTTGTCCCTGGTCTTTCTCCCTCCTCTCTTCCTATTTATTTTCTGGAATCCTGTTGCAATTTCCATCTAAAACTCCAGTTTTTCATGATTTTTTTTAAAAACTTGAGGCCCAAATATTATAATCTTACCCCTAATTCATAGAAACCCAAGCTCTAATTTCACCCACGTCGATTTTCTAATTACACTGGGTTTTAGTTCCCCTCAACTTCCTGACTAAAAATACCACGCACATAATTCAGCTTGTCACGCATCAATTTTCACATAATTCCATTAGCTTAATTCACATAGCTCAATTCCCAAATCACAGCCTTCCATTAAACCGAATTCCACCAGAACCTTAAAATTTTATTAATTTTATTCTAGGACATACAACACAACATTTCAATGCCAAATATACCTGTAAACCTTGAATTGAAGAAGACTCAGTGTTCAAAGTGAAGCTTAATTTTGGATACAATTCAATTTCAGAGGAGAGAGAGACTGAATCAGAAGGAGAGGAGATATTAGATGATTGAATCTAACTCAAGAAGATTTAATGGAGGAGAAAAAGCTCAGCTTACTCTTCAATGGAGGAGAGAAATAAAGAGAACTGATCTCAAGCAAAATAAGAGGATGAGAGGAAAACCAGGAAAAGCAAAACAGCAATATCAAAGAACTTGATTGCAAGGCCAAAAAGGGAAATCCCCTATTCATTTTCAACAGTAGCTCAGGTATCGTTCATAAACTACAGTAACCAACTTCTCATATTTCTATAAAAATAAATAAAAATATCATCAAGAAATTCCTATCCATAATGATCACTCTAAACGAGCAGAGTGTCCTTTCAAAGGTATGAATTACCTCTGACTTCCTATCTAGGATCATAAAGCAACAAGCCAACAAATATGTAGCCAAGAAACTCTAATATCAAGGACCATCATATGTGAATGGCGATGTAGTTTTACTTGGATAGTAGCAACTAAGTTAGAGAGAATGACGTGATATGAAGTTGATAACCCGCAGCAAGCAAGTAAGAACATTAATTGTACACCAAAGAAGATGGGTTACCATCACCGCCATCGCTATACCCACCACCACCAATGACAAGATGGCAGTGGTAGTAGAGCAATAACAACATTAATTATATGAACCCTAAAACCAGAAAACAAAAGGGATGAGAGGGAGCAAAGCTACCTAGCCATAGATGATGTGGTTCCTGTTCGATATAGCGCCGAGTCATAGAAACCCTGAATTTTTACTCCGCCTTAACGAAAAAGAACTCAAATTGTCAGGAATTTGTTACAGATTTTAAGTAATCCCACTGTAATAAGAAATCATCAAAATTGTAATATGTGGTATCAACTCAGAAACAGTGATTTTTAATTATTTAAAATTTTGAACTACAACAAACCACCACAAATTATATAAAAACAACATACTTCAAAATTATGCACTAATAATTTCTTAATAAGAAAATCAAAACTACTAAGATCCAAGGTAAACAAAATAATTAGAACCACAATAATACTGTATATGTTTTTAAAAATTAAATCTATAATCAGACAAACAATCACACAATAACCTCATTTAAAAAAAAAAAAAAAAACACTATGACTTGATTATATTACTCATCAACAATGATTTTGTTAGTGTTATCTATAATTCAATAAGTGTAAACCCAAAAAATCCAAATTTCCCTTTAAAACCCTAAAAAAATCCATATTTTCATTTTCAAAAACCCTAGAAACACATTAAAAGAACACCAATTGAACATCAATACAATTCTTTGGATCAGAGGAAGGTGCATGTGGTGATTGGCATGAAGTCAAGAAATAGGGTTTCAACTGTAGAAGAAGTTCAAAAATTAACTGGTTACCTGGTGGCATTGGGGAGATTCCTCAGCCGGTCAGGTGACAAGTGTCTCTACATCTTCCAAGCAATCAAGAAGAAGACTAGATTTGAATGGGGGGAAAATGCTGAGGCGGCATTTCAAAAGTTGAAGGAGCACTTGCACTCGTTGCCAAGGCTGGTTAGCCCCCTAGCCGGGGAGGTCCTGTACATGTAATTGGCCATCTCAAACCATGCCCTTAGTGCTGTTCTCCTAGCTGAGAGAGACGGCATTCAGTTCCCGATCTATTTCATTAGCCGTGTTCTTCAAAATGATGAACTACGGTACCCTTTGGTTGAAAAATTTGGCCTTGCTCTTTTCATGGCAATCAAGAAGTTGAAACCCTATTTTTTGGCTCATCCGGTGGTGGTCTACACAGATAAACCACTCAAGTGGCCGATGACAACTTTGGAGTCATTTGGTAGGATGCTCAAATAGGCTATTGAAATGCAAAGCCTTGAAATCACTTTCGAGCCTAGAAAGGCAGTGAAGGGTAAGGCGTTTGCCTACTTCATTGTCGAAATGACAAGGTCGGCTCAGCCGGAAAATCTTGATCAGGTTTGGAAAGTGTATGTAGACGGGAGCTCTACTATGAATGGCTGTGGTGTAGGGATAATATGCTAGTCTCCAGAAGAGGACAAATATGAATATGCACTACGGTTTAAGTTCCAAGCCTCAAATAATGAGGCAAAATATGAGGCCCTGCTAGCCGGTATCCATATGTGTAAGTCGGCAAGGGCAAGAAAGGTTGACGCCTGCTCTGATTCTCAGTTTATCGTTAGCCAATACCATGGTGACTACGAGGCCACCCATCCGGCTATGATCAAATACCTTCAGGCGGTCAAAGATGAGGTCGGGACACTTGACGAATTTCATTTAAGTCAGGTGCCCAGGTCAGAAAACAATCAGGCGGATGCATTATCTAAGCTGGCATCATCCGCCTCTTGTGATACGCCTAGGTCAGTCTTTTGGGAACTCATGGAAAAGAGAAGTATTGAGCATGATCCCATAGGAGTTCTTGACCGAAGCTCGACCTGGATGGATAACATCCGGGCCTATCTGGCTGACGACGCTTTGCCGGACGCCCAGTCAGAAGTGGCTACATTGAAGAAGCGGGCCGCAAGTTTTGAGATCCATAATGGAGAACTCTTCAAGAAGGGCTACCTCCAACCGCTGCTGAAATGTGTTACCCCGAAAAGGGGGAAAGAAGTTCTAGAGGATCTGCACTCAAGCTTTTGTGCATCACATATAGGCAGCAGAACTCTAGCAAAAAGGGCCAGGTAGCAAGGCTACTTTTAGCCTACTCTTGAGGTAGACGCCATGGAAATGGTGAAGAAGTGTGATAAATGTCAGAAATTCGGCAAACTCATACATCGTCTGACTACTGATTTAACGACTATCTACAGCCCAGTGCCCTTTGCCAAATGGGGCATGGACATTCTGGGTCCATATACACCTGCTACAGGCGAACGGAGGTATATTCTAGTTGCCGTTGATTACTTTACCAAAGTGGGTGGAGGCAGAGGCAGTCAAGGGAATAAAGACAAAGGATGTCATCTCCTTCATTTGGAGGAACATTATCACCCGGTTTGGGGTACCTATGTTTATGGTCTTTGACAACGGCCCTCAGTTTGAGATGCCTACCCTCAAGAGCTGGTTGGGAGATCAAGGGATCTGACATTGTTTTGCATCAGTCGGTCGTCCCCAGGAAAACGGCCAAGTTGAAGCCTTCAACAAGCTCATCTCAGACGACATAAAAAAGAAAATTGAAAGGGTTAGCGGTCTATGGGCAGATGAGTTGCCTCATGTCCTATGGGCCATCAAAACAACTGAAAAGGGGGCAACCGGTGAAACCCCGTTTCTCATGACATATGGCACTGTAGTCATCCTGCCTATTGAGCATTATAAGCCAACACTTCGAATCATGTGAAGAGGCTAACTAGAAGGCCATGTGGCTAGCATTAGATTCACTCCCGGAGCGCAGGGGCAATGTCGCCTTGCGTCATGAGATCTACCGTCTGAGAATGACGAGAGCCTACAACAGAAGAGTGCACAAACGACCCTTAAAAGTGGGGGACTTTGTGTTTCGAAAAATGGAAGCAACCGGTAGGGCCAATGTGTAAGGAAAGCTGACCCCTAATTGGGAAGGTCCCTATCGGATTTTTGAAGAAGTTAGAGGCGGTACCTACTGCCTGGAAACCCCAGACGGCAGGCAGCTAGCCAGGACTTGGAATGTAGACAACTTGAAAAAGTACTACTTCTAAGGACTTGTAAATCTTTGTAAATAGAGTATGTTAATGAAAAGATGCTTTATTTTTATTCTTGTACAAAGTCCCATCTGTGCAATGCACAACCGGGAAGATGTCTGCTCTAACTTGAGTAGATATAGGCTAAGTCCCAGACTTAGCAGCTATTTACGAGGCCAATGGCTGAATAGCCTTCAAACCGCCTGCTCCAACATGAGCAGGCAACCGGCGGCGCCTATTTGGGTGAATTCGTCGAAGAGAGCATCTTCCATTTGGGTAGTACATTGTTCTATAAATCATAACTCAAGTTGCTTTAACTGACTTACTATGTTAGATAACTCACGGCCGTTTGAATAACTCAAAACTTCGATACAACCGGCGTTGCTTCAAAGCAACACAAACGGTAACTGATATCTTGGTCAAATATAACCGGTCCGTGCCCAAGGGCACTACAACCGGTTACAAATCCAAATTAATTTAAGCAAGGCCAAAGCCTTAGTAGCTAAAACATAACAATGGTCATGACACCAACATTCGGCCAATGGGCACTTGCTATTACGCGACCGGCAAAGACTGATTACCCTAACGGCTAAATCGCAGCCGGTTAATAGAGTGATCTAGGTTGGTCTCTAGCCGAAACCGTCTTCTAATCTAACTTAGAAAATAATTTGAGAAATTTCTATAAAGGCGGCCAATGACTGTCTCTTTATTCATCTGGATGCTTGATTGGACGGCTGCCTGCTTAGAATTGGGCAAATACCAAACAAACAATTGTCCAGGGGTAGACAAAGCCGATGCACCCGAAAAATCGCATGCGTTAGGATACTTGCAAAAATATTCGTGCATACCAGAAAATTGAGAAAATTGCAAAAATTGAAGCAAAATATATCAAAGGCAAATATGGGCAAAACCGACTCAGTCGGCTAATAATAATAATTGTTTGTCGGAACTACGTTCGGGGAGAAAGAGAATACATGAGATACTCGGCTCGCAGGCCGGAGATAAAAAGAAAAACAACAAGGCTCAATGCTGCTGGGGAGGCTGAGACGTCTGGCCCTGGCCGGATGGAGGAGCATCTTGAGTTTGCTAAGGTTGGGCTTGATTAGCCTCACCCGACATTCGTTCTTCCGCCTGCTTCTCCTCCTGATCTTCTTCGGCAATGCCAGCCCATTCTTCGAAGGGAGCTGGCACTACTAGAAATAGGCCAATTTCCGACGGATTGTTTCTGACGGACAAGAATTTCCGTCGGAAAAGTCAGAAATTCCGACGGATTTTTATTCCGTTGGAAATCCGTCAGAAACTTCCGACGGAATATAAGTCCGTCGGAATATATGGGCTTTTCGACGGAATATTTAGTCGGAACATTCAATTTCTGATGGAAATAAAATCCGTTGGAAGTTCAACGGAAACTCCGTCGGAACATTAAATTTTCGACGGATATAAAATCCGTTAGAAATTTCTGACGAAATATTCCGTCGGAAAAGTAAATTTGCCGTCGAAAATGGTATATTCCGACGGAATATTTTTTGTCGGAAAATTGCAACGGACTCTTGATTAAAGTCAAAAACAGCCTGACAGAAATAAATAGGTCGGAAATTCCGTCGGAAAACGGTCTTCCGACGGAAATTCCGTCGGAAAACGGTCTTCCGACGGAAATTCCGTCGGAAAAGGTCGAATTCCCTACAAAGGGTTTTGCGACAGACTGATTCCGACGAAAGACTGTTTTCCAACGGATTTTTTCCGTCGGAATCAAGCTTATTTCTTATAGTGCGGCTTCTCAAGCCCAAGAGTCTGAGCATCGTGCACCTCGGTGGCGTACTTGTACCTTAGCTCCAAGAACTCCCATTCGGTGTCTAGGTGGATGAGGGAGTAGGCCATTTTCATGCGAGCCTCGCAGTCTTGCTCGTTTTCAGCGACCAGCCGGTCCTGTTCGGCTGCCAGCTCGACCTATTGATCAGCCTGCGTTTGGGCCAGCTCGTTCTTCAGCCGGGAGACGTTTGCCCTTAGTTCGGTGTTCTCCTTGTCGGCATCCCCAAGCGCTTTGACATCGGCCTGGAGGTTTTTCACTTGCAACTCAAATTCAGCCGCCTTCTTGTTGGATGTGTCCGCAGCCGCAGTGAGCTCCTTGATAAGCTCCTCCTGTTTCATCTCCCGGCTTTTAGTTTTTATTTCATACATTAAGGTGTTGTATTAAGTAACATTAATGAGATTAGCCGCCCGCCTATTGACGTCTTTTACCTCCTCCCGTTTCTTCCTCAAGGGAACCTTGAGGCCGTCTACCCTCAGCATCACCTGCAACATCAGCCGGAAAAGGGTTAGCCTCTCAATTATGGTACATCCGACAAAAAGAGTAAATTATACAAAAGTACCCTAACCGGCAAATTACCTCAGTAAGCAGCGAGTTGATGCGGTCAATGTTGACCTGGTGCACACCCGGCCCCGCCTCCTTCTCGGACCGGGTGAGGGTCCTCAGCATCCTCTTTACGTATTGTTGGAGGTCAGGCCAACGGAATGAGGCATCTGCACCAACAGAGTTAGGTGTTAAGTAACGAGCATAGGCGGCACCTATATTCTGTTGGCTGTCAGAGGAATCCCCTGATTGGGTAGCTTGGGACTTGACTCGCATAGGCCCAAGCGGCCAGGGTGGATCAAAGGTGAAAGCCATACCTTGATTTTCAGGCTGAGGGGTCACCCTACCCCCAGCCGCATTGGAGCCGGTTGCAACAGCTGGCTGCCGGCCCGAGGGCATTTCAGGCTTCCTTGTCTCAACCTCAGCTGGCCCTGTGTTTAGACCGAGGTCTTTCAGGCTCTTGCCTGTGAGGTAGGCCTGTCAGATACAGGCGGCCTTCCAGAAGAGGGAGGGGCATCCGGAGCCCTTCTTGTCTTGGAAGGAGTATGAGAGGGCTCCTCAGCCGGTCTTTTTAGCATTTTTGCAAGGGAGCGAGGAACATTCTTGCTCCCCGTCTGAAAAAGAATCAGAGCAACCGATTAATATTAGAATTGACATCAACTATAAAGACGGTAAAAAGAGTTCAGCCGGAGCTTACCCCATCGTCCTTGGTCGCCAGTTGGGCCCTCTTCTTTTCCAATTGATCCTTCCGGATTTGGGCAGCAGATTTGGCACGCGTCGTCTCAAGAGGCACCATTTCTAGTCCTTTTTCTGCAAAAAGAAAAGCAACACGTCAGGCACAACTCAGAATATTAGAGACGGCTTAAAGTGCCGGTTAATCAGTTAACATACGTCTGCTGAAAAGAGTGCTAAGGTCGCAGGCAGAAAGAAACGCCTCATCCTTTAGCCAGTTTAGATGAGGGACCCAGTTCTTAGGGACAATAATTTCAGTCCCATCATCCAGAGGCATGGAGGTTCTCTTGAAGAACCCTGTCTCAATTATTTGCATCCAAGCCTCTTCAGGGACGCGGGGAAGGGCGCATTTCTTCCCAAGGAGAGCCGGATGTTTATTGTAATGACGGAGCCGGTGGTTTAGACGCAAAGATGGAGAAGAAACCAAGTAAAACTTTCTCTTCTAGTTGCTCCATTTTGACGACTTGTCCAATGTCATCATATATTCCGGGTGCATGGTTAGTGTATACCACGCATTCCAGCCGCCTGGGGCACGGTTAAGGTAGTGCATACGGGTAAACGCCTCCCAGCTAGGCGTTATGTCCTACATCTTGCAGGCGGCTATATATCCTAATATGTTGACCCAGGAGTTGGGTGTTAACTGCCAAACGCCAAGGTCGTAGCCTCTTAGAATGGCTTTTATTGCATTGTGGAGGGGGAACCAGAGGTCGGCTTTAAACGTCGCCTCGTAGTAGCCAAAATAATTTTCGGCATGATCAGTATCATTGTCCTAGACTACGGATGCCTCCACAGGCGGTACTACAACCTCCCATCCATCCCCAACCGGATACTTCTTAATAAAGGCGGGGAAGGTGGCATTTAGACTAACAACGTCCCTGGCGGACATGTGCACCTCAGTAGGATTATTGATGGAAGGCCATTTGTACGCCTCCTCATCCCCTTGGAGGGCATCCGGTTCTAACGAAGATGACTCCTCGTAGTCTGATTGTTGGATGGTCTCATCGCCGCCTACTTCCTTAGACTCTTCTAAAATATCATCGCTGGGTGTGCTGGGTGCACCCCCTAGTCATAATGTACTATGTCAGCCGGAACTTTTGCCGAGCCATCTGATCAATAGTCGGGATCTATAACCTCCCATCTCTCCCAGACGGTATCCCCTGTTCTAGACTCAGCTGTATCCGGTGACCTGCTGACAACTGCCTTATGCCGTACCGTGTGTGTGTTGGGTGAGTCCATTATTCTTTACAAGGTATACAACTGGAAAAGCGCAAAAAAGTTGCTAGGGGTAGATACGGTACCTTGAAGATGTTTAGAGTGTGGAAGAGGTTGACACTTGATCAGTAGGCGGAAATCTGTTTGCTGCTTGCTAGATACCCAGACGGTTGCCCGGATGTACCCACTTGAAGAGCAATTGAAAATTGTTGAAAAACCCAGACGTTCCTGTGAAGTTTTGCTTGATGATACCCCAGACGGTTGACCGGCTGTGGGTGTATTGAAAGCAAAAGGAATCTGTCAAAGGACCCCCAGACGGTTCTAATATGTTTTGAATGGTGAGCACTCAGACGGTAGCCGGTTGAGTGAAGAAAAGAAAGACAGTTGTGCAAGAAATAGCAGTCGGTATCAGAGCTCTCCTTTCTCTCAGAAAGTTTCTCAAAAATGGCAAAGTGAGGAAAATGATTGGGGGGGGGAACCTCTACTTATAGAGGAAATCCCTTAGAAGGCGAACCGTCACCTTCAAAAAAAAAAAGAGAGAGAAGGAGGCGAATCGCCGCCTTCTCAGAAGATGACACTTGTCACACCTGTGAGGGGCAACTATTTAGGGTAAAATAACCCTGTCCACGTGGACTAATAGCATGCTGACACATGTCAACCTCAAAGAGGTTCTAAAAGAACCAATCCTCTGACGACACATGGCAGTCCATGTAATGATAGGGGAGTTAATCCTAAAACCCTATAATTAGGGAGAGATCCCCATTTATTGCACATTCAGAGAAATTCTCACAAAACAGAGCAATATTAATTGCAAATACTCTCTCTCGGAATCTGAGAGAAACTCTTTACATTCAGCACTTTTTACATCCGAGCACGTTCTAACTTGATCGTTGGAGGCGGAACTCCACCCAATCGGAGTTTCCGTGGTTTTGCAGGTACAGACGGTCGGCATCCGGTCTTGGAATTGTAACTCTCCCGAGGGACTCCAAAAACCCTGAATCAAATGGGTTTATTTTTCCAACCTCTTTAATTTTGTCAAATCTCATTATTAATTTGTGTATGGCTAAATTAATTATGAGTATAGCCCTTCAATTTTGTAGCATCAAGATGAACCTAAATTGATTTAAAGAATGGTTCTTAGAATAATTTAGGCTTGTGCACTACTAAAGTTGAATTTAATTAAGTTGGACCTGATTTATTTTTAATTTTTTCTCTAAATTGGTTCTAAAATAAATTTATAATTAATTTTTATCACACATAAATCGGGAATTAAAATCCCGAGGCAAGTGCACGCAAATCGAGGAAAAATCGCCCAAGACATGCCCTTAGGCTAGCCGGGCTGCTCAAGCAGCCCACATATGGCTGCCAAGTTGCGCTAGTGCATGGTGTGTGTGAGAATGTAATGCACACTTGGTGCTATGGGCTGTGCGAGAATGATGCGTGTGCTGTGTGAAGGTGCTCGCAAGTGCTGCTGGGCAGGACACGCTGCCAGCGCCAGCATGCACGCAAGCATGCGTAGTAGGTTGCTGCGATGATGCTGGTGCCAGCAAGCGTGGCGTGCTCTGCTAGGCAAGCATGCCAACACGCACAGCCGCGACCCTAGGTGCCTAACAAGCGTAGCCCCGTGGCTTTGATGTTAGGCACTTGGGGCATTTTGTGGGCTATTGTTTTGTGTAATTGGGGCCGTTTTAATTATTTTAACGAGGCTAGGCCTCGGTTCTTCTGGCACTTGCAAAATATTTTGACAAAATTTGGGTTAATCAACTTAATTAATTTAATAAATAAGTTGGATGCGGAGTTTAGTGGGAGCTTCGTTAATTACTTGGACTATTTGCGCCTTAATCACATAAAATGTTTAACAACTTTGACTCATTTTAATTAGGCGTGTTAATTGGATTAACCACCTAAGTTAGTTGCTAGTTCGCGCGTGTTAATGCATTGTTACTTGTTTATCGTTGTAAAATGCATGGGCCATTCACATATAGTGAATGGATGAATGGAATGTATATTGTTTCACAAGTTTTGTGAAAATGGCAACTAGTGGGGCCCGACTAGGATAGTAAATACGGACTGCGATCTGTTATGTATTTTGTAAATTTAAATACGGTCTGCGTACCGTTGCGTGTTTTTGTACCTCAATATTTAGATTATTACTAGTCGTAGTAGATAGTGGTTGCATAGATTGGCAGAGATGTCTCGAAGACGGCGTTTCTAAGAAGGCAAGCCAAGAAGTTGCATTGGAGATCCTTGAAGATTTGAAGACTCAAGGGGTCATGCTAGTTTCCAAATGCATCTTATACTTATGATTTATATATATTGTGTTTATATATGCTTGAATTGTATGATAAATGCATGTTAAGGATTTCAAATGTTGCGATGATTAATTAAGTTCACTTGAATCAACCAACAGAGAAACCCTAGGTCCCTATAATATTGAGCCAAATTTGCCATTCCAAGAACGACACTTATCGAACTAATGTGCGTGGTGACGGGCTACGCCAAAGCGAGGTGTCACCACTTCCCTAGGAAAGTAAGGTATACTAGGTATACAAGTCGTCTTGGTTAAGCTCAACGATATCAGTAAGGAGTCCTTAAATGTCGTGGTAATGGAGATGTAATGTCATGGAAGCATTAGATGCGAAGTTTTATCGGACCAAGAGTAGCTTGGAGCTATTAGCAGTTGGATTGCTTACCCTAAAATTTTAAGTGTTAAGACAAGCCAAAGCATGCTTAATCACTTTTTGATTTTTGGGACTTGGAATCATTTTATTCTCGCCTAAAAGGGACTAATGTTAACGCGTGGATAAAATGCTCAATAAGATTGAAAATTTGCATGAACACTTAAAATTTCAAACTTATTGGTTTTATGAATGGTTTTTCATTTCAAATTCTTTTAATTGTAGAAATATGTCTGCTAGTAACTCAATCAAAAACTCTATGTGCCCGAAACTCCCTGACAAGTTGGCTTTTAGCCTTAACTTGGTCAACTTCAAGGAATGGGAAGAGGAACTCAGGAAAACTCTTCGGAATTGTTCCTTGAAGTACACTCTTGATACTCCCATTCCAAGCTTCTTCTTTAAGGGAATCATGAGCGATGAGGCTCATGATAAATGGTCTTCCGATTGCAAGAAAGTCTCACGACTAATGGCTAACTCCATCCTGGAAGATTGGAAGGAAAAGCTCTCCTTCTATTTTCCGGACATGTTCCTCAAAGCACTTGAGGACGTTATCAATGTGAGAGTCACCAAGAGTGACAATGGCAACTATGATGGAATTGTGTTTGATGTGACTAGGTCACTCTCGAACATGAAGATAAAGCCATTGGAAGTGGGTTGTCTTGCTAAGGAGAGGCGCCGACTTTGGTCAAGGGTCTACAATATCAAATTGAGACCCGGTATGCCCCTCCGACCTCATGTGCTTGGAATGATTAGGCTCTTCAAGCACATGGAGCTTCTCGGAATCTCATTGGAGGATGAGATGGCGGGTCATATCTTGCTTGCTTCACTCCACTCGGGCTATGATGCACTTAGAGTGCATATAGTTGCGGGAAAGGAGACACGCTCTTTAAGAGAGGTGGTGCAACTCCTTCACCGAGCTACCTCCTATGGAGCAACCAAAAGGCCCTTGAGAGTAAGGAAGAGGGAGTTCAAGAACAAGGCGAAGATGCGATGCTTCTGTTGTGGTGGGAAAGACCACTACAAGAGGGAATGCAAGCTCTTCCAAAAGGATGAGGAGGAGAGGAATGTTTCATCTGCCGCAGGTATCTTCATCAGCACTTGTGTATAAAGCTATTCATAGGTATTGGATACCATGTGTAACTCACTTTATGTTTACTTTTCAGGAACCAAGTGAGAGGGCTTCACAAGTGGATGTGCAACTACAAGCGGATGACAAAGATGGTCTTTCGATCGTGCTTGTAGGCACATTTATTTTGTCTATGGATTGTAATTTACTAATCTTAGTTTCTCATGCTTTTGAACATACTTTTGATCTATGGTGTTGGACACCGGGTTACTTTGATCACAAGACTTAAACAATGGTTGTTTTTTTGAAATGTCTTTCTTATATGTTCTATAAAATTGCATGTTTTACATATGATTAGACAAATTGACGATACCGCCAAAAGAGCTAAGACCATTGAGTCGAATTAAACCTACTTGTGGCATTGTCGTCTTGGCCACATTAACATTAAACGCATCAAGAAACTTCTTCATGAAGGTATTCTTGACTCATTCGACTTGGAGTCGTTTGAAAATTGCGAAGGATGTCTGTTAGGCAAGATGATAAAGCAGCCATTCTCCAAGTTAGGAGAAAGGGCTAGTGACTTATTAGGTCTAATACATAAGGATGTATGTGGATCAATGAGTCCACCTGCAAGGAATGGTTGTCGATATGTCATCACCTTCACGGACGACTATAGTAGATATGGTTATTTCTACCTTATGTCGAACAAATCTGAATCCTTTGAGAAATTCAAAGAGTTTCAAAGTGAAGTTGAAAATCAGCTTGCCAAGAAAATCAAAGCACTTCGATCGGATCGAGGTGGCGAGTATTTGAGCCACGAATTCGACGATCACTTGAAAGAAAATGGTATTCTTTCAGAATTGACACCTCCCGGAACTCCACAATGGAATGAAGCATCTGAACGGAGGAATCGAACCTTGTTAGACATGGTTCGATCAATGATGGGTCTTAGTGAACTTCCTATCTCTTTCTGGGGACACGCACTTCTAACTGTGGCACTAACACTGGTAGAAAAAATGAATTACGCAGCGCACTTTTCGCACCAGTTCTTGAAAACCAGTGGGAAAAGAAATGGGCAGGATTGGGGAAAATATTTTTCCCACCGGTTCCTAATAAACCGGTGCGAAATCATATTTTTCGCACCGGTTCAAACCAGTGCGAATTACGAAATATAAAAAAAAAAACCGGGCTGCTTTTCTTCTTCTTTCTTTCTTTCTTTCTTTCCATGTTCTGTACTTTTAATTTCCCTCTCGTTTTCGCCTTCGTTCTCTATCCAGAATCCCGAATTGCCCTAGCTTTCTTACTCCATTGAAGCATCACCTCCGCCTTCTCACTCCATTGAAGCAGCACCTCCGCCTCCATTGAATCGTGCTCTATATTCTCCATTGAAGCCGAATCTGAGCTTTCTCACCTCCATTGAAGCTGCTCCTGGTTTGCTTCGATTTCGCTTTCCTTTGCGATTGATGAATTGTTGGTTGATTTTGTTGCTGTTGTTTTAGGGTTGTCGAATCTGGTTGTGTTATTCATGTGTTATTGGATTGATTTTTAATGGATTTACTCGTGAATTTGTTCTATGTTTGAGTGATTTTTGCCAATTGAGGTTAATTGGAAGAAATTAAGGGTTTTCTAATTTCTCGAGGCTGTTAATTGGAAGAAATTAAGGGTTTTCGAATTAAGGGTTAATTGGAAGAATGTCATGCAATTCAATTTCGTCAGGTCTCTTTCAATTTATGTACATACATTATTGTTGTTAATATATAATTTGTGAACTCTTGTTATTGTATATGTTGAAAATTTTGAAATTTATTTTATTCCATTGAGTTAAATTTATCTGTATTAAGTAGATATGATGGCATTGAGTTAGATTTAAAATTTATTTTGCGGAACTAAGTTAAATTCTTGCTATAGTGAATATTGGTGTTTTATGTATTGGTTGATTTTTTTTTTTTCTAGGTCAATTTGATTCTTTAGAAGTGGGAAATTGGTGTACAACTTATGGTATGAAAACGCAAAAAGATTGATTACTAATAGTCATTTCAACTGAAGATACTTATTATAGTATAAGACTATCAATACTAATTCCATGAACAAATATCGCCACACCAAAATCAATTAGGGAAATATTGGCAAAGCGTGTCCCAATCACAAAGACCACTATTGCAGGAACGAATGACATAGGAAGGTTGTGTGTTGGTCAGGGAGTCTAAATCATACAGTCATTTTTATGTTTTCTATTTGTAAATTATAAAACTGAGTGTAATTCTTTTGTTTCATCACACCAGCAGGAACTCTAAGGGTCTTATTGTTCTAATGAAGACTACTGATAAGGGTAAGTCTGATCAATTTATCACTATTTTTTTTTTGCCTGGTATCTTTACTAGTTTAGATTCTTTGAATTAAGCTAAGTAGTACTCTGTATTATTGTATTACTCATATTTATAAAAGGGCTACATTTAGTGTTAGTTAGATGCTAAGTTAGTGGGATGCTTCTCATTGGTTTGTTTGCCCTTTATGGCGGTCTTGTTACTAATTGAGCTTTTGACAATCTAAATGTTGACAAAACAATACCATGGACATTAGCCTGAGCCGTTGCTTCTAAAATGTAAATTCATTCGCGTTCATTGAATGAGCCTTTACAGTCTTTAATATTTGTATGTTATGGCTCTTTCACATCAGGATAGTTCCTTGATACAATTTTTGAGTTTATAGATTTGCTTGTAGTGTCTGATTTTCCGTAGTACATTGTGCCAACATCAATAGGTAGTCGTCTAAGTTGTATTGAAATTGAGATGCCTTGTAGTGTAGGTAAAGATTAAACTGAAGTGGGAGAATGGAGAAAGCTATAGAGAGATGAAGGGAACTTCTATATCATTTTTTGTTTGATGTTAGCTAAGTAACAGTAAGCTAAATAGCTAACCTCTGTAAATTAATGTAAGCAATTTATGGAACTGAAATTGAAACTAAGTTTTATACTTTGTATATCAGAACTACTCTTCTAGCCTTGACATTATTGTTTTTATTCTATGTTATTACTCAAAAATTCACCTCAAAATCTAGTGAATGTATTTGTACATAACTCTGAGGGTCTCTGATACAAAGAAAAAAAAATTCGCTTCTTAGTAGCTAGCACAAAGCACTCTAGCAGTAGGCGATTATGATTTTCTGTTTTCATATTCTCCTTCTGCTCATTTTATACGTTAGTGAGATAATTTTGATTACTGTTAACTTGTTTTTTTTTTATGCAGGCCTGATAATGAAAGTGATTACCCAGATGGGTCTTTTTCCTCTGATCCCGATGAAGGTGAGAATTTACTTCGCAAAACTATAAATGATTTTGAAATCCCTTTTCTTACTGACAACTATTCTGCCTAAAACTGGAGAAAATGAAAAGTACTAATATCTGCCTTACTATATATGAGTCAGTTGCTTAAATTACCAGTATGTACATGATCTGTACATCATTTAAATGCTGATGCCTGCTGACATGACCTGTTTGTCATGTGTGAACCTGTTCTGGTTTCATGTATACATGAACATGAAATTTCTGCTTTGTTGCAAATACAATTGACCGAGCTGCATGTATTTCTTTTTCTTAATTAATGTGGGGCTATACCTAACATAGCAGAGTTAGCTTTAAGAAAATTCTCCATAACATGATTTCTTGGTTTCAACTTTTTGAGGGGAATTATACTGCATGAATTTACATGAGTTGACTGCTAAAGATACGTTTTCTTTGTTATAGGGAGGTTCCAAGATACAGAACTTAATTAAATTCAATTTTAATAGTGCACAAGCCTAAATTATTCAATAACCATTCTTAAAATCAATTTAGGTCTATCTTGATGATACAAAATTGAAGGGCTATACTCATAATTAATTTAACCATACATGAATTAATAATGAGATTTGACAAAATTAAAGAGGTTGGAAAAATAAACCCATTCATCTAATGAAAAATTTCCAACACTAACTTGTGTATAATTGAAAAATTATATCTTCCAATATGAAGTTTAATTAAATTTCAATCACAAGTTTTGAACTTTTAGGACTTTAATCAACTCAAAAATGATTAAATCCAAAAATTAGTTCAACATGAAATTTAGCAATCAAAGTTCCAACCAAATAAACAATTAAAGATTTTATCTTTAACATATTAGGGACTTCAAAATTACAAGTTCACCATAAACATTCACACTTGAAGCAATTTATTTGCAAAAATGTGAAAATTTCAAGTTTATGTGAAAAATGAACTCACCAAATTAAGCACCAATTATAACTTCATAAACATGTTTAATAAGGTTTATAATTGCAGTAGATTGGTGATGCAACCATACATTTAATCTACCTTTAACATGCGATAATTAATCAAGGTTTAAAGATTTAAATTTTTTTGTCAAAAACGATAAACCCCTCGAAAAACATGTTTCTGGGTGGATTTTGGCTTCTGGACAGCCCTCAAAGAGAATAAAAAACGATTTAGAACATCGATTCCACCCAAAAATCACTATTTTCTAGTCGAAATCTGGGTTCGTTGGCCAGAATTAGTAAAATATACGAGATTAAAACGAGCTTTTAATTTAATTAGAAAGAAAAACCAGAATTTAAATCCATTTTAAATCATCTCAATTAATTATTACTTACAATAATTAAAATGAGCGCGGCTCCGATACTGCTGTTGGGTTTCGTAGCGTCCAACGCTACGCGGAAGAGAAACTTGCCCAAGACCCGCCCACTAATTAAAGCAACTAAGCATGCAATCACATAATTAACAACATAAGAGAGAGAAAAAGAAAAGACATTCTTACCCTTGACACGTGCTTCGCTCGATTCACGAGCTCTTACTTCAAAGCTCGAGCCACGCAAGTGCGAAGGCCTCCTACGGCTTGCACCCTCGACCCTTCCTGAATGGTCTTAATCTCGAGGGTTAGTCGGGACATGACCAAATAAAACTAGAGTATTACGAACTTAAAGGTTTTCTCACTAATGATGAGATGGCTTATTGAGTTCAACACAAGTGATTTTTCCCAAACCCAAAACTTGGGTATTTATAGGGAATGGAGACTTGATCTCCCTTCTCCCATCAATGTGGGAGATTTACATTTTCCTCTATTTTATTTTAATCAAAAACAAAATGAAAATGCAAGGCAATTAACAAGCTTCAAGTGTCACATGGAGGGAGAGAGTAGGTGAGGACCACCAAAGTGGGGGACCAAATCACCTTGCTCCACACGCCACACACTAACCCCTTGGTCCCCTCCTCTTGACTGGATAACCATGCCACGTGGCTGGCTGGCAGCCTGCCTTGGCTGCCAAGGCTGCCAGCTGGCGCCTAGCACCAAGGCTGGCAGCCTAACCAGCCAGCACGCATTACACGCGCAGCTTGCCAGCACGCAACACATGTGCAGCCAGCAAGCACGCATGCGATGCTGCTGTTGCTGCTGCTAGGTGCTGCTACGTTAGCACGCACGCATAGCTTGACATGCCTAGCACGCTTCTGCGATGCTCGTGCTAGCGAGAGCACTGTTGCTATGCGATGCTGCTGCTTGGTGAGAGGCTGCGAAGAGCTGGCACGCACGCAAAGCATGTTGCGATGGCTGGCTCTACTTGGCTAGCAAGCATGCACACCCACCCACACACACGCATGGCTTGCGGTGCTACGTGCTGCGCTGTGCGATGCCTAACATGTTGCGATGCTCATGCTAGGTGCGTGCAATGCTTCTGCTGGGTGCGTGGCCTTCCTTTTCCCTGTCTTAGGGAAACAGATCTTGAACAGCTCAATCAAGGGCCGGTTCCCCTTCTTTGTTTTAGGATGTGGAGTAGGGACACAGTCCTTGACTGGTTTATTTTTCTCTTAAAGAGAAGGTTTCCTGGCCGATTGCCCCTTGTTGGGGCCATCCGTCCTTTTCTCAATTAAGTCCTTTATTTTCCCTTTGAAACTAGTCATGAATTTCATGAGTTCGTCTCTAGTAACTGGGGCTGCGCCTTCTGTCGCCTGGGGTTGTCCATCCAGACGGCTGTCCGGTTGGCTCACTTGGACCAACTTGCTCTTTGCCCCGTTCCCTTGTTTCCATGGGACGGGTGCGCTTAGTTTTGAGTGAACCGTCAGAAGCTACATAGGTGTCGACATCAAAGTCTTCATCACTGTCTTGGTCTAAATAAACCTGAACTTTGGCCGTAGGCCGTTTCTCATTAGTTGGCGGTACAAACTCATGTGAAGCCATCTCAGTATTCTCCCTATAGACGGCGCCAAATGTTTCGGGGTTTTCTGTGTCCCTCGGGAGAGTTACAATTCCAAGATTGGATTCCAGGTGCCTGTACCTACAAAACAACGGAGACTCCGGTTGGGTGGAGTTCCGCCTCCGACGATCAAGTTAGAATGTTTTTGGAAGATAAAAGATGCGGAATGTAAAGTGGGATTAGGTTTTCTCTATTGAGAGAAAGGATCATCCAGCTATCATAGATAGCCTCAGTATCCGAGTGTTTCACTCTCGTGTGTAATTAATTCTACAATTATTGCTCTATCTGATTAATTAATCTAATCTCTCTTGTTGAATAATTAATGTCTGTGTTTCCTAAGAGGAAACATCTCCCTTTTATAGGGTCTGGAAATACGTGTCCATCCTAGGTTACAGAAAACCTAGGACTGACGGGCTGCCTAGGGATTTGGGCCTTGAAGGCCGCCAAGCCTCACTGAATATCTGTCTGCCACGTGTCGAGACCTGGTAGGTCCACTTTGGGCTCTCCTTAGGGTGACACGTGACGGACTCTGATTGGTCCACGTGGCAGGGTAAAAATACCTTAATCACGCCTTACTTTAATTAAATCACTAATTTGATTTCAAAACCCTAATTTCATTTCAAAACCCCTAATTTAAGTTTCTAAAAGCATAAAATAACAATACATACCTCACTATAAAGCATTTGAGTATTGAAGCAAGGAGAATGATTTTTGAAACCTTCAATTTAGTTTTCATTTTTCGATTTTAGGGTTTTGCCCAAATTTGAGATAGATGAATGAATAGAGAAGGAAAATCGTGAGAAGAAAGAAAAAAAAGAAGAGAAAAGTAAGGGATGGGGTCCAAAATGATATCATGTAAGAGGTGGTAAATTTTGATATTACTAAAACGTGAATTATATTAAGTGGTAATTACTAAAAACGTGAATTATATATAATCACCCTTAACCATTCAATCTGCAAACACGATCGAACAAATAAATTTTCAGCATTACAACTACTAGAACTACTATTCGGGCTTAAGATTAATTATCAGTATAAATTTCAAGATATTTCAATGAATTTAATTTTAGGGGCATGAGGATTACTGCCAGATTTACTTTACAGGGGATGATATAGGGTACCAGAAAATATTTCCAGGGGGTGATAAAAGGTACCGGAATAAATTTACGGGGGTTGATAAATGGTACCGGAATAAATTTCCGAGGGTTTATGAAGGGTATTGGAAATTACTTTAGGGGGTAAAGGGTACTGGATTTCTTTAGGGCTTAAATTATTATTGTTATATTATCAAGAGGTATTGATAAGAGTTGGATCAATGGGGAATAGGTGGTGTAGAAGAAAAATTGCAGAAGCTTTCTTTCATCAACAAGTATAAGCGTTCTTTCTTTAACTAGTTGTGGACCCGCGCGCGACGCGGTTCCCCAAGTTATCAATGTATATTTTCGATCGATTTTGTTATCGATGTTGTTTCTCGAGTGATTTTTTTAACATTTCATCATCCACCAAGTGCAAGCTCGGAGCCTCATAATCTGGCTTATATAGCAGAGTATCATGAAGCCGAACAAAGTGCAAGCTTCTATCCATTCAGTATGGCTAAATATACAAGAATAGAGGACTATAAGCTGAAAAATTGCATAACAGAACTTTTGAAATTAAGAGCCTAAATCTGAAATTATAAAAACCTTGCTGAATTGTTGTTTGTAATACAATTTAGTTTATGTCTAGGACTACTGAAATGTCTAATACCATTCAAATAAAATCACATGAAACGTTCACCCATCACAGATTAGCGAGATCATGATGGGATGGATAAATCAACAATTAGACTTTGACAGAAGAAAGGCGGTAGAATGGTGTATGATCTGTACAGGATGTTGCTTAGATAAAACATATATGATCAACTTATGCAATACAATAATATTTCATTGTCAGGTCATAAAGGTTCATCACAAGAAATGAAGAGAAGCCTCAATTGTCAAATTTAGCTTTCTACAATATCTGTACTACCAAAATGCAAGAAAGAGAACTTTTAAAGTTCATCAACCAACAAAATGGAATCAGATATGGTCAAAATCAGAACATGAGACAAGAGATGTATCTCTAAGGATCAAAAATCTGTGGCTGCATCTATAACAAAAAAAGACTTCAGAGTGAAAGCTGGCAAATAAAGGGAGCGTTCATTTGCAGTTCACACTCAGATAATTGATTACCACTCATTCATACTCACTCGTCTAGAAATATGTTAATTAGCGGTTAATAAGAGTCTACAAGAAAGAACAAATTGTACTCTTCAAATTGTACTACAGTAAGAGACTATAATAGATAATTTAAATTTCTAGCAATTCTAAAACCCAGCCCTGTTTGATTGAATAATTCGGCAATACAAAATTTTAAATAACATATATTCAAGGTTTGATTACCGGGAACACAGTCCAATGTCTAATGTATACTCATTCTTGTATTTACGCTGTAATGCAGAAAATCAAAGCCAAGGAGAAAAAACTTTTAAGGGCAACATTTAGCCAACTCACTTTCGCTATCAACACATTTTTCACGTTCAATGCAGAATTTTACTTTCCTAAGGAAAGCAACACGGATAAACGTTCAATGCAGTACCACACTTGAATCAGTTGCGGGTTTTGCAAGATTTAAGCATTGTATGTTCCTAATTATTTTTCTTTAATCCCACTATACTAACAAAGTAACACAACATTGTTTAAATACTCTATCATTCATTAAATTTGGTACAATACCAATCATTTTCGGTTATACTAACTCCTTAATTTTATACTCCGTATCAAAGAACAAAAGTTCTTGCGTACAACCGGCTAACACTAACCTTAATGTAAGGCCTGATTCACACGTGCCAATTAGAGTATAAATAGCGCTAAATTAGAGCCGCATGCAAAACATCGTCTTCTTAGAAATATTCTCTCAAATTCTCTGCAAATTCTCTGCAAAACATCGATGGATTCCCTAATTCACAAAGTATTACAATCTCAAAAACAAATTCAAGCTCCAATTTCAAACGATCTGCAAACTTCAGAAGAAATTGAAGTTGATTCTGCTATTAATGTTGATTTAAATAACAACTCTATGCAACAAACCCTAAATTGCAGGCAATGTGGCAATAATATTGACCTAAATTGCAAAATCGATGACAATGCATTGCATCAAAACCTCAATTCAGGTACGTAATTTTGTATATGAATTTGTACAAATTTACTAAAAATAGGTAAACTGGTGATTGAATAAATTACGATGAATCCAGATTCACATGAGAGTAGAGTTCATCTCGATGAAGAACAGTCTCAGCTGATGAAGTGCAAATCTCGGCGGATGAAGAGCAAATCTCAGTGGATGAAGGTTCAACTTCTGAAGGTAACATTAAGCTTTTGAACAGTTGCAGAATTGTTTAAACTGAAGTAAAGGTGGGCAACGTACCTTGCCGGGCCGTGCCTAGCGGGCCACTGTCTCCGGCGTGCTGGGCCGTGCCGTGCCACCGTGCCAGAGGAAGCGTGTCGTGCCGTGCCACCCAAAAGCCCACGGCACGACCCACGTGCAGAGTGGGCTCGTGCTGGGCTGGCCTACGTGCCGAGTGGGCTCGTGCCGGGCTGGCCTACGTGCTGGCCTGGTGGGCTGCTGCCTTTCCTTTGTTTTTTTTTTATTTTTTTAAATTTTTAAAAGTTTATAACTTATAATCTTATACTCCCTCTGATTTTTTTTAATTGCAACTCTTGCTATTTTAGTCCGATTTTAATTAAATGCAACTTTCTATGTTATTTCTATTTTGGGTAAACAAAAACCCTTAAAATTACTACTTTACCAAGTGGTGGGCCAAACTTTCTCTCTCTACACACTACTTTAAACTATTTTACCCACTACTTTACCAAGTGGTGGGCCAAACTTTCTCTCTCTACACACTTTAAATCAACTTCAATCAACCCCACTTTTACATACCCCTTAACTTTTGCATCGTGAACCGTGTAAGGCCTCAAAGTTGCATTAAAAAAAAATCGGAGGGAGTATTATTATTTTTCTAATTTAAATTAAGTTAATTTATGTTTTATTATTTTTATATTTAATATTTATATTTATATATTTAGTTTATACTATTACTTTATAGTTTAATGTTTATAATTTATTATATTTATTTTTGTATTATTAATTATTATAACTTAACGGGGAAAAAAGACAAATTGTACTTTGGATGTGAATAATGCATACTTGATATTATTATTACCTGAAAAAATTGTACAATGATAATAATAATGATTAAAATCGTACAAGGATATTAAACAAAAATTGGATAATGATAAAAATCGTAAAATGATAATATTGATAATGATAAAAATCGTACAATATACAAAAATTGTCTCTTTTCTTTTCTTCTTCTTCTTCTTCTTCTTCTTCTTCTTCTTCTTCTTCTTCTTCTTCTTCTTCTTCTTCTTCTTCTTCTTCTTCTTCTTCTTCTTCTTCTTCTTCTTCTTCTTCTTCTTCTTCTTCTTCTTCTTCTTCTTCTTCTTCTTCTTCTTTCTTCTTCTTCTTCTTCTTCTTCTTCTTCTTCTTCTTCTTCTTCTTCTTCTTCTTCTTCTTCTTCTTCTTCTTCTTCTTCTTCTTCTTCTTCTTCTTCTTCTTCTTCTTCTTCTTCTTCTTCTTCTTTCTTCTTCTTCTTCTTCTTCTTCTTCTTCTTCTTCTTCTTCTTCTTCTTCTTCTTCTTCTTCTTCTTCTTCAAGGTCATCGGCTAGTTGAATAGATTTGGAACTAGTCGAACCCGAACGGTCGGAAGCGGAGGTTCATTCATCGTTGTCGTCGTAAGAACGGTCTTGTGAGCGATTTTCAGCATCCAACCAATCTTTGAAACACACACACATTTCAAATGTTTCGGGTTTTAGACTTGTTCTTCTCTCGTCTAAAACCCTCTTGGATGCGCTGAAAGCTCGTTCGGAGGCAATGGAGGAGACTTGGATACCAAGAATGTCTCGTGCCATTGCCGCCAAAGTTGGATGCTTCGTGCTTTGTTGTTTCCACCATGCAAGGGGGTCGAGGCTGTTTATCCCATCGTCGTCCATGCCCTTGGTGAAGTCGTAACTTAGGTACATTTGCAACTTCGAAACATCGCTTTGCGTTCTCCTTATTAATGAATCACCTGAAAACCTTGAAATCAAGTTAGTAGCTTGTGAAAATAAATATTTGGCCTTCTTACTTACGTTTTTGGATGGTTGGGAAGGGCCTGAGCGAGGAACGATGCCATATTTGGTTTCATAGACTCTATATAAAGAAAAAAGCTGATCCTTCACATTACTCTTATAGGTTTCTATATTATCGTCAAAAAACATGCATAAAAAATAAATGTCAACTAACATAAATGTATTTTAATACTTTTTCCTAGGATCTAATATGTAAGCAAAAATATAAATCAAAGGAATTTCACTATAATATTTACGCCACTTTGTTTCCATTGCTGGAAGATATTGATCATAATCACTTTGGTTGCGATGATCAGCGAAAAGTTGGGCGAGTAAACATGCATTTGAAAGAAAGTTTTGAGCACAAGGATTATAAACAGAAGAAAAACAAGACGTCATATTATATAATAAATGTAACAATTGCATATATCATTCACATTTATCCCAATAATCCTCATATGTAGCATTGTTTGGAAATTTTTGGTTGTAAAAAAATTGTCAACGGATTCTTGTACTCAATTGCTAACATGTCATAGGTGGAATTCCACCTAGTTGGGCAATCGGTTTTGATTTTTATTGCTCTTATCTTTTGTTGCTTTAGAAAACACTTCCATTATTGGTATCTCATGTTTGAGCTATTAATAGACATAATAGCATCTCTAATTTTGTTATAGTATGGACCAATTGCTCTAATTCCATCTTGTACACATAAGTTAAGAACATGGCAAACACATCTAGTATGAAGTGCGTCACCATCTAATATTACATTGGTCAAGTTTTGTTTGACATAATTAGCAGTATATGTCATTGAGGTTGCATCGTCAAATGTCATAGACATGATTTTTTCTCGAAGGTTGTATTTATTTAATAGTTTCCATTAAATGGTGAGCAATGTTAATACCGGTGTGGGGGTATTCCAGCATTTTGAAATGGATTATTCGTTTTTGTAACAACCATTGATCATCTACCCAATGGCAAGTCACGCATAAATAGTGATATTTATAACCACTATCCCAAGAATCGGCAGTCAAAGACACTCTACAATTAAGTTTACTCAATTCGTCTTGTAACCGCATTTTGTACTCTAGGAAGTTTTTCATGGCGGCGGAACGAACGGTTTTCCTAGAGATTCTTTTATGGTGGGGTTGTAATGCTTTGTTAATGTAAGTGTTAAATGGGTCACTTTCGGAGAAAAGAAAAGGTTGTTCGGCGTGTATTATCATTTTCCCTAGTTCATCCCTATCCCTCTCATAGTTGTAGGTAAGCCGTGTGGATGGAATTGGGAAATTTTTGGCTGGGTTAGATCACTAGTTGGTTGTGCACAACTTCTCATGTGTCTACTTAGGTGTCCCGTCCCGGATTTGGATTCTTTCGAGTATATTTTACCACATGTTCTACATTTTGCTCTTGTTTGGGCTACATTTAGCAGAAAATAATGCCATACATCACTTTTGCGGCTTTAAATATTTACCATGTCACTTTCGGTTAACCATTGCTCGTGTGTTTGGGAATTGGGTGTTTGTAGATTCGGGGATTTGTTGGTTAGTAGTAGAATCGGAGGCATTTAAGGTATCTAGTTGGCTACCTTGGCTAGAATAAAAATTTTGTGGGTCACAAAAATTAGGTGGGAATTGACCGAATTGTGGAAATTGGATTTGTGGTGGAAATTGGTTTTGTGGAAATCCGGGCATATTCATATTATTCATGTTATAGGGTTGAAAACCGGAAGTACCATCGTGCCTAAATTGTTCAAAGCCTAGGGGGACGTTACCGGGGTCATTAGTCGGACTTGAAATTAGGGGAGTAATTGGATTAGGTGATTCCCTAGAACTATTACCACGGACAAATCGGGCTTTCCTAGAGAATGATGGGTTGTTCATGTTTGGTGATGCCATAACAAACAATAATAACAATTTTAACAATAACAATAATAATAATAATTAATAACAACAATTATAACAATAACAATAATAATGATTAATAACAAAAACTATAACAATAACAATAATAATAATAATTAATAACAATAATTATAACAATAATAATAAGTAATAACAATAATATTAACAATAATAATAAAGATTAGTTAGATCTTACAACTGTGCTTCAACGCTTTCCACTAATTACGATTACGAACTTTTAACTTTTTTTGATATTAATAAAAATAATTAGAGAATATAAGTGAATAAGAGATTAAGAGAATTAGAGATTAAGAGAAGAGATGAGTTGAATTGTGATTTGGAAGTGAAGTGAAATTTGGTATTTATAGGCAAATTAGGGAAAAGAGCCGTTAATGGCCATTAGAAAGAGGGGAAGAGCAACGACAGCAAAGAAACAATGGCTCTAATTATAGCCGTTATTGGCGTGCCAAGCCGTGCCGGCACGCGGGCCAAGAGGTGGGCTCGTGCCGTCCCGTGCCGGAAAATGGCAATTTTGGTCCGTGTCACGACCCACGGCACGCCAGGCGACGATCGTGCCAGGCCGAGCCAGCTGTCGGGCCGTGCCGTGCCACGTCGACTTTCGTGCCGTGCCGGGCCGCCCGCAGGCCAACCCGACCCGTGCCCAGCTTTAGGCCCTGTTCACTTCACCTTATTTTTGCTGAACTGAAATTATTTTTACTGAAATGAAATTATTTTTATTGAACTTAAATTATTTTTACTAAACTGAAATTAATTTTGCTAAACTGAAATTATTTTTGCTGAACTGAAATAGTTTTTACTGAATATTATTTTTTTAAGGTGAAGTAAACAGGGCCTTAGCTTTGTTTTCCTTTTTTTTTTTTTCATTTTACTGTTTTCATTTGTTTTCTTTATTTTTTTATTTTATTTTTTTTTTCCTTTATTTTATTCCTTTCATTTTATTATCTTTGTATATAAATACCCCTTTTGGGGTTAATACTCTCTAAAAAAAATAAACCCCTTATTTCATCCCAGATTAGATTAGAACTCTCTCTTATCTTCTCTCTCTTAGCTTAGGGTTAGATTAGTTTCGGGTTCTTAATTTTTTTAAAGAGAGGAAGTGAGAAAAATCAAGAAAAGATTGGAGGCTTTAGAAGATTATTTAGTGACATAATCAATTTGAAGAAAGATTCATCATACATTGTGCATTTCTTACCCTCCCTCCTCTATTTAGTGTTTTATTTATTACATGCTTTTATTGCTTTAATTTTATTAATTGTTTTTGCTTTATTTTAATCTTGGTTTATTGTTATTAATTTGTTATTTACTTTCATCTCTTTATTTGTGTGTTTATTTATTTGATTTAATTATGCTTGAGTAGATTAATAGCTAGAGTTAATTATGTGAGCCTCCTTGATTTGACCACGAGCCCTTGTCGGGATCGGGTGCTTAAAATTGTGTAGTGTGCTTGGGAGATACCTAGATGGTTAGGCAATACCCCCTCTAATTTATTGAGAATGCCCATTTATATTGTTATGTTTGTGCTCGTCTCGTTAATTCCCTTGATCCCCTTTCCCTAGCGCCTTCACTTCTTGTTTTAGCTTCTTCTTTTGTGTTCTATTTGCTATTTTATAGGTTGCAATTGCCGTTTATACACCAAAAAAAAAAGACCCTCAATAAGCGAATTTCACTTTAGCCAATTCTTTTCACCTACTTCCTTGTGGATACGATCCCTACTCCACTATATTACTCTTTAGTGTAAAGGTTAGGGTATAATTTAACTAGGTTCCTAGACCCACGACGCCTAGGGACCCGATCAAAAACCCTTGGCATCCAACGCTGAAATTGAAATACTGTTTTTGGTAATGTTTGGAACATGATAACATTCATCTAGTTCTAAAAAAAGGCCCGAGGGCAAAGACAAACCGAGTGTTCCTACAGATACGGCAGCAATCCTTGCTCCATTGTTTACCTGAAGCTGAACTTGTCCCTTCGCTAGATTTCTACTTTTCCTTAGTCCCTGAGAATTGGAACATAGGTGTGAGCCACATTTGGTATCAAATACCCATGAAGCATTTCTAGCAATGTTAAGGTCTATAACGTATATACTTGATCTAGAAGCAACAGTGTCGTTCTTCTTATCCTCCTTGAGCTTGAGGCAGTACCGTTTCCAATGCCCTTTCTTTTTGCAGTAGAAGCATTCGGAGTCGGACGGAAAAGAGACTATCTTCTTTTTCTTGTCGCCTTTGGTAGCTTTTGGCTTAGGCGAAAAGGTCTTCTTACCCTTCCCCTTATAGCCTTTCTTCTTGCCTGATCGCTTGAATGGTTTTCCCTTTTTTACCATAAGCATGTCATGCTTCCCCTCATTTTTGAGCATTTACTCGGCTTGCTTCAACATTCGGTGAAGCTCCGTGAGGGTTTTCTACATGCTGTGCATGTTATAGATCATCTTGAACTGATCGTAACCTTTATGCAGCGAGTGGAGAATAATGTCAATTGCCATCTTGTTTGAGTATCCCGCATCAAGCCTCTCCATGTTCTCGAATAATCCAATCATTTTGAGTACATGAGAGCTGATGGGCTATCCTTTCTTAAGCTTGCACTCAAGGATTTGTCGATGGGTCTCAAACCTTTCGGTCCTATCCCGCTCTTGAAACATATTCTGAAGTTCAGATATGATCTCAAAAGTCGTCTCCTCAAAAAATGTCTTTTAAAGATCTAGAGACATTGTGGCTAGCATGATGCATTTGACATCCCGGTTGGCAACAATCCACCGGTTCAGCGAAGCTTGTGTCACCTCCTCATTTGGAGTGTCAGACATTTTCTCATCAAGGACATAATCCTTTTGTTCTTGCATAAGAACAATCCTCAAATTCCTTTGCCAATCGAGGAAGTTAGTTCCACTTAATTTCTCCTTGTCGAGAATTGAATGGAGAGAAAATTGGTTGTTGTTGGTATTAGTTGCAAACATTGTACTACAAATGAAAATAATTGTTATGAATCACCATTCATAAACCAATAAGTTTGAAATCTTAATCATACTTGCAACATTTAATCTTATTGACGTTTTATTCATAAGTTTGTCCCAATTAGGCGAGAATAAAACAATTCTAAGATCCCAAAAATCAATAAGTTATTAAGCATGCTTTGTCTTGTCTTAACACTTATCATTTTAAGATAAGCAATCCAATTGCTAATAGTTCCAAACTATTCTTGGTTTGATAAGTTGTCGCATCTAATGCATTCTTGACACTTATCTCGTTTGCCACAGTATCTAAGGATTCCTTACCGATATTGTTGAGTTTAACCAAAACTAACGCGTATATCTAATATACCTTATGATTAGGGGATTTTTATCCACCAATCAGCATCCGACACGTGGGCCAGCTAGGTTTCGCCACGTGTCCTTCATGTAGGCCAATAGGAGCCTGCCACGTGTCATCAAGAGATTCGTCCTCCTTGGACCAATTGCAATGTGACACGTGTCCACCCATGCCAAATGGGAAAACCGGCCAACAAGGCCCTATCGTTGTGGGAGGCCCAGTCAGCCTTAGGTTTAACCTAAACCTAGTACTGGCACACATCCCAAGGCATATAAATATGCCCATTAATCTTCATTAAGGGGGAGGACGCACATTTAACACTCTCACCTAGAGAGACCCAATTACTTTTATTTCTGCATTAATTACTCCTTAATCAAGTACTAACTTGACCGTCGGAGGCGGATCTCCAATCGTCCGGAGCATCCGTTTGTTTTGCAGGTACAGGCGTCCGGTTCCAGTCTCAGAATTGTAACTCTCCCGCAGGACATCAGAAAACCCCGAAACATCTTGGCGCCGTCTGTGGGGAGAGTACTTCTGAGATGGCATCCACGTCTGTACCGACTCCTGAAGAGAGGTGTCCCCTGGACGACCCTCAAGTTCAGTCGGACCATGATACTGAGGAAGAATTTGAAGTTGAAGCTCACACAGCTTCAGACGGGACCCTAAGGGCCCGACGCACCCGTCATACCGAAAGGAGAGAACGGGAAGATCTTCAAACTGGACTCAGTGATCCAGCCGGCGCACCGCCTGTTCAGCAGCAGCCGGCTGATGGGTCTGCTCCCATTACAAGAAACGAACTCATGACCTTCATGAGGGGCTTCAAGGGAGAGATTTAAGAGTTGCTCAACAAGAAGCCGCCTGCTCTGGCCAAGGAGCAGTCGGCTAAGAAACCTTCCTCTTCAGGGAAGAGGAAGCCTGTTCAAGGGCGAGAGGCGACCCCTCATCCTAACTCTAGGAAGTGGGAGCCGCCTGTCCTTGATTTCACAAAGTACCACTTTCCTACTCCAGGAAAGAGGAAACCTGTTCGTCATATTCAGGCGGACGGGTCGAAGAAAACATACACAGATGCTCGGCTATTGCTAGAGCAGAAGAAGAATGACCGATTGTCAGAGTCGGCCTCTACTTCAGACTTCCAAGACAGTCTACGCAATACCTCGATGAGGTATACTCAGTCGCATCATGAGAGTCAGTCAGGCGGTACCTCCCGTCAGTGCGGCTTTCATAGTGACCAGGCGGTACCAAACTTACCATTTGTACCGCAACAACAATATTTTTTGCAGCCACCTCTGTTTGGAGGGCATGCAGCAAAGAATGTCCAACCTATGGACTGGCACCTACGGTTGCTTAGACTTGGGGAACAGCCGTCGGCCTTCTCCAAGGAAATTACTGAAGCCGCTCAGCCGGCCAAAGTGAAAAATGTATTAGTAGGCGCCTATGACGGCACTACTAACCTAGAAGACCATTTGATGGCATTCACCAACCTGATGTACCTTCAAGGGTTGGATGATCCCACTTGGTGCAAGTGTTTTCTAGCGACTCTCAAAGGAATCGCACAACAATGGTTCGGCAACCTGCCGACTGGTTGTGTGAATAACTTCAGGACGCTTGCTTACTTATTCACCTCCTACTTTTCCATGAACATACCTGCGAAGAAGACGACCCTTGATTTAGGAACGATTCAGCAGGGCGAGAAGGAGGGGCTTCGTTCTTACATCAGGCGGTTTAACCTGATGAGAATACAGATTCAAGGGTTACCGGATGAGGTAGCCTATACTGACTTTTTCAGAGGCCTCAAAGACGGGTCGACATTCAAATTTGATTTGGTTCGAAAGAGGGTGACGACTCTTGAAGAGGCCTTGATTGAAGCGGAAGCCTATATACAGGCGACTGATCTTTGTAGTACGGGAAAACAGTCAGATGGGAAAAGGTTCGACAAAAGAGAAGGACGACAGAAACAGTCGTCGAACAAAGATGAGAAGAAGAGAAAAGAGGTCTGGGGGGCTGATTCCTCTAAACAGCCGGCCCAGAAGAAGAGGAAAGAATTCAAACCATACTCCCCAAAGTATGCGTTTAACAAGGATAGCCAAGCTATCCTAAAGGAAATCAAGGGACGGATCTCAATTGAGAAGCCGGCCCCCATGAAGGGTTCTGCAAGCAACCGGAACCAAGAAAAATTCTGTGATTATCATGAAGATGTTGGTCATCACACCAACGAATGCATCAGTCTCATGCGGTATCTGGACCGCCTGGCTGAGCAAGGCGATCTTGACTCTTATGTCAAGAAATCTACGGGGAACACTTCCTCGAAAAAGCAGTCGGCCAAAAAGAGTCAACAGGCCGACAGCTCTGATACAGATGATGCACTCGTCTACACCATTGCAGGCGGCCCCACTATTAGGGGCAACAAAGACAATATCAGGCGGCTAGACGTAAATTCCGTTCACCAAGGACGGCCCTCCAAATATTCATTTCCTGAGATTGTCATCACTGAAGAAGATCTAGGAGGGGTAAGGGGGCCGCATGACGACCCTATCGTTATTGAATGTAAAGTGGCCAACCAGAGAGTTGGCCGAATCCTTATAGATACCGGAAGCTCCTCAGATCTTATCAGTAGCAAATGTCCGTCAAAACTCAAATATCAGACTGATTGCATACATCCGGCATCCCACCCTTTAATAGGGTTTGGAGGAGGAGTCGTCCACCCAGTGGGACGAGTGGATTTACCCATCCGCCTGGGTGAAAAAGGGGAAGGACGACACATGGTAGTCCGGTTCCTGGTAGTAGAAGAACTCTCGGCCTACAACATGATTCTGGGACGACCAACCCTGAATAATTCCAAGGCTGTTATAATCCCATCTCTTATGTTGCTCAAGTTTGAGAGGGATGATGGAACAGTCGGGTCCCTAAGGGGAGATCAGAGGATGGCCCGAGAGTGCTATCTCTCGGATATCAAGCCCACTGTTATGGCCGCTGGGTCAAGTGGTGGAAAAACAGACCTTGACAATGTCAAGGAGAGTGCGCCTGTTCAAGAAGCAGGCGGCAAGAAGAGAAAGGCAGCCCAGACGGGGGCCGCAAGAAAAGACAAAAAAATAGCAATCATTGGCAGAGGAGCGGTCGGATGAATTCCGCCCTCAGCCGGCTGGTGAGCATACGGACCTGATCTTAGACGACTCGCGTCCTGACCGAACAGTCAAAGTTGGGACGACTGCTCTGAGAGTCCTGGGTGACGACTTTCACAAACTATTGAAAGAATACAAGGACATCTTTGCATTCGAAGTCCACGAAATGCCAGGCATTAGTCATGACCTGGCGGTACATAAACTGGATGTGGATCCGAAAAAGAAGCCGGTAAGGCAGAAGAAGCGGAACCATGGCGAAGAAAGAAGTCAGGCGGCAGCCGCCAAAGTTAAAAAATTACTTGATGCAGGGTTCATTCGGCAATGTTACTTCCCAGACTGGGTTGCAAATGTGGTGCTTGTTAAAAAGCCGAATGGCACCTGGCGAATGTGTGTAGACTACACAGACTTAAACAAGGCGTGCCCCAAAGACAGTTACCCTCTGCCTAAAATTGATAACCTGGTTGACTCAACAGCCGGCCATGCTTTGATGAGCTTTATGGACGCCTACTCTGGTTTCCATCAAATTCCTTTATGGAAGAAAGATCAGGAGAAGACGGCCTTCGTCACTGATCAAGGGTTATACTGTTACACGGTTATGCCGTTTGGTCTTAAGAATGCCCCGGCCACCTTCCAGCGAATGATAAACACTGTGTTCTTTGATCAGATTGGGAGAAACGTCGAGGCATACATTGATGATATGATTGTCAAGTCTAAGCTTCAGATAGATCATCTGTCGGACCTCCGAGAAACTTTCGCCACACTCAGGCGGCACCATGTCATGCTCAATCCCAAGAAATGTGTATTTGGAGTTGAGTCTGGGAAATTTCTCGGATTCCTTATCAATCAGAGAGGAATAGAGGCGAACCCTGAGAAGGTGCATGCGGTCATCGACATGCAGTCGCCTCGTACCGTCCGAGAGGTTCAGAAGTTAACAGTTGTCTGGCGGCCTTGGGAAGATTTCTAAGCCGATCAGGAGACAAATGCTTATACTTCTTCCAGGCGATTAAGAAGAAGGCAAGGTTTGAATGGGGGCCGGATGCTGAGGCGGCCTTCCAGAAATTGAAAGTTCACTTGCATTCCTTGCCGAGGCTGGTCAGCCCTTTGCCCAAAGAAGTACTCTACATGTACCTGGCCGTCTCTGATCATGCGTTAAGCGCTGTTCTTCTTGCTGAAAGAGACGACTGTCAGCTCCCGGTCTACTTTGTCAGTCATGTACTAAAAAATGCCGAGTTGAGGTATCCCTTAGTGGAGAAATTTGGTCTTGCACTCTTCATGGCTGTTAAAAAATTGAAGCCCTACTTTTTGGCACATGCAGTCGTCGTGTTTACAGATCAACCTATCAAGCGGCCACTGACCACCATGGAGTCGTCAGGCCGGATGATCAAATGGGCCATAGAAATACAGAGCCTCGAAGTTACTTTCGAGCCTAGAAAAGCAGTGAAGGGGCAAGCCTTTGCTGACTTTATTGTTGAGATGACTCGTCCCCCTGATTCTCGAGATCCAGACCAAGTCTGGAAGGTATATGTGGACGGAAGCTCTACTTCAAATGGTTGTGGAGCAGGCGTCATATGTCAGTCGCCAGAGGGCGACAGGTACGAGTATGCTCTACGCTTCAGTTTTCAGGCCTCAAACAATGAGGCAGAATATGAAGCTTTACTAGCCAGAATCCGCATGTGCAAGGCGGCAGGGGCACGAAAGATAGACGCCTGTTCCGATTCACAATTGATAGTGAGTCAGTATAGTGGCGAATACGAAGCAACCCATCCGGCCATGATCAAGTATTTACAGGCGGTACGACAAGCAGTCGGATCCCTTGAAGATTTTCATCTGACTCAAGTGCCAAGATCAGAAAACAACCAGGCGGATGCACTTTCAAAATTAGCATCATCCGCCTCTTGTGATACTCCTCGAACTGTTTTTTGGGAAGTAATGGAGAAGAGAAGCATCGAGGAAGACCCTATTGGAATCCTTGACAGAAGCTCAACCTGGATGGATTCAATCAGGGCATATCTGACAGACGGTACCCTGCCGGATGATCATCACCAGGAGGTTGCGCTGAAAAAACGGGCAGCCAGTTTTGAAATGATAAGGGGAGAACTTCACAAAAGAGGGTACCTTCAACCCTACTTAAAGTGTGTTACTCCAGAAAAGGGACGAGAGATACTAGACGATCTTCACTCTGGTTACTGCGCTTCCCATATAGGCGGTAGGTCGCTTGCTCAACGGACAAGGCGACAGGGCTACTTTTGGCCTACTTTAGAAGCAGATGCAATGGAGATGGTGAAAAAATGTGACAAGTGCCAAAGGTTTGGCAAACTAATTCACCGTCCGGCTACTGACCTCACTACCATTCATAGCCCACTACCGTTTGCTAAGTGGGGCATGGATATTCTGGGTCCCTATACGCCTGCTACAGGCGGAAGGAGGTACATACTTGTTGCAGTCGACTACTTCACTAAATGGGTGGAGGCGGAGGCTGTAAAGGGAATCAAGACGAAGGATGTAATTTCATTCATCTGGAAAAATGTCATCACTCGGTTCGGGGTTCCCATGTCTATGGTTTTTGATAATGGTCCCCAATTTGAGACGCCTGTTCTCAAAAGCTGGTTGGGTGACCAAGGAATTGCACACCACTTTGCATCAGTCGGCCGTCCACAAGCAAACGGCCAGGTAGAAGCCTTTAATAAAATCATCTCAGACGGTCTCAAGAAAAAGATTAAACGAGCAGGCGGCCTATGGGCGGATGAATTACCACATGTTCTCTGGGCCATTAGGACGACTGAAAAAGGGGCGACTGGAGAAACTCCATTCCTCCTAACTTATGGTGCGGAAGCTGTTCTTCCAATTGAACACTACGAGCCGAATCTTCGAGTAATGCTATATGACGAAGAGGCAAACTGGGAAGCCATGCGCCTGACATTAGACTCACTCCTAGAAAGGAGGGGCAATGCTGTCTTGCGCCATGAAATTTACCGCCTGAGAATGACCAGATCATACAACAAAAAAGTACACAGGCGTCCACTCAAAGTGGGGGACTTTGTACTTAGAAAAATGGAAGCAGTTGGTAGGGCTAATGTGTCTGGCAAATTAACTCCCAACTGGGAAGGACCCTACCGAATCTATGAAGAGGTCAGGGACGGTACCTACCGTCTGGAAACACCAGACGGCCAACCGTTGCCTCGAACCTGGAATGTAGATAATCTTAAGAAATATTTCTTTTGAATGATGTAAATAGTCGAGGGCTACTTAATAAAAGTTTGCTGTTTCATTCAATTTTGTACTAAGAGGGGCATGCCTACTGACAAACAGTCGGCTACTCTCCATGTGTAATTTTCATTCTTACTTAAGAGGGGCACGCCGCTTGTTCTACACAACCGGCTACTCTCCCATAACACAGTTCATCAAGAACTATCAAAGGCTCATGGCTGAAATGATCAGACCAGGCGCCAAGCCAACTGATCCAAATATAAGTTTAATTCGACCTGTCCCAACATTATAGCAGGCGTCCGACGGCATCCATCCGGATGAAATTCGTCGCAGAGAGCAGCTCCCTTTTGGGTGGAACATTGTTCTATAAAATCATTACACGACACCTATACGACTGTCTAACCAAGACAACCACGTAGCCGTTTCCCGGACAAGGATACCTCTCACTTACTTGACTAATCAGGTCAAACAAGTGTTCGCAGTAACCATCCGTGTCAACCAACTGACTGAACTACTTGGGATAAGAACAGTCGGTATCTTATGAGTTAATAGCCAACAAACATTGGCGAATAAAGGGGAACAACCGGTACCCACCGCTTGAAACCTCTACTACTCAGTCACTCGGCGACTAGGTAACAATCATGTTTACTTGGTCACTCCTTAAAAATTTAGTATAAAACTAAAAAGGTGTTCATACAGCGCCTGTTCACACTAGATTAAATGTGGCGGGGAACAGTCGGCCTGGACCGACTAGAGTCTCTAGCTTAAAATAAAAAAAAATCAAACAAGGCAGGTAGGAAACCACCTTCCTACTTGGTTGAAGGGGATCCAGTCTTTAAAGTGGCCGACTGATCGCTTAGCCTGGAAACAGACAACCAGTCGTCCAGGGGCATAGGTGGCGTGACTAACTAACTCGTACCTGTCCGCAACTATCGGCCATGCAAAACAGTCGGTATAGTATGCAATTGGATATCAGAGTTTCGATACTTAGCAAAGTCGAAACAAATTCGAAACGAAACAGATTCGAAACATTTTGGCAAAAAGGCGACCTAAAATAATGGTCGCCTGAGTTATATTAACAGCCGGCCAGAAGGACCGGCATAAATATTCATACCCCCGGCCCCTTGGCCGGGTAAAAGATACAAAAAGAAGCCGGTCATTAAGACCGGCAAAATATTCAAAACCCCGGCCCCCTGGCCGGGTAAACAGAAACAAACGGCACGCAGGCCGTAAAAAGATGACATAAAACTTAAGAAGGGGGCAGATCTTCAATAATAGCAGCTGCCACCTGGTCAGCACTCTTTTTGCTGGACTCGGCTTCAGCTGCATCCTTCTTCGATGCATCCACCCCAAGCGGCACAAGCGCCACTATCAGCAGCCGCCAGGATCTCTTGATTATATCTATCAGAACACTGGCGGTACGTTTTTTCCCATGAGGAAAAGTCGGCGTTGGGGAAGAGGCGGCCCCAGGTCAGGCGGTGGATCTGAGCAGAGTCTTCCATCATCTCTCGGACCAGCTCCTTCTTTTCTTGCTCGGCCTTTGCCGAGAGCTCCTGAGTAAGACTCTTCTCCTGGGTCACCAGGCGTTCCTTAACGTGTGCCAAGGATTTCTCCAAGGTGTCGTATGAGGACATTTTTTGGCGAAGAGGTCTCAGCTCAGCCTTGAGATTGTTGATGGTCGCCTCCAGCTCATTATTTTTCTTCTGGGCCGCCTCCAACTGAGCCCGGATAGCAGAAGTAGCCTGCGCTTGATAATAAAGAATATCAGTTGTCAAAATCTCATTTTGGGCAATTTGAAACATTGCCTTATCACAGTCAGAGGCGGCCATAGCTTTTGCAGCCTTTACCTCTTTGTTCTTCCTGTCAAGCGGCTTGCGAAGGCCGTTCACTCGGAGCAGGGCCTAAGTAAAAGGGAACAGGCGTCAGTTTTCAAACAAAAACAGGCGTCCTGGAATTTAAATAATCAAAAATATGCTAAGTATACCTCAGCAAGGACCCCTGCAATCCCGTCTAGGTCAAGGGTGCCGACACCCCTGACCGCCTCCCTCTCAGACGGAGGGACGGCTTTGATCATAGACTTGGCCACCTCGACCAAGTCTGGCTCCTGAGGGCCGGCTGCATCAAGCATAAACAAACGGGTTAGACCTAGTAAAGAAGGGAGCAAGTCTAAATTCACAAGGACAACTTCATACTTCTAGGCGGCCTGATTGGAGTTTTAGAAGGAGTGGACGACTGTTTCTCAGCCGCCGCATGTTTCCTGGCAGTACCAGGAGAGATCGCAACAGTCGTCCTCCGGGTCTTGGAGTCCGGCTGTTGGGAAGAAGAGGTTCTTGGAGTGCCCGTCTGAAAAAAAAAAAAAAAACACTCGGTCAGTGTATGCATAAACCCAACTCCAAACAGAGAGTGAAAGGTTCGGAGCTCACCAAGGGAGCCCCCTTGTTGGGGAGTCGGTTGAGGATTGTTGCATAATAGAGGCTCGCAACATGGCCGCTGCAGTCTTGGAAGCGGTGATCTTGCTCATGGCGTCCGCTACAAAGACAAGATACCAAGTTAATAAAAAGATAAACAGTAACTCATGGCAAAAAAGAGTATCCGACAGGCCGACTATCTCTTGAACACCGACTGCTAAGGCCGCAGGCGGCCAGAAAGTACTCGTCATAGAGCCATTTGAAGCTCGGGACGCAGTGCAGGGGTACTTGCTCTCGTACCCCTGTAGTAGAGTCGACCCTCGACTCTACTTTAAAGAGTCCTTTATCCAGGATCTCTTTCTTGGCTTTGGGGGGAACAGGCGGCATGCTACGGCCGCCTGCAAGAAGAGGCGGATTCCTGTTCCACCTGTTGAAGCGCTTGTTCAGCTCTGTGTCTGAACTTTCAATGATAAGGAAGGTGCTTCACCAATCCTTCCACTTGTTTGCTTTACCTCTTGTCCTGAGGTAGCCTTTGTGGCTCGTCAATTGATACCAGCTGGTACCGCCTGCCTTAGGGGTCCGGCTGAGGTAGTTCATGTGGGCGAAAGCCTCGAAGTTTGGCTCCACCCCGTGCAGTTCGCACCCGGCCACATAGCCGAGTACGTTGACCCAGGAGTTTGGGGCTAACTGCCATAACCCCAACTCATACCCATCCAAGATCCGCTGAACAACCGGATGTAGTGGGAAGTGCAGCCCAGCCCTGATGGCCGCCTCGTAGCAGCCAAAGCAGGCGCTATCATAACTAGTACCAGCCGGCCAGACGACTGTGTCTTCTGGATCCGGCACGAAAACTAAAAAGCCGGGGCCCATTGTGTGGTTCGCAATAAAGCTCCCCACTCTCTCTTGCATGGCCGTTATCCGGCCCTGTGGGACAGTGCAGTAGTAAGGGGTATTTTGCTCTCGGTAAGAGGCGGATGGCTCCGCCCAATTGTCCCCCTTCTCAACTGCGTGAGAAAGCCTCGCCTCTTGTAGGCGGTTGTTTTTCTCTTCCGTGTCCAGAGAAGCAGGACCAGAAGAACTAGACTCGGATTCGTCCTCTGACGAGTCCGAAGAGGACGACTCCTCCCCTCTCCCAGAGGGGCCCGGCTTCTCTCCTTCAAAAGGAGTAGGAGAGAATGTAGACATGTCAACTGTAAAATGGGAAGGGGTCACCTTGACCCCCCCCTCAGAACTGTTGGCTGTCAAGCCGCCTTGGTTCACTTCCACATCTGGCGCCTGGTCAGATGTTTCACTAATCGGCACCCTGTGGGAGGAGCCGTCTGAGTTCGAGATCCTAGCAGTTCTTTTTGTTCTGGCCATCATGTTCTGCATAGACACAGAGACAGTCGGACTTTGTATAAAGGGCAAAGATGGGTCCGGAAAAGGGCAGGCGGCACTCCTAGTCCTAGATTCAGCCGTCCCCGGTGACCGGCTGATCACTAACCTAGGTCGTGTCGTGTGCTTCCGTGGTGCCATTTCAAAAAAGAATAAAATAGAGAAAATTAAGAGTAAGAGAACCGACGGTTACCTGAACGAGTTAAGTTGACGGAGTTCTGAAAATCCTGAGTAGCCGGCTTGTCAGAGCAGGCGGTAGGCAGAAAGAGTCCGGAATGTCTGAGCAAGTTCAGGGGTCCGAATGTTCTCTCTAAAAAGTTCTCAAGTGTGAAAATGACTGAAGTCAACACACCCTTATATAGGCAAAGTGAGAAGGCGAAGGGTCA
The DNA here is from genome assembly GCF_001683475.1 of Chenopodium quinoa. Lineage (NCBI taxonomy): Eukaryota > Viridiplantae > Streptophyta > Magnoliopsida > Caryophyllales > Amaranthaceae > Chenopodium > Chenopodium quinoa. The sequence continues at coordinate 366,144 of NW_018743608.1, forward strand.
CTTCCAAAATTCAAAATTTGGGCGGGAGAATCTCTCGGCCTTTCACCGAGTGACACCTGTAGCAGGCCGTCGCCTGTCACGGTGCGACACCTGTCACAGGTAACACGTGACCAGTGACGTGCCACCTGTGAGGGGCAAATGATTAGGGGATTTTTATCCACCAATCAGCATCCGACACGTGGGCCAGCCAGGTTTCGCCACGTGTCCTTCATGTAGGCCAATAGGAGCCTGCCACGTGTCATCAAGAGATTCGTCCTCCTTGGACCAATTGCAATGTGACACGTGTCCACCCATGCCAAATGGGAAAACCGGCCAACAAGGCCCAATCGTTGTGGGAGGCCCAGTCAGCCTTAGGTTTAACCTAAACCTAGTACTGGCACGCATCCCAAGGCATATAAATATGCCCATTAATCCTCATTAAGGGGGAGGACGCACATTTAACACTCTCACCTAGAGAGACCCAATTACTTTTATTTCCACATTAATTACTCCTTAATCAAGTACTAACTTGACCGTCGGAGGCGGATCTCCAATTGTCCGGAGCATCCGTTTGTTTTGCAGGTACAGGCGTCCGGTTCCAGTCTCAGAATTGTAACTCTCCCGCAGGACATCAGAAAACCCCGAAACACCAAGACTAGGATCCGGACGTCTGTACCTGCAAAATAACGGAGACTCCGGATGGGGGAGTTCCGCCTCCAACGATCAAGTTAGAACCGGAATGGAGTCAGTAATAAATGCGGAAGTAAATGATGTCAAATTACGAGATTGGGAGTAAATGGTGTGCACTTTAATGTGCTCAGTTGGTTTGCATTAATTGTGAATGGTTTCTAATGGGGAAACATCTCCCTATTTATAAGGTTTGGAAGCATGTGCGTATTTTTCACCCTAAACATTTGCCCCTCACAGATGTGGCGTGGCAGGCCACGTGGCTTAAAAACCCCCTCATTTCGTCATTTTCCAAAGTTCAGAAAGAGAGAGAGTCAGCCGGCTTCCAAAGAGAATTAGAGTGAAAAACCTGTCTGCTCCCACATTCAACCACATCCGGTAATATGTCTGTGATTCGTTAGATGACACTGCTGCTTAAAAACTGCCTAAGGGGTTTACAAGCCATCTCTTCTTATTTCCAAAAGCACATACGGGCATACCGTCTGTGCATCAATCAGCTCAAGCTTCACAAACCGCTTGAGTACTGCCACACAAATACAACTGCTTTCACAGAGGGTACATCTAGTCACGCGCCTGTGCCCCCTGCAAGCCATCACTTAATTTTCGCCTGCTAGCTCAGCCGGTCAACACTTTATTTCCTTCAGCTTACTTTTGAGGTACCGTCTCTACCTCCTTCAGCTCTTTCATGTATTTTCATTTGTGCCTTATTCTCCTTTTCTTTTATAAAAATAAATGGATTCACCAAATATACACACGACACACCATGATTTAGAGGGCAACCGGTCCCATGGTATGGTTAAGTCTAAGACTAGGGGAGCCACCTCTGGGTATTGGGATTCCCCTTGTCCATCTCCTAATCTGACCATCTCCGTGTCTGTGCAAGACACTATGGCTCGAACTAGAAAGACGGCTATAGACCCGGAGTATAGAGGAGAAAGCTCCGAAGAAGGTCTGCCTGAGATGGATCAGGCTGAGATGACAAGGGGATCTCCGGGAGGTACCCCAAGCACTCCCAGTGATGGAATTCTGGTGTCCGATAACGGAGGCGGTGAAGATGCCGCTTCTATCTTCGAAGCTGAGAAAGGAGAACCCTCCAATGAGGGAGACAACAATGAGCGAGGCCGCCTCTAGGTATCGATCTGAGCAAAACAGCAACAGCAGCTATCTTACACCGGTTTTAGATAGCGAGGAAGAGGAGAGGCCCACTTTGAATAATAGGGGTGATCCCCTCCAGATTCAGGTCTTAGCCAGAGACAGGGCCAATATGGAAAGGCACCTGGAAACCTTCATCCGCAAACGGCCTCTTGGACCGGGTTATACCATCTGGGTGCCGCCTGAGCTGAGTACCATAGCTTGGGAAGACAACCAGCGCAACGCAAACGGGTATTTTGGCTGCTACGAGGCAGCTTTTCTAGCCGGTCTCCGCTTCCCTTTACACAACACAATAAAGGCCATCCTAAGAGGATATGGCCTAGGCGTGTGGCAGTTAACCCCAAACTCATGGGTTAACATATTAGGCTACATCGCCGCCTGCGAATGGTAGGGCCTCCATCCCGGCTGGGTGGCCTTTGTCCACATGCATTACTTAAGCCGAAGTCCAGGCTGGTGGAGGGCATGGTATACCTTGACTACCTACCCCAAGTACCTGATGACCTTAGACAAGCCGCAAGTGGTCAGACTGGAAGAACCGCTTCTACCTCGTCTCTGCCCCAACAAAGCAAGAGAACTCCGAGCTTAGGATATACAACCGGAAGCCGAGTCTTCAAGGGCAGAAGTGTAAATTGCCTCCCGGATGAGGACTATGAGAGGATAATAGAGGCGGGGCTTTTTGAACATACTACCACTACCCTCTCAACCGGTGAATTAATAAGCGTACCCAAGAATTAGGTACCCAAACACGAGTTTTTGAGGGATGAGGCCTTCTTATCCGCCTGCAGGCTGAGAACTCAGTTCACTAAACGTATGTTGCGGATACATCCGGCACTCTTTATGCCGCCTTTGCTGGTTTGTACTTGAGATTTTTTGCATAATGGTCTAATCAGACGGTTTCTTTTTGTAGTGAACGCTTAGAGGATGCTGCTTGAGAGCAAGAACCCCGCACGATCCACCGCTGATATCATAAGGAGAATGCAGAAAAGAAGAAGGCTGCCCAGGCGGCTAAAGGCTAGGTAAAAACGCCTGTCTCTCCCTTTTTTGCATTCATCAATGTTAATATACACTAGCTGATCATAAGGACTTCCAATTTTCATTCAGGACGGAAGCAAGGCGCCTCAATCACTCACAAAGTTGGTCAGGCCAAGACCGGGGGAAGAGGTTGCTGCCCCCAGCAAGTCTCAAAAGACGTTTGCCCAAACGGCTTTGAGCCGTGTGACTGTTGGGGGCAAGAGCGTTAAAAACACCGGCTTAGGATTCGATCTCTCAGATAGACAGTCGGATGCCTCTAAGGCTCTTAAAACTACGGGTGTAGAGACACCGATTGTTATTGTATCCCAAGGTACAACCGATCCCTTTAACCCTCTTGTGCTTAACAGACCCATGCGGATTAAGTGACACTCTCAGCTCCAGCCAAAAGATTCTTCTGGCAGCCGGCAATTTATAGGAGGAGCGTATGTAGCTTTCTCACCGTCTCTTTCGGGAGCAGATCTCTACCCTTGGTGGCCGGATGTATAACAGTACTCTCGGGCCATGCTGAAGGCCGTCCCCAAGGAGGAGAAAGAGGCGATCCCAGGGATCAATGTCTTCAACGTCGACCGGGTCTTAGCTGGCCTGGCTGAGGTATGAGTTTTCATATTCTCTTTTCCCTCTTTTTTTTATATATATCTTCTAACCCCAGCTGTGGTCATGCAGTCAATGCTGCGCGAGGAGGGGCTGAAAAAGGCCTATGCCAGGAAGCAAGAGGAGGTAAGACGGGTCAAAAGAGAGGCGTCTGAGACCCATAACGTTGCTTAATATTCCATGATAGTGCATGAACTTGAAACTAAAAGTCAAATCATGCAACAGGAGGACTCCATCAAATGGCTTCAGAAATCCCTCGATGAGACGAACTCCAAACTCTTCAATCTTCAGGGGGCGTACAAAAATTCTGAAGATGAGCTTAAGAAGGCGGGGGAGGCTCTCGAATCTTTGAAGGGTGCCAAGAAAGAGAACTCCTCCCTCAAAGCTGAGAATGAACGGCTGAAGAAGGAGGCGGCTACTGCCAGCAAAAACTTTGAAACCACTCTTCATGCTGAGCAGAGCCGGCTCATCGAGGAGAATGAGCAAGACTGTGAGAACCGTATGAAAATGGCCTGGTCCTTGGTACATTCGAATACGGAGTATGCCGTCTGGGAGCTGGCCTATAGATACGCAGATCTTGCCATTCTGGCCAAAGAGGAGAACAAGCCAAAGCCCGAGTCGTATGAGGACTTGGCTAAAAAGGAGATTGAAGCTATGCAGGCAGAGGCGGGCTTTGATGGAGAGGAGGAGGACCAAATAGAGTATAAAGAGAATCTTGCCCAAAAACCAGCCACCACAGACGCGCCTCGCCCGCCTCCTCAGGCTTAAGCTTTCTTATTTTTTATTCCTTTCTCCGGCCTGCGTGCCGCGTATCTTTGTAATTTTAACAATCTTTTTTCTCTACCGGATGTGTATCCGGTCAACAATTAGCTCTCGGCCTTCTGGTCGGGTTTGATTATTGATTATTTGCCGATTGTGTCGGCTTTGCATGTTTACTTTTGATTTTTTACAATTCCGTTGAATTTTCGCATGTTGAATTTTTTGCTATTTTTTACCAAGTAGCTGTTTCCATGCGGTCATCCGGATGTCTTAGATATACTTGCCCCTGGATGGATGTATTCTTGGTTGCTGATCGTTGAATTTTAAATAAAGCAGACATCCGTCTACTAGACATCTGGGATAATTATGAAAAATACCGGCTGCGATTTTCCTTGTAAACCAATTTTGGCCAGGTAGTTCAATGCTAGACAGATGGGCATAGACCGTGTGTAGGTACTTTGAACAGAAGCGACTTAGCCACTAGGGTAAGGCTTAAAATTTTAAATTAGCCTTCTGTGGTGCCTTTGAGCAACAGACGGTTTTATCCAACCAAATCAACAGTCTCTGGCTGTATTGGAACAGGCGGGAGACAAGTTACCAAGGCTTCAATTAAACTTTCAAACGATTGAGTTATCTTAATCTAGACACTCTGTTAGACCGCTTGTATTTTCGTTTATAGAGAAATGTACCACCCGAATTGGAGATGCTCTCCTCGACGAATTCACCCAGATGGGATGTCGCCGGGTGCCTACTGTTGGAGTAGACACTTAGCTGTAATATCTGGCCATTGGCCTCCTGGGTTTGGTCATAAAAGAACGACCTAGCCGTTTGGTCCTTTGACTTAGCTTAATGTTGCTCATGTAGGAGCAGATATAGAAAAAATTAAACACACCCGTTTGCGCATTGTACAGATGGTTTACATATACAGAAAGCAAATAAAATGTTCTGCAAACAAAGCTACTTCATTGATATACTTTATTTACAAAAATTTACAAAAATCTCAGAAGTAGTACTTTTTCAAGTTATCCACATTCCAAGTTCTGGGTAGCTGCCTACCGTCTGGTGTCTCCAGGCGGTAGGTGCCGCCTCTAACTTCCTCTTAGATCCGGTAGGGGTTTCCCAGTTAGGAGTCAGCTTTCCTTGCTCATTGGCCCTATCGGTTGCCTCCATTTTTCGTAACACAAAGTCCCCCACTTTTAGGGGCCGCTAGTGCACTTTTGTTGTAGGCTCTGGTCATTCTCAGACGGTATATCTCATGACGCAAGGCGGCATTGCCCCTGTGCTCAGGGAGCGAATCCAATGCTAGACGCATGGCCTCCCAGTTGGCCTCTTCATTTTAGAGCATGACTCGGAGTGTCGGCTTGTAATGCTCAATATATAGGCAGGACGACTTCAGTGCCTATGTCATGAGGAATGGGGTTTCACTGGTTGCCCCTTTTTCAGTTGTTTTGATGGCCCATAGAACATGAGGCAACTCATCTGCCCATAGACCACCAACCCTTTCAATTTTCTTCTTGATGCCGTTTGAGATGAGCTTGTTAAAGGCTTCAACTTGGTCGTTTGCTTGGGGTCGGCCGACTGATGCAAAACAATGTGAGATCCCTGATCTCCCAACCAGCTCTTGAGGGTACGCATTTCAAACTGAGGGCCATTGTGAAAGAGCATAGACATAAGTACCCCAAACCGGGTGATGATGTTTCTCCAGACGAAAGAGATGACATCCTTTGTCTTAATGCCCTTGACCGCCTCTGCCTTAACCCATTTGGTGAAGTAATCTACAGCAACCAAGATGTACCTACGTCCGCCTATAGCAGGCGTATATGGACCCAGGAAGTCCATGCCCCATTTTGCAAATGGAACCGGGCTGTAAATTATCGTCAAATCAGTAGCCAGACGGTGTATGAGCCGGTCGAACCTTTGACACTTATTGCATTTCTTCACCATTTTTATGGCGTCTGCCTCAAGAGTGGGCCTAAAGTAGCCTTGCCGCCTGACCTTTTTCGCTAGAGTTTTGCCGCCTATATGTGATGCACAGAAGCCCGAGTGAAGATCCTCTAGTACTTCCTTCCCCCTTTCTGGGGTGACACACTTTAGAAGCGGCTGAAGATAACCCTTTCTGAAGAGTTCTCCCATGTGGATCCCAAAGCTTGCGGCTCGCTTTTTCAATGCAACTGCCTCTGAAGGGACATCTGGCAAGGTGCCGTCTGTCAGATAGGCCCGGATAACATCCATCCAGGTCGAGCTTCGGTCAAGAACTCCAATGGGATCATGTTTGATGCTTCTTTTTTCCATGACTTCCCAAAAGACTGACCTAGGCGTATCACAGGAGGCGGATGATGCCAGCTTAGATAGCACATCCGCCTGATTATTTTCTAACCTGGACACTTGACTTAGATGAAATTCATCAAGTGTCTCAGACTCATCTTTGACCGCCTACAGATATTTGATCATAGCCGGATGGGTGGCATCATAGTCGCCATGGTATTGGCTGACGATCAACTGAGAATTAGAGTAGGCATCAACTTTCCTTGCTCCCGCTGCCTTACACATACGGATACCGGCTAGTAGAGCCTCATACTCCGCCTCATTGTTTGAGGCCTAGAACTTGAACCGTAGCGCATATTCATATTTGTCCCCTTTTAGAGACTGACATATTATGCATGCACCACAACCGTTCATAGTAGAGCTCCCGTCTACAAACACTTTCCAAACCTGGTCAAGATTCTCCGGCTCAGCCGGCCATGTCATTTCGACGATGAAGTCAACAAACGCCTAACCTTTCACCGCCTTCCCAGGTTCGAAAGTGATTTCCAAACTTTGCATTTTAATAGCCCATTTGAGCATTCTGCTGGATGACTCCAGGGTTGTCATGGGCCGCTTGAGGGGTTAATCTGTGTAGATCACCACCGGGTGTGCTAGGAAGTATGGTTTTAACTTCCTGATTGCCATGAAAAGAGCCAGCCCAAATTTTTCATCCATGGGGTACCGTAGCTCAGCATTTCGAAGAACGTGGCTAATGAAAAACACCGGAAGCTGAATACCGTCTCTTTCAGCAAGGAGAACAGCACTAAGGGCATGATCCGACACTGCTAGGTACATGTAGAGAACCTCCTTAGGCAGAGGGCTCACTAGCCTTGGTAACGAATGCAAGTGCTCTTTCAATTTCTGAAGTGCCGCCTCAGCATCATCCCCCCATTCAAATCTTGCCTTCTTCTTGATTGCCTGGAAGAAGTAAAGACACTTGTCACCTGACCGGATGAGAAATCTCACCAATGCTGCCAGGCAACCAGTTAATTTCTAGACTTCCCTTACAGTGCCGGGTGACTTCATGTCAATAACCGCCTGTATCTTTTCTGGATTTGCCTCTATCCTCCTTTGATCAATTAAGAATCCGAGAAACTTCCCAGACTCAACACCAAAGACACACTTCTTGGGATTTAGCATGATCTTTTGCCGCCTGAGGGTGGTGCAGGTTTTTCGGAGGTCAGCAAGGTGATCCGTCTGTAGCTTGGATTAGACTATCATGTCATCTATATACGCCTCTATGTTCCTCCCCGTTTGATAAATGAAGACTGTATTAATCATACGTTTGAAGGTAACAAGCACATTTTTTAGCCCAAACGACATCACTGTGTAGCAGAATAACCCTTGATCAGTGACGAATGCTGTCTTCTCTTGATCTTTCTTCCACAAAGGTATCTGATGGAAGCCTAAGTAGGCGTCCATGAAGCTCATCAAGGCATGGTCGGCTGTAGAATCGACCAAACTGTCGATCTTTGGAAGCGGGTAACTATCCTCCGGACATGCCTTGTTTAGCTCTGCGTAGTCAACACACATCCGCTAGGTCCCATTCAACTTTTTGACCAGAACAACATTTGCAACCCAATCCGGAAAGTGACATTGCCGAATGAACCCAGCCTACAGGTGCTTCATTACCTCGGCGGTAGCCGCCTGGCATATTTCCTCACCGTGGTTCCTTTTTTCTTGCCTAGCCGGCTTCTTTTTAGGATCCACAGCGAGTTTATGCACAGCTAGATCCGGGCTGACGCCTGGCATCTCCTCAACTTTGAAGGCAAAAATGTCTTTGAATTCCTTCAGAAGGGTGTGTAAGTTTTCACCCAACTTAGCAAGAGCAGCCATCCCCACCTTAATAGTTCGATATGGGCGGGTGTCATGCAGAACGATGTCAATGTGATCGCCAGCCGGCTGGGGACGTAGTTCGTTTGACCTTTCCACGGTCAGTAATTGCTATTGCGTCTCTTTCTTGACGGTTGCCAGTTGGTCCGCCTTTCTCTTTTTGCCGGCTGCTCTTGGTGTAGGCGCAGCTTCTTTGACCTCATCAAGGTCTACAGGCTCCTCATCCTAACCGGCTGCAATCACAGTCGGGTTGACGTCTGAGAGATAGCATTCTCTCGCCGTCTTCTGATCTCCACTCAAGGAGCCTACATACCCATCATCTCTTTCGAATTTTAGGAGAATGAGGGAGGGAATGATGACCGCTTTGGACTCATTCAACGTTGGCCTGCCTAGTATCAGGTTATAGGCGGTCAACTCCTCAACAATAAGGAACCGGACCACCATGTGGCGTCTTGCTCCCTTCCTTCCCAACCGGATGGGTAGGTCGATTCTTCCCACCGGATGCACAACCCCTCCCCCAAATCCAACCAAGAGGTGAGACACTTGGGTCATGCTATTGTGACTGATCAAGTCGGATGTGCTCCCTATGTCGATTAGGATCCAGCCAACCTTCTGATTGGCTATCTTGCACTTGATCACTGTGGGGTCATCATGTGGCCGCCTGACCTTGCCGCTATCTTTCTCAGTGATGAGGACGTCAGGGAAGGTGTCTTTTGACGCCTAGCCCTCATCCACTGTGCTGACGTCTAACTTTCAGACGTAGTCCTTGGTGCCTCGAATGGCAGGACCCCCACCGGCAAAGCCGCTTGCTATAGTATAGATCGTTTCATCATCAGTGTCTGAACTGTTAGCAAATTGGGGTGCCTTCTTGGACGGCTGTCCATTGTTAGCTTAGAGGGTCACCTTAGACTTAGAAATATAGGACTTCAGTACTCTTTTATCAGCCAGACGGTCCAGCAGCCCATATCCTCATGGAAGTGACAATATTTGTTCTTGTTCCGATTTCTGACAGAACCCTTCATGGAAGCCGGTTTATCGATAGATACCCGGTCCTTGATCTCCATGAGGATGGAGTAACTGTCCTTATTGAACTCGTACTTTGGGGTGTACGGTTTCAACTCCTTCTTCTTCTACGATGGTTAACCAGAATTGTCCGCCACCCAGACCTCTTTTCTTTTCTTGCTCTCTTCCTTTTTAGTCGACTGAGCAAACCGACTCTCTTTTTTGTCAGATTTTTTGGCGTATAGCTCAGTAGCCTATATGTAGGCTTCTGCTTCCATCAAAGCCTCCCATAGGATAACGACGCTTTTTCGGACGAGATCAAACTTGAAGGTTGATCCGTCTTTCAGACCCTTAAAGAAGTCTATGTAAGCCACTTCGTCACACAGTCCTTGAATCTTTATTCTCATCAGATTGAACCGCCTGACGTAGGACCTAAGCCCTTCTCTGTTTCTTTGCTGTATGCCACTCAAGTCCAGGCGTGTTTTCTTCGCAGGGATAAGAGAAGTCTGAGGCAAACAAGTACGCAAACGTCTTGAAGCCGTTTAAGCACTCGGTTGGCAAGTTGCCAAACCATCGTTGGGCGATGCCCTTCAATGTAGCCGGAAAGCACCTGCACTAAGTGGCATCATCCAATCCCTGTAAGTACATGAGGTTGGTGTATGCCATCAGGTGGTCTTCTAGGTTGGTGGTACCATCATAGGCACCCACCAGCACATTTTTAACCAGCACATTCCAAAGAAGGCCGGCTGCATGTAACGCGATCCATACGGCATGTATGGCTGTTGGGGCACATACGGAGCCAGTAGGATAATCTAAGGGCCAGTACGTGCGGATAACCCGCGTGAATGAATCTCTCGGTTCGTTTCTGAACACCTCACTAAGGTATTCAAGAAACTATCTGGGTAGGTCAACGTTGAAGCGGACTCAGACAATTGTTGACTTCTCTTCTCTTGGATAAAGATCCGGGCATCCGAGAACGTCTTCTTTGAACCATCCAGCTGTACATGTCGGATGGCCTTCCTCTTCCTCGATTCAGGGAATCGGATCTTAGTTAAGTCGCCAAAAGGCCGGTTCCCCCCCTTTGGTTTGGGGTGAGGAGTGGGGACACGGTCTTGAACTGGCTTCTTCTTTCCCATGGGAGAAGGCTTTTTAGTCGTCTAACCCCTGCCTGAGCCACCAGTCCTCTTATTTAAGAGGTCCGTGATCTCCCCCTTGAAACTCGTCATGAATTTCATAAGCTCGTCTCGGGTGACGGGAACATCACCCTCCACCGCCTGGGGTTGTCCAGCAAGTATACCGGCTGGATTGCTTGGGCCAGCCTTGTCTTCGCCCCCTTCCCTCATTTCTTTGGAACGGGTGCGTCTTGTCCTGAATGACCCTGTGGGGCCACGTAGGTGTCGACCTCAAGGTCGTCACCACTATCTTGGTCCGTGTGGACCTCGATTTCGGCCATAGGCCGCTTGCCCTCAACAGGCGGTACAGATTCTTTGTATGCCATCTTAGAACTACTCTCCCCACAGACAGCGCCAAATGTTTTGGGGTTTTATGTGTCCTTCGGGAGAGTTACAGCACCAAGACTAGGATCCAGACGTATGTACCTGCAAAATTACGGAGACTCCAGATGGGGGAGTTCCGCCTCCAACGATCAAGTTAGAACCGGAATGGAGTCTGTAATAAATGCGGAAGTAAATGATCTCAAATTACGAGATTAGGAGTAAATGATCTGCACTTTAATGTGCTCAGTTGGTTTGTATTAATTGTGAATGGTTTCCAATAGGGAAACATCTCCCTATTTATAGGGTCAAGAAGCATATGCCACGTGTCCAAAGGAGATTGGTTCTCATGAACCACTCTGAGGGTGACACGTGTCACACACTGATTGATCCACGTGGCAGGGGGGGGGTATTTTTTACCCTAAACAATAAGCAATATATAAATAGATAAGTATAAATGCATAGTGAACTAGCATGATCCCTTGAGAGATATCTTGAAGCATGCAATCTTCAATCTTCAAGGTCATCTTGGCACCTTTAGGCTCCATCTCCAAAGAAACGCCGTCGTTCTTGACTTCACCATCAAGCATGCAAGAACTAGATACTACGACTAATCTAAATTAACTAAGTACAAAAATACTAAACGGCACGCAGTCCGTATTTAGATTTACAAAAATACTTAATGGAATGCAATCCGTATTTTCTTTCCTCGTCAGGCCATACTAGTCACTTTTGTAAAAACCTATATAAGAACATTTATAATATTCCATTCACTCATTCACTTCTAAAGTAAAAGGCCCATGCAATTTTTACAAACAATACGAGCAAAAATACAAAACTTGTATCAAGCAAGCGCGTTACTAACTCAGGTTGTTAATTCGATTAACCTTCCTAATTAAAACTAGTCAAGTGTTTATCCAATTATGTGAACTAACGCAATAACGATAAGCATAACTAAAGCTTAACGAGCTCAAAGCCGATTAATGAAGCTCCCACTAAATTCCACGTCCAACTTAATTAAATTAATCCTATTAAATTTTAATTAAGCGAATTGAGTCATTTTGTCAAAATATGCAAGTACGCGAAAAACCGAGGCCTAGCCTCGTTTTAACAAAACACAAAAACGCATAACTGAGCCAAGCACCTAGCTCCCAAGCTAAAAGCTAGGGCCTACTAGGATGCCTATCATGCCTTGCATTCTAGGCTGACAAAATGAGCCTAGAAGCGCACTAACGCAGCCGCACAGCACCGCTACTACAAATCCTTTAGTTTTTAGACGTTGTTTGCTCGACGTCAGGTGTTTCGAGGTTTTTGGAGTCGCTCGGGAGAGTTACAATTCCAAGAATGGAGTTATAATTAACGTTGCTCTGTTTTTGTGAGAATTTCTCTGAATGTACAATAAATGGGGATCTCTCCCGAGTTATAGAGTTTGAGGATCAGCTCCCCTTTCATGACATGGATTGCCACGTGTCCTTAGAGGATTGGTTCTCTCAGAACCTCTCTGGTGCTGATACGCGTCAGCATGCGATTGGTCCACGTAGACAGGGGTATTTTTACCCTAAACAATTGCCCCTCACAGGTGTGACTTGGCTTGCCACGTGGCACTTCTGACAGGTGTCACAATCTGAGAAGGTGACGCTTCGCCTCCTTCTCTCTTTTAATTTTTTTATTTTTCTTAAGGTGACGGTTCGCCTTCTGAGGGATTTCCTCTATAAGTCGAGGTCCCCCCCCCCCCCCTCATTTTCCTCACTTTGCCATTTTTGAGAAATTTTCTGAGAGAGGAGAGCTCTGATACCGGCTGCTATTTCTTGCACAACCGTTTTTCTTTTCTTCACTCAACCGACTACCGTCTAAGTGCTCATCACTCAAAACCTATTAGAACCACCTGGGGTCCTTTGACTGATTCCCTTTGCTTTTAATACACCCACAGCCGGTCAACCGTCTGAGGTATCATCAAGCAAAACTTCAGAGGAACATCTAGGCTCTTCAACAATTTTCAATTGCTCATCAAGTGGGTACATCCGGGCAACCGTTTGGGTATCTAGCAAGCAGTAAACAAATTTCCGCCTGCTGATCCAGCTGGTCAACCTCTTCCACACTCAGAACATCTTCAAGGTACCATCTCTACCCCTTGCAACTTTTTGCGCTTTTCTGGTTAAATACCTTGTAACGAATAATGGACTCACCCAACACACACACGACATAACCTAGGACAGTTGTCAGCCGGTCGCCAGATACGGTTGAGTCTAAGACTAGGGATGCCGTTTAGGGGTGTTTGGACCACCCTTTCGGTCCCACGAATCCGACCGTCTCAATGCATGTGCAGGACAGGATGGCTCGGATGAGACGGACGACTGTAGACCCCGACTATCAACTAGACAGCTCAGCAGAAGTTCCGGCTGACATAGTATATCATGAACATCCGGGTGCACCCAGCACACCCAGTGATGATATTTTAGAGGAGTCTGAGGAGGTATGGGGCGAGGAGACCGTCAAACAATTAGACTCTAAGGAGTCATCTTCGTTAAAATCGGATGCCCTCCAAGCAGATGAGGAGGCGTACAAATGGCCATCCATCAATAATCCTACTGAGGCGCACATGTCCGCCAGGGACGTTGTTAGTCTGAATGCCACCTTCCCCGCCTTTATTAAGAAGTGCCCGGTTGGGGATAGATGGGAGGTTTTTGTACTGCCTACGGAGGCATCCTTCGTCTGGGACGACGACACTGATCATGCCGATAATTATTTCGGGTGCTACGAGGCGACGTTTAAAGCCGGTCTCCGGTTCCCCCTCCACAATGCAATAAAAGCCATTCTAAGAGGCTACGACCTTAGCGTTTGGCAGCTAGCACCCAACTCCTGGGTCAACATATTAGGATATATAGCCGCCTGCGAGATGCAGGACATAACACCTAGCTGGGAGGCGTTTGCCCATATGTACTACCTCAGTCCTGCCCCAGGCGGCTGAAATGCGTGGTATACACTGACCACGCACCCGGAATATATGATGACGTTGGACAAGCTGTCAAAATGGAGCAACTAGAAGAGCAAGTTTTACTTGGTTTCTTCCTCATCTTTGCGTCTGAACCGCCGGCTGCGTCATTAAAATAAACATCCGACTCTACTTGGGAAGAAATGCGCCCTCCCCCGCGTCCCTGAAGAGGCTTGGATGCAAATAATGGAGAAGGGGTTATTCAAGAGAACCTCCATGCCTCTGGATGATGGGATTGAAATTATTGTCCCTAAGAACTGAGTCCCTCATCCGGACTGGCTAAAGGACGAGGCATTTTTTTTCCTCCTATGGCCTTAGCACTCTTTTCAGCAGACGTATGTTGGCTGATCAACTAGCACTTTAAGCCATCTCTAGTATTTCGAGTTGTGCCTGACTTGTTGCTTTTCTTTTTGCAGAAATGGCGCCTCTTGAGAAGACGCCTGCCAAATCTGCTACTCAGATCCGGAAGGATCAATTGGAAAAGAAGAGGGCCCAACTGGAGGCCAAGGACAATGGGGTAAGCTCCGGATGAGCTCTATTTACCGTTTATATAGTTTGATGTCAATTCTGATATTAATCGGTTGCTTTGTTTCTTTTTCAAACGGGGCGCAAGAATGTTCCTCGCTCGCTTGCAAAAATGTAAAAAGACCGGTTGAGGAGCCCTCTCAGCCTCCTTCCAAGACAAGGAGGGTTTCGGCTGCCCCTACCTTTTCTGGAAGGCCACCTATGCCTAACAGGCCAACCTTAGCAGGCAAGAGCCAGAAGGACCTCGGTCTAAATACCGAGCCGGCTGAGGTTGAGACGAGGAAGCCTGAGACGCCCTCGAGCCGACAGCTAGCTGTTGCAACCAGCTCCAATGCGGCTGGGAGTGGGGTGACCCCTCAGCCTGAAAATCAAGGTATGGCTTTCACCTTTGATTCCCCCTAGCCGCTTGGGCTTATGCGAGTTAAGTCCCAAGGTACCCAATCAGGGGATTCCTCTAACAGCCGGCAGAATATAGGTGCCGTCTATGCTCGTTACTTAACACTTGGCTCTTTTGGTACAGATGCCTCTTCCCGTTGGCCTGACCTCCAACAATACGCAAAGAGGATGCTGAGACCCTCACCCGGTCCGAAAAGGAGGCGGTGCCGAGTGTCCACCTGGTCAACATTGACCGCATCAACTCATTACTTGCTGAGGTAATATATCGGTTAGGGTACTTTGTATGATTTACTCTTTTTGCCGGACGTACCATAATTGAGAGATTAACCCTTTTCCGGCTGATGTTGTAGGTGATGCTAAGGGTAGACGGCCTCAAGGTTCCCTTGAGGAAGAAGCAAGAGGAGGTAAGGGACGCCGATAGGCGGGCAGCTGATCTCATTAATGTTACTCAATACAACACCTTAATGTATGAAATAAAAACTAAAATTCAGGAGATGAAATAGGAGGAGCTTATCAAGGAGCTCACTACGGCTGCTGACATGGCTAACAAGAAGGCGGCTAACTTTGAGCTGTAAGTGAAAAACCTCCAGTCTGATGTCAAAGCGCCAAAGGATGTCGACAAGGAGAACACCCAATTACGGACAGACATCTCCCGGCTGATCACAAGGCCGAGATAGCAACCGAGCAGGACCAGCTGGTCGTTGAAAATGAGCAGGATTGCGAGACTCATATGAAAATGGCCTAGTCTTTCATCCACTCGGACACTGAATGGGAATTGTTTGAGCTAAGGTGCAAGTACGCCACCGAGGTGTACGATGCTTAGACTCTTGGGCTTGAGAAGCCGGCTCCCTTCGAGGAATGGGCGGGTATTGAAGATCAGGAGGAGCAGGCAAAAGAACGAGCATCGACTGATGCTAATCAGGCCTAGCACACTTAGGATGCTCCTCCATCCGGCCAGGGCCAGATGTCTCAACCTCAACAGCAGTGAGCTTTATTTTTTTTTACGGCCTGCATGCCGAGTGTCTCATGTATTCTCTTTCTCCCCAAACGTAGTTCCGGTGGACAATTATTATTGTTCAATAGATTTTGCCGATTAAGTCAGTTTTGCTCATGTTTGCCTTTGATATATTTTGCTCTATTTTTGCAATTTTCTCGATTTTCTGGTATGCATGAATATTTTTACATGTAACCTAACACATGCGGTTTATCTGGTGTATTGGCTTTATCTGCCCCTAGACGGTTGTTTGCTGGGTAATTGCCCAACCCTGAGCAGGCAGCTGTCCAATAAAGCACCCGGACGAATAGACAGACGGTCATTCACCGCTTTTAGGGAAATTTCTCAAATTATTTTAAAAGTTGGAGTAGGAAATGGTTCCGGCTAGTGACCAACCTAGGTTATTCTATTTAACAGGCTGTGAGTTACCCCTTAGGATAATCAGTCTTCGCCGTTTGTTTAATAGCATGCGGCCATTGGCCGGATGTAGGTGTCATGACCATTGTTAAGTTTCAGCTGCTAAGGTTTTGGCCTTGCTTAATTTGGATTTGTAACCGGCTGTAGTGCCTTAGGACAAAGACCGGTTGTATTTGACCTAGATATCAGTTACCGTTTGTGCTGCTTTTAAGCAACGCCGGTTGTATCAAGGTTTTGTGTTATTCACACGGCCGTGAGTTATCTTTAACCTAGATAGTTGGTTAAAGTCGTTTGAGTTATGATTTATAGAACAATGTACCACCCAAATTGGTGATGCTCTCTTCGACGAATTCACCCAAATGGGCGTCGCCGGTTGCCTGCTCATGTTGGAGCAGGCGGTTTGAAGGCTATCCAGCCATTGGCTTCGTAAATAGCTGCTAAGTTTGGGACTTTTTAGGGTCCGACGGCTGCTTGATGGCATAGAGCTCCGTCGCCTGTATATAGGCTTCGGCTTCCATCAAAGCTTCTTGGAGGGTAGCAACCCTCTTTCTGACCAGGTCGAACTTAAAGGTCGACCCGTCCTCCAGACCCTTGAAGAAGTCTGTGTAGGCAACTTCATCAGACAACCCTTGAATCTGAATTCTCATCAGATTGAACCGCTTGACATAGGACCTTAGCCCCTCTCTATCTTCCTGCTGGATAACTCCCAAGTTAAGACTTGTCTTTTTGGCATGGATATTCATAGAGAAGTTGGACGCGAACAAGTATGAAAGCGTCTTGAAATTGTTAATGCAGATTGCCAAACTATCGTTAGGCTATACCCTTTAACGTCGCCGGGAAGCATCGACATGGATAACGGCAACGGTTGTTCCCCAAGGTTTAGCAGCCGGAGCTACTAGTCCATAGGCTGGACATTCAGTGCCGCCTGACCCCCAAAGAGGGCCGGCTGCATGTATGGTGATCCATATGGCATGTATGGTTGTTGGGGCATATACGGAGCCGACTGAATAATCTGAGTGCCAGTTCGTGCGGTCATGCCGCGTGACTAACTCTCTCGGTTTGTTTCTGAATACCTCATTGAAGCATTCAGGAAGCTGTCTGGGTAAGTCGATATTGAAGCCGACTTAGACAATTGTTGGCTTCTCTTCTGCTGGATTAACATCCGGGCATCCGAGTAAGTCTCTTTGATCCATCCGGCTGAACTTGCCGAATGGATTTCCTTTTCCTTGCTTCAAGGAAACGGATTTTTGATAAAATTAATCATGAGCCCATCCACCCCCTTTGGTTTAGGGTGAGGAGTAGGCACACGATCCTTCACATGCTTCTTCCCTGAGGGAGAAGGCTTCTTGGCCGACTGACCCTTGTTGGTGCCAATTGTCCTCTTGTTTATTAGGTCCTTGATTTCCCCTTTGAAATTTGTCATGAATTTCATGAGTTCGTGTCTGGTAACAGGGGCAGCACCCTCCACCGCCTGGGGTTGCCTAGCTAGCTTGATGGTTGGGATGCTATAACCAGCTTTGTCTTCGCCCCGTTCCCTTGTTTCCTTGGAACAGGTGCGTCTTATTTTGAGTGACCCGTCTGGGGCCACATAGGTGTCGACATCGAAGTCGTCACCACTGTCTTGGTCCGTATAAACCTCTATTTCGGCCAAAGGTCGGTTCTCATTGGCAGGTGGTTTAGACTGCAGCGAAGCCATAATAGAAGTACTCTTCCCACAGACGGCGCCAAATGTTTTGGGGTTTTTGGAGTCCCTCGGGAGAGTTACAATTCCAAGAATGGATGATGATCGTCTGTACCTGCAAAACCACGGAAACTACGGTTGGGTGGAGTTCCGCCTCCAACGATCAAGTTAGAACGTGCTCAGATTTAAAAAGTGCAGAATGTAATGAGTTTCTCTTGGATTCCGAGAGAGAGTATTTGCAATTAATATTGCTCTGATTTTGGTGAGAATTTCTCTAAATGTGCAATAAATGGGGATCTCTCCCTTTTATGGAGTTTGAGGATCAGCTCCCCTTTCATGACATGGACTGTCACGTGTCCTCAGAGGATTGGTTCTCTCATAACCTCTCTGATGCTGACATGTGTTAGCATGCGATTGGTTCACGTGGAAGGGGTATTTTTACCCTAAACACCAAGTAACAAGCATTAGCATAAAATTTAGTTTCCATGTACGTTTTTCCGACGCTTTTCTACATCACAATTGGGTCTTGACACAGAAAAGCGTCGTAAATGAGCATGCCTTACTGCACATGACTAAAGTCCATCCCGAGACATAAAAATTTTTAGGGAAAAAATAAGAGGGCTATATAAAAAAAAATAAAAGAAACCGCCCACAATTCTACAATATACCAAAATGTTAGATTGAAGAAATATAAAAAAAAAAAAAAAGCTTGTAGTTCTTATCAGCACTACTCATACAACTAAACCCTAACTTTTCTATGCTTACAATCGATCTCATCTGATCTCCTAAACCGCTTGAAATTGTTGAATTTTCGTTCCTCTCTTCAGTATTATCTTCAATTATCGGTAATCCCCTCGCTCTTGTCATCAATTTTTTGTAATCTCCTTGTTATAGGCATTAATTTCCTAGTTTTTGGTTGATATATCACTCAACTTAGGTTGCTTATGCTGAATCTTATCAAAATTTTCTTTGCTTATTCATTGCATATTCTAGGAATTCTTTTTGCTAATGAGATTTCGAAACGATCGACGCAGAGAAGTCAAGAATATATATCACAGGTCAGGGTCAAGTGTTTATCCAATTATGTGAACTAACGCAATAACGATAAGCATAACTAAAGCTTAACGAGCTCAAAGCCGATTAATGAAGCTCCCACTAAATTCCACGTCCAACTTAATTAAATTAATCCTATTAAATTTTAATTAAGCGAATTGAGTCATTTTGTCAAAATATGCAAGTACGCGAAAAACCGAGGCCTAGCCTCGTTTTAACAAAACACAAAAACGCATAACTGAGCCAAGCACCTAGCTCCCAAGCTAAAAGCTAGGGCCTACTAGGATGCCTATCATGCCTTGCATTCTAGGCTGACAAAATGAGCCTAGAAGCGCACTAACGCAGCCGCACAGCACCGCTACTACAAATCCTTTAGTTTTTAGACGTTGTTTGCTCGACGTCAGGTGTTTCGAGGTTTTTGGAGTCGCTCGGGAGAGTTACAATTCCAAGAATGGAGTTATAATTAACGTTGCTCTGTTTTTGTGAGAATTTCTCTGAATGTACAATAAATGGGGATCTCTCCCGAGTTATAGAGTTTGAGGATCAGCTCCCCTTTCATGACATGGATTGCCACGTGTCCTTAGAGGATTGGTTCTCTCAGAACCTCTCTGGTGCTGATACGCGTCAGCATGCGATTGGTCCACGTAGACAGGGGTATTTTTACCCTAAACAATTGCCCCTCACAGGTGTGACTTGGCTTGCCACGTGGCACTTCTGACAGGTGTCACAATCTGAGAAGGTGACGCTTCGCCTCCTTCTCTCTTTTAATTTTTTTATTTTTCTTAAGGTGACGGTTCGCCTTCTGAGGGATTTCCTCTATAAGTCGAGGTCCCCCCCCCCCCCTCATTTTCCTCACTTTGCCATTTTTGAGAAATTTTCTGAGAGAGGAGAGCTCTGATACCGGCTGCTATTTCTTGCACAACCGTTTTTCTTTTCTTCACTCAACCGACTACCGTCTAAGTGCTCATCACTCAAAACCTATTAGAACCACCTGGGGTCCTTTGACTGATTCCCTTTGCTTTTAATACACCCACAGCCGGTCAACCGTCTGAGGTATCATCAAGCAAAACTTCAGAGGAACATCTAGGCTCTTCAACAATTTTCAATTGCTCATCAAGTGGGTACATCCGGGCAACCGTTTGGGTATCTAGCAAGCAGTAAACAAATTTCCGCCTGCTGATCCAGCTGGTCAACCTCTTCCACACTCAGAACATCTTCAAGGTACCATCTCTACCCCTTGCAACTTTTTGCGCTTTTCTGGTTAAATACCTTGTAACGAATAATGGACTCACCCAACACACACACGACATAACCTAGGACAGTTGTCAGCCGGTCGCCAGATACGGTTGAGTCTAAGACTAGGGATGCCGTTTAGGGGTGTTTGGACCACCCTTTCGGTCCCACGAATCCGACCGTCTCAATGCATGTGCAGGACAGGATGGCTCGGATGAGACGGACGACTGTAGACCCCGACTATCAACTAGACAGCTCAGCAGAAGTTCCGGCTGACATAGTATATCATGAACATCCGGGTGCACCCAGCACACCCAGTGATGATATTTTAGAGGAGTCTGAGGAGGTATGGGGCGAGGAGACCGTCAAACAATTAGACTCTAAGGAGTCATCTTCGTTAAAATCGGATGCCCTCCAAGCAGATGAGGAGGCGTACAAATGGCCATCCATCAATAATCCTACTGAGGCGCACATGTCCGCCAGGGACGTTGTTAGTCTGAATGCCACCTTCCCCGCCTTTATTAAGAAGTGCCCGGTTGGGGATAGATGGGAGGTTTTTGTACTGCCTACGGAGGCATCCTTCGTCTGGGACGACGACACTGATCATGCCGATAATTATTTCGGGTGCTACGAGGCGACGTTTAAAGCCGGTCTCCGGTTCCCCCTCCACAATGCAATAAAAGCCATTCTAAGAGGCTACGACCTTAGCGTTTGGCAGCTAGCACCCAACTCCTGGGTCAACATATTAGGATATATAGCCGCCTGCGAGATGCAGGACATAACACCTAGCTGGGAGGCGTTTGCCCATATGTACTACCTCAGTCCTGCCCCAGGCGGCTGAAATGCGTGGTATACACTGACCACGCACCCGGAATATATGATGACGTTGGACAAGCTGTCAAAATGGAGCAACTAGAAGAGCAAGTTTTACTTGGTTTCTTCCTCATCTTTGCGTCTGAACCGCCGGCTGCGTCATTAAAATAAACATCCGACTCTACTTGGGAAGAAATGCGCCCTCCCCCGCGTCCCTGAAGAGGCTTGGATGCAAATAATGGAGAAGGGGTTATTCAAGAGAACCTCCATGCCTCTGGATGATGGGATTGAAATTATTGTCCCTAAGAACTGAGTCCCTCATCCGGACTGGCTAAAGGACGAGGCATTTTTTTTCCTCCTATGGCCTTAGCACTCTTTTCAGCAGACGTATGTTGGCTGATCAACTAGCACTTTAAGCCATCTCTAGTATTTCGAGTTGTGCCTGACTTGTTGCTTTTCTTTTTGCAGAAATGGCGCCTCTTGAGAAGACGCCTGCCAAATCTGCTACTCAGATCCGGAAGGATCAATTGGAAAAGAAGAGGGCCCAACTGGAGGCCAAGGACAATGGGGTAAGCTCCGGATGAGCTCTATTTACCGTTTATATAGTTTGATGTCAATTCTGATATTAATCGGTTGCTTTGTTTCTTTTTCAAACGGGGCGCAAGAATGTTCCTCGCTCGCTTGCAAAAATGTAAAAAGACCGGTTGAGGAGCCCTCTCAGCCTCCTTCCAAGACAAGGAGGGTTTCGGCTGCCCCTACCTTTTCTGGAAGGCCACCTATGCCTAACAGGCCAACCTTAGCAGGCAAGAGCCAGAAGGACCTCGGTCTAAATACCGAGCCGGCTGAGGTTGAGACGAGGAAGCCTGAGACGCCCTCGAGCCGACAGCTAGCTGTTGCAACCAGCTCCAATGCGGCTGGGAGTGGGGTGACCCCTCAGCCTGAAAATCAAGGTATGGCTTTCACCTTTGATTCCCCCTAGCCGCTTGGGCTTATGCGAGTTAAGTCCCAAGGTACCCAATCAGGGGATTCCTCTAACAGCCGGCAGAATATAGGTGACGTCTATGCTCGTTACTTAACACTTGGCTCTTTTGGTACAGATGCCTCTTCCCGTTGGCCTGACCTCCAACAATACGCAAAGAGGATGCTGAGACCCTCACCCGGTCCGAAAAGGAGGCGGTGCCGAGTGTCCACCTGGTCAACATTGACCGCATCAACTCATTACTTGCTGAGGTAATATATCGGTTAGGGTACTTTGTATGATTTACTCTTTTTGCCGGACGTACCATAATTGAGAGATTAACCCTTTTCCGGCTGATGTTGTAGGTGATGCTAAGGGTAGACGGCCTCAAGGTTCCCTTGAGGAAGAAGCAAGAGGAGGTAAGGGACGCCGATAGGCGGGCAGCTGATCTCATTAATGTTACTCAATACAACACCTTAATGTATGAAATAAAAACTAAAATTCAGGAGATGAAATAGGAGGAGTTTATCAAGGAGCTCACTACGGCTGCTGACATGGCTAACAAGAAGGCGGCTAACTTTGAGCTGTAAGTGAAAAACCTCCAGTCTGATGTCAAAGCGCCAAAGGATGTCGACAAGGAGAACACCCAATTACGGACAGACATCTCCCGGCTGATCACAAGGCCGAGATAGCAACCGAGCAGGACCAGCTGGTCGTTGAAAATGAGCAGGATTGCGAGACTCATATGAAAATGGCCTAGTCTTTCATCCACTCGGACACTGAATGGGAATTGTTTGAGCTAAGGTGCAAGTACGCCACCGAGGTGTACGATGCTTAGACTCTTGGGCTTGAGAAGCCGGCTCCCTTCGAGGAATGGGCGGGTATTGAAGATCAGGAGGAGCAGGCAAAAGAACGAGCATCGACTGATGCTAATCAGGCCTAGCACACTTAGGATGCTCCTCCATCCGGCCAGGGCCAGATGTCTCAACCTCAACAGCAGTGAGCTTTATTTTTTTTTACGGCCTGCATGCCGAGTGTCTCATGTATTCTCTTTCTCCCCAAACGTAGTTCCGGTGGACAATTATTATTGTTCAATAGATTTTGCCGATTAAGTCAGTTTTGCTCATGTTTGCCTTTGATATATTTTGCTCTATTTTTGCAATTTTCTCGATTTTCTGGTATGCATGAATATTTTTACATGTAACCTAACACATGCGGTTTATCTGGTGTATTGGCTTTATCTGCCCCTAGACGGTTGTTTGCTGGGTAATTGCCCAACCCTGAGCAGGCAGCTGTCCAATAAAGCACCCGGACGAATAGACAGACGGTCATTCACCGCTTTTAGGGAAATTTCTCAAATTATTTTAAAAGTTGGAGTAGGAAATGGTTCCGGCTAGTGACCAACCTAGGTTATTCTATTTAACAGGCTGTGAGTTACCCCTTAGGATAATCAGTCTTCGCCGTTTGTTTAATAGCATGCGGCCATTGGCCGGATGTAGGTGTCATGACCATTGTTAAGTTTCAGCTGCTAAGGTTTTGGCCTTGCTTAATTTGGATTTGTAACCGGCTGTAGTGCCTTAGGACAAAGACCGGTTGTATTTGACCTAGATATCAGTTACCGTTTGTGCTGCTTTTAAGCAACGCCGGTTGTATCAAGGTTTTGTGTTATTCACACGGCCGTGAGTTATCTTTAACCTAGATAGTTGGTTAAAGTCGTTTGAGTTATGATTTATAGAACAATGTACCACCCAAATTGGTGATGCTCTCTTCGACGAATTCACCCAAATGGGCGTCGCCGGTTGCCTGCTCATGTTGGAGCAGGCGGTTTGAAGGCTATCCAGCCATTGGCTTCGTAAATAGCTGCTAAGTTTGGGACTTTTTAGGGTCCGACGGCTGCTTGATGGCATAGAGCTCCGTCGCCTGTATATAGGCTTCGGCTTCCATCAAAGCTTCTTGGAGGGTAGCAACCCTCTTTCTGACCAGGTCGAACTTAAAGGTCGACCCGTCCTCCAGACCCTTGAAGAAGTCTGTGTAGGCAACTTCATCAGACAACCCTTGAATCTGAATTCTCATCAGATTGAACCGCTTGACATAGGACCTTAGCCCCTCTCTATCTTCCTGCTGGATAACTCCCAAGTTAAGACTTGTCTTTTTGGCATGGATATTCATAGAGAAGTTGGACGCGAACAAGTATGAAAGCGTCTTGAAATTGTTAATGCAGATTGCCAAACTATCGTTAGGCTATACCCTTTAACGTCGCCGGGAAGCATCGACATGGATAACGGCAACGGTTGTTCCCCAAGGTTTAGCAGCCGGAGCTACTAGTCCATAGGCTGGACATTCAGTGCCGCCTGACCCCCAAAGAGGGCCGGCTGCATGTATGGTGATCCATATGGCATGTATGGTTGTTGGGGCATATACGGAGCCGACTGAATAATCTGAGTGCCAGTTCGTGCGGTCATGCCGCGTGACTAACTCTCTCGGTTTGTTTCTGAATACCTCATTGAAGCATTCAGGAAGCTGTCTGGGTAAGTCGATATTGAAGCCGACTTAGACAATTGTTGGCTTCTCTTCTGCTGGATTAACATCCGGGCATCCGAGTAAGTCTCTTTGATCCATCCGGCTGAACTTGCCGAATGGATTTCCTTTTCCTTGCTTCAAGGAAACGGATTTTTGATAAAATTAATCATGAGCCCATCCACCCCCTTTGGTTTAGGGTGAGGAGTAGGCACACGATCCTTCACATGCTTCTTCCCTGAGGGAGAAGGCTTCTTGGCCGACTGACCCTTGTTGGTGCCAATTGTCCTCTTGTTTATTAGGTCCTTGATTTCCCCTTTGAAATTTGTCATGAATTTCATGAGTTCGTGTCTGGTAACAGGGGCAGCACCCTCCACCGCCTGGGGTTGCCTAGCTAGCTTGATGGTTGGGATGCTATAACCAGCTTTGTCTTCGCCCCGTTCCCTTGTTTCCTTGGAACAGGTGCGTCTTATTTTGAGTGACCCGTCTGGGGCCACATAGGTGTCGACATCGAAGTCGTCACCACTGTCTTGGTCCGTATAAACCTCTATTTCGGCCAAAGGTCGGTTCTCATTGGCAGGTGGTTTAGACTGCAGCGAAGCCATAATAGAAGTACTCTTCCCACAGACGGCGCCAAATGTTTTGGGGTTTTTGGAGTCCCTCGGGAGAGTTACAATTCCAAGAATGGATGATGATCGTCTGTACCTGCAAAACCACGGAAACTACGGTTGGGTGGAGTTCCGCCTCCAACGATCAAGTTAGAACGTGCTCAGATTTAAAAAGTGCAGAATGTAATGAGTTTCTCTTGGATTCCGAGAGAGAGTATTTGCAATTAATATTGCTCTGATTTTGGTGAGAATTTCTCTAAATGTGCAATAAATGGGGATCTCTCCCTTTTATGGAGTTTGAGGATCAGCTCCCCTTTCATGACATGGACTGTCACGTGTCCTCAGAGGATTGGTTCTCTCATAACCTCTCTGATGCTGACATGTGTTAGCATGCGATTGGTTCACGTGGAAGGGGTATTTTTACCCTAAACACCAAGTAACAAGCATTAGCATAAAATTTAGTTTCCATGTACGTTTTTCCGACGCTTTTCTACATCACAATTGGGTCTTGACACAGAAAAGCGTCGTAAATGAGCATGCCTTACTGCACATGACTAAAGTCCATCCCGAGACATAAAAATTTTTAGGGAAAAAATAAGAGGGCTATATAAAAAAAAATAAAAGAAACCGCCCACAATTCTACAATATACCAAAATGTTAGATTGAAGAAATATAAAAAAAAAAAAAAAAGCTTGTAGTTCTTATCAGCACTACTCATACAACTAAACCCTAACTTTTCTATGCTTACAATCGATCTCATCTGATCTCCTAAACCGCTTGAAATTGTTGAATTTTCGTTCCTCTCTTCAGTATTATCTTCAATTATCGGTAATCCCCTCGCTCTTGTCATCAATTTTTTGTAATCTCCTTGTTATAGGCATTAATTTCCTAGTTTTTGGTTGATATATCACTCAACTTAGGTTGCTTATGCTGAATCTTATCAAAATTTTCTTTGCTTATTCATTGCATATTCTAGGAATTCTTTTTGCTAATGAGATTTCGAAACGATCGACGCAGAGAAGTCAAGAATATATATCACAGGTCAGGGTCTAAATAATTAGATACTTTTTTATATAATACTTTTTATTATTAATTGGTATTTGTTTTACTTGATTATGTTTATTGAATTGTTGATTTTTTGTATTAATTTTGTGAAATTTTAATTTTATTTGGGGTTTGTGAATTGAAACGTTTTTATAAAGAGATAAATTACCACTCTGTTTATCATATTATAAGGTTTAAAATTTAATTGATATTCTTTAGTTTTAAGATGATCATCATACAAGGTGAATTCCCCCAAAAAATGTTTCGGTTTCAAAGCCCAAAATTGTAGCTCTTGAATGGGAAGTTAAATCTGAACTGTTATAATTTGTGATAAAAAGTGAGTTTGCAAAATAAATTAGTCTTCTAGTTTTCTGTTTTAAATCCTTAAATGTACATTTTCTTTGTTTAACTTTTAAAATAAGAAAATGAAATTAGGCCACTGTTGTATATATATACCTATTAATAATCTTAACAACTATAATTGATTTCTAATCTGAAGCAAAATAATTTAAAAAAAGACATCAGGTTATAATATAATCTACAATTTTTTATTCTTGTTGATTGCTCCTAATGGAATTCCTATATGGAAGTATGATATAATATATAAAAAACAAAGCATCATATTATGAATAAAATGACATATATTCTTAAACAATCAAATTTTATAGTATAAAAGATGAAAGGAATGGTGTCCTTCCAACAAGTGTATTATTCTGATAGAGGGTTCAGAATTATTATAGAGCTAATTCTTCAGTAAGGTCAAGTGATCGGAATGCCTAGGTGGAGGCCGCTTCCGATCAGTAATATTAAGGTACAATTAATATTACAGCTTAGTCTTAACTGAACCCTTCGGGTCGAACCCAATCGAACAACCGATCCGAGACGACGAATTAATCCGAAGGATTTAATGAATAGACGGAGTTTTACGAATATAGACGTCGGATATCGAGCCTAGGGCGTCGAGACCGAGCGTCGCAAAATCACAAGCAACAAGTACGAGCATAGCCTTAGCTAGGCTAGGCAAGCTCATCGCAAGCCTAGGCGCACCATGGTGTGCTAGGCGCGCCATGCGTGCTAGGCGCAAGCCTAGGCACCATCGCAGCAGCATGGCTGCGCATATGCGTGCCTTCGCATGGCACTGCATCGCAGCATGCATGCCTGGGTGCTAGACACCATCGCAGGTCATACGCACCAAGCACAGCCATCGCAGTGCTGGGCACTGGCGCATGTGCGTGTGCGTGCATGCCTCGCACCATCGCAGGCCATAGTGTGCCTTGCACCATCGCAGGCCACGCACCAAGCACAACACCCTTGTGCGTGTGTGTGTGCTTATGCCTAGGGGCACCATTGCAGCAGCAACCTCGCACAACAGCACCATGCTGGGCCTTGTGTGCGTGTGCTTATGCCTAGGGGCCATCGCAAGCCATCCCAGCATCACAGCAACAAGCTTCGCATGCTTCTGTGTGTGGCTGGCGAGGCGATGCCTAGCATGCGTGGCTCGCTAGCAGCACGCATGCTGGGAAGTGC
The DNA here is from genome assembly GCF_001683475.1 of Chenopodium quinoa. NCBI lineage: Eukaryota > Viridiplantae > Streptophyta > Magnoliopsida > Caryophyllales > Amaranthaceae > Chenopodium > Chenopodium quinoa. The sequence goes on from NW_018743608.1 coordinate 393,734, forward strand.
GAAAGGGGCAGTGCGTTTGCGATGGCGAGAGAGGCAAGGGCCAGCGCCAGCAGCTAGCAGCGCCTAGCACTGGCATGCACCAGCAGCACAAGCATCGCCCAGCGCCAGCACGCATATGCTGGCTGGGATGCGAGGCTGTTGGCTGGGCTGGTGCTTGCTGGCACTACTAGCTGGCGTGCTAGCTGGCTGCCAGCCCAGCAGCCCTTGCTTGAGGCGGTTTTGGATGAGGGGACCATTGCTTGGAGCAATGGCTTGGGGATCAAGGCAATGGTCCCCCCCAAGCCTTTGGTCCTCACCTAACTCTCTCTCTCCCCTTGACACTTGTTGCATTGTGATTGATTTAATTATTTATTTAATTTGGAATTAAATAAATTGTTGAATTTATCAACTCTCCCACATTGATGGGAGATTGGAAATCAAGGGTGCCTTTTCCTATCAATACCAAAGGCATGGGTATTGGGAAAGACACAACCTTGAGTGGAATTAAAAGGCAACTCTTGATTTGAGTAAACCTTGATTCGTAAAACTCATAGTTTTATTTGTCCGGGTCTCGGCTAACCTTCGAGACTTAGGACGCTCGGGTCGGGTTCGAGGGTACGATCCCGTTGGAGACCTCGTATTTTTGGGGTTCAAGTAAGAGCTCATAGTTGAGCGAAGCACGCGTCAAAGGTATAATCTTTTATCCTTTCTTGTTTTTTAATTATGTTTTTCTTTTTAATTACCTTTATTATGGGGGCGGGTCTTGGCGGGTTTCTTTCGGCGTAGTGAGGGTCACTACGAAACCCAACAGCGGTATCGGAGCCACGCTCCTTTTAATTTTTGCAATTATTGATTAATTAAGGTGTTTTAAAGTAAGATTTAATTTCTGGTTTTGCTTTTGTAATTAGGTTAGAAGCTCGTTTTAATTAATTTTAAACTCGTATTTTAATCGATTTGGCTGTCGAACCCAGATTTTGGCTCAAAAATAGTGATTTTTGGGTGGAATCGACATTCTGAAACAAATTCAACTCTCTTTGAGGACTGTCCAGAAGCCAAATTCGAACCAGAAACCCAAGTTTTTGGGGGTTTTTTCGTTTTTAAACGAAAATTTAAATCTTTTTAAGCCTTGATTAATGCAAGCATTACAAGGTTAGATTAAATGCATTATTGCATCCCTAATCTACTGCTATTTTAATTATCCTTGAGCATAATTATGGAGTTTTAATTAGTGCTTGAGTTGATATGCCTTTTCACATAAACTTGATTTTTCACGATTTTGCAAATTAATTGCAATAATGTGTGAATGTTTGATGTGAATGTGTAATTTTAAGTTCCCAAGTATGTTAAAGTTCTAATCTTTGAAGGTTTAAATGATTAGAACTCTAACCCTAAATTCCATAATGAACAAAGTTTGGATTTTTCATGTTTAGTTGATTAAAATACATGAAGTTCAAATACTTGTGAGTAAAATTTTGATTAATCTTCATATTGGAAGATGTAATCTTGGTATTTTACACAAGTATGAAAGTTGGAAAATTTTATCATTGGATGGTTAATTTATTTTTTCAACTCCCATTTGTCAAATCCATTATTAATTTGTATATTGGCTAAATTAATAATGGACATACCTCATTTAATTTTAAGCATAAAGAAAGACCTAAATTTGTTCAAAAATAAATTTTTGGATGATTTAGGCTTGTGCACCATTAAAATTAAATTTATTTAAGTTAGACTTATTTTATTTTATTTTTCCTCAAATTGATTCTAAAATGTAATTTAGAATTAATTTATGCCACACATAAATCGTAATTAAAATTCCAAGTGAAATGCACGCAAATCGATGTAAGACCGCAAGCGTCACCAAGGCTAGCCGGGCTGCCTAGCAGCCCACATGTAGGTTGCCTGTGGTGCGCGCATGGCTGAGCATCAATTGTGCGTGGCTGTGTGGCGAGGGGTGCTAAGGCTGGGCTTGGGGCAATGGCATTGGCTGCTGGTTGCTTGGGGTGCTGCTGGGCAACATGATAGCAAGCACCAGCCAGCCCCCACTTGCTGGCAGGCGCCAGCATGCGAGCAGGCATGCGTGGTGTTGGCCAGCGTAGTGTGCTGTGCTGGGCGCAGCATGCTAGCACCAAGCGACAGCACAGCCCTTAATGCTGCTGGTGCTGTATGGCACAGGGCTGCTGGAGATGCTTGTGCGTGCTGCTGGGCAGCGAGGCAGCAAGCCCCAGCCAGCCAACCCACTGCTGCCTAGCAGCCATGGTGCGTAATGCACCATGCTTGGGTGAGGCTTCGTTGCTTAATTTTAAGCTATGCAATTTTGCGAAAATTTTGCCGTTTTAAATTATTTATGTAATTATTTTAATGAGGTTAGACCTCGTATTTTCCGGCTTTTGCAAAATTTTTATTTTGACAAACTATGGGTTATGACGACTTAATTAATCGGATTAATTAAGTATGGATGCAGAATTTAGTGGGAGCTTAGTTAATTACGTGAGCAATTTACTTTTAGAAATAATGAATTAAACAACTTTGACTAGTTTTAATTAGGCACGTTAATTGGATTAACCACCTAAGTTAGTTACTAGTTTTGCGTGATTAATTATGTATTTCGTAATTTGCATGGGCCATTCACAAATAGTGAATGGGTGAATGGAAGATTGTTTTCAAAACAGGTTATTGAAAATGGCAACTAGTGGGGCCCGACTAGGATAGAAAATACGGACTGCGTTCCGTTATGTATTTTTGTAAATCTAAATATGGTCTGCGAACCGTTAAGTATTTTTGTACTATTAGATTAATCTTAGTCGTTCTAGCTAGTTTATTTATTTTGGCCAAGATGTCTCAAGACGACGTTTCGATGAAGACGAGCCAAGATGGACACCCATGGAAATTGAAGATTTCAAGGGGTCATGCTAGTTGCAAAATGCATCTATTTTTATGCTTTATATATATATTGTTGTTATATATGAATGTTAGATGCATGTCTAGGATTTCTATATGTTGCGACGATTAGTTAAGTTCACTTAAATCAAACCGACATAGAAACCCTAGGTCCCTTAATAATATTGAGCTAAAATTTGTCGTTCCAAGAACAACACTTACCGAACTAATTCGCGTATGTGATGGGCTACGCCAAAGCGAGGCATCACTACTTCCCTAGGAACGTAAGGTATACTAGGTATACAAGTTGACTTGGTTAAGCTCAACGATATCAGTAAGGAGTCCTTAGATGTCGTGGCAAAAGAGATAAAATATCAAGGACGCATTAGATGCGACATTTTATCAAATCGAGAGTAGCTTGGAGCTATTAGCAATTGGATTGCTTACCTTAAGATATTTAATGATTAAGACAAGCCGAAGCATGCTTAACCATTTCTTGATCTTTGGGATCTCGGAATCATTTTATTCTCGCCTAAAGGGGACAATTTTATAAATGCGTGGATAAAATGCTCAATAAGATTGAAAATATGCATGAACGCTTTTAAAATTTCAACTTATTGATTTATGAATGGTTTTTCACTTCAAATTCTTTCAATTGTAGAACAATGTCTGCAAGTAATCAAACAACATCCAATTCTCTTTGCGCTCAATTCTCGACAAGGAGAAGTTGAGCGGGCCAAATTTTCTTGATTGGCAAAGTAATTTGCGCATTGTACTAATGCAAGAGCAAAAGGAATACGTCCTTGATGAGGAAATGCCCGACACTCCCAATGAGGAGGTCACTCAGGCTGCCCTTAACCGATGGCAAAGTGCCAATCGGGATGTCAAATGCATCAAGTTGGCCACTATGTCTCCGGACCTTCAAAAGACTTTCTTTGAAAAGGAGACGGCTTTTGAGATCATTTCTGAGCTTCGGAATATGTTTCAAGAGCAGGCCCGAACTGAAAGGTTCGAAACCCACAGGCAGATCCTTGAGAGCAAGCTCAAGAAAGGAGAGCCAGTCAGCCCGCATGTCCTCAAAATGATTGGATTATTTGAGAACATGGAAAGGCTTGATGCTGGGTATTCAACCGAGATGGCAATTGACATCATTCTCCACTTGCTTCACAAAGGCTATGATCAGTTCAAAATGAACTATAATATGCATAGCATGGAGAAAACCCTCACCGAGCTTCATGGTATGTTGAAGAAAGCCGAGCAAACCCTCAAGGATGAGGGCAAGAATGACATGCTCATGGTGAGGAAGGGCAAGCCATTCAAACGTCCGCACAAGAAGAAGAGCTTTAAAGGGAAAAATAGAAATTTTCCGCCTGAGTCAAACACTGCCAAGCGCAGCAAGGACAAGAAGGTAGCCTCCTCCAAGTCCGATTCTGAATGTTTCTACTACAAGAAGAAGGGACATAGGAAACGGGACTGCCTCAAGTTCAAGGAAGATAAGAAGAACGGCACCGTTGCTTCTTCATCAGGTATGTTTGTTATAGACTTAAACTTCGCTAGCAAAACATCATGGGTATTAGATACCAGATGTGGCTCACACCTTTGTTCTAATGCTCAGGGACTAAGGATAAATAGGAGGCTAGAGAAGGGAGAGGTCGAGCTTCGGGTCGGCAATGGAGCAATTATGTCTGTCGTCTCCGTTGGAACTCTCAGTTTGTCATTGCCCTCTGGGCTTATCTTAGAACTTGACAATTGTTATCATGTTCCTAGAGTTACCAAAAACATTATTTCAATATCGGCTTTGGACGCCAAAGGTTTTGAATTTTGAATTAAGAACAATAGTTGTTCATTTTATTTCGATAATGTTTAATATGGTAAAGCATATTCAGAAAATGGTCTTTATGTGCTTTCTCTTGACAAACAAGTCTATAACATTGATGATACCGCCAAAAGGGCTAAGACCATCGAGTCGAATCAAACCTACTTGTGGCATTGTCGTCTTGGCCATATTAACGTCAAACGCATCAAGAAGCTTCTACAAGAAGGTGTTCTTGACTCATTCGACTTAGAGTCGTTTGAAAATTGCGAAGGATGTCTATTAGGCAAGATGATAAAACAACCATTCTCCAAGTTGGGAGAAAGGGCAAGTGACTTATTAGGTCTAATACACACGGATGTATGTGGACCAATGAGTACACCCGCAAGACAAGGTTACCGATATTTCATCACCTTCACCGACGATTTTAGTAGATATGGCTATATCTACTTAATGTCGAATAAATCTGAATCCTTTGAGAAATTCAAAGAATTTCAGAAAGAAGTTGAGAATCAACTTGGCAAGAAAATTAAAGCACTTCGATCGGATCGAGGTGGCGAATATTTGAGCCATGAATTCGACAATCACTTGAAAGAAAATGGTATTCTTTCAGAGTTGACACCTCCCGGAACTCCTCAATGGAACGGAGGAATCGAACCTTGTTATACATGGTTCGATTAATGATGGGTCTTAGTGAACTTCCTATCTCTTTCTGGGGACATGCGCTACAAACCGCGACACTAACACTGAACCGCGCTCCGTCAAAAGCTGTTGAAAAGACTCCATATGAATTATGGACTAAGAAACCTCCTAGGTTGTCTTTTCTCAATATTTAGGGATGCGAAGCATATGTCAAGCGATTAATTTCGGACAAACTTCACCCCAAATCGGATAAGTGTTTCTTTGTGGGATACCCAAAAGAAACCAAAGGGTATTACTTCTACAATTAATCCGAGATTAAAGTGTTTGTTGCTCGTGATGGTGTCTTTTTGGAGAAGAAACACCTTTCTAAAATGACAAGTGGGAGGAAAATCGAACTCGATGAAGTTCGAGAGGACGAACAACAATGTCAACCTGATAAAACTGACAATCTAAGTGCTTTGGAAGCAGCTGGGAAGATTGGTCAAAATCAAACAAACAATGTAAATGCTCAACCTGTTACCCTTCGTAGGTCGCAACGGAAAAGATCTCAACTAGACAAATACCTTGGTATTGTCTTAACCGATGATCAAGACATCCTAGTTATGGATGGAGATGAGCTAGCGACATACAAGCAAGCTATGACGAGCCCTGACTCTGCTAAATAGCAAGAGTCCATGAAATCCAAGATGGACTCCATGTTTGAAAATCAAGTCTAGGACTTGGTGAATTTGCCCGAGGGTTACACACTCATTGGTTGCAAATGGATCTTCAAATTGAAGACAGACAAGGATGGAAATGTATCGATATACAAGGCTAGACTGGTGGAAAAAGGTTATAGACAAATCCACGGGATTGACTATGATGAAACCTTTTCACCGGTCGCAATGCTAAAGTCTGTTCGGATTATTCTAGCAATTGCTGCATATTACGATTATGAAATATGGCAGATGGATGTCAAAACCGCCTTCCTAAATGGGATTTTGGAAGAAACTGTGTACATGACACAGCCAGAAGGTTTTGTCGATCCGAGAAACGCTGGAAAGGTTTGCAAGCTTAAGAAGTCCATTTATGGACTAAAGCAAGCCAGCAGGAGTTGGAATCTGCGATTTGATGAAGCCATCAGCAAGTTTGGCTTTATCAAGAATCCAGATGAATCTTGTGTATACAAGAAGGTCAGTGGGAGTGACATCGCGTTCCTAGTCCTATATGTCGATGACATACTTCTCATTGGAAACAACACAAAATTATTAGAGTCCGTAAAGGGCTGGTTGGGAAAGTGCTTTTCAATGAAGGACTTAGGAGAGGCACAGTACATATTGGGCATCAAGATCTACAGGGATAGATCTAAGAGGATGATTGGATTGAGCCAGAGTACTTACATTGATAAAGTATTGGCACGATTCAACATGGAGAATGCCAAGAGAGGGCGTCTACCCATGTCCCATGACGTAATTCTCAGCAAGAAACAGTGTCCACAAACACCTGTTGAGCGAGAGAGAATGGATCAGATTCCATATGTTTTGCTAATTGGGTCGATCATGTATGCCATGATATGTACCAGGCCAGATGTCTCGTATGCCTTGAGTGCTACGAGCCGATACCAATCAAACCCAGGAGAGGCGCATTGGACTGCGGCCAAGAATATCCTGAAGTAATTGAAAAGGAACAAGGATAAATTCCTGGTTTATGGTGGCCACAAAGATCTAGTTGTTGAAGGTTACACCGACGCTAGCTTCTAGACTGACAGAGACGACTTCAAGTCACAGTCAGGGTACATATTTTTCCTAAATCGAGGAGCATTTAGCTGGAAGAGTGCCAAGCAGAGCACAACTGCAGACTCTACAACTGAAGCCGCATACTTGGCTGCTAAGGAGGCTGTTTGGATTCAGAAGTTCGTTAGTGAACTTGGTGTTGTACCCTCCATCAAGGGACCGATAAATATCTACTGTGACAACAATGGAGCTATCGCTCAGGACAGGGAGCCAAGAGAACACCAGAAGGTCAAACATGTCCAAAGGAGATTTCACATGATAAAGAAATGGAAATCTGAAGGTGAAATCAGAATTTGTAAGATCAGCACGGATGATAATGTAGCCGATCCTTTGACTAAACCTTTGCCTCAAGTGAAACACAACAAGCATGTTGAGGTAATGGGAATCCAGCACGTTGGAGATTGGCTTTGAAATTCCCTGTACATGTGTTTTAATTAAACTTGTTGATTTAATGTAAGACACTGTATTGAAATCATTCATTAATGGAGTAGTTAATTTTTGTGCAAAATTATCATTCACTCCATTGCTATTTAATTATGGTTTAGAATTAAATAACGAGTCCATTCGATTTATGGAAATATGAAAAACAAGGTATCAAGACCATGTCTTGGATAAAGAAACACCTGTTAAGTGAACATTGAATATTTAAATCAAAAGTTATCCCTAATCGAGGTCATCTAACTGATGAACGATTGATGACCACCAGAGATTAGTGTGTAGTATGATTTACAGCACCGTTTCTTGTGCTGCAAGGACATGATGGTCATAAATCATTTGCACAGGTGCCAGTTTGGAACTGCAATGGATCGACCTATGAGAGTACTTTAAGAGATTCAAATTGTCATAAGTACATTTCTCATTATAGCTATCGAAACTCGTTTCCTCGACCATGAGTATTGTGAAGTTTTCTTGTTCGAGAACTAGTCTCTTTGATGTTGCCTAACGTCTGTCGTAACTGGGGATCATAACGGGAACACTCGGGAGATTAGGTCCTCTTAGTAAGAGAAACTTACAAAGCAAGACTAGGAATGTCCCCCTATTAACAATAGGGAATATGTATTTGTTGTTTACAAGGCCGCTCGATGAGCGAGACTGTGAAAATGCATGGCCGTGCTCAGATGGATTTTAGAAATCATCTGCTTATTGACAGTCGAACTCGGAGGTCGAGAAACACTTCTGAACATAATAAGGATGGCGATGAATCTTACCTTATAGTTCACGAAGAGACATTAAGCGACATAGGAAATGGGCTATACACTATATGCACAATTGTCCGGAAGGACAAGTGAGAGATTGAAAGGAATGGTGTCCTTCCAACAAGTGTATTATTCTGATAGAGGGTTCAGAATTATTACAGAGCTAATTCTTCAGTAAGGTCAAGTGATCGGAATGCCCAGGTGGAGGCCGCTTCCGATCAGTAATATTAAGGTACAATTAATATTACAACTTAATCTTAACTGAACCCTTCGGGTCGAACCCAATCGAACAACCAATTCGAGACGACGAATTAACCCGAAGGATTTAATGAGTCGACGGAGTTTTACAAATATAGACGTCGGATATCGAGCCTAGGGCGTCGAGACCGAGCGTCGTAAAATCACAAGCAACAAGTACGAGCATAGTCGTAGCTAGGCTAGGCTAGCTCATCGCAAGCCTAGGCGCACCATGTGTGTGCTAGGCACACCATGGTGTGCTAGGCGCAAGCCTAGGCACCATCGTAGCAGCATGGCTACGCATATGCGTGCCTTCGCATGGCACTGCATCGCAGCATGCATGCCTGGGTGCTAGGCACCATCGCAGGCCATACGCACCAAGCACAGCCATCGCAGTGCTGGGCATTGGCGCATGTGCGTGTGCGTGCATGCCTTGCACCATCGCAGGCCATAGTGTACCTTGCACCATCGCCGGCCACGCACCAAGCACAGCACCCTTGTGCGTGTGTGTGTGCGTAGGCACCATCGTAGCAGCAGCCTCGCACAGCGGAACCATGCTGGGCCTTGTGTGCGTGTGTGTGTAATTATGCCTAGGGGCCATCGCAAGCCATCGCAGCATCACAGCACCAAGCTTCGCATGCTTGTGCGTGTGGCTGGCGAGGCGATGCCCAGCATGCGTGGCTCGCTAGCAGCACGCATGCTGGGAAGTGCGAAAGGGGTAGTGCGTGTGCGATGGCGAGAGAGGCAAGGGCCAACAGTAGCTAGCAGCGCCTAGCACTGGCAAGCACCAGCAGCACAAGCATCGCCCAGCGCCAGCACGTATATGCTGGCTGGGATGCGAGGCTTCTGGTTGGGCTGGTACTAGCTGGCACTGCTAGCTGGCGTGCTAGCTGGCTGCCAGCCCAGCAGCCCTTGCTTGAGGCGGTTTTAGATGAGGGGACCATTGCTTGAAGCAATGGCTTGGGGATCAAGGCAATGGTCCCCCAAGCCTTTGGTCCTCACCTAACTCTCTCTCTCCCCTTGACACTTGTTGCATTGTGATTGATTTAATTATTTATTTAATTTGAAATTAAATAAATTGTTGAATTTACCAACTCTCTCACATTGATGGGAAATTGGAAATAAAGGGTGCCTTTCCCTATAAATACCAAAGGCATGGATATTGGGAAAGATACAACCTTGAGTGGAATTAAAAGGCAACTCTTGATTTGAGTAAACCTTGATTCGTAAAACTCATAGTTTTATTTGTCCGGGTCTCGACTAACCTTTGAGACTTAGAACGCTCGGGTCGGGTTCGAGGGTACGATCCCGTTGGAGACCTCGTATTTTCGGGGTTCAAGTAAGAGCTCATAGTTGAGCGAAGCACGCGTCAAAGGTATAATCTTTTATCCTTTCTTATGTTTTAATTATGTTTTGCTTGTTAATTGCATTTATTATGGGGGCGGGTCTTGGCGGGTTTCTTTCCGCGTAGTGAGGGTCACTACAAAACCCAACAGGACTTTGAAGAATATACTCTTAGTATTCTTTTTGTAAATATGTTGTCTGAACTCTTGAGAAACATATGCTCTTGGTCTTCTTAGCTCGTTTACATTTAAGTTTCTAATCAAACATATTTATGTTGAGAATGTTGGCCATATGTGAACAAGTAGATTACTAAAAATCGTACAAGTTTGACTTATGTGAAAAATATATATAAATCTTAAGCCAATAAGCTAATATTTAGGAAATATCTTAAAATTTGAAGTTGTGTTTTTGTGCTTAATAGGTGACAGAGAAGGAGCTTTTCTAAAAAGTGTTCTAGATTGTGATACTTGCTGCACTTAGCGAGTTGGCCAAGGTAACTACCCAAATTCCTAAATTATTTTATATGTCAGATAATTGTATATTATATTTTTGTGTCATATGTCTGGTAGATAGACCTCCCAAAATAGTTTTACATAATTTATGTTATTAATCATATATGAAAAATGTAAGTAATTAAGTTGTAGATTTGTAGTGAGATAATATATTATATATAATTCATTATGTCTTATCTATGTGCTTATTGATTATATTACATTATTACGTGTCTGTATCTATTTTTTTGTGAATACTGCCATGTAGTATTATGTTTGATCACTTTGTTTGCCTTTTGTCTCCAACATTGATAACATCATATAAAAGCTATAGAAGGGAAAGCCTTGGTAAAGTATTTACTAACTGTGCTAAAAATCAACTAAGTGATGGAATATGCTGTTATACTCTTCTTAACTATAACATTTATAATATTTATTACCAAGTTATTGTTGGCTTATTATTGATACTCATTAATAATTATTAGATATTAAATTTTATTATACATTTCATTGTAGATATGAATACTAGTTGGAGTGTTTTACCAAAAAGAAAATATGCCTATTATGAGGGTTGCATGAAATTCTTAAAGATTTCTAAGGAGACTCTTATAGATGGAAAAACTAAATGCCCATATAATAAATGCAAGTTAAATAAATGGCATCTTTTAGAAGAAGTAGGAGGCCATATTTTATTTAACGGTATTTATAAGAATTATAGAAAATGGATTTTCCATTATGAGGGTGAAGGGAGTAATACCTTAAAGCCCGTTAGTGATCATGGTAAGGAAGTAGATCAAGATGATATGGATGGGCTACTAAGAGCGGCTTTCGGGGTTCACAGTCTACAATCCACTAATGAATTCCAAGCCCCATCATCAAATGAAATGAATTTTGACGAGGAAGGTTCATATGACATGCATGAAGAGTTTGATTTTCATTGTGAGGTAGATGATGAATTTCCTTCAACTAACACTAATGAAGAAATGGAAAAGTATAAACGTCTCATGGAAGCTTCTAACAAGGGTCTATATGAGAGTTGTACTACTTTCTCAAAGTTATCATTTCTCTTACATCTATTTCACCTTAAGTGTATGTTTCATTGGTCTGCCGAGTCATTTAATAAATTGATTGAACTTCTAAATGATGCATTCCCTCATATTAAAGCGTTTCCATCATCTTACTATGAAGGGATGAAGATAATCAAAGACTTGGGATTAGGATATGAAAAAATCCATGCATGTCCAAATGAATGCATGTTATATTGGGGGGAATTTGGCGATGAAATTGAGTGTCATATTTGTCATACATCAAGGTGGAAAACTATGAAAGGGAAGGAGGGTGACACAATTGAGAAAGAGAATGAATCAGTTAAGAAAGGTGAGCCAGCTAAAGGTATGCGATATTTTCCTCTCATACCTAGACTAAAGAGGCTTTACATGTCTTCTAAAACAGTAGAAGATATGAGATGGCATTTTAACCGTGAGGATGATAAGATCCTAAGGCACACTACAGATGGTGTTGCTTGGAAAAAATTTGATGAAAAATATAAGGAATTTTCCGCCGACCCTCGTAGTGTTAGATTGGGATTAGCTAGTGATGGTTTTAATCCATATCGTCTAATGAATACTAATTACAGTACATGGCTGGTGTTTTTAATTCCTTACAATCTTCCACCATGGATCTGCATGAAGTCATCATCTTTCATTTTGTCCTTGATTATTCTGGGTAAATATGGTCCTGGTATTGATATTGATGTATACTTGCAACCATTAATACATGAGTTGAAATTGTTGTGGAAAGGTGTAAATGCTTTTGATGCTTACAGTGGAAAATCCTTGAACATGCGAGCGACCTTACACTCCACAATAAATGACTTCCCAACATATACTATGTTGTCGAGATGGAATACCAAAGGTTATAAAGCTTGCCCTTCTTGTGCTGATTCTACTTATTCATATAGATTTGGTGGTAAAATTGTCTTTCCTGGACATCGAAAATGGTTGCCAATTGATCATCCTTATCGTTATGGAGCTTAATTATTTGATGGGAAAGAAGAGTACGGTCTTGCTCCAATTCCTTTAAGTGGGACCAATGTTTTGAAGCGGCAAGAAAAGGTTAAGTATGTTTATGGAACCTCAAAAAAAGCTTCTAACAAAAGGAATAATAGAGGTACAACAGATATTGATGATGATTATCAAGCTGATGCTTATGATGTTATATGGCGAAATCAAAGTGCATTTTTTTAAATTGGAATATTAGGAACATAATCTTCTTAGACATATTTTAGATGTAATGCACATTGAGAAGAATTTGTGGGATAATCTATTAGGAACTCTATTAGATATGGATAAAAGTAGAGATGATCCAGAAGCTAGAAAGGCTCTTGAGAAGAAAAACATAAAATCTCATCTTTGGCTTCAATCTCATCCTAATCAGGCTCAAATATATATGCCTCCAGCTGCATACACCATGTTTAATGAAGAGAAGGAACGATTTCTAAGAGTGTTAAAAAAACATAAAGTTCCTGATGGATATGGGTCTAATTTACAAAGATGTGTCAATTTGAAGCAGCGAAAACTTATTAATTTGAAAAGCCAAGACAACCATATCCTTATGCAAGAATATCCTTCCAGTTGCTTTAAGAGCATCAAATGCCAAAAAAGTTATTGAATTTCTTGAGGAGTTGTCGTATTTTTTCAGGAAGATATGTTCACCTGCTATTGATATTGAAGAACCAGATTCCATTCAGGAAAAGTTTATGTTAACTCTTTGTAGAATGGAGATAGAGTTTCTACCGACATTTTTCACCATTATGGTTCATTTGCTCATTCATCTGGTGGATAAGGTAAAACTTGACGGACCAGTTCTTTATAGATGGATGTATCCCATTGAAAGGTTAATATCTATATATCTCAATATTCACTCTTATATAAGAATACTTAACACATAATTTTTTTTAAGTAGTATGTTGAGCAATTTATCAGCCTATACCTGGCATATCTTCATATGACCAAGCAAAGACATCGATAAACTCAATAAGTAGATTTATTAATTCAACTCTTTCCTCTTGATTTAGAGTTAGTCCAATTTTAACTTCTCTTGTAATGGTGGGATCCTTTGAGATATCAACAGTTTCAGTTTCTTCAATTACTATCATTTTATTCTCAAGTGCTTCCATTGCTTTAATTTTTTCTTTGTCATTTTCATTATTAGCAAAGCAATACTTGTCATCTTGGGTAAGAGAATAACACGAAGAGTAAGCGGAAGAAGTCATATTATTAAACTCTTGAACCATTACATCCAAAAGAGAAAGGTCTGCAAGGACCTTGCTGCTAATTATTCTAGGGATAAATTCTAAGCTAGGTTTGATGGTAGGAAGTGCAACTATAAGAGACTTAGTAGACTCAAGGATAGAAGACTCAAAATCAGACTCAAACTCAGACTCAGACAACTCAGACTCATCAAACATGGGGCCTTCCCTCGTAGTAATTGATATCTTCCTTCCACTTGGCGTAGTCACTTTCACGGTCTTGCGCCATCCTAGGAGTAGTCCTTTCGCTAAAGTGATGAGCTTAGAGGGGTCGAAGTCTTTGATTTGTAAGATACTCTGTATAAGTGTGGAGTTGTCGCTGACACACTTAGGCTCGTTTTTCTCGTACCCAAAGAGATGACCCATGACGTTAAATCCAAAGCACGGGGGTGCTCATTCCTTAAAGGTAGGATTGGGAATTTCATCTAGAAAGTTACAATCCAAGATGATCTCGAATCCAGGTTGACGTATCCCATTCAGGGAATTCATAGCATGGGTAATCTTCTCCCTCTTTTATAAATTGTCCATTCAAAGTGAGGGGATATGGATCTATTGGTATCGCACCTTCCTGGATACGAGCTCTTCTTCGTGCATTGGACTTTTCCAAGGCTCGCTTAAGGTCTTCCAGAGTTGGGTCGAATCCATGTCCAAAAGTATTCCTCTTAGGGAGGCTAGGTAGTCCCATGCGCTTAGGTATTTCTTTCTTCTTTCCTAAAGTCATTCCGGGAAAGTGTCCTTGTCTTTTAAGAATAGCATTGACGACGAAATTTGAGTGCGGGTTATAGTTAAGAGGGGTCTTTTCATCTTCTTCGATAAAATAGATCTCTTCGGTGTTAAAGCCCCACAATTCTTCGTCATACTAATCGTGCTCCACATGAATGATTGGCTTGTCAACCGCTTTGATTCTCATGGGGGAGGCATCGATTGTTACAGGAACTCCTCCAACTATAGCCTTTACTTGTTGGTAGAGAAATGAAGGAACAGCCTTGAGGTCATGGAGCCAAGGGCGTCCCAACAATAGATTGAATGAAGCCTTAATGTCCACTACTTGAAAAGTAGTGCTATGTTCAATGACTCCTGCAGTGACATTCATGGTGATGGTTCCAAGGGCTTGGCGACAAGAGTTGTCATAAGCCCTTATGCCTTGTGTGGATGGAGTCAAGTCCTCATCCTTTATTCCCAACATTCTGGCAGTGCAAAGTGGGCATACATTGATTGCTGAACCATTGTTTATAAGGTTCATTGGCACATTCATCCTTTTGCGTACCACTGTGAGGTTTAAGGATTTATTGTGTTTATCACCCTTCGGTGGTAAGTCTTTGCCAGAAAAAGTGATCAAATTATTTAGACTTGTGAGGAAATTGGCCAACCCTTCTAGAGTAGTTTCGAAATCCACTTCTACATTTGCTAGAGCTTCCATTACTGCGACTCTATGCTCATAAGATGAGGCTAGAAGCTTCCAAACATTCATCTCTACTTTAGT
Source organism: Chenopodium quinoa (assembly GCF_001683475.1). NCBI lineage: Eukaryota > Viridiplantae > Streptophyta > Magnoliopsida > Caryophyllales > Amaranthaceae > Chenopodium > Chenopodium quinoa. The sequence continues at coordinate 408,881 of NW_018743608.1, forward strand.
CTTCTAAATTTGTTTGACTATATCATTGTCTTCTATGATGGACGTTAGAATATGTTAAGTTGCAAGTGGAGGCACAGGTGTGTTTGGTTGTTGTAACCTTCCGAACCTTGTAAGCAATGTAATTGGGGAATCTTCATCCCATATATCATCGTTGTCGTTGTATGGGCAAAGTGCAGCAAGGAGTGAATCAATAGTGTCCTTGAGGCCCTACAGATTCATCATCATTGTCCCATATTCCATTAACAATGGTATCATTGGAGATTGGGATAGTGTTTTCTTCTCTTGGGATGTTCTTTTTTTTAAGATGAAAGGCTCCCCATTATATATGAGCTCTTGGACATAGTCTTTGAAACGGAAACAACTTTCGATTGTGTGTCCTCCAGATTGATGGTATTTGCAATAGAATTTGTTCATCCTCTTAAGGGACTCAAGTTGCTTTGGTTCAAGAGGCTTGACCATCCCTATCTCAAGAATCATGTCAAAGGCTCTTTTGTAACTGGTGCCTAGAGGTGTGTAAGCCCTCTTGTTTCTTTTCGCTTGTGGCTCAATAGCGTTGAAAATAAATGACTTTCTTCCAACGGTATTTATTCCTTAAGAGGAAGAAGGGTCACACTATCTCTTGAGGACAAACTTCCATTCAAGTTTATCTATCCTCCGAAGAAGAACTTAAAGTTTAAGATGAGACGCTTGAAGAGCATCACAAATTCTAGCAAAATCTTCTTTGGTAGACTTTAGGGAGAGACTAGTAGTGTCCTCATTGGTAGTCTCTCTTTGGAAATCGGTCATGGCATCGAAGAAGACCTCCTCTTCTTCTTCAATGGCATCAACCTCTTCCATGGAAATATCTCCAATAGGCTTAATAAGGAGTGCTGGATCGAGCAAGGTTTGATCATCAAAGATAGCCAAGGTTTCAAAAAGTGGAGAAGTGTTTATGCTTGGTTTTTTGCCGGCAGGAGGCACGGGAAGCTTATTGTTATCAATCAAATATTGAATAGCTTCCTTTAGCTTCCAACAACTCTCAGTAGTGTGGCCCCTACCTTGATGGTACTTATAATGGGCATTAGGATTCCAGTTAGATGATCTCTTCTTAGGTGCAGGATCTTGGATTAGGTCCAATAGAAGTGATGAATCCCTTGGCATGGAGACGATCAAAGGCGGTATCATAGATCATCCCAATAGGGGTGAACTCCTTCCTTAGTTACCTTCTTGGCCCTTGATTATCCATGGCTAAGACATCATTAAGATTAAAGGTGCTAATATTGTTGCTAGAGTGGGTGTTCTTGGAAGAAAAAGGATGGTCGTTCTTTTTTCCTTTCCATCCACTGTTATTTCTATTGTTAGCATCTTTCGATTTTATAAGTTCATCTTCGAGTTCAATGCCTACTTTATAAACGGCCTTGAAGGTACTTAAATTGCATTGATATATTAGATGATTTCAATATTTCTCTTAAAGGTTTCGAATGAACATTCTCACATATTCTCTCTCATTTGGGACTTTAAGCATTCTAGCGAAAGTTTCTTTCCATCTATTGTAAAATGCAGTGAAGCCTTCATTTTCTTTTTGCTTAAGGATTTTAAGTTCTCTATGATCAGTTTCTACTTGGATATTACATTTGTATTTATCAATAAAAGCATGTGTAATATTCTCCCAATCAGTAATTTTCTCAACACCTATAGAGAAGAACCATTGTTGGCATACTGGTTCAAGTGAAAGAGAGAAAAGCGAGGGGAAGACTTTCTTGTCAATGCCCTTGATCTCCATGATTGTCTCGAAAGCCTTCAAGTGAAAGTAAGGATTTTCAGTAGCTTTAAACTTAGGGATGTCATTGGCAGAGAACTTTTGCGGAAAAAGGTCCTTGTCCACTAAGATCCCTTTAGAGCTTATACCAAAGTACTTGTAGTCATTAGAGATTTGACTTAAGTTATCTTCGATGCGCTTGATTGTCTCAGCTGGTACTTGTTTATTAATGTCCTCAGCCTTCTCCATTCGAGTGCTTACTCCCTTGATCATTTCAGCAAGACCTTCCACGGTCTTTTGGAGTTTGTCGACATCTTCTTATTTAGCTGCCATTGGTTTCACTTTTCTTCTTGTTCTAACCGGGCTCATGAAAAGGAGTACTTGAACAAAAGTGTTGTCTCGAACCAAACGCCCTTCTTTCCTCGACCAAGCACTGTGAAAATTTAAACCGTTGACTCTTTTAATGCTTGACTATAATTCACTCGTACTTTGATTGGGTTGAAAAGCAAAAGATGGGTGCATATATTGTGGGAATCAAGTAAGGGAATCAAGTATGGGAGACAAATGTTCAAGCAACATAACTTATGTTGGGAGGATGATATCCGATATATCCCCCATAAAAAAATGACGGAAAAAACGCGCGCAAGACACTTAGCATGGTCATGGTGAAAAGGACATGTACTAAGTGTGTGCAAAGACTCGTGAGTGAAAGTGGTATGTTCAAGACTCGTGTGATGACCATGGGACTAAACATGTGGTTGGACTCAAACAAGACCAAGTAAAGACCATGTTTATACATTAAAGTGGTTAATCTTGATAGTAAGACTCGACGCGAAGACTCGGAACAAAGCTATCACGGCACGATGGATACCTGCGTCTTGCGCTACAGATCAAATTAACACGCCGATACTAGATTGTCAATCTAATCTGTTTTCGAAGATTCTTTTGAAGGTTTAAGCCTATAGTCTGATAGATCGAGTATATTTAGACTTTATAGGGTTCATATTAATTACCTAATTTAATTAAGCAAAGTACTTTTTAGTCCTTGGTTAGTATATTAGATTTTATTATCAAGAAACAAGTCACCATAAAGGGTTAGTTTAATCACAAATAAGGTATGCACAAGAGATGCACAAGTAGCCAAGTAGTCACAACATGATATAATGAGTGCCATCTAACCATGGCTCTAGTTCTCTAAGGTCAAGAATTATGGTGTCGAAGGAGGTCCATGGTTAAGAGTCTGGATGCATCGCGCGGAAACCTTACCTTAGAAGGGCAGGCACAATGGATGGGACTCCGCAAGTTAAATTCAACACCATGGTTTGGTTAATTCAACAAACTCGGATGCACCCATTATTGCACAGAGCGTTTATTAGGGTGGATGGAGCGTGAATTCCCAAGGGCTAAAACCATATGTAGAACACATATGGAATCAGAAAAGTCGAAAAAACTCAATCAGGAAGTAAAATCGTCGAGACAGTACTAGAATCGGGAAAACAAGAAGACAGAAAGCTAGCGCAGAATCAACAGATCTATCACTGGAAGGCATGAACTATCACACAGCGATAACTGTAGTCCTGTGATAGTTCTGACGCTCTACGCAATTTCTAAGTTTGATATTATTTTCGATTTTTCGTAGCGTCTGTTCGATTTTAGTTGTGAAAGATATTTCCAGCCTTTCCTAAGTGTATATTCTTATGTTTTTGACGCATTACGAATGGTCTTTCCAATGCAAACCTTTTTATGCTTATGCCATAATGTTAATCAAAATTACGCACAATGAATATCTAGAATCTTTCAAGTCTCATCCACTCATTCTAAATCAATTGCCAAAATAAATTTTAGGAATCAATTTAGAAATCCACCCCAGTTGAGTCGCCAAAAACTGTAACGAATTTTTCAAACTCAACTTTGAGCCCACTGTGTTCATGCTTTTAGGCATGACGATGCTCCAAGGGAAGGAAGCTAGAGATAAAAGAGTTGCCAACAAGTTTTAGGAACTTGTAAACCGTTCACGGCTGTGAAGGTTCATTACACCCCATCCACAATCACAAAGATTACGAACTCCTAGTGGGCCGGAACCATGACTAGATGTTCGAGGATGATGGTATAAATCCAACCTAAAAGAGATTGAACCCGCCCTAAATCAGTCTCTACTCAATTCTTATGATATGCAGGTGCACTTTTCGATCAACATACAAACATCAAATTAATCCTAAACCTGTTTAATCTATATTGGTTGATCATTAATGCACAATCGGATTTATTATTGGTGATCACTTGAATTAAAATCATGTTAGCCTAAATCAAATTATTAATTATCTTATTAGGCGTTATTTCAAATATAAATTCCCTTTAAACAAGAAAAATGGGGCGTGATCAAGCAATAACAATAAATCATCAATAATCAAGCAACATATGATTAACACAACAATCATCATCATAGTAACATCATCAAAATATTATTAATAGTAAGATCCTAGGCATGATACTAAACGGATTAATAACAAATCCAAGCATGTCACTAATAAAAATCATAATCAAAGCATTATTATAAACATGATACTAAAAAACATATAAACATCTTAAACATGATACTAGAAATCATAAAAACATCCTAACATGATACTAGGAATCATAAAGATATCCTAAGATGATACTAGGAATTGAAATAACATTGTAAACATGATTTCTACTCCAAACTCAAAAAAATAATATTAAGAATGATTAAATTACTCACTTTAATGCCTCAACCTTCTTGCTATTAAAACAATACACACGTGAGTAAACTTCAAGAAAGTAAATAAATCAAATAGGAATAAAAAAATATAGATTTGGGACCAAACCCTCAGAACTATAAACCTTTCACGTCAAGGTCGAAGGCAACGTCAAGGATAGTTTGGAGTATTCGAATCTTGTGAATGAGGAATGGTGTTTGATTTTGATGAGTATCAAGGATATTTTTAGGGTGTACTTAGGCTAAGGCTAAGAACATGGGATCAAGAGAGAGAAGATGATTAAGAATATTAGAGGTGATGATGATGATTGTTGGTGATTGAAAACGGGGTGAAACGATCTCTTATTTATAGGGAAAAAAGAGAGTCTAACGATCAGAAAAGATCAGAATTTGGAACAAAATAAAACAGGTTCCATCGCATGGCGATAGGAGCATCGCGGCGCGATGTGACTATCGCGGCGTGATAGTTTTGTCATTTTGCGATGGTTTTCTAAAGATAAGAATCGTGTGGAGTTTGATTTCCAATAGGATTGGGTTAATCAAATATCCGTACTTATTCTATTTTGACCGGGATTAGGTTTATCAAAAAAGAGATGTTTTCTTCAATATTAAATTCTTTAATCTTATCTTTCGGGGAAAGGATAAATCAGAATCTTCTAGAGGATTCTAGAAGCTTGTAACAAATCCTAATTGTCTTAGGATTGGAATTTAGGTATTTTGACCCTCATTTGATCATTAGGTCGTAGGTAAGATGGACCTAAGTCCGGTTTGGGCTAGGTTTAGTATTTTGGTCATAACTTATTCGTTTTAAATCGAATTTGGGTTTATAATATATCGTTCGAAAGCTCTTTTCAATGACCATTCAAATAAACAACAATTGGACCGGGATTATGGACCAAAAATCTAGTTTGGACGCTTTTATGATTTAGACACGAAATGAATGATTTTAAGGACACGAAATGGATGATTTTGAGTTTAAAGACACAAAATAAATGATTTCGAATTAAAAATATTCTAAGAAAGGTTAGAAATATGTTCAAGGCTTAAGAAGACTTCACGAGACTCTTCAACTCTTTACCAAACTCGTAAATCAAAGACGTGAAAGGTACTCATCAGTGGGTTTGGTTTTTAAGGAGACACAATCAGGTGTCTACAGATGCTTTTCTTGGAGATTTCTAATGAACGTTCTCACTCACTCTTTCTCACTTGAAACTTCAATCATTTTGGCAGAAGTTTCCTTCCACCAACTGTAAAATGTAGTGAAGCCTTCATTTTCCTTTTGTTTAAGAATTTCAAGCTCTTTATGATCAGTTTCTACTTTAATATTACATTTGTATCTGTCAATGAAAACATGTGTAATATTATCCCATGTAGCAATTTTCTCAGCACCTATGGAGAAGAACCATTGTTGACATACTGGTTCCAAGGAGGGAAAAAAAAAAGCGAGGGTAAGATCTTTTTGTCAATCCCCAATTGTCTCAAAAGCCTTTAAATGAAAGTAAGGATTATTAGTAGTTTTCATCTTAGGGATGTCATTGGCAGAGAACTTCTGCGAAAGAAGGTCTTTTTCCACTAAGAGCCACTTATAGCTTAAGCCGAGATACTTATACTCATTGGAGATTTGACTAAGGCTATCTTCGATGCGCTTGATTGTCTCAAGTGGTACTTGGTTGTTGGGATCTTCAACCTCCTCTATTCTAGTGGTGAGCCCTTTGACAAGCTCAACAAGACCTTCCATGGTCTTTTGCAGTTTGTCAAAATCTTCTTGTTTAGCTGCCATTGGTTTTTTCTTCCTTCACACTGCATTTTGGAAAAGGAGTACTTGTACGAAGGTGTTATCTCGAATCAAGTGCCCTTCTTTCCTCGACCAAACGCTGTAAAAATTAAACCATTGACCCTTTAAATGACTTGACTCTATTTGACTTGTACTTTTAAAGGGTTGAAAAGCAAAACATGGGTGCATATTTTGTGGTAATCAAGTAAGGGAGACAAGTTTTCAAGCAACATAGTTAATGTTGGGAAGGACTATATCCGACTTACCCCCTTAAAAAAAATGACGGAAAACAACGCATGCAAGACTCTAAGCATGGTCATGGTGAAAAGGACATGTACAAAGTATGTGCAAGGACTCATGAGTGAAAGTGATATGGTCAAGACTCGTGTGATGACCATGGGACTAAACATGTGGTTGGACTCAAACAAGACCAGGTAAAAACTGCTCAATCGTGTCAGTGGGACTCGACACAAAGACTCGGAAAGAAACGGCTGAACCATCTCGTGGCGATGGAACCCTCGCGCGGCATTGGCATCAACGCGGAGCAATAAGGTTGTCGCGGTGCACTGCATACCGGCATCGTGCACCACAGAATGAAGTGACGCGACAAAATTGGAATGTCACTGCAATATGTTTTCAGCGCTTCTTTCGAAGGTTTAAGCGTATTGTCTGCTAGGTTGAGCATATTTAGACTATATGGGTTCGTATTAATTAACCATTTCAATTAAGAAAAGTCCCTTTTAGTCCTTGGTTAGTATGTTTAAACATATTTACAAGAAACAAGTCAACACAAAGAGTTAGTTTAATCACAAACAAAGGATGCACAAGCAAGATATGCATAAGTAATCAAGTAGTCACAACATGATGCAATGAGTTTGCCACCTAACCATGACTCTAGTTCTCTAAGGTAAAGGATTATGGTGTCCAAGAGGGTCCATGGTTAAGAGTCCGGATGCATCGCGCGAAAGCCTTACCTTAGAAGGGTTAGCACGATGTACGGGACCCCGTGAGATAAACTCAACTCCATGGTTTAGTGAATTCAAAAAACTCAGATGCACCCATTATTACACGGAGATTTTATTAGGGTAGACGGAGCGTGATTTCCCAAGGGCTAATACCATATGTAAAACACATATGGGTTCAGAAAGGTCGAAAAAACTTAATCAGGAAGTAAAATCGTCGAGATAGTACTAGAATTGGGCCAAACACGAAGATAGAAGGCTGCCGCAAAATCTCCAGATCATATCGCTGGACAGTAGGAACCATCGTCCAGCGACAACTCTGTCGCGGTGCGATAAAGCTTTCATCTGGCGTTGGTTTCTAACGTCGCACGGTGGTTGTGACGCTCTGCGACAGTTTCTAATTTTGACGTTTTTTTTCGATTTTTCGTAGCGTCTTTTCGATTTTAGCTGTGAAAAATATTTTCGGCCTTTCCTACGTGTATGTCCTATGTTTTGACGCATTACAGATGGTCTTTCCAATGCAAACCTTCTTATGCTTATGCCACAATTTTAATCAAAATTTTGCACATGAATATCTAGAATCTTTCAAGTCTCATCCACTCATTCTAAATTAATTGCTTAAATAAATTTAGGTATCAATATAGAAATCCTCCCCAACGTAGTCGCAAAAACTGTATGAAATTTTTCAACTCCTTGCTCTTCTCGGGGTCATGCTTTTAGGCATGGTGGCGTTCCAAGGAAAAGAAGCTAGAGATAAAAGAGTCACCAACAAGTTTTAGGAAATTGTAATCCGTTCACGGGTGTGAAGGTTACACCCCATTCACGACCACAGAGATCGCTAACTCCATAGTGGTCGGGAACAATGACTGGATGTTCGGGAATGATGGTACGAATCTAACCTTAAAATAGATTGAAACCGCCCTAAATAGGCCTTTACTTAATTCTTATGATATTCATGTGCGTTTTTCGATCAACATACATACATCAAGTTAATCCTAAACCTGTTTAATCTACGTTGGTTGATTATTAATGTACAATCAAATCTAAATTGGTGATCACTTGAATTAAAATCATATTAAGGCTAAATCAAATTATTAATTATCTTATAAGGCGCGATTTCAAGTACAAATTCCCTTTAAATCTACAAAAACGGGCGTGATCAAGCAATAGCAATAAATCATGAATAATGAAGCAAGATATGATTAATATAACAATCATCATCATAACAACATCATTAAAACATAGTAAATAGTGAGATCCTATGCTTGATATTAAACGGATTAATAATAAATCCTAGCATGTCACTAATAACAAAATCAAAGCATTATCCTAAACATGATACTAGAAATCATAATAACATCCTAAGCATGATACTAGAAATCAAAATAACATTGTAAACATGATTTTTACTCCAAAGTCAAAATAACGATACTCACTTTGATGACTCAACCTTCTTGCTATTAAAACAATACAGACATTAGTAAACTTCAAGAAAGTTAAATCAATAAAGTAAATAAATCAAATATGAATTGAAATATAGATTTGGGACTAAACCCTAAGAACTATCAACCTTTCACGTCAGGGTCGAAGACAACGTCGAGGATCGCTTAGAATATTCGATTCTCGTGAATGTTGTATTGTGACTGATTTGGCAGAGTATCAAGGATGTATTTAGGCTAAGGCTATGAACATTGGAACTAAGAATTTCGGACTATGATGATGGGATTAGGATGATTATGATGATCGTTGGTGATTTGAAATGATGGAAAACGACCTCTATTTATAGGGAAAAAGAGTGTCTAGACGATCAGAAAAGATCAGTATTTGGAACAGAATAGAACTACACTTGACGCGGGGCGACAGACATATTGCGGAGCGCTAGTGTCCATCGCGGTGTGATGGAACTAACGCGCCGTGTTGGTTATGTTGTCTTACGATGATTTCTAAAGATAATACAGGCCGTACGGAGTTTGATTTCCAATAGAATTGGGTTAATGATCTGGACGTCTTTCAATGTGGACGAGATATGACTATCAAATGAGAAGTTTTATTTAATCTCAAACTCTTTTGATCTTTATCTTTTTGGAAAGGATAGATTAGAAACTTGTAGAGACTTCTAGAAGCTTCTAAGGAATCCTAATTGGTTTAGGATTAGGAATACGATATTTGGACCATCACATGATCATTGGGTCGTAGGTAAGGTGGACCTAGGCTCTATTTGGTCTCGGTTTAGTATTTGGGCTTCGTTTTAAGTCGGATTTGGGCTTATACTATATCGTTGAAAAGCTCTTTTCAAGCCCCATCCTACTAAGCAATAACTGGACCATGATTATGGACCAAAATAATCTGGTTTAGACATTTTTATGGATTAGACACAAAATGAATGATTTTTAAAGACACGAAATGACTTATTTTTAAAGACACAAAATGAATAATTTTAGGTTTAAGGACATTTTAGGAAAGGTTAGGGGTATGGTCAAGGATTAATGACATTTCACGAGACTCTTCAACTCTTTACCAAACTCGTTACTCAAAGACGCGAAAGGTACTCATCACTGGGTTTGGTTTTTAAGGAGACACAATAAGGTGTCTGCACATACTATATTTCCTTCATAAAAAAAGGTAAGTTAAATTTATATATTGAAATTGAAAATTTCATACTTAAATTTAAAAGGACCCATAAACAAAAGATGTCATCTAGTATATAATTGTAGAGTTTTTTCCTCAACTTTCATTCACAGCACTCCAAGATCTTATCCTCGCAATTCTATCCCTCTCATTATATTTTACAAAAAATTAACCAATGTCCACCCTTTTTACTCATTAACTATCCATATAGCTTGCTGTTAAAAAAAATACCTATTCATCTTTCAAAAAAAAAAAAAAAAACTACCTTATTACATGAGAAGGTTTTGCGTGAGACTTAACTCACCGAAAGTCTCATATGTCTGACAATAATATTTTAATATCTGATAATAATATTCTAATATATGACATTAATATCCTAATATCTGACAATAATATTCTAATATATGACATTAATAATCTAATATCTAACATTAATAATCTAATATTCTAATATATGTCAATAATATTCTAAAATCTATTAATAATATTATAATATATGACAATTGTTTCGAGGTTTCCCGATGTGTCCTGCGAGAGAGTTACAACTCCAAGACTGGATCTTCGGGTGCCTATACCTGCAAAAAACGGAAGCTCCAGTTGTTCGGAGTTATGCCTCCGACGATCAAGTTAGTAACTGTTGGAGTTGAGTATAATGCGAAAAGTAAAGTAGATCTTCTCGAATCCCGAGATCAGGTGATTCCACTGTTGTAAGTAGTGTGTTGAATGATTGATGTAATAATCAAGTTATTGTGTGTAAAAAAGTGTGTGCCTTCCAAGGTAATAAATGTCCCTATTTATAGGGCATGGGAATCAGTGCCCTTCCTTAGGTCATTTAACCTAGGTAACTGGGCTGCGCCGTTTTTACAGCGCCTCGGGGATTGAGCAAATGAAGGCCGCCATTTCCCTTCATGACTACTGTATCACGTGTCTTATCCTGATTGGCCCATTTAGGGCGCCTCCTAGGGTGACATGTGTCACGACCTGATTGGTCCACGTATCTAGGGTATTTTACCCTAAACATTTGCCCCTCATAGGGGTGACGTTGCAGGCCACATGGCACATGTGACACTTTTAAGGCATGCATGGGTGACGATTAATTTAATCGTTTCACCTTCCGGGGGAAATTACAAGGATGCCCCTAAATTTACCCCTCTATAAATAGTTTTTTACCCCTCCTCATTTTTGTACTTTTACAAAATAATCTTAGAGAGAGATTTTGTGATTGTTTAGAGAGAGAAGCTACTGCTGCCGCTTGTGTTCTGTCCGCCTATATTACAGCCGTCTCACAAGTTTCACCAGTTTTTCAACAGTTCCTTTTTTCTTTTTAAGGTTACCGCGTGTCTCTCCCCTTCTCCTTGTTTATTTACTGCTGTGTTTGCTTTTTATTTATCAAAAATGGTTTCACAAACGCATACGGCATGGCCTAGGTTAGTTATCAGTCGGTCTCTTGGTACGGCTGATTCTAGGATTAGGGGTGTCGTCTCCTTCTTACATTCTTTCAAAAGTCCGACCGACTCTACGTTTGTGCAGGACACAGTGGTCAAGACAAAGAGAACAGCTCGAGAAGAAGAGGGAGATGACACCATTAGGGTGCCGACTAGAGAGATCTCTGACCTTCCGCCCAGCCCACCAAGTACACCGGGTGACTCCATCTTGAGAGAAACTGACAATGAGTCGGGAGTGAAAGCAATGCATCCGACTCCGTACAGGGGTCACTCCAGTCGGATGTTAGGTCAGGCGAAGTTAAAGCTAGATTAGAGTCGTCTGTGTCGATTGGGAAATCTGATTGTTCTAACAGGCGGTCTAGGTCTGAGCCGTCTATGTCGGCTAAGGAGGCTGACACTGAAGTTGAGGAGAGGGGAGAAGAGAGACTTTCACCTCAGATAAGGGAGATTTGACCCCCTACTTTCAACATATCTCTCCTCACACATAATAGTCTATACTTAAGAAGCTGGACAAGTTAAGGCCGCCCATGTCATGGGAGAAGGCTATGAGATTCATGTTCCCAACCTTGATGACACAGTCATCTGGCCGCTTGGAATGAGCTATGGGGACCAATGCTTCGGTTGTTATAAAGCAGCCATACAATCGGGCCTTAGGTTCCCTCCCCACCCGGCTGTGGCAAAAATTCTCGATGGATACCGCCTTGGTATTTGGAAACTTGTCTCCAATGCTTGGTTGAATATATTGGGGTATGTTGTCACATGTGAAATGCTCAAGGTAGAGTCGGGCTTAGAGGCTTTTACTTCGATGCATTATTGTAGCAGGGCTCCTAAGGCAGGCGGCTGGTACACCTTAACTACTAACAGGGATACATGATGACCATCTACAAGTAGTCTAAATGGAAAGATTTGCAAAACAGGTTTGTCATCATCACTTCACCGGATGCCAAGAGGAACCGCAAGTATAACTCTTGAAATTAGGACCCTTATCTCTTGGGAAAGAAGGCACCTCTGTCGCCTATCCCTGATGAGGGTTAGGACTAGATACTTACACCCGGACTCTTCAAAGTCACAACTCAAAACAAGAGTGGATAAAAAGAGATAGTCCCAAGCAGTTACATCCCCCGCTATGAGTGGCTAACAGACAGGACCTTTTTCGCCGCCTGTGGCCTTAGTACTTAACTAAGCAGAGGTAGCTGACCGGATATGTACCTTAACTTGAAAAATTTGCCTAAGTTAGTTAATAAAAAAAACGTTAAGTTAGTTAATAAAAAATGTTTTAAATTGAAAAAAAGGAAAAGACCTCAATGCCCTCCCATTTAATCTCCCTCCTACCTTTCCCTCCAACATTTCCCTCCTTATTTTTGAATAAAAATTCAATTCCCACCACATTATCACTTATAAATACATGCTCTTCTCCATACTTTCTTTTCTAATTTCTTTCTCATTCTTTTTTTTGCTTTCTCACTTTGACTATCAAATTTGCAATGGCTTCCTCTAGCACAAGATCTATTTCAAGCAACAAAAATGTAAGAGGTGTGTGATTCAAAAGCATTACCTACAACTGTAACACTCCAAGATCTGCAGACATTAGGCTCTCAAACTCAACAGCAAATCCTGGAAGGCCCTATTACAAATGCAGGCGCTGTGACTTCTTCTTGTGGGTGACTAATGAACATATTATAAGGGATGTTGGTGGCAAACTTGGTGACATGTCAAAAGCAACATATGTTAAACTTTTAAGGGTATAGTTCACTGAGTTCATGAAGAAGACAGATGAATTTACTGATTTTGTTCATATGGTTGATAAAATTGTTGTTGTTATATATTTGGTCTTATTGGTTGTTGTTTTGAAATAAATGCATAAATGAATGAGTTTGTGAGATGTAATATCAATTGATTTAAATAAAATGGTTTACTTTATGAATATGTTACTGTTTCATGTTTATGTAAGTATGAACAATCAAAAGTGCAATAACAATATCATATATTAAAATGCATCCAAAAGTTAGTGCCATATAGAAATTGCATATAGCAAGTTTTATACCAAAAGCAAAGTAACCCAAGCATAGTGTTTACAAGTGTTACATCAAAAGTGACTTCTGACTTATGGCTACTATTTCATAGAGCTACATCAAAAGTATTTAAACCTTACGGCTAATGTTTCTTAGAACTTAGTTTAATACAATTCAAAAGTGGTTAAAACATCTAGATATCTCAGAATTGCATTCAAATGTCAGTTCTGGAATTGTGACAAGTCTTGTGGCTGACTTGACAATTGTGAGCTTGTGAGCTCTGTTGCACCAGATCCTTCACCCTTTGATTTTGCTCTTGATTCCTTTATAACATTTGTTTGATCTCTCACTCTTGGGTTTTGTATTATAAGTGCTTCTTCATCCCTTAACTCTTTTCCAGTCAACCCTCCTTTGCAAGTTCTTGAATTGTGTCTAAAACATCCACAGTCAGTGCATCTCACAGTTTTGGATCTTTTCCCTAGCTGGTCATATCCTTCTTCCCTTTTCCTGTTTCCACTAGGCCTACCAACCCCCTTTTCATCTTTGGTGGGTGAACATGAAGGGGGCGCAGGTCATTGACTAATATCTAGGACGGGAGTTATGGATTGAATGGACACTCATTTGTAGGTCTCTATAGAGTACCAAGAACTAACATACTTGTGAGGGTCAACTTTAGCATGAGTCATTGCCCTAATAGCATGTCTACAAGGTATGCCAGACAATTGCCAAGCTCCACATGAGCAAACCTTGTTGTTTAAGCTTAGAGGGAATGTGATTTACCTTCATGAATCTCATACTCCCTTGTGCTTGACTGGTAAGCTCTGCAGGTTGTAGTGTCTTTGCAAATGTCTTTTACCAACCTTGCTATCTTGGGGCAAAGTTCATCATCACTCAAGGTCATTGCATTCTCATGCCTTGAAGCTATCCTAACCATGAAAACTCTTCTTATACCTACAATAACTAAACAAATATTAAAACATTACTCATTCAAATATCATGTGAAATGCAAGTAACTTGAAACATTACCTTCAATTAATGTTAATACTGGCATGCATCTGTCAGCTCCAAGTGTTGAGTTAAAACTCTTAACAAAGTTTGAAGTGTTGGAGTCATTGCACACATTTGGATCAAATTTATGTTTACTCCACTTAAACTGATCCCCTAAATCTGCAAACCATTTCATGACTTCCTCCCTACCTTCCTTTTGAAGTCTCTCCATTGCCTTTCTAAAAGTGTAGATGTTAGTTGCATTGCTTGCCCTCCAAAAAAGGATATACGTAAGTGGACCTGGGAATGCTTTCTTGTAATTTCTACTAAAATGTCTACAACGAACAGTACCTTCTCTTTGATTCAGGCTAAACTGTTTTCAATGCAACATCAATACCCTACAACAATAAAGTTGATTAATGTATGTCAGTAATGTATGCCACAAATGCAATAACTAAAATAAAACATGAGAGACACACTTACCTTCAGTCTGTCGGAAATGATTGTCCAATCTTTCCTATTTGAATCCTTGACTATGTTATGGATATGCTAGAAAAAGTAACTCTAGCTTTCCTTGTCTTCACTGCTCACAATTGCATATGTTAGAGGGTATATTTCATTGTTACCATCCAAGGCAACTACAGACAGCAAAACTCCCCCATAATTGCCCTTTAAATGTGCACCATCAACTCCAATTAATGGCATGTAGCATGATAGAAAGCCCTGCCACTGTCTAGAAAATGAGATGAATATGCAGCTGAATAAGTTAACTCTTGGAATGCTTTCACTCTCATGACAGGCCACAAAAGCCTTAGATCCTGGATTGGTGCTTAGTATAACCTCAGCATATTTAAGTAAATGGATGTATGACTCATCATGTCCTCCAAATAGATCTTGAATAACATATCTCTTTAACCTATACAAGGTTGCCTACTTCAAGTAAATGCCAAACCTCTAAAATAGGAGCTCATTAAGGGCCTATCCTGGAATGTCTGGATTTGCCCTTATGTCTTCCATCACCTTAGGAGCAGCCCATCTAACTATACAAATAGGGTTGTACATTTCTAACCCTCTACGGTTATACAGATCTGGCCAAATCTTCTTAATAGCACAAGTCTTTCCATCTGCTAGCCTACTAGCATGCATCCTCCATTCACAGCATTCTGCCAAGCAGGTGATAGTGTATATCTTATTGTCTACAGCCACCACATTAATTGCAAACCCTTCTTAAACTGCATAATCTTTCAAAGTCTCCCTCAAATGAGCCTTGTCAATGAATATCATCTAAGGTCTAAGCACAATCTTCCCAAATTTGACATCCTTATACACCTCACCTTGCTTATAAAGCTTGTCGATGTAATCATCATCATCTGAATCATCAATGAAACCTGACTAAACACTAGGTTCCCAATTGTCTTCTATGTGGGGAACATTCTTTATATCATTCAATTCATCTTTAGGAACATCACCTTCAGGAAACACTTCTCTATCAGAGTCTAGAGGCTCATCTTCATTAACATCTCCCTCATAATCCCCACCAAAATCATCACCCCCATCACTAGGATCACCACCAACAACAACCAAAACATACGTAACCTTTCTTCAAGCATTAGGTGCACTACTTCCCCCTACTTCATGAGTTGTCTACCCTGTTCAAGCACTCTCCCTTTAGAATCACTCCATATACCCTTCCTAATTTGGGTACTCTTAGGCATTTTTTTAGCAAATAGGTTAGGGTCAGTGATTACATTTGATGGTTGGTTATTTGGACTTGATCTGGGAAGGGGAGTGGTATGCTTAGCTGTGACTTGGGCTGGTGAAAACCAAGGACTTCTTCTCACAGCAAGTGTTTTGAAGACAATGTTTGGTGAAAATGGAGAAGGGGGTAACTTCTCACTCCCAGAACCTACTGTCACTAATTGTTTGCACTTTCCCTTACGCTTTTCACTCCTAGTCGCTACCTCTTTTTTTTTTTTGCCCTTACCCTTAGCATTGCCACCCCAAGAACCATCCTTTCCCTTGCCCTTTCCCTTGCCCTTTCCCTTACCCTGAGCCTGTTCACAATTTTTCTCAAACTCCTTCCTACCCTTTGTGTATGCTTTGCTAGATTGCTTTCCATGACTATCTTCATACCCCTCTTGCATATCAGCAAAGGTAGCTTATGGGTCATGATTAAAAACAGTACCAAATATCTCATGTAATACAAGGCTACTTGGAGTAACTACACTACTAGGGTCATAAGCATTACTACTAGGGGCATCAGCATTTGCATCCTCAGAGTATTTCAATCTCAATCTCCTCCTAAGCTTTATTTTGGTGTTCTCATTCCCTGTCTTAAAAGGATGGACAATTTCTATAGAAGGCTGGGAATGTTCATTTACAGGAGGTGGTAATGGTGGTTGATTTAGAGGGGGTGGTTATGGTGGTTCATGTCGAGGAGGTGGTTGTGGTGGTTCATGTAAACCTTGGCTAGCTTGTTCAGCAGCTAATTTTTTCCCCCTAAACTCATAAACTAAGTCTTTCATGAAGGTTGAATTCACAGCAGTCCCAACGATAAACTTAATCATCTTAGCATTAGGGAATGTCCTAAACTTTCTAATCATACCACCACCACCATCTATTGGCTAATGTTTGCCTCTATATGCATAAGCAATTATAAAGTTCAATATAATTACTCCCTTTTTTGTAAAATATCTTCAAATTCTATCATTATATCCATTAGGTTGCAAGTATCAGAGTCCACTTCAATATCAACATTATGCACCTTATATTTAAATCTCAGTACAACCATGTCACCTATTCTGCAAAAGTAGATTAAACTACCATAATTAAAGCACAACAATAAATCACAAACTCAACAACAACACATATTTAATCCTAGATTAAGCATACAACCAGTAACACTACAGCATGCAAACTCAAACTCGGCAATTTTGAATTATATATGTTAAAAATTACAAAATTTGGCAACCACACATAATCAAAGGCAAATCGAAAAAAATCAAGCAAAATCCAACAACAATAGAGCATAATTCAACTCAAAAACATAATTCAACCTCTTAAACAAAATTGAATACATTTACTAAAACCTAGCGATTTTAAGCGAAAAAATCAGAAATTATAACAACAAAGAAGCACTAACCTTGGATAATCAACAAATTAGGACTAAATCTCCACGAATTTTGATTCACCAGTGCGTCAATTAGGGTTTGATGGAAGAATAAAAACAGGAGAGAGAGTGAAGGAGATGAACGATAAAAAAATTTGAAGTTAATGTTTACAGTTGGGCTTGGAGGGAGAGTTAATGAGTGGGAGGGCATTTTAGTCAAGTTAAGTCTAAACAAAAGCCTTGTCATTAACCCTAACTTAACTTTTTTATTAACGTTTTGGTTATTATAGTAAATTAGTGATAATTATTAGTATACTGCTGATAATCAAAACTTAATGAGGTATATCCAAGATAAAAGTCAGAACTTGGAGTGTACCAGTGATTAAACGCCCCGACATAAGAGCGGGGCCCCTCTCGGTCTCCCTGAACAACCGCCCCCAAGTCAATACTTGTCTTCTTGGCCAAGATGTTCATGAAGAAATTAGAGGCAAATAAGAACCCAAGCGTCCTAAAATTGTTGATGCACCTAGACGACAAGCTACCGAATCACTGTTGGGCAATGCCCTTTAGCGTGGCTAGGAAACATCTGCACCATGCAGCATCATCCAAGCCCTGTAAAAACATGAGGTTAGTATATGTTGTTAGGTGGTGTTCAGGGTTGGTGGTGCCATCATAGACACCAACCAAAATATTTTTAACCTTGGCCGGCTGTGCCGCCTCGGTTATTTCCTTCCTTAGAGAAAGCCGAAGGCTGTTCCCCAAAGATAAGCAGATGGAGCTCCGTAGAGGGAAAGTTGTTGAAATGGTTGAGCAAACGATCCGTATGATTGATGGGGCACATACAGCGCCGAGCTTATCACTTGAGGACTTTTTCTAACGGGTGAGCCGCCTGACAGGTGCTCCTTCTCCAATTTGGAATACCTCGGCGAGGTATTCCTGAAGCTGTCTAGCATAGTCGGTGTTGATGCCGTGCCGGACAATTGCTGACTCATCCTGTGCTCGATGATCTGCCGAACATGACAAGATAAAGTCGTATCTTCTAATCAAAAGAATTACCTAAGTCCTCTAACTAAAGCAAATAGGGAGATAGGGTCAAATCCACGAGGAAACAAGTCTTTCTATTCCTAATTAATTAATATAATCTAAACTATTAAGTAACCAATTTAATTTATAAGGGAATTAAACTAAAGGAACTAATTAAATTAACACGATTAAGAATTATTAGAATAACAATAAAACAAAGCCTAGGGTATAGGTTTACCAATTAATAATATTCCAGGGTAAAACATAGTAATCAATCATCAATGCATCAATTAATCAGATCATGAAGGGCTTTCGCTACGTATTACAATCACATAATTAATCTACCGGTATTAAAACACATCTCTCAAATCTTGACTTAACCATTTATAAATTAACCTGCCTATTAAAACTAAGCCTAAACATTAATTCTCATCTCTTGAATCTCGAATCAATATTGCAAAACTCATACAATTAAACCAGGCCTAATCTAATTGCATAGCATTAAATCAATTAATAGGAAATCAATCAAAGCATTGAAAATCAACAATAATAATTCACCCCTTCATATTATTTATGGATCCCCACAACCCTAGAAATAAATCTACTCACACATATTAAAATCTAAACTAAGCAAAGCAAATAAACAAGACATGATTAAGCAAAGAAATTAAATTACTGAAAATAAAAGGGGAAGAAATTGTTACCAAAGTAAACGGAAATAATGAATTTCATAAACCAAAAGTGTAGAGAGAGAACAATAGTAATAATCCAAAGCCTAAAGCTAAAACTGAGAAATTAACTAATGAGAAGAGGTACCCGTTTCTAATTTAACAAAACATATTTATACCTAAGCTCCAAAAAAAAAAATCCTAATTAAAAACAAAGTAAAAAAATCTTCGAAATCCCCTTCAGAATCACGCGCCCGGTCGGGCAAAGACTCGCACGGCCAGGCCCGCCTTTTTGCTTGAGTGGAGTCTCGCTCGCGCTCGGTCGGGCGCAAACTAGGGCGATGCATTCTTCTTCTTTCTTTCTTCCTCGCTCGGCCGGGCGCGCCTTAGGGCGAGGCCACTACCCGGTCGGGCGAGCTCTCGGGCAAGGGATCATCTTCGATTGGGCCATTTTCTTGGCCCACTCCGAATTTCCTCTTTGGGGACTTTATAGCTCGGTCCAATGCCTCGGTCTCTTCTTTGCCGAGCCCTTAATCACCGATTTGATAACTCTAACCGATCTTGGGCTACGAAAAATTGTCATATATCTCTAATGCTCGTAGTGGCTCCCATAAGTCCGGGAAAATGCTCCAAATCTGGAATTTCCTATAAAACAATACCAAATCTACGAAAACACTAGAAAACGCCTATTAGTAATAAAAGTGGCTCTAAAGAGCCAAAGATACTCCTAAATATGACGAAGAGACTGGGGTAAAACACTATATAAAATGAACATATCAAACTCCCCAAGCCAAACCTTTGCTTGTCCCAAAACAAAGAGCTCATCGATGAACAAATAAAACACACTTCACCCTAAAACCAATTTAAACCAAGAATAACCAATTCAAAGCAAATCCAACAAGTATGCATCAAAGTCAACCAATCAAATCCATTTAACCACTCATCCTTCCTAATTTTCAAATCGAGCAAACCACATAAGCATATTGAATTCAAGACTAGTGCTCACATACTCAACTCTCATTTATGTGGCGAGTAAAAGATGTACTCGATCTCTCTTCATCCCAACCCCTTACATGTGAACAATGTCCTCCCAACTCACAACACTCGTGTGTTTAAAAGACATTCACTCGAGCTAGTAGTCGACTCGGAATAGATCAAATAATTCTTTGCATTGATAAACAACTAATTTCACATCCATACAACTCTATGCACAAAGGTCAGAAGGTCTTCAAAGCTTGTAATGTAAGGCTAGGGTAGAGGGTAGGAAATATTTGGGAATATGTGAGAGTAAAGAAATGTTTAAGGGAGCCAAATCCTAATAAAAACCAAGATAAAAAATAAATAATGACCAAATAAATCATCTTCAACACAAATCAACTCAACCAAATATTCACCAAACAACCAATTATATCAACAATTCCCAACTCTTACAATCTCGCTCATAAAAATATAATAATTAAAAACTTGAGCGAATCAAACAAACTTTTGAATTCTTTAATCCTTGATTTTTTTTCAAAATTTCTTATTCTTTTGAACAACCTTCTCTTAGAACATTTGAACATTGAACAATTTTTTTTCTTTTGCTCTCTTTTTTTTCTTTTGAAGTTCACTTACCTTTTTTTTCATTCTTTTTTTTTTCTTGAAATTCTCTTTTTATTTTTTCAACATCATGCTGTATTTTTTCCAAGAGAATTCATTTTTCAAAATCATCAAATTAAACCATAATCAAGAACAAACAACTTCTCAACACCACCTAAATTGTGCAAATAACAAGCACACTACAAACTCCCTCACCTCACCCACTAATAGCTCCCACAAGTCAAGCTTGGGACAAGTAACCAATGGGGCAAAAATCGGCTTATAATGTGGCTAATAAACAACAAAAAGTCAAGGCAACAACATGGGTAGCAAGAAGGGAACAAATGTATCTAATTTCGTCTGAAGACCACCTAAAAGAACAAATGCCTTCGTCCTCCTCAATGTGCATAATAATGAGTCACATAAACATTACTCAAAGTTGCAAACCAATACTCAAATTTATTGACATACCAAGAACTAACATACATTCCTCGCCAAATCACTTAGTCAAGCACTATATTCACAAGCAGTTGGACAAAATTGACTCATTATTAGGAAATCCAAGATCAAAAATCAAATCATGGCTAACCTATCCACAATACTCATCATCATATACCAAGAATCAAAACAATTTTCAAGTATGGGGCACAGGGAAGCATGATTTATCATTCATTGGATCGTATTTTTGCATTTTCTTTATTTTTCTAATTTTTTTGTATTTTTCAATTTTTTTCAAAGCAATAAATCTATACTAAACACACCAAAAATAAAAGAGAGAGAAGAAGTAAAATACCTATATCCAAAAATCTCCCCCAAGCTAAAATCAGACAATGTCCTCATTGACTCAAGAGTTAGCCCAGCATGGCTAATCATCACCATCCTCATCCATCGCACCAAATCCTCCTCCACTGCCACTTGCACCACCAGAAGAACTACCATCAAAATAGTTAAGGTCAACATTACCCCCCATCCCCCCAAAAGGAAAGTCCTGGCCATAGCTAGTGAATGAGGAGTAGTCTGTGTAAATTCCATGGGAGTTAGGATCCACGTATCCCTAGGGTGGTGGTTGGTACCAGTTAGGGTAGATAAGATCATCTGGTATTGCACCACAAAGAGCATAATCGTCATACATGGGAAAAAGTGCTCTACCCTGGTTCCTTTCTACATATCCCACCCTCTGGTCTAAGAAACAACTAGCCTCCTAAGCTCCGCCTGAGTCTGCTCAACCCTACCTATAGCCTGACCTATACTCTGTAGGTCCCAAATGGTCTCGGGGTCTGGCCTAGTCTGGCGCGGGGGTGGCTGAGGTACATGTGGTGGCACATGCATCTCGAGCTGTGGTGGAGATGGTGGTTGTGCACGTGATCGGGGCTGTCCCTGGCCCTGAGCTTGGGCAAGTAGAATGTCATAGGTGTAAGAATCTTGCCCAGGAGGGAAGGCATTCAACTCAAGGTTAGGGAGAGGGAAAACGAGTATGTGATCCTTCCCTACCCTCAAATGCCACTCTAGGACTTGGCGTCAGTTTGGTTTAACCCATTGAAAGAATTGGAGGTACGGCAAGTTTATTAGAGTGTCCCCCCCACAGTTGGCCAACCCCTCGTACCTAGACTCGTTGAACCCCGCTTTCTTAATTGCTATCCTAGTGATTAGGCCACCAAGATGAACAGGAGTCTTGACATTGTTACTACAAGCAGTGGCGTGCCTACTCAAATGGGTGATAATGTATCTAGCTATGTTCAATTTCCCATACCCATACACATAGTGTCCTAGGATAGCTAGCTCATTGGTTTGAGTGTTATGGGGTTCGTGACGAGCTAGAAAACAAGTCCCGAAAAATCTTTAAAAGATTTTTTGGACGGGGTGGTGAAAAAGTAGTGCACTAGCATGTTGTGAGTTTGAACAGGTTTTGCCCATCAAGGCAAAATAAATATCGTTAGATTTATACTTTTCATGCCATTGGGTGGGGGGATGGGGATCAGGGTCAAACAAACTAGCAAATTCAACATTGGTTAAACTAACATTTCTATTATTCAACCTAAAATGAAAAATGGGTCCATTGTTTGATTGAACAACATTCAAAGACGAAAGAAATTCACATGTTATTTCTCGGTAAGTAGGGTAGTGCATATCTACAAATTTACGCATGCCAATATCGTTCATAAATCGCCTAACATGCTCATATAAACCTAAAGATTGAAGGGTGTCCCGAGAAGGAGTTACCTCTCGTTCATATAGGTTAAGGAGCCGATCTCGTTGTTGCGAGGTTGCAATTCTGATCGTTGGCCATTGCGGAAGTTGTAAAGCTGGGTCTACCGTTGCACTCGATCCCGAACCTCATCTTCCTTGAGTTCTTGCCCTCTTTGACAACATCTTGAATATGGGTCTTAAAAAATTTGTGTCAAAACCAAACATAATTAGTGTGGGAATGTAGAGGATGAAGAGAGGAAAAAGAATATGTAAAAATTTTTGGATTTGGGTGAGAAATGGAAGAGAGATCTTAGAGATAAGGTAGAGAAAATTAAGGTTTTAGAGAGAGAATGAATGGAGGAAAGAGAAAATAAGAAAAGAAAGAAGAATGAAGGAGAAAGAAGAAGAAAAAGAAAGAGATCGGGGAAAGAAATAGGCGCGTCGAGTCTGGCGAAGCCTCGTCCGATAGGGAGATCTGAGGTTTTTCAAATTGCTAGGCTCGCGCCTGGTCTAGCGAATTTTAACTCTTTGAGTCTACTTCCTCCTGCGCCCGGTCAGGCACACCTCGCCCGGTCGGGTGAGATTTTGCTCATTTTCAACCGCCAATCTCGTGCCCGGCACTACTAGAAATAAGCCGATTTTCGATGGAAAAATTCCGTCGGAAAACACGTTTCCGACGGAATTTCCGTCGGAATTGGTTGTCGAAAGCCCTTTTGTACGAAAAACGACCTTTTCCGACGGAATTCAGTCATCGGAAGTGATTTTCCGGCACTAGAAAATCCGTCGAAAATTCCTGACGGACACAATTCCACCGGAAAGTTCCGTTGGAAAATCCTGTAAAAAAAATAAAATAAAAAAAAAGGATGCACCACCCCATACCAGCCCCCACCGCTAAACCACCACCTCCACCTAGCGCGGCAACTAGTCTCCACCACAACAAATTTATTTACAAAAACTCCTCATATATAACCCACAACCACCACCCACCACCCTAACTGACCAACCACAATCCACCAAAACCTAAAACTGACCCAGATCCACCCACCAAAACCCACCTACACACCCACCACAAACACCTAAAACCTAACTAAAACCGACCAAACCCACCCACCTCGCCATTCCCCACCCTCCCAAACCACCACCCAAACCACCTGAAATCCGTCCGAAACCAACCCATTACACAAAAATCACCAAACCTATTACGAAAACCACCACAAAACCTAGATCCCCACCACCACCACCCATCCCCGCCATTCCCCACCCTCCCAAACCACCACCGAAACCACCTAAACCACCTGAAATCCATAAAAAAAAAACAACAAATTCGAATTTCACCAAGATAAAAAAAAACAAAGAAAATTAAAATCACGAATCCTTACCTCAAAATTTGAAATTGGTTCGAACTTCACCTCAAACTGGGTTAATAAGGCCAAATTCGACCAAGAAACCTCTAGATTTAGAGTTTTCTTGGTCGAAATTGAGCTTAAAGACCTTAAAAAACGAAAATGGCGTAGAGGGCAGTGGTCGTGGTGGTGTTGGTTGCGCAGCGGCGGTGGGTTTTGTTGTTGGTGTGAGAAGTAGAAGGAGAAGAGAGGAGAACTGAGAAGGAGAAGAGAAATGACGAGGAGAAGAGAAATGAAGGAAGGATAAGAAGAAGAGAGAGAAAGAGAGGGCGGAGGAGAGAGAAGGAAAGAGGATAGGAGTTCAGAGAGAAAAAGAAGAGAGGCGGAGAGGGAGAAGAGGAGAGGAGAGAGAAAAGAGAAATGAAAGGGGAGGGGGTAAATTCATAATTATTTCATAAAGAGAAAAGAGAATTCTCTCATAATTTCGTAATTTCGTCGTAGCCTTTTCATAATTCTCATTTCTCTTTTCATTTCTCTTTTCTCTTTATGAATTTACAGCCTTTTCGACGGAAATTATGAATTATGAATTATCGATTAGGTGAAGTAATTCAACTGCACCAATCGTAGCCCCTTCATGGTATAATTTCAATCTTTGACCATTTACCTTAAAATCACCACCATGTTCATCATATAACTCCACAGAGCTGAATTTGTTTGCCCTTTTCACAGTGAAAGGACCCGACCACCTTGACTTTAACATTCCTGGGAAAAGTTTAAGTCTAGAATTGAACAATAAAACCTTATCACCCTCTTTGAATTCTCTCGGAAGGATCACCTTGTCATGCCATTTCTTGGTCTTCTCCTTGTAGACATGTGCACTATCATAGGCCATCAACGTAAACTCATCTAGTTGGTTAAGTTGTAGCAGCCTTTTCTCTCCCGCTAACTTAGAATCCAATAAGCCTTGTACTCTAACTCCACCGGGAGGTGACTTTCTTTGCCATACAGAAGTCTATAGGGGGAAGTACCAATGAGGGTCTTAAATGCGGTTCTATATGCCCAAAGGGTGCATCCAACTTATCACTCAATCCTTCCTAGATTTTGCTACCACCTTCTCTAAAATATCCTTAATCTCACGATTAGAAACCTCAACTTGGCCACTAGTTTGGGGATGGTCAGCTAAACCCGTCCTATGGTAGACACCATACTTCTTGATAAGGGTATCTAACTTCCGCTCATGAAAGTGAGATCCTCCTTCACTAATAACAGCCCTAAGGACTCCAAATCTAGGAAAATGGTTTTGTTGAAGAGCTTATGGACCACCTTGGCATCATTGGTAGGTGTGGCAATGGCTTCAGCCCACTTGGATACATAATCAACGGCGACAAAGATATAGCGATTCCCTTTTGAAGAGGGAAAAGGTCCCATATAATCAACACCCCAAACATAAAAAATTTCAACTTCCAAAATACCAGTTTGAGGCATCTCATGTCGCTGTGAGATGTTGCCAATCCTCTGGCAAGAGTCACAAGCTTGAACAAAGGAGTAAGCATCCTTAAACATGGTAGGCCAATAAAAACTCGACTCTTGATCTTTGCAACCGTCTTGGTGGGACCATGATGTCCACCATATGCTGAGTTGTGGCATCTAGTAAGAACACTATGAACTTCCCATTCGGGAAACACCTGGGAAATAGTCCATCTGCACACTCACGAAACAAAAAAGGATCATCCCAAAAATAATGTTTAACATCATAAAGGAACCTCTTTTTCTGTTGGTAGGATAAATCGGGAGGTAAAGTACCGCCCACCAAGTAATTAGCATAATCGGCATACCAAGGGTGTTGCTCTACAACTGCAAGCAAGTGGTCATCAGGGAAAGAATCATCTATAGGAAGAGGATCCTTACCTTCATCATACCTGATCCTCGATAAGTGATATGCAACAACATTCTTTGCTCCTTTTTTATCCTTAATTTCCACATCAAAATCTTGGAGCAAGAGAACCCAATGGAGGAGCCTAGGCTTTGTTTCTGCCTTACCTATAAGATATTTCAATGCTGCATGATCAGTAAAAACAATAATTTGGAACCAACTAGATATGATCTAAATTTTTCTAAAGCATAAATCACAGTAAGAAACTCTTTCTCCATGGTGGCATAATTGATTTGGGCTTCATCTTAAGTTTTACTTGCATAATAAATAGCATGCAAAACTTTGTTCTTTCTTTGTCCTAGCATGGCTCCTACTGCAAAATCACTGGCATCACACATAATCTCGAAAGGAAGATTCCAATCGGGAGCACATATGATAGGTGCCGATATCAAAGCCTGCTTAATCCTATTAAAAGCCTCAAGACACTCGTCAGTAAAATCAAATGGGGCATCCTTTAGTAAAAGCTGAGTTAGTGGTTTAGCAATTTTAGAAAAATCTTTGATAAAGCGACGATAAAACCCCGAATGACCTAAGAAACTTCTAACCCCCTTAACATTAACTGGTGGAGGTAATTACTCAATCACAAAAACCTTAACTTTATCTACTTGTATACCCTTATCAGATACAATATGACCAAGAACCACTCCTTCTGTCACCATAAAATGAAACTTTTTCCAATTTAGGACCAAATTGCATTCTTCACATCCTTTCAAAATTTGAGTGAGATTATCTAGACATGCATCAAATGAAGACCCCATACACAATAAAATCATTCATAAATACTTCCATGATAGACTCTGTGAAATCAGAAAAGATACTCATCATGCAACGTTGAAAAGTAGCAGGGGCATTACATAGACCAAAGGGCATCCTACGATATGCAAAAGTACCATAAGGGCATGTAAATGTGGTCTTTTCCTGATCTTCAGGGTGAATTGGAATTTGGAAAAATCCCGTATACCCATCCAAATAACAAAAGAACTTATGACTAGCTAACCTTTCAAGCATTTGATCAATAAAAGGGAGAGGGAAGTGATCTTTCTTAGTGGCGATATTTAATCTACGATAATCAATACACATACACCACCCTGTTATAGTTCTAGTGAGAATTAATTCATTTTTATCATTTCTAATCACAGTCATCCCACCCTTTTTAGGAACTACCTATACAGGACTCACCCACTTTGAGTCAGAAATAGGATAGATAATACCTGCATCAAGTAATTTCATAACCTCTTTCTTTACTAACCTTCTCTGGCGTTGAATACATGGTTTGTGATTGTCCTCTAAATGTATCCTGTGCATATAAAAGTCAGGGCTAATACCCTTGAGATCATCAATACTATACCCAATTGCCCTTTTGTGGGTTCGAAGAACCTCTAGAAGTTTAGAAGTTTGTGGGTCATCAAGTGCAATACTAATGATCATATGGTGTAATTCTTGTTCATTAAGAAAAAGGTATTTTAAATTAGAAGGGAGAGGTTTTAGTTCAGGTTTCTTAACCTCTGCAGGTTTTGATTCTTGAACTAATTTTACTACCTTCTTGCTCTCTTTAGGATCAAGTTCTTCAATAGCGAGAGCTTTCTCAATGGCATCCACCTCACTACTCCAAATGCCTGCATAAAGTATAGTAAATTCACCATAAAGAACTTCCTCCAAGGGATCCCTTGCAAGAACTTGTGGTAAGCTATCTTCACAAATAACATCTATCACATCATTCAAATCGATTAAGCAACAATTTTCCTCTAACAGAGGACCTTTCAAAACCTTCCCTAGATTAAAAGTGAATTATCATCTCCAATAGAAAGACTTAGTTTTCCATTTTTAACATCAATAATGGCTCCTGCATTGTAGAGGAAAGGCCTACCTAAAATTCTGGGAATTTGAGTATCCTCTGCCATGTCTAAAACAACAAAATCAACAGATATAAAAAATTTACCAACCCTAACAAGAACATCCTCTAAAATACCTAAAGGGTATTTAACAGAACGGTCTGCCATTTGCAAAGTAATGTTGGTAACTTTTAAATCACCCATATTAAGCTTTGAACACACAGACGATGGCATAACACTAACACTAGCACCCAAATCACATAAAGCTTTAACAATGAAGACATTACCAATATGACAAGGAATAGAAAAACTACCAGGATCCTTTAATTTAGGAGGGGATTTATTTTGCAATAAAGCACTATATTTCTCTGTAAAAGCTACAGTCTCTACCTCATTAAAGGCTCTCTTCCTAGTTAAAATATATTCCATAAATTTAGCATATGAAGGAACTTGTGTAATTAACTCTGTGAAAGGAACTGTTACCTGCAAATTCTTCACAACCTCCAAAAACTTACCAAACTGCTTATCCAACTTATTCTTTAGATGGAAGTTGGATAGTAGGGCTTTGCACATCTCCACTCTTGTGTTGAGTTTTACCCTACAAAGAATCATTAGAAGAGTTAGTTTTATCCTGGAGCCCTAAAGGGATAGTAACAACACCATTTGGTATAACAGAATCAGGATTAACAATTTTTGTTAAAACAGGTTCATCATCTTTGGGCATAGGAGGCCCATCATAGTGTGAACCACTCCTCAGAGTAATTGCATTTGCATGATCTGTAGGTTGTACTGGCTGCGATGGTAAGGCTCCCTGCTAGAGAACTTGTAGAGTAGAGGATAGTTGCGCAATTTAATTATCTATAATTTTATTATGTGCCACTACGCGGAAAAAGGTCTTTGGCACCGGTTCAAAACCCCTTTGCGCACCGGTCTTGAACCGTTGAAGATTTGAGGGATGCCAAATCTCTGAAGATTTGGCACCGATTCAAAACCGGTGGCATAAACTAACTTTTCGCACCGGTTCAGTTCAAAACCGGTGCCAAAAGTTCAAAAAAAAAAAGAAAAAGTTTTGGCACCGGTTAACCGGTGCCTAAAATGCCCCAAAAAAAATTATGGATTAAGATACAACGAACCATAAAAAAATTTATGCCTTATAAAAATTAAAACAAAAATTTGCAATTTTCCAGTTACAAATCAACACACAATTAACAACAAAACACCAGAATCGTATTATACATTCATCCAAATAAGTGGTTATTCAACAATATATATATATATATATATATATATATGTATATATATATATATACATATATATACATATATATATATATACATATATATGTATATATATATATGTATATATATATATATATGTATATATATATATATATATATATATATATATATATATATATATGTATATATATATAAACCTGCAACAATATAATGAATAACGAAACACCAAATACATCTTCAATCCTTTTTTATGTGCAGTCGTGTTTTTAGCAAACATTATCACCATACTCACATCTAATGAAATTATCATCACATACCACCTGCATCAATTAAAACACCAAAATTAATAAAACCCAGAAGATCTAGTAATTATAATCCACAGAACAAAGAAAAATCAAATATCAGAAATTTCAAAATCGAAAAAATCCAGAAAGTTTGAATCCAGAAAAACCTAAAAATTTCGAATTCAGAAACTTAGAAATTTGAACTCAGAATCCAGAACCCAAAAATTTCGAACAAAGAAAAATTCAAAAATTTTGAACTTAGAAAAACCCAGAAAAATTTAGAATCCAGAAATTTAGCAACCTAAAAATTTCGAATTTTTAAAAATCCAGACAGTTTGAACCAAAGAAACCCAAATAAACCCAAAAATTTTGAATTCAGAAAAACTTAAAAATTATGAATTCAGAATCCAAAACCCAAAAATTTCGAACAAAGAAAAATTCAAAAATTTTGAACTTAGAAAAATTTAGAACCCATAAAAAACTAAAAACCCAAAAATTTGGAACCCAGAAGAAATCAGAAAAACATAAGACCCAGAACCCAAAATTTTCTTCAACTAAACCCAAAACCCAAAAACCAGAAATTTCGAACAAATTACATCAATTATACCCAAAAAATTCAACAAATTACATCAATTGAACCAAAATAAAAACCTAAAGAACCCAAAAACCCTAACCTCAAATTCCTGATTTTCAAATCGAAAATTCATTCAAGTTTGTTGTGCTTGGTTCTAATGATGGTGGCTGATGCTTGCTTGTTCGAATAATCGACGGCGGCGGTGAAAATTGTTGTGCTTGGTTTCGAAAATTCTGCTAAGGAATTTAAAATGAGGAAGAAGAAGATAAGAGAACAACGAGAAGAGCGAAAGCTTAGAGAGAAGGAGAGAAGAACGAGATCTTAGAGAGAAGGAAAGAAGAACGAGAGATGAAAGAGAAGGAGTAAAGAACGAGAGATTAGAGGGAAGGAGAAGCTATAGAGAGGCGGATGAGAGAGAGAGGGGCTGAGTGAGAAGGAGAAGAAATAAAGGGTTTAAATAATTCAAGGGGCACCAGTTAACTGGTGCCTTTCGAAATTTTTTTCTTTTTTTTTTACGTTTTTAATTCGCACCGGTTAACCGGTGCGAAAAATATAATTTGGCACTAGTTTTGTTGGAACCGGTGCGAAAAGTCTTTTTCCCAATCCCGCCAATTTCTTTTACCATTGATTTTCAAGAACCGGTGCCATAAATGCGATGCCTATTTCATTTTTTCTACTAGTGTGCTATCAATGAGTCAATTTGTGCATCTCTACTTTGCATTTGCATAATGGCCAACATAGTTTTAATTTCTGACAAGGCAAGGTCGGTAGATGGAGGTGGAGTTTTTGGTTGGGTCCTTTGGTTGGGTGGTTGATAATATTTTTGCTATGGTGCTTGTTGTTGTGGTTGTTGTGGAAGTGGAGGGTTTTGGACATTGGGACTTTGGTAGGAAAGATATGGATGTATTCGGAGACCAGGATTATAAGTGTTGGAGTATGGGTTATTTTGCCTATAAGCTTGGAAGGCATTAACTTGCTCCATGGAACTCCTACAATCTTATGCCCAATGACCTACAATTCCACAATTTTCACAAAAAGCATCGTTAGTATTATTGACAGCAGAAACATTAGCTATAAAAATAGGAATAGCATTACTAATATTATCTAGTTTCTAGCAAATAGAGGTTAATTGGGTTTGCATAAAGGATACGGAATCGTCACTATGTTTCCCCTTATTTGCAAAACCACTAGGATTCCCATATTGGGAATTATGAATTGCCATCTCTTCAATAACTGTTCCTGCGAGATCTACTTGAAGATTCATAAATCTTCCATTGGCTGCTGAGTTAAGAATTGATCTAGATGAATTTCCAAGCCCGTAGTAGAAGGCTTGGATTATCTACCACTGCGCTAATCCATGATTGGGACATTCTCTCTGCAAATCCTTAAATCTTTCCCAAGCATCATATAGACTTTCATCAGCTTCTTGGGCAAAATTTTAGATTGAAGTCCTTAATAAAGTTGTCCTCTTTGCAGGGTATATTTATTATAGAGATTCAAAGCAAGAGTATCCCAGTTAGGCAGTTCTATTCAATCCATTATACCATAATTTAGCTTTACCACATAAAGAAAAGGGAAAAAGAATCTCCTTAATTTGATCCTGCGTGACCCCAGCTTGTCTGATAGTACTGCAATATTGGCAAAAATCTAAGATATGAAGATTTGGATCTTCACGCCTTAACTCCGCTAAATTGCTTTCTCTCGATCATAGTAATAAACTGGGGTTTAATCTCGAATTGTACTCCCTTGAGATTAGGTGTAGGAGTAAGGTATGGAAAATTCGTCAGGGACGGCTGTGAATAATCGCTAAGCTTTCGAGGTGGAGGTGGTGGATTCATCTCTGGTTCTAAGTCTAAAGAAACTTCTGAATCACTAGAATCCGATGGAGGTACCAAAGGTGTATTACCCTCGAAAGTAGCTCGTACTTGTCTGAAAAGATTCTTCTGTCTATGAGAAGAACTTTCGATTTCAGGATCGAATGGAATGTAGCCTGATCTAGAAATCGTGGGCATAAACATAGAACTAAACAAACAAATATGAGAAACTGTCTCAAAGAACTTGTGTTCTCTAATACGAAAAAAAATAATCTAAACTACAAAAACAATTAGAAATAAAAATAAAATTGTTTCCCCGGCAATGGCGCCAAATTTTGACTAGATAAAGTTGTATCTCCTAATCAAAAGAATTACCTAAGTCCTCTAACTAAAGCAAATAGGGAAGTAGGGTCGAATCCACAGGGAAACAAGTCTTTCTATTCCTAATTAATTAATATAATCTAAACTATTAAGTAACCAATTTATTTTTTAGGGGATTTAAACTAAAGGAACTAATTAAATTAACACGATGAAGAATTATTAGAATAACAATAAAACAAAGCCTAGGGTATAGGTTCACCAATAGATAATATTCTAGGGTCTAACATAATAATCAATCATCAATGCATCAATTAATCAGATCATAAAGGGTTTTCGCTACGTATTACAATCACAGAATTAATCTACCGGCATTAAATTCATCTCTCGAATCTTGACTTAACCATTTATAAATTAACCTGCCTATTGAAACTAAGCCTAAACATTAAGTCTCATCTCTCGAATCTCGAATCAATATCGCAAAACTCATATAATTAAACCAGGCTTAATCTAATTGCATAGCATTAAATCAATCAATAGGAAATCAATCAAAGCATTGAAAATCAACAATAATAATTCACCCCTTCATATTATTTATGGATCCCCACAACCCTAGAAATAAATCTACTCACACATATTAACATCTAAACTAAGCAAAGCAAATAAACAAGACATGATTAAGCAAAGCAATTAAATTACTGAAAATAAAAGGAGAAGAAATTGTTACCAAAGTAAATGAAAATAATGAATGCATAAAACAAAAGTGTAGAGAGAGAACAATAGTAATAATCCAAAGCCTAAAGCTAAATCTGAGATATTAACTAATGAGAAGAGGTACCCGTATCTAACTTAACCAAACGTATTTATACTTAAGCTAAAAAAAAATCCTAATTAAAAACAAAATAAAAAAAATCTTCGAAATCCTCTTCAGAATCACGCGCCTGGTCGGGCAAAGACTCGCCCGGTCGGGCTCGCCTTTTTGCTTGAGTGGAGTCTCGTTCGCGCCCGGTCGGGCGCGAACCAGGGCGAAGCGTTCTTCTTCTTTCTTCCTCGCCCGGCCGGGCGCGCCTTAGGGCGAGGCCACTACCCGTTCGGGCGAGCTTTCAGGCAAGGGATCATCTTCGATTGGGCCATTTTCTTGGCCCAATCCGAATTTCTTCTTTGGGGCCTTTATAGCTCCGTCCAATGCCACAGTTTCTTCTTTGCCGAGCCCTTTAACACCGATTTGATAACTCTAACCGGTCTTGGGCTACGAAAAATGGTCATATATCTCTATTGCTCGTCGTGGCTCCCATAAGTCCGGGAAAATGCTCCAACTCTGCAATTTCCTATAAAACAATACCAAATCTACGAAAACACTAGAAAATGCCTATTAGTAATAAAAGTGGCTCTAAAGAGCCAACAATACTCCTAAATATGACCAAGGGACGGGGGTAAAACACTATTTAAAATGAACATATCAGAACATCAGTGTAAGTATTCTTGCTGCCAACCGGTTCGCAATGCTGGATAGACTTCCTTTTTTACTATAACACCCTAGAAATTCTTTTCCTTTAAAATACCTATTTTGCTCTTTTAAAATACGAAATAGGAAATTCTTAGACAGTACCTCCACCGTAAAAACGGCTAAGGCAATTATTAAAGATACATAGCAGAAGACTCACTTTAAAACCATTCAAAACAAGTCAACTTCAAAAGTCAAACCAAACGAAAGTAAAGTTAACCAGAGGCAAACGAAGTCAACCTTCAACTTGGAACCATTGTAGGCCCTTATCAACTCCAAAACAAATATTAAAACCTTTGTGTTAGTCTCACAAGCAAATATATAATAATCAAAGCCAATAAAACACATCATATTCTTATGGAAACTAAACAGGAATCACTCTTCACTCATGCCCATCATGAATATGCTGCATCACGTGAAAAGCTTCTCTTTACTTTGTCCCCACTACTCGCCATTAGAAATGGGTCGTTGTAGGGCCAAGATAAAGATAAGGCTAAACAAATATACAAACACACAATCAGCAAAGCTGAGTACATAAGCGTGAACGGTACACATTAACATGCTTTTATCCTATTAACATACAACTTACATTGTTGCACCTGTTTACAAGCATACAACATACAACATAACCAACCAATAACGAATAGTTTGTTTATTTAATTTGATTACGCATCAAACGGGTTTCCCCCTGAACTGCCCCAATAAAGGGGTACTAATACGGGAGCTAATTGTGCCAGTATAAAAGAACCACTCATAAGTGGCGGAATTCCTGCGCAAAATAAAAAGGAAAATACAGCGTCCTATACTCCCAGTAGAATCTATGGTTAAATGTAAAACCCCATAAATCCCCCCATATGTTTATACTCAAGGTATATACGTACGTTCCAAGAGTTTTGGTGCGTAATCTCTTTCACTTTACGTTTGTTTACATATTTAAGACTTGGTGATGACTCTCAATCCACAACACAAATCAATCATCGTAAATCATTCAAACAATCAAACATACCAATTTAATTCTTGAATAATTAGTGACCACATTTAATTTAATATTGAACCCTTTTTAAACTACCTCGGCGTTAAATAACACCTTAAGCGTATAATGCACCACAAATCCTATCTCTCGGTGTTTAAAACACCTTAAGTGTACTTAGGCACTAATAGATAATTTAATCCTTGTGTACATAGACATTTAAATAGCTCATTTCCCATGCTTATAGCATCAATAAAAATTATACGAACCATAATAAAATTCCCTTCTAATATTCCAAACTTAATTAAACATTTAGTTTAATTAAACATGCTCTCAATCATGCCAATAATAAAAGTGTGGTTCATAATCAACATGCCAACATAATTAATTCCAATCAACAATTCACCTGAAATAATTCATACTTCACAAATCAATCACCAACATCAATCCAATCAACAATTTCAACCAATATCTATCATGATACTACCTTGAAATTAATTAAACAAAGCCTAGCATGCTTCTACACACTTAAATAATTACCGAGTACGCGAACGTACCTCGAATATGATCTCAAAATCGCCACGACTACACAAATCACTCACTTGGAAGTCTCCTACAACCCAAAATTACAAAGAGACCTTAATACCTATTCAATATAAATTTCTAGAAATATATACACTCTTTAAATCACTTTCAAACCTTCTAAAACATGCTGAAAATTAATTTAAATCACCTATTTTTATTTCCAATTAATTATTGGGTAATTAAAAATCCTTTCAAGAAACATAATTCTAGCCTTTATATAAAAATTCCAGCATTATAAAAACATATAAACTTACTGTAATTATGTTTAAAAACATTAATTTCAATAGTTTTGATTAACTACAATCAAATTCCATCAATAAACAACAGTTTAGAAACCTAGGGTTTTCAATTTGGGGCTTTTTAATTCAAAAACCAAATCTGAAAATTATATACATAATAATCATTATTAAAACATCATAAAATCATCACACACACCCAAAATCAATAATTAAACAAGGTTGGATTAATTTAAAACAAAAGAAGAATTTTTTTTTGTTAACGGTTGCGCATGCACACACCACGACAAGGGCTGATGTCACGCCGCCTACTAGTGGCAGTGGGTGGCTGTGGTGGTGGCCGGCCACGTGTGTGACGTGTGTGTGAGTGTTTGTAAGGGAAGAGGAAAAATTAAGGAAGAGAGGAAAAAAAATAAGAGGAGAGAGAAAGAGAGTTTACCTTTGGGTATTCTCCACCTTGGGCAAAGTTCAATTTTCTCATAGGATGGGTATTTATACCCTCTCTCAAACCCTCCTACTTAAAATTCCCCTTCTACCTTTAATGATTCCTACTCCTATTCCAAATGACATTTGCCTTTCTTTAAAATTTCATTAACTTTAAAACTATTTTTTATAAAATAATTATGCCTCAAAGTTTCTAAATAATAAAATAAAACATTTACATTGCTATTAAATAAATAAAAATGGACTTTTAATTAAAATAAACCTTTTTAAATTATTAAAATACCATAAATAATTAATTTCGAATTATTTAAATACTTCATAAAATAATGTGTTAATTTAATATACGTATAAAAATACGGGGTAAAACATTAACGTTTTAAGGAGACATATCTTTGTCTAGTCAATGAAGGGTCTGACTCCCTCCTTCAGCTTGAGATGAGGAGTGGGTTCCCTATCCTTGACGGTCTTGCCCCTCTTAGAATGAGAAGGTTTCTTGGGCGGCCGACCTTTGCTTGGGCCAGGCGCTTGAATTTTGATGAAGTTCTTCATCTCTTCCTTGAAGTCTGTCATGAACTTCAAGAATTCAGATCGACTAGGTGATGTGAGCAGTTCAGCCACCAGCCTAGCTAGCATTTCGCTCCCTTTTATCCTTGGAGCGATTGTGTTTAGTAATGAGGGAACCATCTTCAGCCGTATGTACTTCAACCTCTGGCTCCGACTTAGTATCATGGTCCGAATGGACATCTGCTCCATTCGAACGTGGTACTGGTTCTTCATAAGCCATCTCAGAGGTACTCTTGAGGTTTCCTGATGTGTCCTACGGGAGAGTTACAACTCCAAGACTGGATCTTCGGGTTCTTGTACCTACAACAAACAGAATCTCGGTTGTTCGGAGTTTCGCCTCCGACGATAGAGTTAATAACTCTCGAAGTTGAGTAAAATGCAGAAAGTAAAGTAGATCTTTTTGGATCCCGAGATTAGGTGATTTCACTGTTGTAAGTAGTGTATTGAATGATTGGTGTAATAATCAAATTGTTATGTGTAAAATAGTGTGTGCCTCCCAAGGTAATAAATGTCCCTATTTATAGGGCATGGGAGTTAGTGCCCTTCCATAGGTCATTTAACGTAGGTAACTAGGATGCGCCGTTTTTACGGCGCCTCGGGGATTGAGCCCATGAAGGCCGCTATTTCTCCTCATGACTACTGTACCATGTGTCTTATCCTTATTGGCCTATTTTGGGCACTTACTAGGGTGACACATGTCACGACCTAATTGGTCCACGTGTTTAGGGTATTTTTACCCTAAACAACAATAATATTCTAATATATAACAATAATATTTTAATATCTGACAGTAGTAATCTAATATCTGACATTAATATTTTTAGGGGCTTATTCATTTATAATCTAGTACTCTCCACTTCCCCACACTCTCCTTTCATTTTCTCTCTCCTCAACCACCCATGTCAGACCACCACCACCTCTCCTCTCTTCCTCCAACAAACTCCTCTCTCTTTCTCCTCTTTCGGATTTTCCAACAATGGCGGTAGCAAAAGCAAAAACCTCATAAGAAAACCAGTAATGGCGACAATCTGACTAACAATCCAACATGAAACACCAAACCCGGTCTACCTATCAGAGCAATCCTAGGTTAACTCAAGCTAAATCTAATGGTGTTTTGTAAGGATTTCAATGCTCCTAATAAAAAGTACAAACCCGAAGCTCCAATGGCTGTCTCCCTCATCACTTACAAGGATCAAACATTCGATTACGTCATCAAATCTTCGAAAGTTTCATGGTTTCTGAAACAAGCTGCTGGTGTTGAATCTGCTAGTGGTCGACCTAGACACATCATCGCTTCTTCGGTGTGTATTTCTGTAGGCGGACTCACAGTGAATCCGTTCTACACAAATGTTTTCGTTATTGTAGGTATATTCATTAAATTTCGGAAAGAAACCAACCATATCCCACATTTATTGATACAATCTTTTCAAAAAAATTAAGATTCTAGAATATTTTTCTCTTTCTAAAATTATTTTCTTTAAAATTATTTCAAGATTTTATTTTCAAAATTCAAAAATTCATATTCATATTTAAAATTTTCAATTACCCATATGTTTTATTTCATTTTCTTTATTTTAAAAAATCTCTACTGAAATCAATCATATTCTTTCAACAAATTTTTTTCTATGTAATTATAATATTCATTTTTAATGGTCATGTATAATTCTTGTGATGTTCTTTATATGTTTTTTAGTGTTCTTTATTATAAAATATGATGTACTTTATTTTTGTATGTTATGTACAATTAATTATTAAGACTATTTTTCTTCCATATGTCCTCTATTATGTCATATTATAATCTTTATTAGATCTTTTGATAAAATATTTTAAATGTCCATGTTCTCTAACTGTAATTGTAATGTACATTTATTGTCACATAATATTCATTGGTTATTGTGAAAATATTCTTTAATTTTTTTTTGGATAATCCTTGTTAAATTTAAATGTTTAAATTTAAGTATATTTATTACATGATTTAATCATGTTCTTTATAAATATTACGAATGTTCTTTGGATATGAAAATCAATCATCAATAGATGATGTCCAAAAAGAATATCTCCATCAACCTTTGCGATCCTGAATTAAAAAAAAAAAAGTACACAATTATTAAATGTTAATTAATCAATTGTCAAAAAAAAATGTTAATTAATCAACACACAAAAAAAAAAATATATATAAATTTAATAAATAATACTTCCTCTGTTTTATATTAGTTGACACATTTCATTTAAGTACGTTTGCCAACGCATACTTTCAAATGTAAATATCTTTAATTACTTATTAACAAAAGATATAAAATTTTCATATTCGAAAACTAGACATTGAAACGAAGCTAACAAGACCCCACATGACTATTTTAATCTAACACTAATTCACAAAACAAAGTCAAAGTAAGTTATGTGAATAGTGCACAAAGTCAAAACATGTCAACTAAATAAAACGGAGGTAGTATTCAAGATGAATAGGTTTAATATTAAAACTAACGTAAAAACTAATTTTAAAATAATATGTGCTATATCACTCAATACCCCAAAAAAAAAAAGAGTTAAAATAAATGAACATGAACATAGAAGAACATATTATTCAAGTAAAAAGAACATATTTCATATTATTGAAACTCAAAGAACATTATACCTTAAAGAACATAATTTGTAATGTAAATAACATATAGTTTAGACTCAAAGAACATATTAATTAGACTTAAACAACATATTCCATTACAATTAACAAATTGAATACGTTTTTTATAAAGGAAAACAAATTGAATATGTGATAAAGGAACATTCATCATAATCAAACATAGTTCATTTCAACCTTTGAAAAATACAAAAAAGTTAAAAAAAATAAATTTCCTTTGATTAAAAAATCCACAAATTATGAAATTTAACAATTTAAGAGATTATTATAATTAGCATCAACATCATAATTATAACTATAAATTTAAAAACGAAGAAAAACCTAAAAAAAATTACCTTCACATTTGATTATGAAATCCTCAAATTCATCTTCATTATTAACCAAATCTTCATTCTCATACGTATTATCAATAAATCTGTAATTGGAATCATGTTAATTTCATACACCCCGCCATTAATTTTCTCTGCTAAAAATTTTCTCTCTCTGGAAATTCTTTCTATATTTCAAAATTGTAATTATGTCACTCCAAAAATATTAAATCTAATTTTGAAAACTTTTAATATGGAGAATAACTAACAAATCCCTTAAATTAAGGATAAATCATTTAAAAAAAAAATTAAAGCTAAGAATGCCTTTATTTTCTACATGGTACACCCTGATGTACTATGTAAATTTCATGCATGAGCTAGTTTCAACCAATAAGAAAGGAAGGAGTGTACATATTCCCTTAGGTAAAATAGAAATGTTCCTCTAATAATTTCAAAACCTATTTAATTCTTATGTTTTGTGATGAATTTACACTTACCTCATTTTTTTCAATTTAATTCTTATGTTTTGTAATGAATTTACACTTACCTCATTTTTTTTCAATTTAATTCTTATGTTTTGTGACGAATTTACACTTACCTCATTTTTTTCAATTTAATTCTTAAAATGATGAATTTACACTTACCTCATTTTTTTTTCCCATTTTATTATCTACCAAACAAGCTTCGAACAAAATTCAGGAGAAATTTCAATTCCAACAAATATGTATGCAAGTTGCAACCAAACACCACCTTATTTTTGCCATAGAAAAGTCAATTGACTGTCCGGTGATCACCGGAACCAAAAAAACCTTCTTGCGTAATTCAAGCGCACATATTTTCTCCCCTCTTCGTCTAGCGTATCACTGTGATTCACCAAAGCCGAGGAAATAATGTCGAATTCCGACACAAATTCAACCGGAAATGCACCAACTAATAATTCCAATTTAAGAAATTCGCCTGAAAATGATGATAACATCACGGGTAGTTCAGAAGCTCTAGCTGAAGGCATTTCTACAATGGTTGCTACTATTATTAGGGATTTTGATTACAAAGCTGAAGATGCTTCTCGAAGCCAAACTCACCTCTTTTCTGCTCTTGATCGTCTTACTTCTGGTAATTTTTTCAATCACTTACTACAATTTCCTTCATTTTTGTTTGTTTTGTACTTGGTAATTAAATTATCCTTTGTCGTACTGTTAAATTTGTTTAATTCTGAATTTCTGTTTTTTTTTTTTTTTTTTGGTCGATTATTGTTAGAGAAT
Organism: Chenopodium quinoa; assembly: GCF_001683475.1. Lineage (NCBI taxonomy): Eukaryota > Viridiplantae > Streptophyta > Magnoliopsida > Caryophyllales > Amaranthaceae > Chenopodium > Chenopodium quinoa. The sequence goes on from NW_018743608.1 coordinate 449,577, forward strand.
CAGTTTCTGATTCGTATAATACGAATTATCATTCAGTGTTTTTGGTATATTCTGCTTTCAAATTCAATTGGTAATTAAAATCATTAGTTCTGATGTTAAGTCTGTCATTCTTAAATAGGAGAATTGTGAAGGAGTTGCACAATAATCACGAGGGATAATGTGCTGTGGACTTTTGTTTATGTCCAATTTAGGTGGTTAGAGATATTGTTTAATTTTCGGTTTATATGCCTTCCTTCACATTTTGGTTCAATCAAGCTCAAAATACCAGTAGTATTAGAAAGTTTCTGTTACCTCAACTGTGATTAAAAATTCAATTGTTCACTACCAAATTATGGTGAGTATTGCAATAGCGAAACTCAAAGGAATTGATGGTGAGTATATGATTAGATTTTTGTAAACCTTGATATATTAGCTCTCATTTTCCAAAATAGGTCTTCTGGCTCATACGACTTCACTCTTTACCTTTGGGTTTTACGAGTAATTAGCTAAAGGTAAAATGAACAGCAATCACTGTCTTTGCACCCCTACCAAACCTCTACTGCTTCGTCACATTTCTACTCAGCGCCACAACCATCACCAACCACCCTTTCTCGTGCCTGCCTCTGCGCATTCTAATTACTGGCCATATGCCCACTGCCACTAAATTATGGACTGTGCTCAACTACTCATCATTGAACTGGCCAATGTTGCTTTAAGAGTTGTGTGCAAGTTTGCTCATTATCCTCATTGCCTGCCATGTTATTCATGAAGATTGGACATACAACACAATCTCAAAAATCGCAACAATTCAAGGTTTTATCTTGATTTGTAAAACGTGATATTAGAAATCCTTCAGAATATTATACTTCGTAATAGATTTGACAAACTTGGAGGGTTTTTGTTATGATTCAAGTTTCTCTCATTTATTAATCAATTTTTCAATCTTGTCTTTTTGAAATTGTGGGTAATGGTTTGGCCTCACCCCTACTAGATTGCTTCCCTTGTGAGCACTATGGAGTGCTCAAAGCCTCTCCTAGGTTCTGCCAGACTCAATACCCCCATTTTAACATTTTCCCTGGTGGGTGGTGACTAGTTCCCCTGTTGTTGTTGCTCTAGATAATTGTTCCCTTTAATTAAAAAAAAATCACGGTAGTTAATGCTAACCTCCCATTGCTCTGTTGGGTGTGGTCATGTTATATTCATCAAACTATTGATTGGGAGCAGAGATTACTAACCAGAGATAGACTGCTAAAGTTTGGGGCTGCTACTGATACAACTTGCCTGCTATGTGTGGATGTTGCTGAGAATCATCATCACTTAATTTTGACTGCTCTTATAGCCTAAAATTTTTGGAGCAGATGCAACAATGTCTAGGTATTGGTATCAACCTCAAGAACTTGAATACAGCAAGTGAAATAGCTACAAAACTAGATAGTTTTCAATAAGGAGTGTTTACAACCTGCATTTTGGCAATTGTGTACCAGATTTGGAAAGCTAGAAATACTGCTCTATGGGACTTAAAAGTCTTATGTGTACATACTATTGTAAAGAATATAAAATTTGAGATTAGAAATAGAATCCTAGGTATTGTCTCTAGGAAGATAGGAAGTAAAGATTGTTAATGGCTTGAGAAATTAACTAAATTAAGTGTATAGTTTGTATAGTTAGTTTTTGTTGTTTTGCCAGTGTGCTGTCTATCTTGTGCTGCTCCCTTTTTTAGTACTAGGTTTGTATCTGGATCGAGAACTTCCTGGTTTTTATCCTCCCTTCTATAGCCTATCCATTGCTCGTTCCACCGTTGTCATCACCAAAATTTTCTAGGGTGGCTAGCTTCAGTTCAAGTCTGTCTAGCCGCTGCCTGGAGGTGGAAGGAGCCATTGATAAATTTGCTCCAGTACCACTTGTAAGTTGCAATGCGACTAGATGCAGATTAGTCACAAATTAATTTAATAATTGATAGACGCTGAAAACAAGGAGAGGAAGATGATGATCGGGTAATTACTCTTAAGGAATTTTAGAGGCTTACACTCACTCAAGCAACTAGTACACAATTCTCAATACCCCTACTGTTACCCTCCCCTTCCCTTTTTGTTTTGCTATCCTCACAGCCTGTTATCAGCAGTCTTTGAATCCCAGCTACCCTGATTATTCTTTGTCTCTTTTGCCACCTCACACATTCTTAAATGATTTCTTTCTGTTGGCCCTATGTCTAGTATACGTCATCAAGGGTGGTGCTCTGATAGGATGCATCGCACCCCCCTTCTCGACTTTCCCTCCTTTGGCGACTTCCCTCTCCCTTTCAGCCTTCTACCAAGTGTTCCCTTCCCCTCCCTTCACCCTTCTCTATCCTTTGGCGAGCTTGCTTCCTTCCGCCTCCTTTCTCTTGATGAATTGTGAGTCTTTAGCTCCCTTCCTCCACTTCTTAAGTTTGCTGTCCCTCTTCCCTCCATTCTTCAGCAAGTGTTCAACCCCTCCTCCCCTCTCTATACCTTTGGCATACTCCTGATAGTCTGAAATGACATGTTAGGAGTTAGGGTCATGGGTAGAGGTGGCAATCTTGCTCAGATTCGAAGAAAAAAAAAAATCTGAGCCAAATCTCACATTAATAACCCGAATCCGTCTCCATTTCTAAAAATCCAACTCCGAGTTGGAGGAGGGTCGAAGAGTTATCCGATCTGAGTCCGACTTTGTACATGTATACTTTTTATCATATATTTACAGTTTAATTGGCCTCTGATGTTGATTATATATTTTTGTTAAAATTTTGTTAGTTTGTGGCACTGCCAAATGACTCCTATAAAAATAGTAAGGATCATTAGATTAGTTGTTTTAGATTATTTTATTTTATTGTTATTTTTTGTTAATAAAAATGAAACATATTCGGTCGAAACAAAATTGAGAGTCTAAGTCGGATTGAATCAGAACTTTGGCAGGTTTTAGGGTTGAAGTTAGGATTATTCAAATCTGAGCCATTACGAATTTACCATCCCTAGTCTGGGGATACTGTGGTGGTGTTGTGACTTTATGATTAAAGTGGTGGTTGGGACTGACAGCAGTGATTGGTGGTGGGCAGACGGTGATGGTGGCTGCAGACCTGCAGTGGAGGAAGATGGTAATGGGTTGGTGGAGGTCAGGGAGCATGGTGAGTCTATGGGTCAGTTGTCGGAGCATTTGACGAATTAATTTAAATGCTAGCAAAGCTCAAGTTTTTGGACTTCTAAGATAGTTATTCAAACATGTGCTTCGCAGTTGTCATCTAAATATAATACTATATATAAGGGAGGCTTTGACAATTATCCCTAGTGATGATTGTAGATGACTTAAGGGTTTGATTAGCAAAACTTATACTAGAGCAATGTCGTGTTTGATGGGTCATTTCTTTTGCATTAATTTATATAAAAGCATCACACACACCATTCTTTTTCTTCTTCAGTGCATTTTCTTTTTATTTTCTTTTGTTTGTTGGTCTGCTGTTTGTATTGTAGTTTTTATTTAAATGAATGCTCTGCCTTTTCTAATGCTCTCGGCTTGGTAGAGCTCGATCAGCTATTGGAGGATGTACCATTGCCATTTATTATGCAGCATGCCACCAAGCTTTCTAATATCAGGAAAAGAGTGTCATCATTGAACGCAGTCTTGAGATCTGTGCAACATCGTCTTGATAATATCGACTGTATGATGTCTATTGGCTCAATTGGTATGTAACTTCTCATTATTTCAATTTTCAAAATTTTTTTAATTAGCTGAGATAAAATTTTAAAATTTGTTGGATAATTTTTTTGGCAATTGATTTAGTGAATGGAACGAAAATAAAGGTAGTTTTTTTTTTTAAATTAATTAATTTATTTTTTATTTTTACTTGTTTACCTTTTTCTAGGTATAACAGAGATGAAGTTTTAAAAAACCATATGGAACACTTCATCTGGTTTACTTAGTCTAAGACTTCACAATATTATTCACCGCAAGCTAGAGACTAAAATTATGTTTGGTTTCTAAAAGCAGGTTGGTAGTTTGGGAAAGTCAAACAATGACACTGCATATATTTTTGCAAAAATATATTCTTGTTCTTGGCTAGCTGGTAATTAATGTGAACAACTATAATAAGATGAAGACAATATATTCCCTTTTCTTATTTTTTCTTATTTACCCTTTTTTGTTTTCTTCTATCTTTGCAGATAATAAATCAAATATAGGAGGCGCCAAGTAAAGTCCTCATATAACAGGTATGTCTCAGTTATTACCTTGCTTAAGGCTCTTTTTTATTTTGGATATTGGTTGGTTAAGGTTATGTTGCAACTGGATAACTAAATTTAGTACAAGATGAGCGATATCTAGATATTAAATTACAAATTGACTTTTATGATTGCTAGAACTTGTTGATTTTGTTGTTCTATATCAATTTGCTCTTTTAGTGTATAGGAATATATTATTCTTATAAATTTGCTATGATCATGATCGACTAATGAGCAGACTATTTTATTTTTTATATGAAGGCCCCATCTATTTAGATGGGCATTAATGAGCTAACTCTAATGTAATCTTGAATACATGCTTGATTTTGTTTGTGCCAAAATTTGCCTAAGGACATCAGTCCACGGATCAAAATTATTTTCCTCTCTTTATTAAGCTTTCATATTAATTCCTACAACTTTCCAAATTCCTCCATCAATTCAAATTAATTTTATCATAATTACATCAATTCAATTCCATGGAAAATTGAATTCAAGGATTTTTAACGGAAAAAAAAAAAATATATTCAGTCAATTTCAAACGATTATTCTTCCATAACAATGGCAATGAGCAATTAATTTTGATTTTCCACAAATATTCTTATCAAACGGCTAATTATTATATATATATACATATATATACATATACATACATATATATATATATATACATATATATACACATATATATATATATACATATACATACATATATATATACATATACATACATATATATATATACATATACATATATACATACATATATATATACATACATATATACGTATATATATACATATATATATACATATATATATACATATACATACATATATATATACATACATATATACGTATATATATATACATACATATATATATACATACATATATATATATATATATATATATATATATATATATATATATATATATATATATATATATATTATATATATATATATATATATATATATATATATATATATATATATATATGGGTTATCTTCCATCATTCTTCAATCATCTAATTCCTAATTGATATACTCATACATCAAACAAAAACGAATTGGGAGTATTGCTTTGACATCTTTGTGAATTATTGATTTGAGTGATTCATTCTTTAAGTTCTTTGCCCATCGATTTAAGGTAAAATTTTAATGTTTTTTTTTTTTAATTTTTTTTGGTTTTGATAATGTCAATTGTAGCCATTTTTTTGTACGGTCCTGGTTTCTTCTACGAGCTTAATATTCATTCAATTATGTGTTAATTCATATATATATATATATATATATATATATATATATAGAGAGAGAGAGAGAGAGAGAGAGAAGGAAAAATGGAAATAAATAATCCCACCTTTGCTTGGTCTTCCCAAGACAATCTCACCTTTCGATTATTCCAAAGTATCCACCTTTGACATGATCTTCTTTCAACGGTCCTTTTGACCCATAACCTGTTAAATAGGTTAAATTTTTTTTATTTATTTTTTAATTCTCCTTTTCCAACCTTTCCACCCTTTTCCATGGCAACTAACCACCATAACCACCACCCCAATAACCCTTGCCACTTGAACTGCAACTCCACCCCTACCCCACACCCTGCCGCCGCCTGAACCACCCCTTACCCCACCCCTCCCACCTGAATAGCTCACCCCGAAATTCACACCACCATAATTCCCACCCCAAAAATCCCCACCCACACCGAAAACCCTCTTCCTGAATCGAAATCCCCCACCTTGAAACAAGCATTTGAAGAATCTCGACACAATAAAGCTACATTTTTCTCGAGGTGCTGCGGTTTTGATGCTACAACCGTGGTAAGTGAATAGTGAAGATGAACAAGCAAAAATTACAATATTAATAAGAACAATACTATTTGAGCCAAAATAATCGAAATAATTAACTCAAACATCACAATAAACACATCGAAAATGTAAATTCAAAACATTAAAAGAAAAAAAAAAAACCGATCAAAAAAATAAAATTAATAAAGAACGAACCAGATAAACTAAAAAAAAATTGAGGAAAAACCAAAAGAGATCCTTAGAAGAGGAGAGAGAAAATCAAAAGGAGAGAAAGAGATCTTGACAGTAACACTTGTGAATTTGTCATGGAAGAGAAAGGTGGTTGGGAAGCCATGGAAGAAGGTGGTCGTGGGGAAAGAGAAGAAGGTTAAAAAAATAATAATAATGTGACCTATAAACAATCAACACGTGGCAAATTACCTACTCTAACAGGTTACCATCCTACCAAAACCGGTAAGGGATCGTTAAAAGAAGATGTATGTCAAAGGTGGGATTGTTTTGAAAAGACCGAGCAAAGGTGGGATTATTAATTTCCATTTTCCTATATATAGGGTTGTGATCCAATGATAAGGATCTTAAAATGAGAAGGATGAGAAGGAATCTTGACCATACAAATAAATCCAACGATTCACATTTCACATGTGCAAATGCACATTTAGAACAATTATTATGCACGTTTAATTAAAAAATTATGCACATTTAATTCAAAAATTTTGCACATTTATTTTTCACTTTTATTTACGTATTGTTTATCGTTGACGAACTCTCTGTCTCTCTCTTCTCCATTAGAACATATTTAGAGTTCTAACTTTTAATTTTAGAGATGATTGAGAAAGTAATTGTGGCCATGAAAGACTTGCAACCCCAATAATAACGATTCACTGACCTTAATTTAGATCATAAATAGATTCGTCCGGAGCATATTATACAATATGCGCATTTAATTTAAAAGATGTGCACCCTTAGTACAAAAGTTTTTGCACATTTAACTCAATAAATATGCACATATCATCAAAAATATATGCACAATTTGTACAAGAATAATGCATGTTTAGTTTAAAAATTATGCATTTGAGCTGTGGGTTCGTTCACAGGAACACGCTAATTTGAGTCACTTAGTCAAGAAACTCCCAAATCCATTTTGATCTACAATGAAATAAAATTGATGATTAATTTGATTTTCGAATTTGTGATAGAGTTTACCTACTTGTAATTTTCTTTGTTCAACAATACTTGTATTAATCAAACAATAACTCACTCAGAAGTTCAAAGGTTTGAGGGAAGGGATTGGATTTTGGATGGGAATAAGCTAGAAAGATGAGAGAGAGAAAAGGTGGGGGAAAAGATGATCAAGGAGGCAGGGAGGAGAGAGAGATTGGATCTTCTTTTGAACAAAAGTGGCCAGAGGAAGAGTGATGAAAATGGAGGAAAGAGAAGGAGAAGTAGTGCACGTGAAGAGAAAGAGAATTGGGGAAAAGAAGTATTTAATATTATTTACGGTTTTGCCATTAATGAGACATGTGATTAAAGCCATTGGATCAATTTATTTGAATGGACAAGATTATATCTCATTGTAAGACTCTTCTCATATGACCCTAAAATTGAAGGTAAACCATAATTCACCATGTTTAGAAGAAAACCAAATAACCAAAACGCAAATTTTATATATAATCAAAACCAAATAATCAAAACGCAAATTTTATATTGTAATGTTATATTTAATCCATAATTGACTATATATATATATATATATATATATATATATATATATATATATATATATATATAATCCCAGGAACAAAGCTAGTTCCCTCTAGGGTTTTCTCTTTGGAGGGTTTCCTTCTAGCTCTTGCTAGTCCTTGCTTCTACTTTAAAGGTTGATTTCTACCTTTATTTGTACGTTATGATGGCTACTTTTGAAACCGAAACCTCTGATCATGCTATTAATCCTCTTTCCAAACCTGTTGCGAAGGAGCGTAAGATTGATTGGGAGGAAGTGGAGGAGGCGATGAAGATGCGCAAATCGAATTGGCAATTGTTGGAAGGATTCATACTACGCGCAATGTCAATTCCAATGCTTTGACTTCGACAATGAATAAAATATGGAACCCTAAATATGGATGTGAGGCGAATGTTATAGGCGAAAAACTTTTTTCTTTCAATTCCATCATTGGAAGGATAAGCAGTTTGTTATGGACTCGTAGCCATGGCACTTTGATCATCATGTTCTGATCCGTGATGACATTAAAGGTAACTCAAAACCCTTCGAAATTCCTTTGAATGTAGTTCCCTTTTGGTTGCGTATTTATGACTTACCTTTTAAGGGTAGAAATAATGAGGATAATGCAAGACGAATAGGTGATAAAATTGGGATTTTTCTTGCCATGGATAAATCGGATGTTATTGGTATTAACAAATCTTTGAGAATCCGTGTTCTTGTGGAGTGAATAAACCTCTCATGAATGTTGTTGAATTAAAAACGGGGAGGGGTTCCATTGAAGTTCCTATTAAATATGAGAAACTTCCTGTTTTTTGCTACCTATGTGGCTTACTTGGTCATGGTGAGAAGGATTGCGATGAGTTAGTAGGGACTAGGAAATTCAGTGAGAAACTAAGGGTGTCCACCTCTTGGAAGGTAGTAAAGAGTGATATTGGGGAGGAAGATGGAGGTTTGAGTAATGCAATTAAGCGTTTGTTTATAACCAAAAAACAAATGCCTCCTAGTAGTGGGGATGGTGGGGGTGACGATGCAGATAAGCTTTAAATTGAAGGGGCTTAAAATAAGGGAAGGGGAGGTGGAAAATGTTCGGCAGGAAGGCAACAAGGAGATGGTGGGGGAAATATCTACCTCGATTGATGGTGATAACGGGGAAACAATTAGAAAACAACATAGCACCTTTTATCAGGGAGTAGGGGAGAGGGTAACGTGGGAGAGGGTAACGTGGCGAGGGTGTGCATGAAGCCAGATTAAAAACTGACGATGTTGGAGTTAAGGGGGGCAAGAGACAGTGGAAAAGAATTCCTAGAGTAGGTGGAAGTGACAATGAGAGTGTGCAGCAGGGTATTGATGGCAGCAAACGCACTAGGGAGGAGGGGGGAACTGATTCATTAAGATCAGCACATTCAGAAGAAAATTATTTATACAAAATTTGATACTGGTGTGGGACCATTGGCGGAGGTTGGCAATGACCTACCCCGCTAAACCCAATGAATATCTTGGCTTGGAACTGTCGAGGAATGGGCAATCCCCGACCAGTTCGTCAACTCCAGAAATGGATTCGTAGACATTGCCCGGGGTTACTTTTTCTGTCACAAACCATGATGGACAAGGAGGTAGTGGAGGATCATAAAGGAAGCTTGGGATTCTATGGTGCTTTTGGTGTTTCGAGCGTCGGGAAATCTGGGGGTTTATGCATCTATTGGAAGGAGGATGTAGATTTTCGATTAATCTCATACTCGTAACATCACATTTGTGGTGATATCTGGTGCGATGGTACAGCAAAGGGGAGATATGTGGGCATCTACGGTTGCGCAAAAACAAAGGAGAGAGCTAACAGAGACTTTTTGATCACATTTGCGAGGATGATATACCGCTGTTAATTGGAGGGGATTTCAATGAAATCCTTTCTTATGAGGAAAGAGATGGGGGTGCTGGTGGGGTACGTAGAGAATTACAAAATTTTCGTGATGTGATCGAAAGACACGAGTTGAGAGATTTGGGCTTTTCGGGGTCCTGGTATACTTGGGAGCAAGGCCGAACTGCTGCAACTAGAGTCAGGGAAAGATTAGATCGTTGTTTGGCATCGGAGGGATGGTGCACACTATTTTCGAAGGCTACGAGAACTTAATCCGTGTAATTTCTGACCATGCGCCAATCTTGCTTTCTTGTATAGATGTTCCACGCAAGAAAAAGAAGAAGAAGAAGAGTTTCAAATTCGAAACTTATTGGCTTCTTGATGAGGGGTGTAAAGAGGTTGTGAGGACCTCATGGGAGAGTTCGAATGGGGCTGGTGTGCTTGAGAAGGTGGTTGTGGTCAGCAAGAAATTGCTTCTTTGGAGTGACGAAAATTTTAATAAGATTCAGCAGAGTATCCTATGCTTTGAAGCAGGTGCAAGCTCTTCCGATCACTGATGAAAATTGCAGAGAGTGCTTTGAACAGTTGGTAGATGATTTAAATGAAAAAAAGGAAGCGTATTGGTATCTAAGAGCCCGAGTTTCAAAAGTTCGTGATGGCAATAAGAACATGAAATATTATCATCACAAGGCCTCTCAACGACAAAGGAAAATTCAGATTTCCGGCCTTTGGGATGATGGTGGGGTGTGGCGTACAGAGGAGTTGGTAGAGGTTATAAGCAGCTACTTTAATGGGATTTTCACCTCGAATAATCCCACTTCTCATGATTTTGCCCCGATTCTTGATTGTGTCCAAAATTCAATTTCGGACAGCTTGAATTCTTTATTGACAAGGCCATATTCTAAAGAGGAAGTTCACCAAGCTCTCAAGCAAATGCATCCAAGTAAAGCTCTTGGATGGTATGCATGCGGTTTTCTATCAACGTTTCTGGCACATTGTTGGTGATGACTTGTCAAAATTTGTTACAGGAATTTTAAATGGCAACCCCATTCTAGACCGCACCAATGCTACTAACATTGCACTTATTCTGAAGAAGAAGGAGACGCAAGTAGCTGCAGATTTCAGACCAATCACTCTATGCAATGTTATTTACAAGCTCATCTCTAAGTGTGTGGTTCTCCGCCGAGATCATCTTGAAAAATCAGAGTGTTTTTATCTTACAGATAATGCCTTGATTGCGATGGAATTGTTTCATACCACGAAAGTCAGAAGTAAGGGAAGAAAGGGGCACATTGCAACGAAATTTGATATGAGCAAGGCCTATGACTGAGTGGAATGAGGCTTTTTGAAGCAACTTCTCCTAAAAATGGGCTTCGATGGTAGATGGGTGAACTTGGTGATGACGTTGGTATTCACGGTAAAATATTCTTTTGTCATCGATGGTGAGGTTTGTGGATCGGTGACTCCTTCTAGAGGTTTACGTGGCTGACAGATGATTCATAAGAAGGTTTCACTAGGGGAGATCTATGGTGTTAGGGCTAGTAGGAATGGTTCGGGAATTTCTCACCTCCTTTTTGCAGATGATAGCCTTCTCTTTACTTGGGAAACTCAATAGGAATGCTCGGTAATTGTTGATATTCTCAACGAGTACGAAGCATCGGACAAAAAATTAATTATGAAAAATTAGAGGTGTCTTTTAGCAAAGGTGTGAGGGTGGAGCAAAAGGAGATCATGAGAATTTTAGACAGGTGGAGAAGCATGAGAAATATCTCGGAATCCCGAATGTTCTTGGAAGGTCTAAAAGATTTGTGTTTGAAGCTTTGCTTAATAGAGTTTGGAAGAAGCTTCAAGGTTGGAAGGAAAAGCTACTATCTCAAGCAGGGAAGGAAATTTTGCTCAAATCAGTTATTTAAGCGATCCCGACTTATCTCATGGGAGTCTACAAGTTTCCAATGGAGGTTATTAACAAATTGCATTCTGCGATGGCTAGATTTTGGTGGGGTGAAAGTGGTGATAAGAGACGTATTCATTGGAAGAGTTGGGACTCACTATGCACTCTCTAAGTGTTTAGGTGGTATGGGGTTTAGAGACTTAGCGGTCTTTAATGATGCTCTATTGGGACGACAAGCGTGGAGACTTGCTTGTAAACCTGATTCTCTTCTTGGTAAGGTAATGAAGGTAAAGTATTATCCCCGTTGTGATTTCCTCGATTCTCATTTGGGTTATGGTGGTAGTTTTTCTTAGCGTAGTATTTAGAGTTCTAAGGCTTCAATTGAGGAGGGCATGCTATGGAGGGTGGGGAATGATCGAATTAGAATATGGGATGACGCTTGGTTAGCTGACGACAATTCTCGTTTTGCAACTAGCTCCCCTTCAACTGAAGTTACGAAAGTCAGTGACCTGATTAATTTCGAAGCCTCGGAGTGGGACTGGGAGGTGGTTAGTTCGCACTTTAATGATCGGGACAGAAATTGTATTATGGCTATTCCCTTAAGCCCTCGCTTCCCTTATGATGAATTGGCTTGGGCGTTTTCTAAAGACGGGAACTATTTGGTGAAAACCGCATATATGCTGGGAAAGGGTGTGATCTGTGTGGGTTGAAATTTGGAAGGCAAATGTCTGTCCTAAGGCTAGAAATTTTCTGTGGCATTTGTGTACCCAAACTCTCCCTGTGCGAAGCCTGCTGATACACCGCCATCTGACCACTGATGATAGTTGCCCCTGGTGCGAGAATTATGTGCAATCATGGAGTCATATTTTTTTCGAGTGTGAGAGAACTTGTGGTTTGTGGGATGATGTTGACTGCTCAGAGATGTGTGTGCAGAATTTTGCTGGCACTCCTGTGAGTTGATTGATAGCTGGAAGAAGATTAACCCGGACACAGACTCGAGGTTTGTATTTGCTTTGGGGGATCTGGCAAGAGCGTAATCAGAAGGTGTTTCAACAGAAGGAAACGTCCTCTACGGTGCTGCTAGACCGTGTCTTCAGATGGGTGGATGAACATGAAAGGTATACGAAGGCTATCTACTCTACTATTTTGAACACCCGTCACTCTAGTCCTAGTACCTACCAGACAATGTCATCAAAATTAATACTGATGCTTCGCTGATGGATGAGGGCTGGGTGGGTTTAGGGGTTGTGGCGCGTGACTCTGCTGGTAGTGTCGTATTTGCTGCTACTAGAAGGGTAAGAGCGTGGTGGCAAGCTGAGGTTGCGGAGGCAAAGCCATTGTCATGGCCTTGAGGTTGGGGCGAAGATGTGGCTGTGAACGAGCTATTATTGAATTAGATTGCCAGGTTGCTATTAATCGGCTGACGAAGGGAGCTACACACTTAACTGAGCTTGATGCTATACTCATTGATGCGATCGAATTGGGCACTTCCTATACTAGTCTCCATTGGATGCATGTGAAACGAGAAGGAAATGTGGTGGCGCACAATTTGGCAAAGTTTTCCTAATAACTTAGAACAAGTTTGGGAAAATTGTATTCCTCATGATATTGCTCACTATGTACTCGAGGATTATCTTGCGATTTAATGATTAAGTTTGCTCCCCTTAAAAAAAAAAAAAAAAAAAATTCCCAGGAAAAAGATATGAATTAACACAGAAATTGAATGAATATTAGGCCCGTACAAAAAAAAATTGCTTCAATTGACATTATCAAAACCAGAAAAAAAATGAAAAAGAAAAAATCAAAATTTTACATTAAATCGATGGGCAAAGAATTGAAAGAATGAATCACTCAAATCAATAATTCACAAAGATGTCAAAGCAGTACTCTCAATTTGTTTTTGTTTTTGTTTGATGTATGAGTGTATCAATTGAGAATTAGATGATTGAAAAATGATGGAAGATAACCCATATATATATACAAGAGAATAATTAGCCGTTTGATAAGAATAATTGTGGAAAATCAAAATTAATTGCTGATTGCCATTGTTATGGAAGAATAATCGTTTGAATTTGACTGAATATATATTTTTTTGTTGAAAATCCTTGAAAGGAGAAATAGGCAATATAATTTCCATGGAATTGAATTGATGTAATTATGATACAACTAATTTGAATTAATGGAGGAATTTGGAAAGTTATAGGAACTAATATAGAAGCTTGAATAAAGAGAGGAAAATAATTTTGAAGAAAATAATGAGCGTGATTGCCGTGATTTGTTGCGTTATTGGGTGTTAGAAACAATAAGGCATTGCAGATTTAAAAAAAAAAAAAAAAAAGAGAGAGAATAGGAGAAAAAAAATAAAAATTTGGCCCCTTTTAAAATTAGGGCCCTGTTGATCGGTGTAGAAATCGTCGTTAAAAGTCCTATCAAATTAATCCTAACTACCAAAATAAGCGAATATAGTGGGAAGTAAGGGTCATATTCCACGGGGAAGCGAAACAAATCAATCATAAAATTCATGAACACAAGAGCCAAGGGGTATATTTTTGGTATTTATGTTTGAGGTTTAAACACTAAGGATAACTAATAAACGCAATTAACAAGGGATTCACGCAATGAAAACAAGCGCTAGGCGGTGCGGGGGTTCTTAACATGGCCAACACCAAAATAATGATGGAAATCAAGATTAACTAGCCAAGGAATATGAAATTCCACCTAAACAATTCATTCCCATGCAATTGTTCAAGCAAATCGTTAATCGAGATCTAATACCTAAATTAAATCACTCCCGTGAATCCAAAATAGGCAACAATTAAAATTTGGGAATTATAGGTGCACTCAGTAATCCCAAGCAATTTATAGCACAAATAATCAATTCAAGGCATAATAATCAATCATCATCATCTAGTCAATATCAATTCATATTCTTCACCCCCTTCCCCTAGCTAGAATTCTAGCCTAGAGAAGAGAGAGAAACCATTGAAACAAAGCTTGATGAAACATCTACTAACACAAAACTAAAAATCATTCACAAACAAGGATGAACAAAACAAAGCAACAAAACTAACCACAAACAAAGATAACAATCAAAATAGAAAGCAATTAACAAAATAAGAGAGATAAGGGAAAGAAATTACTAATCAAAAGCTTGAATTGAAATAACTTGAAGTTAAATAATGGAGGAATCGAGGAAAACCACTCTCTCCCTAGAAAACAAGGTAAAAACTCTCTAAATTAGGGCTAATATATGAATAGAGTGGCTAATTACATCCAAAAGGGTATTTATACCCCTTCCTTAAAACCCCTAAAAACGGCTTCAAGAAGACCAGGAGCGGGTGCTTCAGCATAATGGACCACTCGCTACAAGTGCTAGTTTCATCCTTTCTCATGTGGTTACACAGGGGTAGAGCGACCACTCTAAGTTCCCTGATCCAAGCTTGAGCCTTCTATTGCTCCTCTCTAGCTCCTCAAGTCCTGACCTGAAGTGGCTTAAGTCGGCTTGTGAATTCTCATTTCGGAGCAACTTAAAACATGAACTCAAGCACACTTGTGAGAGCTTTGGGGAGGGGGGTATCATTCGTGCAATTAGCACTCTACGGAAAGCAAGCAAAAAGGGCCAAAACACACACATAAGGGCCAACTATCAAGAGAAGAGAAACTAAGCAAGAAAGAGTGTAAAATAAGGATAAAAGGGCTAGGAGGTTGAGAAAGAGACTAAATAGAGGGGTAAATGAAGCACAAATGTGGTCTTTTAGACTACTTATCAAATGTCCCCCGACTAAATCCCTTGTTCGTCCTCGAGCAAGCTTAAAACAAAAGAAAAATAGACAAAGGGAACAAGAATATACACTAAGTCACTTTTTACATGTGTAACAAGCCATTTAAACCTCTAGATCGCTCTAGAGGACAAGTGATGCTCTCGTGAGGGTTTCCTTTGGAGTTTAACTCACAACTCTTTTCAATACTCAACCCAAATATCTTCCCTCTTGCATGGTTTGCTATCCCTAAAGGCATTAAAGCAATTTTCGGGCAACCAACTTCGACCTTGTCATGAATACAAGCTAAGGGGACAAAGCTAGCTAAACTTAGATACTCATAGGATCACCTTATTTGAAGATGAGACCCCATTTCTCACCACAACAAAGGCCTTATCAATACGTTGATTACACATGCCCTCTTCAATTTTCAAGTTAGATTCATTTATCTTTCCTCCAATAGCCTTATTACACCTCCCCTTAGCTACTGGATTACTACATGCTTGCATACAAAAGAGAATGTGGACATTGCCACTTATTTAACTTTCATTGTCCCCTAATTTATAAGAATGTTATTGCTCTCGCCTTTTTTAACTCTTGGAGCTCTCTTTTTCATTTTTTTTTTAAAAGGGGTTGACATTTTTGCCATGTGGTTTAACCACTTATTAGCACTTAAGAGAACAAGACATTTGGTATACAAAGCCATCATACACATTCGCTAGGAGAGGCTTACTAGCATTTAAGGGGTTCGATTCATTTAGTCTAAGCAAGATTATTTTCAAAGACAAGGCATTCATTTCTATAAAGACCTAAGTATGGGATAGAGTTCTCAAGTTTCATTTGGTTCACCTTAGGCATCTAGGTTTAATTTAACCATAGACTTGCGCGGACTTGTAACACATCTAGGGATAAAGGGTCCCCTTACTAATCACTCAATTGCAAGGGCAAAAGGGAACCATGCATAATGTCATCGGTAATCATCTAAGAGGGAAATGAGCATTGAAACCCTTTTATTGAAAGCATAAAAACATTAAAGGCAAAAGCATGAATAAGTAAAAAGGCATGTATACACATAATTCTCAATCGACAAACAAAGGTTGTTTGGCATCATACCAACGACCAATAGATTTCGAAGAATCAATGCATACATCCTCGAACCGTTCAACTCATACCTAGAACTAAGCCTACACTAAGCAACCAATTCATATATTTAAAGAGTTGAGATGGAAAGTTTTCACCAAATGCGTATAAGATTGCAAATCCGTATCATATGAAGCTCTCTTGCTTGTATCAACCCGGATTTGCATCGTTGAAACCTACACAAATGTTAGAACTAAAACAACTCGAAAAAATATTTAGTTAGTAACAAGGGTTAACTAGAACAAATAATAAAATAAAAAAAAACTATAAGAAAGCAATAAAGAAAATAAGTAAGAGAAGAAAGAAAAAGGAAATTAATTTGGATTAAAAAGGAGTTTGGATTTTTCACATTGGGAGCCAACACTTGAAATTATTGTTAAAAAAAAAAAATCATTGATTTTGGAAGAGAGAATGGAGAAATAAACATCAACAGAAACATAATAAGCTTGCAAGAGGCGCTTATTGGTAATCATATTACCTCACGATAAATGCCCTTAGATAAAAACAATGATGGAACACCCCCCCACCTAGAACGGAGCCTCGTCCTCGATGGGACAAAAAGGAAAAAAGGGTGGGGGGGGGGGGGAAGGGCAAAAGAAGGCCGAAGGCCCTACTCATCCATGGGGGAGCTAGGGCCTTCCTCACTTGGTCGGACACCACTTATAGTCCGTGGGAGGGCCATGATGTTCCCATCCACCGGTGAAGCTTGGTGGGAATCCACGGTTCCGGTATAGCTCTTGTTGCCAATCCGGAAGTGGGTAGAATGGGAGAGGCATGACTAGCGGCTTCGGGGTGCACATGGGGTAGTTAGGGTCCCCACGATAATGGTAGTTATAACTCGATGGAGTGGGATAGTCCACTCGGGGGCCACCTTGAGAGGATGACCTTTCCCAATAAGGCCAAGTTGGTTGTCGGGGAGTGTCGCCGATATGCGGTTCCTCCCAACTAGGAACCGGGCCTTGTTGAGGCGGGAAATAAGGATAGTTCATGGGGGGCTCAAAGTGCCCTTGGTTTACATGCTAATCGTAGATGTTGGCATTGTAAACCTCGTGACCATCAACGACCTCTGCCAACCGACCAACTTGCAAACTTAAACTTTTAAAAGCATTCTCAATATCAAATGACGAAGAAGAAGAAGCCATACCTCCCTCACTAAAGGAGGGGACATGTAAATGTTGGGACGCTTCCCCGAATTGATGATGATGATGATGTTCAATGTTGTTGTGGTTGAGGAGAAAAGAGGTCACGCTCTTTAGAAGAGAGGTCAAGGGGGTGTATTTGCTCCTTCGGAACCCGCCATGGGTTAGGGCAAACATTGGGAGGGCTAGTGACAAACGGATTAGGCGAAGCTTGCCTAACCATCCATACCCTTGGGACGAAGGCGTCCCTAATCTTGCACTCTCGAAGAAGATCCCTATAGTGAAGGGCGACGGCGTACAAGAAGGGCTTGTCATCCATCGGTGTTACTTTGCAATCTCATCTCCAATACCCAACCAGTAGGCTATGCATGTTATCATGCCTTCACATTGTAGTCCACCCCGCCTTTCGATACTTCCATAGGCTCACCAAAACATGCCTGAAGAGCTCGACACAATCGGTCCCTTTCATGCCAAAGCATAAAATAAGCAACTCCTCTTGGGTGAGTTGCCCCAACTCCTTCCTCGAATATAGACAATATACCATGAGCCCATGGAAGTATCGAAAGGCGGGGTGGACAATTTCTGAAGCTTTGGCAGAGTTGGATTTAAATCGAGTGGTGCCCATAATAATCCTACTCCACCATTCCTCTTCAACATATCCCGACCACAATTGATCCCCAAGATTCTTGATGGTACTATGCCCGAACATTTCATTCAATTCCTGTAGTATCAAACTCCATTGTTTGTTGAATACCCGGAATTTCAAGTCAATATCTTTACTTCTTCTACCTCCATTGTACCGAGAGTTAGTGTAGAAAGGAACTCGAGGGTGAGCTCCCGGTAGGTGCATGGAGGTTTTTCCTCAATCCTCCCCGTGGTGGAATTAACCGTGGGCATTTTCATCTCCAACAAGTTTTCCCACCCTAAGTCCACCGCAATTTGCTTAATTGCTCTATTGATTCCAAGATTCCGAAACGTTGATTCATAGTAGAACCTTGTACTTCTAATTGACTTCTTTAAATGTTCGGTGTATAATTGTCTTTGTTGGGCTAAAGGAAGTACAACACTGTAAGGCCGAGGGGGTTCATTATGGGAGGAAGTGGAGGCTTGCTTTTGTGATTTACGGGATGAGGAGTCGGAAAAGATGTTTTTCAACTTACGGGAAGCCATTTGAGCACAATTCAATACCTAAAAAATCAACAACCAAACGTTCCTTGCAACAAGAACCAACAACAAACTCTAAACACCCATTTAATCAATGTCACAACAAGGTTCAACACCACACTTAACTTGAACCAAAATCACAACAATGTTCACAAGTAATCAACACCTAGAGGAAATCAATACTAAGAACCACACCAATTCACTATCACCACCATAAAAATTCCCACACTACACCAAACAATTCAAACTAAGTCACAAGAAATTCTCAACCAAATTTCAATCTACAAACCTTTAACCAAAATAAAAAATATGAACCAATACTTAAACAATCAAGAGAATAATCCTTTAAATAGACGTAAAAATACTAAAAAGAGGAGAATTATTCCCTTGAAGAGCCAAAGATCGGAGCTTGAACACACTAGAACCGAGCAAGACCACTTGAACCCACTAAGCCTTACACTGTTGTACTTCCTTTAGCCTAACAAAGACAATTTTATGCCGAACTTTCAAAGAAGCCAATTAGGAGTACAAGGTTCTATTGTGATTCAACGTGTCAAGGTCTTGGGATACATAGAGCAAGCAAATTGCGGTGGAGTCGGGGTGGGAAAACTTGTTGGTGATGAAAATGCCCGTGGTTGATTCCACCACGGGGAGGATTAAGGAAAGATTTCCATGCACCTATCGAGAGCTCACCCTCAAGTTCCATTCTGCACTAACTTTCGGTACGGTGGAGGTAGAAGGAGTAAAAGATGTTGAGTTGAAATTCCGGGTATTCAACAAACAATGGAGTTTTACACTACGGAATTTAATGAGATGTTCGGGTGGAACCCTGATAGTACCATCAAAAAGCTTGGGGATCAATTGTGGCCGGGATATGTTGAACATGATTGGTGGAGTTGGATTATTATGGACACCACTCGATTTAAATCCTACTCCGCCTAAACTTCGAAAATTGTCCACCTCGCCCTTTAATACTTTTATAGGCTCATGGTATTTTGTCTATTTTCAAGGAAGGAGTTAGGACAACTCACCCAAGAGGAGTTGCTTATTTTATGGTTAGGCACGGAAGGGACCGATTACGCCGAGCTCTTCAATTGTGGGCATCTTTTGGTCGAGAGGTTCAATGCCAATCAATATGGGCAACCCCTTCTCGGGTGACATACAATGTGGAGGCATGATAACATGGATAGCCTACCGGCTGGGTTTTGGAGATGAGATTGCAAAGTTAATACCGGTGGATGACTAGCCCTTTTCCACACCGACTCCCTTCACTATGGGGTTCTTCGAGAGTGCAAAGTGTGCTTGAGTTCATTTTTAGGCCCTTTTTGCTTGTTTTTCCTAGGGTGAAATTGGCAGACTGCTTGGAGCGACCGACCGCTCCCCTAGACTTGAGCGACCGCTCCATTATGCTAAAGCGCTCGCTCTGCTTTTTTAAGCCGTTTTTAATCTCTTCTTTTTTAGGGGTTTGTAGGGGCCGCTGTAGTATAGTGGTAAGCAACGAAGCACGGACACTCGTAAGTTCAGGCGTGTCCGAGTCGACACGCGTGTCGGACACGGACACGCGTGGGACACGGGGCAAAACGTCTCGGACACTCCAAAAACCGTGTCCGGTTTATTTTTGACGTTTTTGATTTTTGGACACGGGCCGTGTCACCCTTAGACACGGGCCGTTTTGGTATGACTCGGGAAATAACCTAAAGTCTTGCTCTCTGCTTTGCCTCTCTGCCTCCCTGCCTATTTCCACTTCTCAATTTCTCATCTTCCTCTCTGCCTCACGCGAAATCAGTCATCACCATTGTCATCACTCAGTCACTGTCGTCGTTGCTCCACCCACCACCCACCACTCCACCGTTCGCATCAACACAGTCAGCAGTCGTCGTTGCTCCACGCTTGGTGTCACTCAGTCACTGTCGTCGCTGCCTCTGCCTCATTCAATTGCCGCTGTTCGTCCTCAGCCACCACCCACCACTCCACCGTTCTCATTGTCGTTGCTGACTTGCTGTCCCAGACTCCCAGGTATGGTTCTCAACGTTTTTTTTTAAATTCAATTAATTTTCTGCATTTCAGTTTCATGAATCATGTAATTAGAAATTTAGAAGTTGAAGCTGAAGGGTAATTGGATGTCTCGGACGAAATTTGTGGGTATCAAAGAAATTTTGGTTGAAATTGAAGAAATTTTGTAAGGGATTTTATAGTATAATAATAATAATTGAGTTTTTGGAATCTGGGTTTGGTGAGCATGTGCACAAGAATACCTCATACACTTCTTTCTAAATTTGTGAAAAGTTAGATTTTTTAATTTAATTAATTTTATTTAAATGTATCTTCTTTGAGATCAGTGGAATATTGCTTATGGATTATTTTTTTCATTTGTGTTTATTAAATGTAGCATGTGGATCCTGGGGTTTTGAAGATGCAATGTTCACTGTGTCTTGATTCCTATTGTTCTGAGATTTGTGTAATTATGTTTGCTTTTATACTTGGAGCTTTGATAGCATTTATCTCCTTCATATTTGGTTGATTAAAGAGTGTATTACCAACGTGAATGACGAGGCTTTATAATTGTGTTATTAAGCTTCTTTGATCTGGTTTTATTATATAAGAAAACTTTGATGCTTTGAGAGAAGTTTCTAATTTTAGTTTTGATTAGTGGTTCTATAAGTAGAAAATTCAGTTTCTGTGGTTCTTGTTGTTGCTAATTTTGCTGTGATGTGAATAATGTGTTTTGTTGGACTTGTTATGGTTAATCATGACTATCTTCATTGATATAAACTAGTGTATTTGGTTTGATGGTTTCTTGATATGTATGAGACTATGTCCGTACACTTAGTTCATTTACTTGTTTAATTAAAATTGTGTGTTTTGAGGCTAATTATTTAGTGTTTTATTGAATTAGTTGTCAAATTCTCGTTTTTTTAATATATTATATGACTTGTTATACGCCGTACCCGTGTCCCCTATTTCAGGATTGCCGTTTTCCCGTGTCCGTGTCGTGTCCGTGTCCGTGTCCGAGTCCGTTTCCGTGCTTCCTAGGTGGTAAGTATTCCCGCCTGTCACGCGGGTGGCCCAGGTTCGATCCCCAGCAACGATGCCAAAATTTGATATCGGTAGAAAGCATCGTTAAAAATCCTATCAAATTAACCATAACTACCAAAATAAGCGAATATAGAGGGAAGTAAGGGTCATATTTCCAAGAGAAACGAAACAAATCAATCATAAAATTCATAAACACAAGAGCCAAGGAGTGTATTTTTCGGTATTTTTTTTTTGAGATTTAAACACTAAGGATAACTAATAAACACAATTAGCAAGGGATTCACGCAATGAAAACAAGTGCTAGGGGGTATGGGGGTTCCAAACATGGCCAACACATCAAAATAATGATGGAAATCAAGATTAACAAGCCAAGGAATATGAAATTCCTCCTAAACAATTCATTCCCATGCAATTGTTCAAGCAAATTGATAATCGAGATCTGATACCTAAATTAAATCACTCATGTGAATCCAACATAGGCAACAATTCAAAGTCGGGAATTAAAGGTGCACTCTATAATCCCAAGCAATTTATAGCGCAAATCATCGATTCAAGGCATAATAATCAATCATCCATCATCATTTAGTCAACATCAATCCACATTCTTCACCCCCTTCCCCTAGCTAGAAATCTAGCTTATAGAAGAGAGAGAAACCATTGAAACAAAGCTAGATGAAACATTTACCACCACAAAATCAAACATCATTCACAAACAAGGATGAACAAAACAAAGCAACAAAACTAACCACAAACAATGATAACAATCAAAATAGAAAGCAATAAACAAAATAAGAGAGATAAATTGAAATAACTTAAAGTTCAACAATGGAGGAATTAAAGAAAACCACACTCTCTCTCTCTAGAAAACCTAGGTTAAAACTCTCTAAAATAGGGTTAATATTAATTACATCCAAAAGGGTATTTATACCCCCTCCTTAAAACCCCTAAAAACCTAGATTAGAAGGGATAAAAAACAACTTCAAGAAGACACATTATAGCGGGCGCTTCAGCATAATGGAGCGGTCACTCCTGCCGAGGGGAGCGGTTGCTCTAAGCAGTCTGGCAGTTTCATCCTTTCTCATTTGGAGCGGCCACTCCAGAGGGGTAGAGCGACCGCTCCAAGCTCCTTGATCCGAAGCTTGAGCCTTCTATTGCTCTTCTCCAAAGCACAACTCTAGCTCCGCAAGTCTCAAGTGGCTTAAGTCGGCTTGCAAATTCTCATTCCAGAGCAACCTAAAACATGAACTCAAGCACACTTGTGAGAGGTTTGGGGAGGGGGGGTATCATTCATGCAATGAGAACTCTAGGAAAAACAAGCAAAAGGGCCAAAACACACACATAAGGGCCAACTATCAAGAGAAGAGAAACTAATCGAGAAAGAGGGTAAAATAAAGATAAAAAGGGCTAGGAGGTTGAGAAAGAGACTAAATAGAGGGGTAAATGAAGCATATAAGTGGTCTTTCAGACCACTTATCACGTGTGCAACAAGGTACATTGCACCCCCTATTCTACGGGCATGCATGACTTGGGTACGGGTATGGGACATGGTCAGACGGCTGTTCATGCATAGAAATGAGCCAATTTAATGCTAAAAAAATATCAGAAATTACTTCATCTCTTTTTAGACAAAACAAGATTAAGAATTCTGAATGTGATTTCTTCAAAAAAAAAAAAAAAAGAATTCTGAATGTGACAGTGAAAAGTCATCAATTGAGGCATCACTTGAGTCAATATTGAGGCATCACTCGATTCAATATTGAGGTATCACTCGAGTCAAAATTGAGGCATTACTCGAGTGGAAATGGGATGGAACACTAGAGCGTTTACTATTGCAAGGCATGTCTCATCATTAGTTTGCTGTCACCTACAGATGGTTATCATCATCAAAAGGTAGAGATGCATGGTGTATGACTAGTTAGTTACTAGTCTTATTACTATTTCAGCCTGTTCGATAGCCGGTTATAAATGGTGCTGATCAGAATTAATTTTTAGTGAAATTAGGAAGGAAATTTACATTGTAATCCATATGGTAATGCAATTTCATTTGCAAGCATTTTTTTTCTGTTTTTTTTTTTTTATGTTTTTATTACCATCCATTATCATGGGATCACCTTGATTTTCCTTGCCAATTTACAAATTCATTCACATTGCCATCATTTATGGACACCTACCAAATGGGTCGTTAGTGTTGAGCCTTGCTTTTAACCATGTAATGAAATTGAGGAGATTTTTTAGTTTGTGTAGAGAGTGTTCTCTGTCAAAGATACAATTATTAATTCTTTTTAACTCTGTTTCCGTACTGAATATACCTGTAGTTTTCTTATTACAGAAAATGCTCGCATTTTTTCTTCTTACCATTGCTATCATAAAACATAAACGAGATGTTTGCAAATGCTTTTGCAGGCTCTTTATACAGGTATTCCCATTAGTTTGGCATTCTCAGACAATTTGAATATGGAAGATTAAATGTGGTCGTACATGATATAGTCTTCCAGGTGTCGATTTTTTGGTTCAACTCTCTAGAATTGGATTTACATTCAGCTAATTGTGCACAAGACTGTTTTCTCTTGGTGGAGCTTGATTTGCTTTATGTACAAAACTGATAAGCTGGGTTCGTTTTCTCTTCAGTTTGGACAAATGAAGCATGCATACTGTTGCCTGGGGTTTGTTCTTCCTCACTAATTTTGTGGAAACAAATGGTATTGAACTTTTGTTTTGGAGACTTTTGTATAACAATCGCAGTATTTGTTACACAATTCAAATTATTCTGAGGGGGAACTACTGGCATGAAAACCTTTTTATTATTCATTCTATTATATTAATTTTCAAATCATTCGAGTTATGATTTATTCTCAAATTTGAAACCTCTAAAAGATGGCATAGATTAGCAGGAAAAACCATTTCAGACAATGAGGGGACTACAATCTGAGCAAGCCTTGATTGAAACTTCTGTCAATCTTTTTTGCCAGCTCACATTTTTTTAGCATTTGATGAGTCAGATTACAGATGTTGAATAATGCTTGTTAACTCCACTAACGCCGTTTGTGTACTCCACCCACCTTTTGTATAATGCACCGCACCATTGAAGTTTCTCCATTGAAGCTTCCTTCGTCCCCGATCTCCACCCACCTTCCACCAACACCACCATTTCTACCATCATCATACTTGTATCCACCTTCCTCCGATGATACCACCGATGAGACCACCATCTTCGGTGGCTTTACCGCCAAATTAAACAAAAAACCTATGAATAAAAGGTGAAATTTAAGGTATGCTCAACTTCAAAGTAGAGATGGCAATGGATCGGAGGTGGATCGGGTGATGCTTCATCCGCCTCCATCCACCAACGATCCATCCATCACCCGACCCATCCATCACCTAATTTTCCTTCATCCACTTCCGATCCATCCGTCATTCATTGATGAATCGGGTGGATCGGGTGATAATTCGGGTGAAATAAATATATAAATACAACTTTGCACTTTCATAATTAAAATCAAGATTTGAAAAAAAAAAGTGATCAATTTATTAAAACTTTGATACATCCTTGTAATATTTATTCCTTTTTACTAAATTAAAAACAAATGTCAATTCCTAACATTACAATAGACATTAAATTATTCAAAAAAACATTTATTTTTACTTTTGTATATATTAATTTAACGGGTGGATGGATGGGTCGGGTGATTGGTTGGATGTATCATCATCCGAATCCGACCCAATCCGTCACCCGACCCATCCATCATCCATCTGTCATTCGCTTAAGTTCAGGTTTTCATCCATATATTTGGATCAGGTGGATGGTTATCCATCGAGTTTGGATGATATTACCACCCCTACCCCAAAGGTTAGGGGTGGCTTATTAGGATGTAACTAATTAACCCAGAACCTTACTTCATGCATTAATTTGAATAAAAGTTGCTCAAAATTGGTGAATTTGACCGAAATTAGTTCGACATTGGGGTTGGTTTATGAGGCGATGGCCGTATAAAAGCGGTGTAATGGTTGCTCGCCTTCTTTCTAGTGGGTGTCGGCAACAGCAGCGTCTCTTTGGTGGTGGTTTTGGTCGCGGCGTCATGGAGGTGTAGTGGCGTCATGTACTTTGAATGGGTGTTGCTTCACCTGTTTCATTAACATCACCTCAAACGCTGTTTGATATATATACTATACAATATTGCTACCACTTCACTTGTCCTATGCGTGAGAAAATACTGGTCATTAATGGCGAAATTACTTTGCTACCCCTTTTAATGACAGGAAAATGTCCCTTTTAATCCTAGATATGCTTTATAAGTCAATCATAAAGATTAACTTGTATTTCCTCCTACAATCTCACAAACGAAGTCACTATACCATAGTTTATATTGATGCCAAACCAATAAACATCAAATAAACTAAATTATATTTGGCTGTTTTTCAACAGGACTTTTATTTAGCAAAAATTACAACAAAGTGAGTAACAAGTTAAAGATAAGAAATATTCTGCCCAAAAGAAGTAAATGAACTTGGCAAAAGAAATGCATCTTTTAAACTAGGACGTCTTTATTGCAGGAACATTAGACAAACTGCATATTGTTTAAGCACCAAAAATACTAATAACCATTTTGCTCAGCCAGAGGCAATATTCTGGTACGGTAAATTATGTTTCTAAAGCTTCCTCTTAGTCTACATGTGAATTCATATCCAAAAGACAACAGAGTAGCGCCGTTGAAAGTAGCATTAGCAACATGAAGAACCGTATAGCATCGAAATTGAAGCAAATAGGAAGTACCATATCAGCCCAATGCATTCAGGAGACAGATATATTCACTTATGTTGGACTGAACATTATCTATTTGCAAATCAATTACGATTTGATTGTAAGAGCAATTGGAGCCTTATGCATTTCTTTGTGAAGAGTTACTCTATGGTTTGTTTAGACCGGTAAACCCTCAAGGTCATACTGCATCGCGAGCCTTTCCATTGTGTTTCTACTCACTACTTTTCTCTCATATAGTTCTTCCAAAACTATTGCTGCTATCTCCATTTCTTCTTCATGGGCTATGCCCTCAACAATAATTGTATAAGTCATCTCATTTGGCTTATATCCTTTGTCTACCATCATTTGGAAGATATCCAAAGACAAATCAGTTCTATGAGATTTGCATAAACCAAGTATAAGAGCATTACAATTATCTACATCTGGTCTGCAGTTATTTTCTTCCATCAGCATGAAAATCTCAACTGCTGCATCTATCATTCCTTCCATACACAACCCTCTTAACAACGTTGAATATGTATAAGAATCAGGTGTAAATCCATACTTAATCATCTCATTCAATAGCTTCAATGCTGGGTAAGTATTATTTTTTCTGCACAAGCTTGTGATGACAGTTTTATAAAAGTCATGAGTCGAGAAGTTTGATGTGCTACCTATGCTTTGAATGATGGAGAATGCTTCCTGAACTGACCCATCTTCAGAAAGCACAGAAATAGCATTATACGTTCCTTCATTAGGATAACACTGCTGCGAAATCATCTGGTCTAAGCACTTCATAACTTGATCTACCTTTCCCTCCTTGCAGAGATGAGTAATGATTGGGTTGTAGGTGGCTCCTGTAGGTTTGAATCCCGCCTTCGTCATTTCTTCCAATACCTCAAATGCCTGATCTAATTGGCCATGGAGAGCCAGTGAACTGACCAAAATGTTATAAGTAACAACAGACGGGGAACGATCTCCACCATCCATTTCAGCTAGAAGCTCATGCGCCTCATTCCACCGTCCTTCACAGCACAGAGTCCTTAGCATAATATTGTAAGTCACAACATTCGGCTCAAATCCTTTTTGCGGCAAATTCCTGAAGAAACTTATTGCCTCCTCTGTTCTCCCTTCCTTACACAACCCTGTCAAGAGCACATTGTAGCTCACCAAATTAGGCTTTCCTCCCTTTGCAATTATTTCATCCAACAGCCGCATTGCTTCATCAACTCCTCTTTCCTTGTACGCAGCTTCGAGCAAGAATGAGTAAGTGAAAACATTAGGTTCCAGTCCCTTCTTTCTCAATTGATCCAGAAGCTGCAGACTCTTATTCAAATTCCCAAGCATACACAACCCCTTGACAAGTGAATTATACGTAACCGTGTTGGTCGGGTAGCCATACTCCTCCATCCTTTCAACTAACTGCATTGCATACCCAACATTCCCCCTCTTACACAAATGATTCACCAAAAATGTATACGACGTAGCATCCGGTTTCACACCTGAACTAACCATCATCTCCATCACTCGAATTGCTTTTCGAACTTTACTCAGTTTACAAAGGTCATACAATAGCTGAGTAGCTTGACTCTTCTCAGGCTTATGGCCCTTTTCAACCATATATTCCAAGTACAAAAAAGCATCATTCACTTTAATCTCTTTAGTCTTAGCATCATTCTTACCAGTCCTCCAATTAGGCAAAGTAAACACAGAATTTGATGAAATTGTAACTTGGTTAGATGCTAATACCCTTGAAAAACCCTTGTTTATTGACACAGTATGAAAATTTGGGATCTGGGAAAAAAACCCACTTACTTTTACTGTATTTTCTAGACATGGGTTTGGTATAGGAGACAAACTCCGCAAAAGGGTTGCCATGATTTTATAATCACATGCGATTAAAATGGAAATTTATACTAAAACAGCAAGAAAATCATGGGTTTTATGGGGTTACACACTTACACATAAACATAGATATGTACGAATTATTGACAATTTTGATGCATAATATATGATGCAGAAGAACTGAAATTTTATCAAGAAAGTAGGCAAAGAGAAAAAAAAAAAAAAAAAAAAAGAAAAAAAAAAAAAGAGGAATAGTAACGTACTATATCGAGTTTCTGAAAGATTAATGCCGTTTCTTCAGCAATTCTACTATATACTATTGAGTAGAGAACCCAATTTCTTCTTGCTAGAATGCTAGTCCTGCGTTATCCAACAATTGAGGATAATAACTTGAATGTCCACTACGGCACTACCTTGTTCATGATTCTTCCATGTCGACGGTGACAATGAGCGGTTGAGATGCTAACTTTGGGGTGTTGTTAAGAGCATTAACATTCATCGGGCTCCCCATAATTTCTCTCTCATCACCTCATTAGTCCACATCACTTTTCACTAACTTTATCATATACCTTTTCCATTTTACAATTTCATACCTACATTCATTAATTTCCCCATTTACTTTCTCTCTCCTATTTTCCATACCTCACCACCTTTACTCTCTCCTACTTTCCATACTCCACCAAGTGTTTTGGTATCCAAGTGTGCAAATTGGGCTCACTTGAATTTTTGGAAGGCTTCCCATCAAATTAACCTCCCCAAAAATATTTATCAAATGGGAAAGGAGTAACATTGGTGGGAAGGTCCCCATTTCCATTTTTTGGCAATTGGAGAGCCTATTTTCCCACCAATGTAGATGCTCAAATGCAGAAATTTATATCTTCCCATAAAAATGATAAAAATGCCTTGCAAATAGAAAATTTCTAACGTCTCACTTTTTTTTACCCAACAAAAATGTATGAAGTATATTGATTAGAAAAATTTGTGAAAAATTAGTCAATTATTGCGCGGTTAGCTTAAAATAAGCTAAATTTTTTTATTAACTAAGAATATGTCAGCCTTTAGATATATTATATTTAATTAGGCTAAATGACTGTTACACTTGAAATTAAGATTTTTTGGACTTGTGTTGCCTGTGATGTTCGACTAGAAAAGTTGACTTCAAAGGGAATACCATTTTATAAGATTCACATAATCCAGCGATGAAAGAATAATGACCTAATACGTATAAGTGCCAAAGCCTAAAGAGAAGGCCCAAGAGATAAAATAAAATCGGATTAAGCAGTACGTTAGGGATGAGTAAATTCAAATGGAGTTGGCGCCATGAGTTATAACCTACCAACGGTTATGGGAGATCATGGAGTAAACTGCAACTCATTTGCCTTTAATTAGAATAAGAATCCTGAAAGAAAGGCATAAACAAATCAATCAACACAGAGCATTTCATTCTTTTAAGCTTTATTTCCTTACAACTTTCTTAGTTTTCCTTTGGCTTAGTAGCCAATCGATAAGATAGTTTCTTTAGCATGTGTTGAAGAACGATCGTTTATTCCAATCGTATGAACATGGAGATAACCTTTCCATCAACTTGTAGAATTGTAATGCTGACTTTATCTTTCAATTAATCAAAAGCATTTTCATCTTTTGTCATGTGTGTGTCTATTCATTTCTTTAGCCATCCGGCTTTACCATAACTTCTTCAAGGATAACTTTTTTACTATTTTGTTGTATTACGTAAGCGAAATTAATCAATTTTGAAACCGGTAACTATAGGAGTAGCTCCTTAATACTCTATAACAAGATAGGGTATTTGACTTGTTGGTAAAGAACAATATTTACTTCAACAAGTTTTTTGGCGACCACAGTGGGAGAACACTAAACTAAATCCAATCCATTTTACTCAAAGCATTTGAAAATTATCTCATGGCTACTAAGCGTTCAACACGTAAATGAAATAATCCGAAAGTTGTTAATTCATCTTAATTTTAGTCCTTAAGCAAATCAAGTTCAAACTAATGATATTACACACTCTTTTAAACAACTTGAGCCTCACTCGCAATGGAGTTAACTCTCAATAGAAGAGAAAGTCATTCTCCTACTAGAAATCTACTCAATATAATTTATATAAAGTATGCTGACATTGTGAAGAATCTAATGGAGGATTTGAAAGAAAATAATAGAGAGCAGTTTTATAACTACTATTCTGTCATAATAGAGGAAACCAGAAGAGTTATAATTGTTGAATTAAAGAACACCGGTTCAAATTCCCAACAAGCGGTTATCAGACAGATGGATAGGATCATTCTAGACATAAATGAAATTCTAAACTCTTCTAACGTGAAAATATCAAAATGTATAGCAAGTGAAGTAGTTACTACTAGATTAGAGCCTTTAGGGAGAAAAATAACCAACTAAATGAGAAGTTGATGAGTGTTTTAACTACTCTAGGCAATGGAATTACTGAAGCAAACAAATGAAGAATGTCCATATGCGAAACCCTAGCATAGATGATGAGACAAGATCACATGCTAATTTGCCCCCTTAGTTAGTGCCAAGAAGTATCCCTCCTATTGACGCTGATGAGGGGTATAAAAGTCAAAGGAGATAGAGTTGACGGATCCAGATCAGGTTATGAGGCATAACTGTAATTGTCAGGCCCATCTTCTTCATCTTTGCCCTCGGCTCACCTGTTACTTTTTTCCCATTAACCTTAATGGGACCGATACCTCTTATAGGGGTGCTAATTGGACTTGGAACACCAACTATGGTATTGGGAACTTGCCAGATATGGTGTGCAACACACAAACTACTACATCTATACAAAGGGTGCCCTCTCAACCTATTGGTGCTCAAGGTTTTCAATGCTATGTATATCTACAACCTGAGAATTATAATCAGCACCAACATGGACACCTTAATGCCAATCACCCTACAAAAGGTTTGATGTACACGTTTTATACATAGATTTATCCCGATTTTACATCACATTCTTGCATAGTTTTAGGCTCTTTAGAGTCGTTTCTCGCTAACAATCTCTTCTCTAGTGTGTTCGATGTGTTTTCGTAAGTTTTACAGGAATTTGGAGCTTCTTGGATGATTCAGACACGTTTTAAACGTTTATGGAGATGTTAGTGAACAAGGATGAAGAACCGAGCTAAACACGAGCTAAGCCTGAGAAGCAATGCAAGCAAACACCTTGTTTCTACTGTGCCCGGTTGGGCCATGCTTGCCCGGTTGCACCGGGCACATAAGGGATGCTATGAGCTACATCCTACGCAGAACTAAGACAAGGCTGAGCTAATTATCCCACGCGCCCGATCGGGCAGCCATTGCCTTGTAGGACCGGGCGCGTGGTGGCTGAAGGATGTACGAAGCAAAGCAAGGCAACATCAAAGATTGAGCCTCGCGCCCGATCGGGCAGCCTTTGCCCGGTTGGATCGAGCGACGAGGAGAAAGCTACGAAGAAGATGCAGCGCAATGAGGTACCACCTGCCTGATCGGGCGGTGCTCGCCCGGTCTGACCGGGCAGGGTTATGCGCAAGTTGATTTTCTTATTTTCGGGATTTTATTTCATTAAGGGTATAAATACCCCTTGTAATCCTCATTAGAAAACAGATAATTAATTCCTTAAGTTTTATTTTCTCTCTCTAGAACCCTAGTTTATTTCTTTTAAGCAATTTAATTCCTTCACTAGATTTGATTATTGTTGATCAACATTTTGAGTTATTTCAATTGAAGCATCATTGGTATTCATTTCTATTCTTTCCTCTTTCAATTATTATTGTTTTCAATTATGTTTTCTTTGATTATTTTTGTTATTGCTTATTTAAATATGTGTGAGTAGTTTTTATATTCCAAGATCTAGGGTAGCCCAATTATGATTGATGCATGAATTGATTCTTTAAATTCTCTAATAACAATTGCGATTATTTATGCTAAGTTGATTGTGATTATGCCAATACTAGATTAGAGATAATTAGTATTGTTATTATTCCATAGTTCTAATCACAACGAGAGTTGGGTTTGAACGGATTTGAGTAGATCAATTTAGGGTTTGAAATTCTTCACGAGAGTAGTTGAATTGATCATTGGGAAGTGAAGTAAAGTGTTTAATGTCTCTAATTTGCATGATTCCATGAGAATAGGTTTGATTGTGGTTAGAGAAGCCATTGATACTCGAGAGAGGTCCTTGGTATTGATTAGGGTTTGCTTTTCCCCATGTTAATTGGATTTGTATGCTAGGGGTAGATAGATAATTGCATCGATCGTAATTGTGGTGATACTTGATCTTGGATGTTTTAGTTTATTGATTCATTATATTCTCTTGATTAATTCTAGTTTTTCATACATTAGTTCTTAGCTTATTCCACCATTAATCTGATTCTTGCTTAGTGATTATTTGAGTCTAGATAATTTAGGTGAACCTTAGTCTCTTGGGATTCGATCCTTACTTGCCCGTCTACATAGTAGTGGTCCAGTTAGGTTATTTTTGTTAGGTACGTGACACACCTATCAAATTTTGGCGCCGTTGCCGGGGACTAACGGTTTCATTTGATTATTTGTGATTCGTTTTTGCTAAGCTTCATTCGTTGCTTCGGCTATTGTTTCTTGTGTTTTGATACTCTGCTTTTAGTTCCTTTTTGCATGCAAACACGAGGTTCAGGGTCAGACGATTTAGCACCTTTTGATTCTGAAATCGAAGCAACTATAAGGAGACGACGAGGTAGAAGAAGAAGGATAAATCAGAACAAAAGGAATATGGAAGACGACACGAAATCCCTTTTGGAGTACGGTATTCCTGATACGACTACCGGACTCCTTTCTAGCATTGTCAGACCACTTGTGACGGCTCAGCACTTCGAGCTAAAGCCACAATTCATTCAATTCATCTCCAATGATTCATTTGCAGGCTCACCACATGATTGTCCGGTAAGTCATATTGATAGTTTTATGGAGAAATGTGATATAATGAAAATGAATGGTGTTACCGATGATGCTATTTGACTACGCCTTTTCCCTTTCTCATTAAGGGATAGGGAAAAGGAGTGGTTGAGAGATGAAGGCACTGGCTCGTTCGATACATGGGACAAGCAAGTGAAAGCCTTCTTAGTAAAGTTTCTAGGACTGGAGAAGACTGCTAGGTTGAGAAACAAATTATCCACTTGCAAGCAGTCAGATGATGAGTCCCTATACGATGCGTGGAGGAGATTCAAGCGATTGCAGAGGCAATGGCCCCACCATGGTATTTCTGAATGGATGTTAATCCAAACCTTCTACAATGGTCTAACTCACGAGTTTCATATCTACATTGATGCTGCGTCCGGGGGTTCTCTCTTGACAAAGAATCCAATTGATGCAAAGGAGTTAGTTGAGAAAATGGAGGAGTTATCATCCAGGTGGCCGAAATAGTGTGAAAAAAGGAAGTAAATTAGATGTTGATGCTTTAACTCTTTTCACTAGTTCTGTGCAGGCATTGATAAGCAAGTTCGATAGGTTCCTAGCTGGAACATCCACTAGCTCACCTGAGATTTGTCAATTGTGTAATGTGCAAGGTCATATTGCACCCAATTGCCCAGAAAATTCTAATGAGATGTCGATTGAGGAAGCTAATGCATTTTACACCTCTAACCCCAAAAGGCGATATGATCCCCATTCAAACACATACAATGAAGGCTGGAAGAATCACCCAAAATTTTCCTACAAGAATACCCAAGCTCAATAAAATCCACCTCCACCACCACCTCGAAACAACAACTATAATCCACCACCTGGTTTCCAACCAAGGCCACCTCCAGTCCAACAACCTATGCAACCACCTCCTCAAAAATCCAACCTTGAACTAATGATGGAGAACTTTATCACCACAACCAACACTGCCATCCAACAACAAAACAGTCCCATACAACAGCTACAAGCCCAGAGTAAGCTCATGGAAAATCAGATAAGCCAACTTGCTCATCAAGTTGGTCAATCCTTAAAGACACCGGGGACTTTTACGGGTCAGACAGAGCAACCACAGAAAGGGCATATGAATGTTGTTACCTTAAGGAGTGGAAAGCAGTTGGAAGATCCTCCTACCAAGGAGCCATCAAAGGCGGTCGTTGAAGAAGAAGGTGAAGGCGAGAAGGTGATCGATAGTGCGAAGGTCGAGGAAGACTCAAGAGAAGCAACTCCGAAACCTCTTGCTCTGTATATGCCTAAGGTTCCTTTTCCACAAAGGTTAGCCCAAGCTAAGCTTGAGAAAAAGTACGGTAAATTTCTTAATATCTTAAAAAAGCTTCATATTAATATTCCGTTCTTAGATGCTATATCCGAGATGCCTTCTTATGCTAAATTTTTAAAGGATATATATGCTTTCTAACAAGAAAAAGCTAGAAGAGAATGCTACAGTTGCTTTGATTGCAGAGTGTAGTGTTATTTTGCAGAATACTCTCCCTAAGATATTAGGTGATCCAGGTAGCTATTCAATTCCAGTGAAGCTTGAAGATATTGAAATTAACAGGGTACTATGCGATCTTGGTGCAAGTGTGAGTCTCATGCCACTGTCCATTTGTAAGAAGCTGCAAATGGGTTAACTCAAACCCACATGCATATCCTTGCAACTTGCAGACAGGTCAGTCAAATTGCCTTTGGGTGTACTTGAGGATGTGCCTCTTCGTGTAGGTAAGTTTTTCATTCCTTGTGATTTTGTTGTGATGGAAATGGAGGAAGATGCAAATGTCCCTATTATTCTTGGTAGACCTTTCCTAGCTACTGCAGGTGCAATCATAGACATGAAAAATGGTAAGATCACCTTTGAAGTTGGTGATGAAAAATTGGAATACTCACTTTTGAATGCTATGGGTACTCCCTCTATGGGAGTAACTGTCTGTCAGGTAGATGTGCTTGATGAGTTGCAGAGTGAGCAACTTCCTTTGAGCAAACCAGATGATGCACTTGAAACAGTGCTAGTAGGGAAGGATGATGCTGGAGATTGGGAATCAAGGGAGTATGTCAGGCTACTTGAAGAAGCAAAGGCCAACCCAATCGCTAATCTAATCAGAGAAATACTTAGTGTAGTGAGTACTGGGAAGAGTACTACGCCTCCCGAGGTAGAGTTGAAACCTCTCTCTTCTAATCTGGAATATGCATATCTTGGTCCTAATAATTCATACCCTATTATTGTTAATGCTGAACTCAAGGACACGAAATCGGAGCAATTGCTCAATGTTTTAAAAATGTATAAAAGTGTAATTGGGTACACCATTGATGATATTAAGGGTATTAATCCTTGTTTCTGTATGCATAAAATTATTTTTGAGAACGATCATGCTTCCTCTATTGAACCTCAAAGAAGGCTTAATCCATATATGCTTGAGGTAGTGAAAAAAGAGGTTCTAAAATTGCTTGCTGTAGGAATAATCTACCCTATCTCTGATAGTAAGTGGGTTAGCCCTGTACAAGTAGTAACCAAAAAAGGAGGTATGACTGTTGTCAAGAATGACAAGGGTGAGCCAGTCGCCACTAGGACTGTTACAGGGTGGAGAATGTGTATAGATTACAGAAAATTAAATAAGGCCACCCGGAAGGATCATTTCCCCCTACCCTTCATTGATCAAATGCTTGAAAGGTTGGCAAAGCATTCCTTTTTCTGTTATTTGGATGGATATTCTAGTTTCTTTCAAATTCCTATTCGTCCTTGTGATCAAGAAAAGACTACATTCACTTGTCCATATGGCACCTTTGCATATTGCAGGATGCCATTCAGATTATGCAATGCTCCAGACACTTTTCAACGTTGTATGATGGCAATTTTCTCAGGACTCATAGAGAATTCTATGGAAGTATTTATGGATGATGTTTCTGTCTATGGAAAATCTTTTGATGTATGTCTTGAAAACCTAAGAAAGGTGCTCCAAAGATGTAAGGAAGTCAATCTGATTCTAAACTGGGAAAAATGCCATTTTATGGTGCAACAGGGAATTGTCTTAGGTCATGTTGTATCAAATAAGGGTATTGAGGTTGATAAGGCTAAGATAGAGGTCATAGAGCGTTTATCCCCTCCTAATTATGTAAAAGGAGTTCGAAATTTCCTTGGTCATGCAGGTTTTTACCGTCGTTTTATTAAGGATTTTTCGAAAATTGCTCGACCTCTAACTGAGCTTTTAGCTAAGGATGTTCCCTTTGTTTTCACTGATGCTTGTCTTGAGGCTTTCAACAGGTTGAAGGAAGCTCTGATATCTGCTCCTGTCATGCAACCCCCAGATTGGAGCCTGCCGTTTGAAATCATGTGTGATGCTAGTGACTATGCGGTAGGAGCCGTTTTGGGGCAAAGAAAAGATAAAAAGCTTCATGTTATTTACTATGCTAGCAAAACTCTTAGTTATGCTCAAATGAATTATACCACAATTGAAAAAGATATGCTAGCTGTAATATATGAAATTGACAAGTTTCATTCCTATTTGGTTGGTTCAAAAGTTATCATACATACAGATCATGCAACACTGAGATATTTGATGACCAAAACCCATGAAAAGCCTAGGTTAATTCGGTGGATTCTTCAATTACAATATTATGATATAGAGATCAAGGATACGAAAGGGACAGAGAATGTTGTCGTAGACCATCTCTCCCGCCTTCTCCTCGACCCTGAGGATGGAGACGACATCCCTTTTGATGATTCTTTCCCTGCCGAACATCTATTAGCTTTGTTGCAAACTGAATCACCCTGGTATGCTGACTTGGCTAATTTCCTTTCCACAGGTACAATGCCTCATGGCTACTCCTCTCAACAAAGGAAGAAATTCCTTTATGAGGCTAGGAGATATTTCTGGGATGACCCGTTCTTGTACAAGCAATGCGCGGACACCATGATTCGGAGATGCATTCTAGAAAACGAGGTAAATCACATTATTTCTCATTACCATGACTTACCATGTGGTGGACATGCAGGCCCTTCGAAGACGATTGCAAAGATCCTGCAATGTGGATTTTATTGGCCAACAATGTTCAAGGATACATACTCCTATGTCAAGGTTTGTGGCCGATGTCAACGGACGGGCACTATTTCTAAGAAGAATGCGATGCCACTCAACAACATACTCGAGGTCGAGTTGTTTGATGTGTGGGGAATAGACTTCATGGGTCCGTTTCCTTCTTCCTATGGCAACCGTTACATCTTGATAGCCGTTGACTATGTATCAAAGTGGGTGGAAGCTATAGCTACTCCAACCAACGATGGTCGTGTGGTAAGTAAATTTTTCAAGAAAACTATTTTCCCACGATTTGGTATCCCACGTGTGTTGATTAGTGACAGGGGCACACATTTCTTGGAGCATCGATTTGAGGCAATGCTAAAGAAGTATGGAGTACAACACCGGCTTGGAATTGGCTATCACCCTCAAACAAGTGGCCAAGTTGAAGTATCCAACCGAGAGATTAAGTCTATCATTGAGAAAACAGTTGCAAGGACAAGGAAGCATTGGTCCGCAAAGATAGATGATGCACTATGGGCGTACCGAACGGCCTTCAAAACGCCAATTGATACAACCCCATATAGACTTGTCTACGGGAAAGCATGCCACCTGCCCGTTGAGCTAGAACATTGAGCATTTTAGGCCATTAAAAGCTTGAATTTCGATGTTAAGGCAGCGGGAGAAAAGAGGTTGTTACAACTGAATGAACTTGATGAGCTCCATCTCAAAGCTTATGAAAGTTCAAAACTATACAAGGAGAAAACAAAGAGGTGGCATGACAAGAACCTTGTGAGGAGAGAGTTCAAAGAAGGAGATCAAGTCCTTCTATTCAATTCTAGATTGAGATTATTTCCAAGTAAGTTTCGGTCTAGATGGTCAGGTCCATTCAAGATCAAGAAGGTGTATCCCTACGGCACTATTGAGCTAGAAAATGCAAAAGGGGAAACCTTTAAGGTTAATGGGCAAAGAGTGAAGCATTATCGAGTTGGCGACCCTATTGATGAGGGGGTGGACATCACACTCTCTTCCCCATCACCAAGCCAATGAGCATTATTACGGTCAAGTTAAAGACCTTATAAACAAGCGCTTTTGGGAGGCAACCCGCTTTTTGTACACTTTTTCTTATTATCTTTAATTCCCTTTTGTCTTTGTACGGTGATTAGGGGATTTTGCTCCCACCAATCGGAATGCGCCACGTGGGCCAATCAGGTCCTGCCAAGTGTCCCCCAGTTGGACCCCTCAGGGCTTGCCACGTGGCACACGCTTATTCGTCCACCCTGGACTTATTATGTCATGACACGTGGCATACTCCATGCCTAATGGAGAAGCCGGTCACCTAGGCCCAACTTCCGAGGGAAGCCCAATCAGCCCAAGGGCTAAACCTAGATTGGCACGTTTCCCGAGGTTATAAATACCTCCCTTAATCCTCATTAAGGGAGATTACGCAAAAAAAACGCAGATTACACACATTAAACACTCTCACCTAGAGAGACCCAATCACTTTAATTTCCGCATTAATTACTCCTTAATCAAGTACTAACTTGACCGTCGGAGGCGGATCTCCAATCATCCGGAGCATCCGTTTGTTTTGCAGGTACAGGCGTCCGGTTCCAGTCTCGGAATTGTAACTCTCCCGCAGGACATCAGAAAACCCCGAAACATTTTGGCGCCGTCTGTGGGGAGAGTACTTCTGAGATGGCATCCACGTCTGTACCGACTCCTGAAGAGAGGCGTCCCCTAGACGACCCTCAAGTTCAGTCGGACCACGATACTGAGAATGAATTTGAAGTTGAAGCTCACACAGCTTCAGACGGGACCCTAAGGGCCCGACGTACCCGTCATACCGAAAGGAGGGAACGGGAACATCTTCAAACTGGAAGCGAGCCAGCAGGCGCACCGCCTGTTCGGCAGCAGCCGACTGATGGGTCTGCTCCCATCACAAGGAACGAACTCATGACCTTCATGAGGGACTTCAAGGGAGAAATTCAAGAGTTGATCAACAAGAAGCCGCCTGCTCTGGACAAGGAGCAGTCGGCTAAGAAACCCTTCACTTCACAGAAGAGGAAGCCAGTTCAAGGGCGAGAGGCGACCCCTCATCCTAAATCTAGGAAGTGGGAGCCACCTGCCCTTGATTTCACAAAATACCGTTTTCCTACTCCAGGAAATAGGAAACCTGTTCGTCATATTCAGGCGGACGGGTCGAGGAAAACATACACAGACGCTCGGCTACTGCTAGAGCAGAAGAAGAGTGACCGATTGTCAGAGTCGGCCTCTACTTCAAACTTCCAAGACAGTCTGCGAAATACCTCGATGAGGCATACTTAGTCGTATCATGAGGGTCAGTCAGGCGGCACCTCCCGTCAGTCCGGCTTTCATAGCGACCAGGCGGTACCAAACTTACCGTTTGTACCGCAACAACAATATTTTTTACAGCCACCTCCGTTTGGTGGACATGCAGCAAAAAATGTCCAACCTATGGACTGGCAGCTACGGTTGCTTAGACTTGGTGAACAGCCGTCGGCCTTCTCCAAGGAAATTACTGAAGCCGCTCAGCCGGCCAAAGTGAAAAATGTATTAGTAGGCGCCTATGACGGCACTACTAACCCAGAAGACCATCTGATGGCATTCACCAACCTGATGTACCTTCAAGGGTTGGATGATCCCACTTGGTGCAAGTGTTTCCCAGCGACTCTCAAAGGAATCGCACAACAATGGTTCGGCAACCTGCCGACTGGTTGTGTAAATAACTTCAAGACGCTTGCTTACTTATTCACCTCCAACTTCGCCATGAACATCCCTGCGAAGAAGACGACCCTTGATTTAGGAACAATTCAGCAGGGCGAGAAGGAGGGGCTTCGTTCTTACATCAGGCGATTTAACCTGATGAGAATACAGATTCAAGGGTTACCGGATGAAGTAGCCTATACTGAATTTTTCAGAGGTCTTAAAGACGGGTCGACCTTCAAATTTGATTTGGTCCGAAAGAGGGTGGCGACTCTTCAAGAGGCCTTGATTGAAGCGGAAGCCTATATACAGGCGACTGATCTTTGTAGTACGGTAAAACAGTCAGACGGGAAAAGGTCCGACAAAAGAGAAGGACGACAGAAGCAGTCGTCAAACAAAGACGAGAAGAGAAAAGAGGTCTGGGCAACTGATTCCTCTAAACAGCCGTCCCAGAAGAAGAAAAAAGAATTCAAACCATACTCTCCAAAGTATGTGTTTAACAAGGATAGCCAATTTATCCTAAAGGAAATCAAGGGACGGATCTCAATTGAGAAGCCGGTCCCCATGAAGGGTTCTGCAAACAATCGGAACCAAGAAAAAATTCTGTGATTATCATGAAGATGTTGGTCATCACACCAATGAATGCATCACTCTCATGCGGTATCTGGACCGCCTGGCTGAGCAAGGTGACCTTGACACTTATGTCAAGAAATCTATGGGGAACACTTCCTCGAAAAAGTAGTCGACCAAAAAGAATCAACAGGCCGACAGCTCCGATACAGATGATGCAGTCGTCTACACCATTGCAGGCGGCTTCTCAGGAGGCGGCCCCACTATTAGGGGCAACAAAGACAATATCAGACGGTTAGATGTAAATTCCGTTCACCAAGAACGGCCCTCCAAATATTCATTTCCTGAGATTGTCATCACTGAAGAAGATCTAGGAGGGGTAAGAGGGCTGCATGACGACCCTATCGTTATTGAATGTAAAGTGGCCAACCAGAGAGTTGGCCGAACCCTCATAGATACCGGTAGCTCCTCAGATCTCATCAGTAGCAAATGTCTGTCGAAACTAAAATATCAGACTGATTGCATACATCCGGCATCCCACCCTTTAGTAGGGTTTGGAGGAGGAGTCGTCCACCCAGTGGGACGAGTGGATTTACCCATCCGCCTGGGCGAAAAAGGGGAAGGACGACACATGGTAGTCCGGTTCCTGGTAGTAGAAGAACTCTCGGCCTACAACATGATTCTGGGACGACCAACCCTGAATAATTCCAAGGCTGTTATAATCCCATCTCTTATGTTGCTCAAGTTTGAGAGGGATAATGGAACAGTCGGGTCCCTAAGGGGAGATCAGAGGATGGCCCGAGAGTGCTATCTCTCGGATGTCAAGCCCACTGTTATGGACACTGGGTCGAGCGGTGGAAAAATAGACCTTGACAATGTCAAGGAGAGTGCGCCTGTTCAAGAAGCAGGCGGCAAGAAGAGAAAGGCATCCCAGACAGGGGCCGCAAGAAAAGACAGAAAATAGCAATCATTGGCAGAGGAGCGGTCGGATGAATTCCGCCCTCAGCCAGCTGGTGAGCATACGAACCTGATCTTAGACGACTCGCGTCCTGACAGAACAATCAAGGTTGGGACGACTGCTCTAAGGGACCTGGGTGACGACTTTCACAAACTATTGAAAGAATACAAGGACATCTTTGCATTCGAAGTCCATGAAATGCCAGGCATTAGTCCTGATCTGGCGGTACATAAACTGGCCGTGGATCCGAAAAAGAAGCCGGTACGGCAGAAGAAGCGGAACCATGGCGAAGAAAAGTCAGGCGGCAGCCGCCGAAGTTAAAAAATTACTTGATGCAGGGTTCACTCGGCAATGTTACTTCCCAGACTGGGTTGCAAATGTGGTGCTTGTTAAAAAGCCGAATGGCACCTGGCAAATGTGTGTAGACTACACAGACTTAAACAAGGCGTGCCCCAAAGACAGTTACCCTCTGCCTAAAATTGATAACCTGGTCGACTCAACAGCCGGCCATGCTTTGATGAGCTTTATGGACGCCTACTTTGGTTTCCATCAAATTCCTTTATGGAAGAAAGATCAGGAGAAGACGGCCTTCGTCACTGTTCAGGGGTTATACTGTTACACGGTCATGCCGTTTGGTCTTAAGAATGCCCCGGCCACTTTCCAGCGAATGATAAACACTGTGTTCTTTGATCAGATTGGGAGAAATGTCGAGGCATATATTGATGATATGATTGTCAAGTCTAAACTTCAGAAAGATCATCTGTCGGACCTCCGAGAAACTTTCGCCACACTCAGGCGGCACCATGTCATGCTCAATCCAAGAAATGTTTCTTTGGAGTTGAGTTTGGGAAATTTCTCGGATTCCTTATCAATCAGAGAGGAATAAAGGCGAACCCTGAGAAGGTGCAGGCGGTCATCGACATGCAGTCGCCTCGTACCATCCGAGAGGTTCAGAAGTTAACAGGTTGTCTGGCGGCCTTGGGAAGATTTCTAAGCCGATCAGGCGACAAATGCCTATACTTTTTCCAGCAATTAAGAAAAAGGCAAGGTTTGAATGGGGGCCGGATGCTGAGGCGGCCTTCCAGAAATTGAAAGTTCACTTGCATTCCTTGCCGAGGCTGGTCAGCCCTTTGCCCAAAGAAGTACTCTACATGTACCTGGCCGTCTCTGATCATGCGTTAAGCGCTGTTCTCCTTGCTGAAAGAGACGGCTGTCAGCTCCCGGTCTACTTTGTCAGTCACGTACTGAAAAATGTCGAGTTGAGGTATCCCTTAGTGGAGAAATTTGGTCTTGCACTCTTCATGGCTGTTAAAAAATTGAAGCCCTACTTTTTGGCACATGCAGTCGTCGTGTATACAGACCAACCTATCAAGCGGCCACTGACCATCATGGAGTCGTCAGGCCGAATGATCAAATGGGCCATAGAAATACAGAGCCTCGAAGTTACCTTCGAGCCTAGAAAAGCAGTGAAGGGGCAAGCCTTTGCTGACTTTATTGTTGAGATGACTCGTCCTCCTGACTTCTCAAGTTCCAGACCAAGTCTGGAAGGTATATGTGGATGGAAGCTCTACTTCAAATGGTTGTGGAGCAGGCGTCATATGTCAGTCGCCAGAGGGCGACAGGTACGAGTATGCTCTACGCTTCAGTTTTCAGGCCTCAAACAATGAGGCAGAATATGAAGCTTTACTAGCCGGAATCCGCATGTGCAAGGCGGCAGGGCAAGAAAAATAGACGCCTGTTCCGATTCACAATTGATAGTGAGTCAGTACAATGGCGAATACGAAGCAACCCATCCGGCCATGATCAATATTTACAGGCGGTCCGACAAGCAGTCGGCTCCCTTGAGGATTTCCATCTGACCCAAGTGCCGAGATCAGAAAACAACCAGGCGGATGCACTTTCAAAATTAGCATCATCCGCCTCCTGTGATACTCCTCGAACTGTTTTTTGGGAAGTAATGGAGAGGAGAAGCATTGAGGAAGACCCTATTGGAATCTTAGACAGAAGCTCAACCTGGACGGATCCAATCAGGGCATATCTGACAAATGGTACCCTGCCGGATGATCATCAACAGGCGGCAGCACTGAAAAAACGAGCAACCAGTTTTGAAATAATAAAGGGAGAACTTCACAAAAGGGTGTACCTTCAACCCTTCTTAAAGTGTGTTACTCCAGAAAAGGGGCGAGAGATACTAGACGATCTTCACTCTGGTTACTGTGCTTCCCATATAGGCGGTAGGACGCTTGCTCAACGGGCAAGGCGGCAGGGCTACTTTTGGCCTACTTTAGAAGCAGATGCGATGGAGATGGTGAAAAAAT
Organism: Chenopodium quinoa; assembly: GCF_001683475.1. Classification (NCBI taxonomy): domain Eukaryota; kingdom Viridiplantae; phylum Streptophyta; class Magnoliopsida; order Caryophyllales; family Amaranthaceae; genus Chenopodium; species Chenopodium quinoa. The sequence goes on from NW_018743608.1 coordinate 493,402, forward strand.
GTGACAAGTGCCAAAGGTTTGGCAGACTAATTCACCGTCCGGCTACTGACCTCACTACCATTCATAGCCCACTACCGTTTGCTAAGTGGGGCATGGATATTCTGGGTCCATATACGCCTGCTACAGGCGGAAGGAGGTACATACTTGTTGCGTCGACTACTTCACTAAATGGGTAGAGGCGGAGGCTGTAAAGGGAATCAAGACGAAGGATGTAATTTCATTCATTTGGAAAAATGTCATCACTCGGTTCGGGGTTCCCATGTCTATGGTTTTTGATAATGGTCCCCAATTTGAGACGCCTGTTCTCAAAAGCTGGTTGGGTGACCAAGGAATTGCACACACTTTGCATCTGTCGGCCGTCCACAAGCAAACGGCCAGGTAGAAGCCTTTAATAAAATCATCTCAGACGGTCTCAAGAAAAAGATTGAACGAGCAGGCGGCCTATGGGCGGATGAATTACCACATGTTCTCTGGGCCATTAGGACGACTGAAAAAGGGGCGACTGGAGAAACTCCATTCCTCCTAACTTATGGTACGGAAGTTGTTCTTCCAATAGAACACTACGAGCCGACTCTTCGAGTAATGTTATATGACGAAGAGGCAAAACTGGGAAGCCATGCGCCTGGAATTAGACTCACTTCCTGAAAGAAGGGGCAATGCTGTCTTGCGCCATGAAATTTACCGCCTGAGAATGACTAGATCATACAACAAAAAAGTACACAGGCGTCCACTCAAAGTGGGGGACTTTTTACTTAGAAAAATGGAAGCAGTTGGAAGGGCTAATGAGTCTGGCAAACTAACTCCCAACTGGGAAGGACCCTACCGAATCTGTGAAGAGGTCAGGGACGGTACCTACCGTCTGGAAACACCAGACGGCCAACCGTTGCCTCGAACTTGGAATGTAGATAATCTTAAGAAATATTTCTTTTGAATGATATAAATAGTCAAGGGCTACTTAATAAAAGTTTGCATACTTAATATTCAATTTTGTACTAAGAGGGGCACGCCTACTAACAAACAGTCGGCTACTCTCCATACTCAGTTTTCATTTTTACTTAAGAGGGGCATGCCTACTGACAAACAGTCGGCTACTCTCCATGTTTAATTTTTATTCTTACTTAAGAGGGGCAGGCCACCTATACATCTACAGTCGCCTACTCTCCATTGAGTATTTCACTTTATCATCAGAGGGGCATGCCGTCTGTACCTTTACAGTCGGCTACTCTCCATTGAGTATTTTTCTCTATCTTCAGAGGGGCATGCCGCCTGTACCTTTACAGTCGGCTACTCTCCATTGAATATTTTACTCTATCACCAAAGGGGCATGCCGTCTGGATATATAGTCGGTTACTCTCCATAGAAGAGGTCGACTGGTTCCAAGCACACAGCCACCCCCCTTATACTTAGCTAAAAAATGATCAGGGCCTGGCCGACCCTGTGCCTAAATAGGCGGCTACCCTCCTCTTACTTAGCACCTACGTTCACTTAGAACTAACCAAGGCCACAAGCCGAATGATAAGTCCGGGCGCCAAGCCAACTGATCCAATCTTTAAACTAATACGACCTGTCCCAACATCATAGCAGGCGTCCGGCGGCATCCCTCCGGATGAAATTCGTTGCAGAGAGAAGCTCCCTTTTGGGTGGAACATTGCTCTATAAATTAATTACACGTCACCTATACGACTGTCCCCAAGGGCAACCACGTAGCCGTTTTTGAGACAAGGATAACTCTATCACTAACCAAACCAGTGGTAGCAGTTGACATCTGAGTCAGATGACCGCCTATATTACTTGGGATAAATGCAGGGGTACCTCTTGAGTTAATAGCCAACAAACATTGGCGAATCAAAAGGTTCAGCCGGCCTCCGCCGCCCGGTACCTTTACTACTCAAGCAGGAGTGACGGCGACTGAGTAACACCAAAGTTAACTCATAGTCACTCTCTCAAAACTTAGTATGGAGCCTAAAAGGTATGAGTCGTCCGCCTGTTTTTAGCAAACAGGGGCTCTCAACCACTACTCCTGCTAGGTTAACAACCTATGAGTTAAAAGCCAACAAACATTGGCGAATAAAGGGGAACAACCGGTACTCACCGCTTGATACCTCTACTACTCAGTTACTTGGTCACACTAGATTAAATATGACGGGGAACAGTCGGCCTAGACGGCCTAAAGTCTCTAGCCTAAAAGCATGACAAGTAGGAAACCACTTTCCTACTTGGTTAATTTTACAAATGACAGGACCGCCTGCCTAAAGGGGATTCAGTCTTTAAAATGTTTCGAATACCGATTGGATAAATGGCCGACTGATCGTCTAGCCTGGAAACAGACAACCAGTCGTCCAGGGCATAGGCGGCGTGACTAACTGTCCGTACCTGTCTTCAACTATCGGCCATGTAAAACAGTCGGTATAGTGTACAATTGGATATCAGAATATTCAATACTTAAACAAATTTGAAGCAAAACAAAAAAATTCATTAAAAAGAAGCCGGTCATTAAAGACCGGCAAAATATTCAGAGCCCCGGCCCCCTGGCCGGGTAAATACAAACAAACGGCACGCAGGCTGGGGAAAGAAGACATAAAGCTTATGAAGGGGGCAGATCTTCAATATTAGCAGCTGCCTCCTGGTCAGCACTCTTTTTGCTGAACTCGGCTTCAGCTGCATCCTTCTTTGATGTATTACCCCCAAGAGGCACAAGCGCCACCACCGGCTGCTCCTCCTCCTCCAGTGCCTCTTCCTCAGCAGCCGCCAGGATTTCTTGATTATATCTATCAGAACACTGGCGGTACGTTTTTTTCCCAGGAGGCGAAGTCGGCATTGGGGAAGAAGCGGCCCCAAGTCATGCGCTGGATTTGAGCAGAGTCTTCCATCATCTCCCGGACCAGCTCTTTCTTTTCTTGCTCGGCCTTTTCCGAGAGCTCCTGAGTAAGACTCTTCTCCTGGGTCACCAGGCGTACCTTTACGCTCGCCAAGGATTTCTCCAAGGTTTCGTATGAGGACATCTTTTGGCGAAGAGGTATCAGCTCGGCCTTGAGGTTGTTGATGGTCGCCTCCAGCTCGCTATTCCTCTTCTGGGCCGCCTCTAACTGAGCCCGGATAGCGGCGGTAGCCTGCGCCTGATAATAAAGAATATCAATGGTCAGAACTTCATTTTGGGCAATTTGAAACATTTCCTTATCACAGTCAGAGGCGGCCATAGCTTTTGCAGCCTTTACCTCTTTGTTCTTCCGGTCAAGCGGCTTACAAAGGCCGTTCACTCGGAGCAGGGCCTAAGTAAAAAGGGGAACAGGCGTCAGTTTCCAAACAAAAAAGAAAACAGGCGTCCTGGAATTCAAATACTCAAAAATATGCTAAGTATACCTCAGCAAGGACCCCTGCAATCCCGTCTAGGTCAAGGGTGCCGACACCCCTGACCGCCTCCCTTTCAGCTGGAGGAACGGCTTTGATCATAGACTTGGCCACTTCGACCAAGTCAGGCTCCTGAGGGCCGGCTGCATCAAGCATAAACAAACGGATTAGACCTAGTAAAGGAGGGAGCAAGTCTAAAATTTACAAGGACAATTTCATACTTCTAGGTGGCCCAGCTGGAGTTTTAGAAGAAGTGGCCGGCTATTCTCAGCCGCCACATGTTTCCTGGCAGAACCAGGAGAGCTCGCAACAGTCGTCCTCCGGGCCTTGGGGTCCGGCTGTTGGGAAGAAGAAGCTCTTGGAGCGCCCGTCTAAAAAAGAAGAAAAGAGTCAGTATATGCATAAACACAACTCCAAAAAAAGGGTGAAAGGTTTGAAGCCCACCAAGGGTGCCCCCTTGTTGGGAGTCGGTTGAAGACTGTTGCATGATGGAGGCCCGCAACATGGCCGCCGCAGTCTTGGAGGCGGTAATTTTGCTCATGGCGTCCGCTGCAAAAACAAATAGCAAAGTTAATAAAAGTCATAACAAGAAATGCATGGAACAACAGAGTATTCGACAGGCCGGCTACCTCTTAAGCACCGACTGCTGAGGCCACAGACGGCCAAAAAAGTACTTGTCGTAGAGCCATTTAAAGCTCGGGACGCAGTGCAGGGGTACTTGCTCTCGTACCCCTGAAGTAGAGTTCACCTTCGACTCTACTTTGAAGAGTCCTTTATCTAGGATCTCTTTCTTAGCCTTCGGGGAACAGGCGGCATGCTGCGGCCGCCTGCAAGAAGGGGCAGATCCCTGTTCCACCTGTTGAAGCGCTTGTTCAGCTCTGTGTCTGAACTCTCAATGATAAGGAAGGTGCTCCGCTAGTCCTTCCATTTGTTTGCTTTACCTCTCGTCATGAGGTAGACCCTGTGGCTCGTCAATTGATACCAGCCGGTACCGCCTGCCTTAGGGGTCCGGCTGAGGTAGTTAATGTGGGCGAAAGCCTCGAAGTTCGGCTCCACCCCGTGCAGTTCGCACCCGGCCACATAGCCGAGTACGTTGACCCAAGAGTTCGGGGCTAACTTCCATAACCCCAACTCATACCCATCCAAGATCCGCTGAACAGCCGGATGTAGTGGGAAGCGCAGCCCAGCCTTGATGGCCGCCTCGTAGCAGCCAAAGCAGGCGCCATCATAACTGGTACCAGCCGGCCAGACGACTGTGTCTTCAGGATCCGGCACGAACACTAAAAAGTCGGGGCCCATTGTGTGGTTTGCGATAAAGCTCTCCACTTTCTCTTGCATGGCCGTGATCCGGCCCCGAGGTACCGTGCAGTAGTAGGGGGTATTTTGCTCTCGGTGAGAGGCGGATGGCTTCGCCCAATCGTCCCCCTTCTCAACTGCGTGAGAAAGCCTCGCCTCTTGTAGGCGACTGTTTTTCTCTTCTGTGTCCAGAGAAGCATGGCCAGAAGAGCTAGACTCGAAATCGTCCTCTGACGAGTCCGAAGAGGACGACTTCTCCCCTCTCCCGGAGGGGCCCGCCTCCTCTCCTTAAAAGGAGAAGGAGAGAATGTAGAATTGTCAACTGTAAAATGGGAAGGGGTCACTTTGACTCCTCCCTCAGAACTGCCGGCTTTCAAGCCGCTTTGTTTCACTTCCACATCTGACGCCTGGTCAGATGTTTCACTAATCGGCACCCTGTGGGAGGAGCCGTCTGAGTTTGAGATCCTGGCAGTCTTTTTTGTTCTGGCCATCATGTTCTGCATAGACACAGATACAGTCGGACTTTGTATAAAGGGCAAAGATGGGTCCAGAAAAGGGCAGGCGGCACTCCTAGTCCTAGATTCAGCCGTCCCCGGTGACCGGCTGATCACTAACCTAGGTCGTGTCGTGTGCTTCCGTGGTGCCATTTCAAAAAAGAATAAAGTAAAGAGAAAATTAAGAGTAAGAGAACCGACGGTTACCTGAACGAGTGACGATTGATGAAGTTCTGAAAATCCTTTGCAGTCGGCTTGTTAGAGCAGGCGGTAGGCAGAAAGGGTCCAAAATGTCAGAGCAAGTTCAGGGGTCCGAATGTTCTCTCACAAAGTTTTCAAGTGTGAAAATGACCGAAGTCAACACTCCTTTATATAGGCGAAGTGAGAAGGCGAAGGGTCACTTCAGAATTCAAAATTTTGGCGGGAGAATCTCTCGGCCTCTCGCCGAGTGACACCTGTAGCAGGCCGTCGCCTGTTACAGGGCGATACTTGTCACAGGTAACACGTGACCAGTCATGTGCCACCTGTGAGGGGCAAATGATTAGGGGATTTTGCTCCCACCAATCGGAATGCGCCACGTGGGCCAATCAGGTCCTGCCAAGTGTCCCCCAGTTGGACATCTCAGGGCTTGCCACGTGGCACACGCTTATTCGTCCACCCTGGACTTATTATGTCATGACACGTGGCATACTCCATGCCTAATGGAGAAGCCGGTCACCTAGGCCCAACTTCCGAGGGAAGCCCAATCAGCCCAAGGTTAATCTAAACCTAGATTGGCACGTTTCCCGAGGTTATAAATACCTCCCTTAATCCTCATTAAGGGAGAGGACGCGAACAACGCAGATTACACACATTAAACACTCTCACCTAGAGAGACCCAATCACTTTAATTTCCGCATTAATTACTCCTTAATCAAGTACTAACTTGACCGTCGGAGGCGGATCTCCAACCATCCGGAGCATCCGTTTGTTTTGCAGGTACAGGCGTCCAGTTCCAGTCTCGGAATTGTAACTCTCCCGCAGGAAATCAGAAAACCCCGAAACAATTATAAATCACTTGAGAATTAGAAGTCATGCTTGATAAGGTAAAATGACCAAGTTGCCTTTTAGTTGAAATGGTAAAATAGCTAAAATGACCTTTTGAAACACAAACATATGATGTGTGTGCACCATAAGTTCAAGAATTAGCAAGATATTTAATTATTTCATTGCTTTTATTAACAATTTAAGTTAATATGTTGATAGTTACTTAATGAAATAAAGGTCGGAATCATTAAAATGTTCATAATTCCAAAATGAAATGTAAAATCAGTTTGAGATGAACAAATTAACACCACAATATGATTGTTGTGATGAAATCTAACTCAAAAGGAATGATCATCTAAAGGATTTGGTGAATTAATTCACAATCCAGAAACACTACAATTAAAATGTATGTTGAAAGTAGGAATCAAACTTTGCTTGCCATGGTTCGATCCAAGTTTTGAATGATTTACAAATATCGTTTTGAGGATATGCATTAGAACAACAACAGTTGCGAATATACTAAACAGAAACTTAACCAAAGTAGTTGAAAAGATGTCATAAGAGTTATGGACTGGAAATGTTCCAATGTTATCTTTTCTAAACAGGATAGAGGGAATATAAAATCTATGTAAAATGTTTACAAAGATGGCATAATAAACCCTAAATCAGAGGTATTATTCCTACAATCGCATAGAAACAAAATGTTTGTTGCTCGCGATAGTGTCTTTATATAAAGAAATGTCTTCCTACAAAGCCAAGTGAGAGTAAAATTAGATCTCGATGAGATTCAAGACGAGCAACAAAAGGATGTGGATAACACTACATCAGAGACGAATGCGCATGAAATCAGCTAATTTGATAAAACATGTGTCAAAGCAAGCTAATTCAACTAGCGAGGCTTCTATCGTCCTACTTGAATGAAAGGCTTCAAAGAGTTGAAGAGAATAATTCTATTGTTGCTTATACCTATCGTAGATTACTTAGGATTAAACAAATAGTTTGTTGGAATTCTAGTAAAGGGTGGATTTTAAAATTTTCCTATTGAAATGGTTGGAACCCATGCCCTACAAGCAAGCTTCGGACAAGTGCTAACTCATGAAATGGCTTAAAGCCATAAAATCCAAGATGAACTCCATGTCTGTAAAAGATATGTTAGTCCATGATAGTCTTACAAATGGGATCAAACCTGTTAGTTGTGTAAGCCTATTCGGATTATTCTAGGTGTAGAGATCAAAATCACTTTCATGAAATGTTCTTGATGGATGGTATGTATATGATACAACCTAAGAGCTTTGAATTCTAGAAATTCCTAGAAAGTTTTGCAAACTTCAGAAATTCATTTAAGGATTGAAATAAGCATCAGGGAGTTGGAACATTCGTTTTGATTAGGCAATCAAACAGTTTGTTTCCCTTGGAAGAACGAAAAGGAATCTTATAGAGACAAGAAGTTTAGTGGGAGCAATTGGTCTTCTAGTCTTGTATGTAGTTGACCTACAGATCATATGAAATGATATATCAATGCTTGAATAAGTCAAGCAGTGGTTAGAAAGATTGTTTCTATATGAGAGACTCAGGAGATGTTAAGTATATATTGGGAATCAAATCAAAATCCACGAAGTGAATCTTGAAGAATGATTGGACCTAATCAAGAGACTTATGTTGATAAGGTTCTTGTCAAGTTCAAGATGCAAGACTCTAAGAGAGGATATCTTCCCATGTATTATGGTATTACACTCAGTAAAACTTAGTGCCTCAAAAGCTAATAGAGTTGAGTTGTATGTCCACTATATGTGCCATGAAATGTACAAAGCAAGTTGTTACATATGACTTGTGTATATGTGACAAGTTTCAAGCAAATACAGAATAAGCATACGGAGAGTTACCAAGAACATATCCTTGAGTACTTAAGAAGCGCTAAAAGGAATTATTCTAGCTATTCTGTTAAAAGGTAATTTAAATTATCAAAAGGTTACACGAATGCAAGTTTTCCAAACAGGCAAGATGATTTTAGATGATGATCTAAATGCATACTTGTGTCTGGATGGAGAAGGAAAGTGAGCTTGAAAAGTTCAAAGCAGAGCACTGTTGCATACCCAATATCTGAATATGTGTATTAAACTATAGTAAGATAGTTAGAGAGGAAGTTCGGATAAGAATGTCATGTAACTAACAGATCACCTTTGCCCAAGAACAAAGGAGTCAGGGTCACATCACAAATCCAAACAAAAGGATATGAGATATCACCTCAATTATGAGATCATTGACCAGTGGAAGGTCATGTTGTGCAAATTTTATTATGAGTGAGAAATCACCAAACCCCTTCCATAGACTAAAGTGTGAGAGTCATATTAAAGTCTTAGGATTGAAGCAAGTTATGTAATTTAAGTTGTGTATGTTTTGAGAAAACATATTACATGAGAAATGCATCAATTTGCAAAATTATGTTTAAACAGAAATTGTTATTTCTCTTATTTAATTATGGTTTTGGAAATTAAATAAAATGTCCAAAATAATTATGAATTGATGGGCTCATCAGGTTAATGACCTGTTGAATTGAAACCCCACAGATGAACAAAATTCATATAAATTTCCTAGTTCGAGATCATTAAAGTGGACATAAATGATTTCAATAAATGAACTAGCATGTAAGATTGATTGGATAGCGCAGTTTCATGGGCTATAGGGGCATAATGATGCTCGGTCAATCACTTGGATATGCATGAATGATGCATGATCGAACTATTGACCTACTTTGAAGTTCAAGTATAGAGCTTCCGGATATATTAGTGGATTCCTTTGACATGAGTGGAACATTGATTTCATTCAATGGATGTTATGACTATGGTACACTCAAACCTCTAGCCGTAACTAGAGATTATAAAGGGTGTTTCCTGGTTATTTCAAAAGTTGAGTAGGAGCCTTGTTGCCACAAGATTGGATAGAGTCTACCTATTAAATTAGGAAATGTGTCATAGCCGCTTGAAGAGGGAGAATTCAGAAAATACATGGCCGCGTTCAAATGCATTACACAGTAATCATTTGGTTTTGTAATTCTAACTCAGATTTTAAGAAAATATTTGTAGATTAATATGATCTCGACATGTGATGCAATCATATTATCAAATCGACACATATATTGACTTAAGGAATTTGAATATTGCACCCTTGTCTCAGACAAGTGGGAGATTGAAGGAGTTATGTCTTCATCGTGTGCAATTACTAGCTAGATATATAAATGGATCAAATTATGGAGATAATTAAGTCCGGACATTTGGGTCGTCGTTTTTCCATAGCTAGAGGTACTAACGATCTTTGGACTAGTAAAATGGGCCAAAGCCCAATTGGACGGATCCTATAAGGTCACACAAAGGGGCTAGATCGAGCATTAGAGGACGAGGCCCATCATGGGCCTCATCACTCTAGGTGGCCGGCCATATGGAGGATTAGAAGGGGTTTTGGGCTTCGTGCCCTAGTCTAATTATAATGAGATTATAAATAGACTAGGTGCCTAGGTTTGCATGAATGCAGTTTACTGATCTATTGATCAAACCCTAATTAGAAAACACGAAACCCAACCCCTCTTAAAGTCCTCTCTCTCACGGCTCTCTCCTCCTCCTCGGTGCCAGTGGTGTCTTGTGGTGGTGGTGGTTCGTGGTGGTCGGTTGTCCGAAAAGGTGGTGATCGCGGTTTTCAGTTCCTCAATCACTTGACCAATCTAGTATTGGTGGACGGCTCGTTCGAATCTCGTGAACTAAGTAGAGGAGCAACACTTGGGGCTCTATTCTCTCCCTGATTTGCCTGTTGAATAGCTACGTGGAATTCACGCTTCAAAGGTATGATTATGTGTCTTGTGTGTTATGCATGTGATTCTTGGGATTAGGTGCTTAATTGAATATGATTCATATTATTTCCGTTGCGTAGTACCTATAAACTCCTACAGCTGAATCTGAAAGAATGCAAACACAATAAGCAAACGTATAAATGAAAGAACAACGACAAAAGAAAACGCCAAGCTTACGAGTTGACATTGTTTCTTCGGAATCTTCGACCCATTGAGATGTGCTCGTCGACGTCCCCTGTCTTTGCCCCGACGATTCGCCGATCATTTGCTTCTTCCTAGAAAATGTCCTCAATGAAGGGTTGACCGCGAGAAATTATTTACCTTTGACAATGACGCATCCGATGCCTCAAGAAAACCCAAGTCCAACTCTACATAAATAAAACCAAGATCAAACAATTTAGCCGAATTTAACCCTAAGAAGTCAACACTAAAAGAAAAACACTTACCCTTCGTCGGCCATCCCTCTGGCAACCACTCTCCTTCGACACCCAGGGATACCCTTTTTACGAAAGCAAACCACTTCCTCCAAGTCTCCAACCCCTATCATTTACATCTGTATTCAGTACCAACCGATTCCCTTTCTTACACAAGCTAACGAACCCATTTTCCGCCAACTTAATCTCGTAACCCGCCGCCAAATCCGCCAAAGTAAAAGGGTCGTCCCAATTCTTGGTGACTTCCTCTATCACCGAAAAAATCCTCCAACTAAAAGGCATCAATTGCCCAGGTTTCAAACCCAATACTTCAAAGAAAGAGTGAACTAGGGGGCGAAAATGGAAATTTAATCCCGGTTTCCAAGAAAGGGTATCTAAAAAATATAACGAAACCCTCAGGACAGTCCTCCACCGTCTTCCCCGGTCCTGGAATATAAGAAAAAGTAGTGTCAAGAAAACCCGCCATCTTGGCAAAGCCAGCCATCAATCGTTCCCCTTTTTTTCAACAACGCGAGGAGAAAACCTAGTTCTAATTTTGGGTGTTTTGCTTGACATTTCGCCCAAATTAACTAAGTAAAGGAAAAATTGAAGTAATTACATGTTAACAGAAGTTATCAAGAGCTCAAGATCACCAGCGCACACCACCTTAAGATCGCCGGAGTTTTCTGCACAAGAAAGAAAAAGAAGAGAGAGAGCGCGAGAATTGTGTGGTAATTTTGGGAAGCGGGAAGCGTGTAGCAATAATTAAAGAGGAGAAGTGACGGTTAGAAAGAGAGTGGAGGAAGTGGAGTAACTTCTCCTGAAGAACGTGCCTGCCAGACGAAAAGATGAGAACGCCCCCAAGTAATTAATTTTTGAATTTTTTGAATTTTTCATCCATGTTCACTTTTTTATTTTTATGTATTTTCCGAAAATTGTATATAGCTATCCATATTTAGAAATTAGGGGCAAATTGTTATGGGTAAAAATCTGTAAGTTCGTTATAGCCAACGACGGTCAACCAAAGTCAGCCACGAAGACAAGCTTTGACAGAGGCTGGGAATTGACGAAGACGAACCGACCTCAAAGGACAAAGGAATCATCAACTGCCCCCTATTTTCTAGGAGAAGACAAGAACAGAAGACTAAGTTTATAGCTCAACTGCGCATGACCGTTTGTGGCAAAAACAGAAAAGATCTTAGTGCAACTAAATCCCGGATATCAAGAAGTCAAACCTATCACCTTGCAACGGCTAAAGATTAAACCCAGGAATCATCTATATAAGGAGGGGGCACCGTCAGATGAAGGACATCGCAACCTAGCTACATTCATACTCTAAACATACATTGTAAACCGTTCTCTTTGATATTTTTGCATAGTGAAAGTTTGGTAGATCCTCATTCCACCCGCGGTTTTTACCTTCATCGGGTTTTCCGCGTCACCAATCCCTTGTTTCATTTACTTATTTTTGTTATAGCTTTGTTCTTGATTTTATTTAGTTGATCCGTAGCCTAGATTTTGATATTCAATCTCACCTAACGAAAATTAGCATAAACATATATCATGTACATATCTTGACTCAGGTTAAATAAAAAGATATTATTAGATTCATCCATGAAAATATTTTATACTATTAATGATTAGTATCAATTATATTAAAAGAGAAACTTGTGCACCAAAATAAAAATTAAAAGAGAATTTTGGAAAGTAAAATTAGGTGGGAAAATATTTTATCATAAAATGACATGTGTCATTTGAGATTCGCCTTTAGTATAGGTAGGGATGTCAATGGGGCGGGGCGGGGCGGATGTTGGCCTTCCCATCCCCATCCCCACCTAATATTTTCATCTCCATCCCCATCCCCATCCCCATCCCCGCGGCTGGTCCAATTTTCATTCCCATCCCCGCCCCACTGAGTACAACTACAAAACCATCCCCGCCCCACCCCCCACTTGGATATCCATCCCCACCTAAATCCCACCAAAGACCCGCCAAATCCCCACCCAAGATCCACCTAATATCCGTATCTCAAATACACAATCTTACATAATTAATACGAATTATAAAATAAAACATTCTATACACATTTTTGTGTTATAATATAAGTGTCGTACAAAGTATTATAATTAATATTTTATTTTATGTAATTATTTTATAGAATAAAAGTATGTAATTTTGCTTTAAAAAATATATAGTTGTGGGTATGAGGCGGGTATGAAGTGGGGCAGGTGGGGCGGGGCGGGTGCAACTTAAAATCCACCCCGCCCCATCACCCATGGCGAGTATGGTTTTTATCCCCATCCCCGCCCCACCACCCGCCAAATCGAGACCCATCCCCGCCCCATTGGGACGGGGATGGGGCGGGTCTCCTACTTGACCCGCCCCATTGACACCCCTAAGTATAGGTTTATTGATAAGTTATAAAATATATATTTTTTGGCAAAAAATTTATTAGATCAATTAATACTATTATAGCATAGAAAAACTATATTATGCATAATACTTATGGGAAATAGAATGTCTTAACTCTTAACAATTTAGTGAATAATTGTTTTATCTATGATAGTGAAAAGAGCGGGGAAGTTTTTAATATCAAGGTGACACGTGGAGCTTCTGCTTGAGTGCCCGCTATTTTAGTATAGCTATAGATAGATTGATAGATTTCTAAGCTTTCCAATTAATATCTTTAAAAAACAGGGAAATTCTACATTGTGGCCTTCAAGTTCTACATTTTCTATTTGGAGGAAAGAAAAAAAAACCATAATTTCTAGTGGCACCAAAGATAAGTATAATTCTATTTAGTGACCTTTTTCAATTAAATGGTTAACCATTTTTGCTATTGGGCTCATTTTTTTTAACCTTAATTATTACTAACCTACCCTTTAATAATTAACCCAATCCCTTATTTACTCACCAACACCTGTCCACCACCCAGCTGCCACCACCATCGCCACAACCACCATCCCATTTTTTAATCCTTTACCACACAAACCGCACATCCTCTTTGCCAGAAATTTTGCAGCCACCGCTACTACCCATCGCACAAGCAGTAACCCAGCTCTCCATAGCTCACCTCACGCTACCACCAATCAACCACTTGAACTCCCTGCTCCCCGCATCAATCTATTTGCAACTGCAACCCCTAAACACCTTCTCTTGCCACCCTTCCTTAGTCGTTTCTTATCCCTAAAACCAACCCAAAGCTACCCCAAATCCGGCGACGGTGAGATTTTCGAGGGTGAGGGCTTTGTTAATAGGGTTTCTGCTTTCAAAGAAGAGGCTTGCTTGGGTGGTTTGGTCGGGGTTTCGTGGGGGTATCCGAAAATCGAAAGGTTTGGGGTATCCAAAAATCGAAAGGAAGGGGCGGCGTGACGAGTAGGGTGTTGTAGGTTGGTTAGGGTGTCGTGGGTTCCTAGGGGGTCGTGTGAATTAGTTGTTGGTGGTGTGGCTGGGAGGGGAGGTGGAGGCAGCCGTAAAAGGATGTGGGGCAGGAGGGAAGGTGGTCGGAAAAGTATTGGGGGCAAGAGAGGGTGGCCCGAAGTTATGGAGGGGGGAAAGAGAAGAAGAATAAGGGGAAAAGAAAAAAAAATTCAAATTAAGGGTAAGTTAGTAAATTAACTATATTAAGTTAAAAGGTTAGTCAATTTGATGGTTAAGCCCAAATTAATGAAATAAGGACACTACATAGAGTTTTGCAAATCTTTGGTGCCACTAAAAATTATAGCTTTTTTTTCACATATTCTTAGGTGCACACTCATGCACCTAGAAATAGGTGTAACAACAACACAATATGAACATTAGCTTTTGAGAAAGTGAACATTAGCTTTCTTTTCCTCTATTTTTCTCCTTCGTTTTTTATTTTCTATCTCCTCTGTTTTCCCCCTTTTTTTACACTTTTTTGATTGAATTTGTTTCTTACAACATGAAAGTAGTTATTAAGTATGAATTTTTTTTGTGAATTTCGATTTTGTGCTTTAATTTCGATTGATTAAGGTTTATATGAATCTTTGAATTCACAAATTATACTCTGTTTTTTCTCCTTCCTTCTTTAATTCCTTTTTCCTCTTTTTTTTCTTTTTTTTTTTTCTATTTTTCTCGTTTTGTTTTGATTTAACGATTGAATTTGTTCCTTACAATATGGAATTGGTTGTTTATCTGATTTTTTGAATTCATATGAATTGATTTTTTTTTAGCTTTGATCAATTTCATATGTGTTTCATCTGATTTTCTGCATTTTTTTTTATCAATGAACATAATCATGCAAAATATGAACATTTACATAGGTTCTTCAAATATGCGTAAAAAATATGAACATATGCTATTAAGAAAGAGAACATATGCATAAATAGACTTAATGAGAATATTTATGAACAATAAATATTTACTATGAATATTTATATTATGAACATATAAAATATTATTATGAATATAAGGCATTTAATTATGAACATAAAAAAAATTGAAGAAATAAAAAATAAATATGATTATGAAACATATGCATCATAAGTATTCAAAATATGAACATATGCATTCAAAATATGAACATATGCATTGGTTCATTTTTTAATGCGTATGAACATAATTAAGCATTTTAGAAGGTGAACATATACATAAGAAATATGAACATATGGATTTAGAAAGTGAATATATGCATTTCAGAAAGTTTACAAAAGGATTCAGCATATGAACATAAGAATTCAAAATATGAACATATGCATTTCAAAATGTGAACATAAGGTATCCGTTTGATTTCACTATTCCAATAAAAAATTTCGAACAATAGAGTATCGAACAATATTCAAACAAAATTAAGTGATAATCATATAAATTCAAACAAAATTAAGTGAAATTTACATAAAATTGCCTTTTTTTTTAGGGAGAATCATTTTGATTTTGCATCTCTTCTCTAATGTCCATTGATATTTTTGCAGTTTTTTAGTGAGATAAAATAAAATAGAGGAGAGAGAAAGTGAAAAAGAGGAGAGAGAAAATCATATAAAAGAAGAGTTTTGAGTATGGAAGTGACGTTATATTTATTGGGTGTGGGTGTATTGCAGTTTTCATGTTTTTTAGTTTTAGGACTTTTCTTAATTGGGTTGTGTGTAATTAAGCTCTTGAACTGTGTTGTTACACCTATCTAAGGTGCACCAGACTAATTGCTTTTTTTTTTTCTTTTCAACAAATCCAAAATGTGTAACTTGTTATGGCCCAGCCCTTTGTCGACAGAATTTTTAACCCAAGTAACCAGCTTGGCCTTCGCATTATTTAAACAGGGGCATCACGAATTGAAATCGGGACCTCAAATTAATAAAAAAGAAAAAATCACTACAGCGGGGCATTTCGAGTATTGAACTCGGGACCTCTCGCACCCTAAGCGAGAATCATACCACTAGACCAAATGCCCTTTATATCATCTTTTTCAAATTTTTAAAATAATTTCTAATCAATAATCTCTTTTTTTTTAAAAATTTGAAGAAAAAAGAATACAATAATGTCGACGAGTTACCGAAGAATCCAGAAAAAACATTCTACTTTTTTTTTTTTTTTTTTTTTTTTTAACGAGAACGTTCTACTTATTTCTACAACCTTCACTCCAACGAAAATTCTAGAAAACTTAAAAAAAAAAAACCCTTCCTATATATACACTCTCCTCCTGCCTCCATCAATCAATTGTCTGTTCAAAAACTTTTGAAAAACTCTCAATTCAAACACACTCAAATCTCAATTCTTAATTTTTTCTGTGTTAATTTTCGAGCTCTTAGAATTTGGTGTTTGATGGGGGGTAAAGGAGAAGGTCCTGCAATCGGAATTGATCTCGGCACGACCTACTCGTGCGTCGGAGTATGGCAACACGACCGTGTTGAGATCATTGCTAATGATCAGGGTAACAGAACCACGCCATCTTATGTCGCATTCACTGATTCTGAGCGTTTGATTGGTGATGCTGCTAAGAATCAAGTTGCCATGAATCCCACCAACACCGTCTTTGGTACGTTTTTTCTTCTTGTTGTTTGGTTTTTCTGAGTTTGCATTCTTTAATTTGATTAATCAATTAATTATTGTTGGATCAATTTAATTTTTGGAGTACTTTTTTTCATTGTTGTTTATCTGTTATCTTTGTTTTGGTTTTTATGGAATTTGAATTTGCATTGCATGTGATTTATTTATTTAATAAGTAATTATTGTAAAATTACTGGGTTGAGTTAAATTTGCTGGTTTTTTTTTAAAAAATTCCGTTAAATAATTGGAAATTGATTTATGTGTGTTAATTGTTAATTATCGGTAGGATTGTATCGTGTTTGATTCATTGCATAAACAATCAATAATCTAAATTATACGAGTAGTTGATAATTATTTGTAATTTTGAAAATCTGGGAATTTTAACTATATGTAAAAATTGATCTGGGATTTTTATTTCTTTGTAATTCTGAATTGCTACAACCTGTTTTGATTATACTGTAATAATTAAGGGAGTTAATTTTCAATTGAACTGGTTTTGCAGAAATATAATGTAGAGATGATTTATGCAATGTCGTCATATGGGATGAAATTTAATCTTATGCTCTGTTTTTCTAAAATAAATTATTAGAATACTTTGTTTGAAGCCTATGAAATATCTGATTATGCCTTGTATGATGCCTTGATTTATACTGTGAATTTGGATGTGATTTGTTTATGATGAGTTGATGTTAAACAGTTTCTGATGTAAATGCTGTATTGTTGCCTGCAGATGCAAAGAGGCTGATTGGTAGGAGATTCAGCGATCCTTCGGTACAGAGTGACATGAAGCATTGGCCATTCAAGGTAGTTGCCGGCCCGGCCGACAAGCCTATGATTGTGGTTTCTTACAAGGGCGAAGAGAAGCAGTTTTCTGCTGAAGAGATTTCGTCGATGGTTCTTGTTAAGATGAAGGAAATTGCAGAGGCTTTCCTTGGTTCGACTGTGAAGAACGCTGTTGTTACGGTCCCTGCTTACTTCAATGACTCTCAGCGTCAGGCCACTAAGGATGCTGGTGTTATTTCCGGCTTGAATGTTATGCGTATTATCAATGAGCCGACTGCGGCTGCTATTGCCTATGGTCTTGACAAGAAGGCTAGCAGTGTTGGTGAGAAGAATGTGCTTATTTTCGATCTTGGAGGTGGTACTTTTGATGTGTCTCTTCTTACTATTGAGGAGGGTATCTTCGAAGTCAAAGCTACTGCCGGAGACACCCATCTTGGTGGTGAAGATTTCGATAACAGGATGGTGAATCACTTTGTTCAGGAGTTTAAGAGGAAGAATAAGAAGGATATTAGTGGAAACCCGAGGGCTCTTAGGAGGTTGAGAACTGCTTGTGAGAGGGCAAAGAGGACTTTGTCATCTACTGCTCAAACTACCATTGAGATTGATTCTCTCTTTGAGGGAATTGATTTCTACTCAACCATTACTCGTGCTCGTTTCGAGGAGTTGAACATGGATTTGTTCAGGAAGTGTATGGAACCTGTTGAGAAGTGTTTGAGGGATGCTAAGATGGACAAGAGCAATGTCCATGATGTTGTTCTTGTTGGTGGGTCTACTAGGATTCCCAAAGTGCAGCAGCTGTTGCAGGATTTCTTCAACGGGAAAGAGCTCTGCAAGAGTATCAACCCCGATGAGGCTGTTGCATATGGTGCTGCTGTCCAAGCCGCTATTTTGAGTGGTGAAGGCAATGAGAAGGTCCAGGACCTTCTGCTCTTGGATGTTACTCCTCTATCTCTCGGTCTTGAGACAGCTGGTGGTGTTATGACTGTTCTTATCCCAAGGAACACCACCATCCCCACCAAGAAAGAGCAGGTATTCTCCACGTACTCCGACAACCAGCCTGGTGTGTTGATCCAGGTCTATGAAGGAGAGAGAACTAGGACCAGGGACAACAACCTGTTGGGTAAATTTGAGCTTTCTGGCATTCCTCCAGCACCCAGAGGTGTTCCTCAGATCAATGTCTGCTTCGACATTGATGCCAACGGTATCTTGAATGTTTCTGCTGAGGACAAGACCACAGGACAGAAGAACAAGATTACAATCACCAATGACAAGGGAAGGTTGTCTAAGGAGGAAATTGAGAAGATGGTTCAAGAGGCTGAGAAGTACAAGGCTGATGATGAGGAGCACAAGAAGAAGGTTGAGGCGAAGAATGCTTTGGAGAACTATGTCTACAACATGAGAAACACAGTGAAGGATGAAAAGATCGGATCAAAGCTGTCAGAGGCTGATAAGAAGAAGATTGAGGATTCAATTGAGCAGACTATCCAATGGTTGGATAGTAATCAGCTGGCTGAGGCTGATGAATTTGAAGATAAGATGAAAGAGGTCGAGGGTATCTGCAACCCCATCATTGCTAAGATGTACCAGGGTGCAGGTGCTGGTCCTGATATGGGCGGTGCTATGGACGATGATGGTCCTTCAGCTGGTGCAACTGGCGCTGGCCCTAAGATTGAAGAAGTTGACTAAGCTTCTTGATTTATCTAGTTTTGAGTTCTGTTTGTTTTAGTGTTTTGATGTCTTTAGGATGATGAAAAATTAAGACTTTGCTAAGATGTTTTTGTGAAGCTTTTGTAATTTCCTTATGCGTTTAATGGTAGTTTGCTGCAATTAGCAGCTACATTTTCATTGCACTGCTGTTCTCTTTTTAGTTTTGTGCAAGTAAATCAGTAGATAACTGTCATATCTCCAAGGGAATTCATCTTCTAATCTTAACTCGGAATATACAAAGTGAATCTAAGCTGTCATACACTCATACCAGCTGATGTTTCTCTTAAGGCTAAACGTAGGGCATCAATTTAAAAGATTATAACTCATCTAAAACAAACTTATTGGATTCCTCAGTAAATAAATACGTAGTAAATGATTGTGTGAGCTGCATTTGCAAACTGTAAACGGATGTTCTTACTATAGTAATGCTATTTATGTGATAGTGTGATACATAAATCAACATTACTCTTTTTTTTTTCGAAGGGAAAATCTACATAACTTGGTACATTATATGCCTACTACCTAGTATAACAAGTACAGAGTAGGTTAATCCTACAAACACAATAACTCAATAAACATACTTATCGCAAACTTGTCAAAATTTGCCGTCTCAATATGAATGTAACTAGTATTTAGACCGTACTACATATGGGTTAAATTTGTTGGTAATAAATACGGAGTATATATTTTTTATATATATAAACAAAACTTACATTTAATTTCATTAAAAAAAAATTTAAAAATAAAACAAAACAAAACAAAACATACATTTAATTTCATGAAATCTACCACAGTAAAAAAAAATTATTATTTGTATTAATAGGTGTACATAGTGCTGTCAAATTTCAAATCGAAACTGTTTAACTGCCCGAAACAAACCGACCCAAATGAAAACCGAACCGATTAAAAACCGTTTTTTTGAAACCGAAAATCGACCCGAACCGTATGTGAATGAACCTGAAACCGAACCGATCCAAATGACGTTACACCGTATAAGAACCGAACCCGTTAATGAACCGAACCAGTTCTAAACCGAACCGAAAAAGAACCAAACTGTTTCTAACTCGAAACCGCTTTAAACCCGAAACCGTTTGAACCGGGATAAAAACCGTTTACACCGAACCGTTAACAACCTGCGACTCGTTTGCACCGACCTGTATATAAACCAAACTGCTTGCAAACCGAGTCATTTATGAACCGGACCACTTATAAGCGAATCGGCTACAAACTGCTTATTACTATAAAGAGAATATTAAAATCAAGTTAAAGAGGTGTTTTAAATGAAATTTAATTATCATAGTACAAAAATTCTTCATGCCAAATTAATATTTATTGAAAATTTATTATCATAGTATAAAATATCTTCCTGCCAAATTATTATCATGGTACAAAATATCTTCCTGCAACGCACTAAAAATCCTCCTGCCATAAACTGAACCGAAAAAGAACTGAAACAGTTATAAACTGAACCGAAAAAGAATTGAACCAATTATAAACTGAATCGAAAAAGAACCGAACTAGTTATAAATTGAACCAAAAAAACCGAACTGTTTCTAACCTAAAATTGTTTCCAACCCGAAACTGTTTGAACCAGGATATAAACTGTTTACACCGAACCGTTAATAAACTGCAACCCGTCTGCACCGAACCGTTTACTACCCAGACGGTTTACAACCCGAACCGAATTAAAACTGCTCAAGAATAAACCGAAGCCGAATCGAACCGATAATTATTTAAATCGAACTGGCACCGACCCGTGAGACACTTAAACCGATTTCAAACCGACCCGATTTAATACTGAACCGATTTCAAACTGAACCCGAACTGTCAAACCGTTTTGACAGTGCTAGGTGTACATATCATCATGAATTGTATTAGGTAATTACAACATAATTTAAACCTAAAAATAAATCAATAAATTCATCAAAAATAAAGTTACAAAGTATTAATTTTGCCAATTTGTGAATTGTGATAGATTTCATGAAAAAGATATGTTTCTCTGTAATATATACTTCCTCCATTTCTTTTTAGTTAACACGTTTCTTTAGTCACGTTTGCCAATGCACTTATTCAATCATTAATATCTTTAATTATCGATAAATAAAAATTATGAAAAGTTGATATTTTAAAATTATATAACATGACGAATCTAACAAGATCCCACATGACTATATTAGTCATTGCGTATAAAGCACAAAACACGGTCAAAGGGAGGTGTGTGAATAGTGCTAAAGTCAAAACGTGTCGACTAAATAAAAACGGAGGTAGTATATATATATATATATATATATATATATATATATATATATATATATATAAATACTACCGCTAAAAACAAGGCTTATGCTGAAATCAAGACTTATGTTGAAAACAACAAATCTCAACCGTTCATTATTAGCACAAAAGATCAAACGGATAAAAAGCCCTAAGATCTTTCCAACCTACATATAATCAATTCAACCATTTTAACGGTCACTAAATACTAAAATAAGGTAACATTATCTAAATTGACGACATTTATATAGAGTCACTATATATAAAAATAACATAATTATATCAATTTTGACGATATTTACATAAATAAGGTAATTATATCAATTTTGACAACATTTACATAAAGGTCACTATGTACAGAAATAAAATAATTATATCGACTTTGAGTTTTTGACACCATTAACATAAAGGTCACTATATACAAAAATAAAGGTCACTATTTATAAAAATAAGGTAACTACATAAATTTTGACAACATTTACATAAGGGTCACTATATACAAAAATATGGTGACTAAAACAAATTTCACAACATTTCCATAAAGTTACAATATACAAAAATAAGATAACTATATCAAATTTGACAATATTTCCATAAAGGTCACTGTATACAAAATAAAGGTTACTACATCAAAAATAAAGGACCACATTTGCATAAAGATTGTTATATACAAAAATAAGGTGATTGAACAAATTTTACAATATTTACTTGTTGCTAAAGTTTATTATATACAAAAATAAGGTAACTATATATAAACTCCGAGTAATTATATGACACCATTTACCCAAAGGTCACTATATACAAAAAATAGCTAACTATATCAAGTTATAACAATTTTGACGACATTTACACAAAGGTCACTATATATAGAAATAAGGTTACAATACCAATTTTGATAAAGCTTGCACAGAGGTCACTATATTTAAACATAAAGTAACTATATTAATAGTTTCTATATGAAAAACAAGTAACCAATTGAGCTAATAGGTTCCAACACGGAAGAGCAATAAAGATTTATTGATAGATGCAGTGTATATTTAACACGAATCAGCTCTTCCCATCAAATTTTATTTGCCTATGTGCTTTCTTATACAAGGCTATTGTCTCTGTAATGGCCATAGGGAACAAGTGACTTAACTTACATCATGATGGTGTCAACCATATGGTGAAATTCCAGGGATTGATTTAAGCATTTTACATAAATTGTGATTGCTACAACAATCAATAAGGCAAATGAAACTAAAATAAAAACCTAATTAACTAAAATCAAGCAGAATTAAATAGAATATCGATCAAATCTACTCCTATGAAAATGTATTAAAGTCGAAACTCAAAAATACAAATCACATCGACAATTTCCATACAAAATAAAAAATAAAAAAAAACGAGCAAAATTAGGAAAAAAAAAATTTAAACAATCAAAGACGAAGAACTCAAAAAAATACACAAATCAGAAATAAAAAACCCAACAACTATCCAATATCTAGAATCAAAGATGCAAAATCGAGCTAAAATCACACATCAAACCTAGTTTACTCAAATCAAGAAAAAATACACAAATGTAGATCAAAGGATTTCATACGAAGACATTAAGTCGAATTTTCGCGTAATTACACTCATATGAAACACGAATAAGTAGGGAAAAGCTCAAATAAAGTATACTGCTACATGTAACTCATAATTAAATTCGTAACAAAAAAAAAAAATAAAGCAAAAATAACACAAAATACCTAATCTACTAAAATCAAGCAAAATCACGCAAACGCAGCTCATAAATACTTCTATGAAACTAAAATTCCAAAAAAAAAATTAAAAAAAAAACTCAAAAAAAATCAAATCAGAAAATCAATTTGATATTTCCAAAACACGTATAAAATACCAAATTAAACAAAATTCATAAACGGAAAACTCACTTTTTTGAAGCTTATGACGAAATTGATGAAGGTTGAACCAAATTCCTCTATAATTTGATGATGTTCAACGTTGATTTTGAATTGGGAAGGAGAGAGAATGAAGGAAATGGAGAACGTGAGATGGAGGAGAGAGATAATGGATGGTCAAAACTAGAAAACAAAACCCACCTCAGGTTTAAATACACACAGATGTAATTTAATCTGTTAGATTGAAATCAATTGTCTAGATCGCCTGTTTTCATTTTTCAGCCAAAGACTTGTTTTCACATGATCCACTCCCTTCATGTATAAGAACATATTTTTAATTTAGAACATCTGATTTAAGAATTAAAACATGTGAGTAAAAATTTAGAACATCATACTTAACTTTCTGTAGCATAGCGTTTGGAACAAAATACCTAGAAATTTAGAACCTAGACTCAATGATTCTTAATATATGTAATAGTTCTTAGAAGAATAAACTTAGGTTTTCAAAATATAGTTTTAATTGGAACATGATACTCAAAATTTAAGACCTTGAACTCAAAAACAAATCTGAACATATATGCAATATTTTTTAGAACATATGCAACATATTTTAGAACATATGTAATAGTTTTTAGAACATACTTAAATTTTATAGAACATAATTCTTTAATATTAAACACGAATTGAAATTCAATTTTTACAACGAATTGATTTGAAATCAGTGTATTCTTGATTTCCAAGGTAACAAAAACATATGAATTGTTGTTTAGTTTCTTATATTCAATTAAAATTCCTTGAAATTTCAAACTCTATAATTTGCCCAATTTGATTGATTTGGATGAAAAAATTTTGATTTCATATATTAAACTGTCAATTAAGCTTGTTTAGCTTTGATTAAGCTTCCCAACTTAAATTCTTGACTAAAATTGTTCAAAAGTTGATACAAAACACATGAAATTCTTGAGCATGTAGTGATGGTGGTCGCCGAGGAGAGGAGACAGAGTGTTGGCCATGATGTCGGGGAGAAGAAAAAGAGTGAGGGTGGTGGAGGTGACGGGATAAAGGCTATGGAATAGGCGGTGGTGGTGATAGAGGAACTAGATATTGTATACTGTTGGTAAGAAGAGGAGAGAGAATGTTGAGGTTGAAGATGATGGATTTAATTTATTTTCAGAACATTTACCTTAACATCTTAGAACATAGATGTGTTCTCACATGTAAAGTTTTCTTTTATATATATATATATATATATATATATATATATATATATATATATATATATATATATATATAATATTATATATATATATATATATATATATATATATATATATATATATATTCCATATATATATTATATATATATATATATATATATATATATATATATATGGAATATTTCAAGCATCCCACACTTGAGCCCCATTGTGATCATACACTTAAGCATGGTAGCGTCCAAAGGGAAAGAAGCTAGAGTAAAAGGGTCCCCAATAAGTTTTAGGAACTTGTAAACCGTTCACATGGTGAATTTTACACCCCTTCACGATCCATGAGATCGCTAACTCCGTAGTGGTCTGGAACCATGACTGGATATTTGGGGATGAAGGTACAAATCCAACCTAAAAGAGATTGAACTTGCCCTAAAAATAGGCCTCTACATTATTTTTCTCGTATTCATGTGCGCTTTCTGACTAACATACAATCAATATATTAACCCTAAACATGTTTAATCTATGTTGGTTGAATATTGATGCACAAACAAAACTATTATTGGCGATACTTGAATTATAATCATATTAGCCTAAATAAGATTATTAATTATCTTATTAAGCGTGATTACAAGTACAAATTCCCTTTAAACATGCATAAAAGGTGTGATCAAGCAATAAAAATAATAATATAATATCAAGCAACATAATAAATAATCATCATAATCATAATCAATCTCAATAAAGCATATAAATAATATCAAGATCCTAGGCATGATACTAACAAGATTAATAACAAATCCTAGCATGTCACTAAACACTAAAGATCAAATCTCTAACCCTATAGTGATACTAACATGATATTAGAAAGAATAAGAAGCAACCTAAACATGACACTAGAAAGCAATAAAAGCATCTTAACATGATACTAGGAATCAATAAATAACATCCTAACATGATACTAGGAATTAATATAATATAAACATGCTTTCTATATCAAAATAATAATTAAAACAACTTACTTGGATGCCTCGTATCTCTTTCTAATAACAAAATACAACCCTGGTTGGTCCGAATTGGGCCAATCTCCTTCTGACACGTGTCTCTCCTAGAACTTGGGAGTAAAAGGCGGCCTTCGACGGCCCAAATCCCGAGAAAGCTGCAATGCGGCGCAGCCCAGAATGATTAGGTTAGAATGACCTAATCAGGGGCACATTTCCCAATGACCCTATAAATAGGGAGATTTCCCCCGATTTTGGGATATCTACAATTATTACAGCATACCCTACATTCTCTTACATAAGAGAATCACCTGATCTCGGAATCCAAGAAGATCTCACCTCTTTTTCCGCACTTTCCCCCATTATTCCTCAAGTACTAACTTGATCGTCGAAGGCGGAGCTCCAACTACCCGGAGTCTCCGTTGTTTTGCAGGAACAGGCCGCGCGCAACCAGTCTCTGAGCTGTAACTCTCCCGAGGGACAAAAACACTCAAAACACACGCGTTAGTAACTTCAAGGAAAATAACAATTAAACAATTAAATTAAATAATTGAAATAGAGATTTGGGACCAAACCCTCAGAAACTATCAACCTTTCACGTCTAGGGCGAAGGCAACTTCGAACTTGGCTAGGTGTGTCTAGAACTAAAGAATGTGGAATTTTGTGAGAGGGAAGGTTTAGAAAGAGGGAGAAAAGAATAAGCTTCTAGCTTAAGAGAGGAGGGAATAGAATTAGATGATTGTAGATGAATGAAAACGGGGAGATATGACCCCTATTTATAGAAAAAATAGTTCGGAAACAAATCAAGTCCTATTCGGAATAAAATACATCATGTCGCCAACGACATGACTTAGCGCAGACGACAGCTGTCAGCGCCAGTCGATAACTATTAGCGCCAGGCGACAACCTTGTCGTCTTGTGCTAAGTCAGAAATCAAACGTGCTTTGTTCGCAGAATCCTCTTCTTAATACGATGAAGCAGCTAATTCCACGCTGATCATATTAAAATCATATTTGTGATAAATCACATATTTTACTCAAAATAAAACTCTTTAAAATATAATTATCAATCCTAATCTCATTAGAATTTAAAAGAACCTTCTAGATATTCTAGAAGATTAAAATCAATCCTAATAACTTTAGGAATAATAATTAATAGGTCCTCCTCTTGATCATTGGGCCACATATAAAATTCATTTTTGGCCAAATTTAATTTAATCCATATCTTCCTCATTATTCATCGGAATTAGGCTTATAATATATCGTTAGAAAACTCTTTTCGAGCCCAATACAGCAACACTATTATTGGACCCTTATCATGGGCCAAACTAAATTGGACTGGCTATTTTCATAAATAGAGTGTAGAAAGAAATATTTTCAAAAATAGAATTAAAGATATTTTAATAAAAACATCCACATCACTAGACTTTTCATACTTTCACTTTGTTCGATATGAAATGAAAATATGGATTTAATATGGATTTAAGCACTCCAAGATTAAATACTCAACCCGACCAATAATGGCGATGAAAGGTTGTTCATCATCGGGTTTGGTTTTAGGGGGACTTTTTAGATGTCTACACTAACGGATACATAGGAAACCTCACATTGAGGTGCAGCCGTAATAAAATGCATTAATTCATATACACATTCATGCATGATCATATCAAGGGATCTCTTATGCTCATCATATCCATTTAGAGCTAGACTTGGGGGCTTGATCCCTACATCATTAGCTTACCTAGCCTAAGAGTCATCACTATTTGACTCTTTTAAAAAAAAAATCCGTACACTTAGCCTTTGCAACCTAGCTTTAGTGTCACTTTCACACACATCACAGATACATAGACAAATAATCCTCCTCTTAGGAACCTTTTGTCATGAAATCTTGACACAACGTTGAAGTACGCTTTGTCATATCAAAATCACTCATCATTGCATCACAAAGTGTGAAGTACTTAGCCTCCGCGCCTAAGTTACCTAAATACTTTCATCATTGAGTCAACAATTGAGATATTCTAGGATGTTACGATCCTTGCACCATAAGCTACAGCGATTAATGCATACACTCGACTAAGCTCATTCAACATGCACCTCAAACACTCTCTTCAATTCTTTTTCGGGAGAAAGTCGATACCCTCCACAAAAATGACGGAAAATGTTTGCTTTTCTGCATTTTGAGTCAAGCACATCACAATAAAATACACACACGAGTCATGCACATTGAGTCATGTCATGTCATATTACATTGAGTTGAGTCTAACACACATGTCAGTCACCTTGAGTCAACCTCAAGTCAAATCAATCGTAGTGTGAAGCACAACAAACCTTAAATAAACCCTAAGGAAAGCATAAGCAAAGTCCTGTAGTCCAAAACACATATGTAGGTGCACTAAGTACCAGACGAACAAGTGATCTTTACAAAGATCTAAAGACAGAAAATGCAAATTTTCAAAGACATGCGAAGCTATCACTTCCAAGGCGAGGAGATGAGAAAATTTGAACAAGACGACTCAAGGTGTAGTGGTCTTTGACAGCATTCCCTAAGATGTGAAAATCGTCACCCTATTTGAGAAGATAGCTCAAGGCGAAGCGATCTTGGACGGCGCTCCCCAAGATGTAGAGGTTGCCAAATAAAACAATTTTGATTCAACAAAAATTGATTATGTCCTAAGACACGGACGACTCGCACAACAAGTTTCTTAAGATGAAGAGACCCATAATTATCGGACAAGTTTTCCCAAGACGAAGAGAAATTGTCGATTGATGCACACTTCCCTAGGCGTAGAAGTTGGCGATTGCATCCCAAGGCGTGGGTACTTAGCGGAATTTCACTTAAGAGCTATTCAAGGCGTAGGATCACACGATAGGATTCTCAAGGCGTGAAAACTGTTAAACAATTAGACTTCCCAAGGCGTGGAAAATCATCATTCAGAAGACTGCTCAAGATGAAGGAGTCTACGACATGAGGCGAGAAAATTCGTCATCAATCATTTGTGATTTGCTCAAGGCAAAGAAGCTCATGATAATAATTTCTAAGGTGCGGAAGACCGTCATTAGGTGGATCGCTCGAGGCGTGGTGGTTTGCAACAGAATTCCCAAGGCGCTAAAGACCGTCATTAGGTGGATCGCTCGAGGTGTGGTGGTTCGCGATAGAATTCTCGAGACATGAAAGGACGTCATAGTAAAAATGAAGATAGCTACAAGCAGCGGTCTTCGACGATGTCTCAAATCAGAGAGGAGATTGTCTATAGCGGTGAGGCACAGCCGTGGCAAGGCATTGCCACAACCCCTGAAGCTGGCGAGACACAATCACCTTCAACAATGTTCCCTAGAATGTGGAGGATTGTCACAAACAATTGAAGATAACTATAAGCAACGGTCTTTGACGATGGTGTTCACGAGGCACTGTGGAGGTCGTCACCAACAAATGTAGCAAAAATCGGTTACTCTAGAGACATGTGCTCGACGGTGCAAAGTACGCGTTTCTTAACTCTTTTATCTATTTTAACTAATGCTAGTTTTCAGGTTTCGGCGTTACAAGAATAATTTAGGGTTGCAGAACGCTTTGAATCATTCTCCGTCCCTATCGCTATTTTGACTTTTGTTTTCGAAACTTGTGTTTCTCTAAACTCAGTCAAAGTGGGGGCTTCTATAGACACCCAAATGTGTCTCCCCAAACCAAACCCAGTGATGAATATTTTCACGTTATTTGATTTTGAACAACGTGAAATGTGAAAATTCTTGTGATGCGGTTGTTTTAATAAAACTACTTCTTTCAAATTTTGAAAATATTTCTTTTCTTACTCTATTTATGAAAAACGTCCATTCCAGTTTAGTTTGGTCCATGATAAGGTTTAAATAATGGTTTAGTTGGATAGGGTTTGAAAATACCTTTCCAACGATATATTATAAGCCCAATTCTGAGGAATAATGAGAAAGTTATGGCCAAAATACTAAACTGGGCACAAACTGGATTTTACCTACGACCCAATGATCATGTGGAGGTTCCAAAGGTTTAATCTCATTCCTAAAAAAAATAGGATTAATAAAAAGCTTCTATAATTTTCTAAAAGATCTTAATTATCCTTTTTTTGAAAAAATAAGATCAAAGAATTCAAAATTGAATCAAACTTCTCTTTTTGAGAGTCCTTAGCTTGTTCTGTGCGAAATGGAATATGTCCATATATTATTTTTGTTCCTCATAATCTTTATCCAAATATATATGATTGGATATATCTTGAAATTATCTTTCCAATGATATATTATAATATTAATTCCGAGCTATAACGAAAAAGATATGAAAGAAATACGAAACTCTATCCAAAACTGACACCATTTCACAATTTTGGGCATATATTTTTATCTATAAAAGATTTTAATCTTATTCTAATGGGGTTGAAAATTAGACTTCAAGAGATTTCCAACGACATATTACATGACTTATTTAGACATCTGGATCAAAAGATATGATAAAACAAAATCCGAAAAAAACTGTCCCAGCACCAAACGAGAGGTTTGTCGCATGGCGACAAGGTCTCAGCACAGCGACATACTACGTCGCGCGCGACAACTCTGCGACATAATCAATTTTATTCCGATTCGAATTCTAACTATTTTCTCTATCAATAAGGGTCATATCTCTCCGTTTCTATTCACCAAAAATCATAACCATCTAATTCTATTTTCCCTCTCTAAAAGCTTATTCACTCTCTATTCTTTTTCTAAAGCTTATCCTTTTACAAAATTGCACATTCACAAGTTCTAGACACACCTAGCCAAGTTCGAAGTTGCTTTTGCCCTATACGTGAAAGGTTGATAATTTATGAGGGTTTGGTCCCAAATCTCTATTTCAATTATTTAAATTAATTGTTTGATTTATTATTTTCATTGAAGTTACTAACGCGCGTATTTTGTTATTAGAAAGAGATACGAGGCATCCAAGTAAGTAATTTAATTAATTTAATTATTCTTTTGACATAGAAAGTATGTTTATATTATTTTAATTCCTAGTATCATATTAGGATGTTTTTATTGCTTTCTAGTTGTAGGCGTCGCCCGAAGTGCGCCTACGTAAAAACATGTGGTGAATATGCTTGGCACTCATAGGAAGTGGGAATTGACATATACAAAAAGGGACACGATTAGGGACAAAGAAATTAAGGAGCCGCCAACAAGTTTTTTAAGGAACTTGTAAACCGTTCACGGATCATTATAAGGCAACCACGAATAAGGGACAACGAAGGCAACAACGATTGACCTGTGAAGGTTACACCCCATTCATAATCCATGAGATTACAAACTCCATATGATTCGGAACCACGAAAGGAGGATCGGGGATGATGGTACGAAGTGAGTCATGGAGTCACATTCGCCCGTATTGGCCTCTACTCGATTCTTATAGTGAAAGGCATTCCTGTGATCTCAAAGGCATACAAACAAAAATTCAATTTGCTCCAAACTATTATTGTGCTAAATTGGTTGAATATTAATGCAACACATAATTCTAAAATATTGTGATCACTTGATTAAACAACAAGATTAAAAAGGCTCCTAAACCGGTTGTCCAAATTATCTTATTATGCGTGATTTTCAATTACATATTCCCTTTAAACATGCAATATGGTGATCAACAAAAATAATAGAATAAACATTAATATTGGAAGCAATTTAACAATAATTCCAACAATATAAAATCGTTAGAAAAATAATAGAAATAAAAGGAACATAATTCTTACTTTGATTCTGTTTGCTTGCAACTGTAAAATAATAAACGAGTTAGTAACTTCAAGGAAATAATAATAAAACAATAATTAAATTAAATAGAGTTGATTTGAGGCCAAACCCTCAAACAGTTCTACCTTTCACGCCTTGGCTTAAGGACAGAACCACGAGTAAAGTATGGACTCCTTGGAGTGCTTGAAGAAGGAATTTTGAAAGAAGAAGATAGGCTAGTGTTTAGGCTAGAGCATAGAAGAGAGAAAAATAGAGAATTAATCTCTGCCCCGTACATCAGAAATGAGGGGGTATTTATAGAAAAAATGTGCTGAGTGAATACATGGAACCCTAAAAAGAAAAAAACCCTAAAAAAGTATACCGCGACACGGAAATGTGTACCGTGACACGGGAAATCCCACCGTCAGATGGGAAACATTCCCGTGACACGGTGCACAGTTGTGTGACGCGGGAAATATTATTTGAACGGGGGAGAAAACGCGTTAAGGGTTTACGCGGAAAGGACACGGAAACCTCCGTGTCACAGCAGGTGTCCCGTGTCACGGGGAACCCCACCGTCAGAAGGGAAATTTTCCCGTGACACGGTGGACTGTGCCGTGACGCGGGAGTTTTTAGTCCGTTTTTTCGTCTAAATTCATTTTTAACCCTAATTTCGTTCAGCATTTTAAGTGTCGATTGATAACTTCGGGCCATTTCTCATTTATTATTATTATTTGGGCTAAAAAAAGAAATAAGTAAATAAAATAAATAAAAGGTTTGGGCCAAAATAAATAATAAAACAATAAAATAAAATAAAAGGTTTGGGCTGAAATTAAAAACTATGCTTTGATCAAACATCAAGACTGATCCATGGACTATTCAAAAATTGAATTTAATTAAATATGATTTTTTAAGCACTCTCGGGATTAAATATTGAACCTGACCAATAGTGACGGTGAAATTTTGTTCATCATCGGGTTTGGTTTTGGGGAGACATTTTTAGGTGTCTACAGAGCCCCCACTTTGACTGAGTTTGTAGAAACGTTAGTTTCGAAAACGATAGTCAAAGTAGTCGATAGGGACGGAGATTGATTTAAGACGTTCTGCGATCCTAAATCACTCTGTACACGCCGATACTTGCAGAAAAATGTTAATTCCATAGATAAAAGAGTAGAAGGATAGAATAAGTATCTGGCACCAGTGTATTGGTGACAAATGAGTTTGGCAGCTTCCTATGCTTGAAAGAATCCACCGGATGACGTTTGTTGAAACGCTTTCCATGCTTGAGGAAAGCCGACTGAGGAGTTTGGTAGCTTTCTAAGCCTGAAGAAACCTACCGGATGATACTTTCCATGCCTGAGGAAAGTCGGCGTATGAATTTGGTGTCATTCTATGCTTGAAGAATTCCACCGATAATGTCTTCCATGCTTGAGGAAAGTCGACTTGACGGTTTTCTATACTTGAAGAAAAATCCACCGATAATGCTTTCCATGCTTGAGGAAAGCCGACTTGGCGGTTTTCTATACTTGAAAAAAATCCACCGATAACGTTTTCCATGCTTGAGGAAAGTTGACAACTGATGTAATCACTGAAATTTGCAAGTGTATGATGGTTCGATTATCCCCGAACGTGGGCCGCAGATGATTCACACCTTCAAGTTGACTATCCGACCATATTAGGCGTTTAAAACATCGACAAGTTGACTTTGACGCTTGCTAGGGGCAAAACAGTAATTTCAATACCCTTTAAATGTCAGAATTTTCCGCGTAATTTACTGAATAATTAACTGTCCAATTTGTGCGGAAAATCGTGCAATTTTGGTCGTAATGCCAGGACTATTCGCTGACAGCTTTAAGGAGCACGCAGGTCACGTGCGAGACCACCGTGTCACGAAGAACAAATCCCGCGACACGGCAGGTACTACCGTCACGCGGCATAATATCCCATGGCGCGGGATTTTTGTGGCTGCAGATATAGTCAAATGCTCGATTTTCGCTTTTTTAACCAGCTAAAATACAGTGCGCCACGTCAGAATTTTACCGTTACACGGTAACGGACACCAAGGCACGAAAAACGGGTGAGTATAACGGGATCCTCTTTTCTTTAAATTCGAACTTCCATTTGCCATTTCATGCTACATTTTCACCATTTTCATCTCCCTGTTCTTCCTTTCTCCTAATTTTTTTTATTTTTATTCTAAAAAACTACCGCGCCAAGTCAGCTCGGAACCGGCGCACGGTTGACTTCACCGTGCCACGTTTCCTGGTGCCGTTACACGGCGGTTCTGCTGCTGTATCCCCCTCTTTTTCTTTATTTTTTATTTTTCTCCGTTAGCTCTCCGCTGCAACTGTCCCGGTGCTCGTCGCTGCTGGCCGGAGCTCCGCCGCTTCCCACATTCACCGTGACACAGGATCTGAACACCGTGTCACGGCTTTGGCTGACCGTGTCGCGGCGGCTGTTACTGCTGTCTTCACGGTTTTTTGAGCTTTGGAGCTCAAGTTCTCATCAATTTTGCTCTAATTTTTTGCTATTTTCTTCATTTTCGATTCTCCACAAGGATCCATGTAAGTTTCCTTTGATTTTTGTCTCGAATTTTGCTTCAAGTGAGTAATTTCATAAAAAAAACCCTTGAAAATCAATTTGGGAATTTTTGATTTTGAGGTTTTATGTTGAAATTTTTGGCATGAATTAGCTTGTATATGTATGTATGTGTGTTTGTGAGCGATTTGAGACAAAAATTGCGTGATTTGGTGAAGAATTGAGCAAATCACCATTTTTTGGTACTACTTTTGTGAAATGGTGTTCTTGTTGTTCATGTTGTTCTTTTGCACTTGAAATGATGATACATTGGTTGTAGATCTTGTAAAATATGCCATGATGTGTTGATCTATTGTTTTTGTGCAAATTTGAAACATGTTTTGTTTTGTGTATGTACTACATTGTCGTGGAGAACATAGTATCATGCAATTAGGAGAACATAATATTAGTTGTCATGGAGAAACTAAATACTAGAAATAATTCCATTATTTTGCTAATATTTAGCCTTGAGGTAAAAATTTATTGTATAATAGAAAATGCAACTTGAAATAACCGTTAAGCTGTTTGGAACAAATAACTAAATAACTTAGGAAATGATACTAAGCATTTAGATTTTTATTTTTGTAATAGCATGCCTAGACGACGGGATCGCGATCTTTCCACTTATGGCCGGCTTCAGGCTTTTCGGGAGGACACTCCCACGATTCTCGAGGGTATGGATGACGACGTCTAACAGTCTGAGCCTCGACCCTCTACGGGTAGGGGTAGGTGGGCTCCACCTCCGTGGACACCAGACCAGTTGATTTTCTGTCGTGAGAACCACGTTTCTCATTGTCCACTTGCCGGCATAGTCGATGGCACGCTTCGCCATCACGGTTTTGGGGCCAGAGATTTGATTCCTCGACTTCATGGGATTATCACGAGGGATCCTGTTACGAACGCCTTGTGAGAATATGCTGGTTTAGTAGATTTTTATTCGGCGATCATAGGGTTTCGCAGCCCCCAGGGTTGTGGCGCGACAGTCGTTCGCTCGCTGTTGGAGTATTTTTGGGATACTACAAACACTTTTCACTTTGCTTGGGGGAGATGACACTGACCCCTTTGGATTTTAGCATGATCAGTGGTCTACGTTTCACCGATCAGGTCGTACAACAGATGTCTGATCTTTCTTGGGGGGCGGCCGAGGTATCCAATTTGTTAGGTCTAGTCGTTCAGCACATCAGGATCGGCCGGTGTCTCGAGGTGGTCCTAGGATCGGGCGATCAGAGTTGGCTTCTGTTCTGGCATGTGGGTTTGACATGGAGGAGACATCACCTGAGCAGCGAGTGCGGATCTTCATTTTAATTCTCCTTTCCATGACTCTTTCTCCTGATAGGAGTTCGCGTGCGCTCGTTTACTACCTTCCTTCTTTTCTTAGGATCAGTGAGATAGGATCCTTTAGATGGGCCAGCCTTGGATATGCCGATCTTCTCTTGTCGTTACGTCATGGCTGTAGGCAACTGAACAACCAGTCCCCTGTCACTATCTACGGTTTATGGAGAGTTGTAGAGGTGACAATCTTTCCTCCTCTTATTTAGTTTTAATTTGTTCGACTCATGTGCTCACAGATTACTTTTCATTGCAGGTATGGTTCTATGAGTACTTTCCGGGGTTGGCCCCTCGACGGCGTCGTGGAGCGGTCCATGACTTCCCTGTCGGAGCCAGCTGGCGTGACCAAGGCGAGTCATGAGTGGAGTCTGTCTCTACGCTACGCGGGCTGCTACGCCGAGGCACTTCTTCTGTTGGCGTAAGAATTACTTTTGTAGCCTGTTATTTTCTATCCTGACATTATTTTTGGCGTTTCATTGCAACTTTCTGTGATTTTTAGGTTGCTATTGATATCTAGTATCGGCCTTGGGCTGGGATGACTAATCTTCCCGAGGCCTTGCAGCTTTCGGTGCACCGCACTGTTTTTGTTGGTATTGGACGCTTTGTCTGGTATATGGGGGAGCGTGTTGTTCGTCAGCACAGTAGTGATCGCTTTGTGGTGCCCTTGTCTCCACTGGAGTCGATGCTGGACTCACGCTTACTTAGGGAGTTGATAAACAGGGGAGAGCGCTACACTTTTCCTTGGCAAGAGCTTGTGCGTATGGAGGGAGATTATGCGCAGGACTTGCTTCCCTCCTTGGCTCCTCCACCCCGTCTTCCTGAGGTATGATTTCTTTTGAGAAATTTGTTTTCTAGTCACTGTTTAAACCGTCGAATAACTTGATTATTCGATCGCATTTTCAGACGATTGTTCGCCGTGTGGGGAGGATTCAGATCCCACCTCAATCCGTCCGCTACCCAGGGCCGATTGGTGATGTGCCATATTGCTGATGTGCTAGAGGGTTTCAGACAGGCGCAGGAGTCTTTGCCTGATGTTTTTGAGCCGGTAAGCTTTTGATACATTATTCATCCCTTTTAATACCGCTTGTTACTGATTTTTTCTTTGCTTTGCTCTCAGCCTACCCGCCCGGAGATGATGGGATTAATGAAGCTGGTTGACGCTTTGAAGTACTGCATCATCAAGCTTCGGCGTGGTGCGAGTTGTCGAGGAGGTTATGGCGATGTTCTTGAGGTATGTTTACTTTTCTTCATTTTTACTATTTGTTCAATTTTGCGCTGTTGACATCTTTTGATTTTGTGTCTTTCACGAGCGATGGAGGTCCCGCTCGCGCTCGAGGCATAGAGGCTCGGACAAGGGACAACCTAGTCGTGGCAGACAATCTTCTGAGGTTCATCGGCATTCTCAGTCTCAGCGGGAGCCTCAGCTTTCTCAGCCGTTTCAGTAGGCTCAATGGCTGCAGCCTCGGTCTTACCTGCCGTTCCAGTACTTTCAGGGTCAGGGTCAGTGGCAGCGACAGCCGTTTTCACAGTCTTCACAGCCTGAGTTCAGGCCAGTTATCACTCTTGTGGATCATGGCTCATACTCAGCTCCATCGTCTAGGGGGCTTCCTCCACCGATGCCAGGCTTGTTTTCAGTTCCAGTGTATGGGACGATGCCTCCACCGACGCTTCCTTCCTCTTGGAGTCATTCTACACTGTTTGCAAGTTGGATGGGTCCTGCTTTGAGTTTGACTGCTACTGGGGTTACAGGGACTAGTAGGGATACTACTCCTCGTACCCGGATGATGGCGGGACTCTTTGGCTCACCGCTCCCGTATTCACAGGCTGGAGATGACACTGATCCTCACTCTTCTAGTTCTACAGACTTTGACCGAGGGTCTTTATTTGTACTTTAGTTGGTGACACTTGACACTGCTTATGCATCATGACTCATTTTGTACATTACTTCACAGTTTATGTATTTATTAGTGTGTGTTAGTGTGTGCTTGAGACTCATTGTGTATGATTGTGTATTTATTAATTACGCAAAAAAAACGTAGGTGGAGTAAGTGGAGGGTACCGACCTTCCCCAAAAGAAAAAAGTAATAAAAAGAAAAGAAAAAAGGGATAAGTTTTGCAACTCCTCCAAAATAAATAAGTATGGAAATGGGACAAGGTTTACAACTTTCCCAAAGAAAGAAAAAAATAATAATAGAAATAAGAGTAAATAATAAAGTAAAATAATAAATAATAAAGATAAATAGAAACAAGAATAAAGTAATAAAATAAAATAAAATAAAATAATAAAGATAATAATAAAAAAAATGAGAATTTTATTAGGAATTAAACTCTCGAAAAACAGAATTACAAGATAAACGGTGAAGATAAAACAATAAAAATCCGGATAAATATAGGAAAAGGATAAATAAAGAAAACGTGTGGGCACCGCGACACGGCACTGTACACCGTGTCACGGCAAAAGTTGTCGTGTCACGGCATAAATTCCCGTGACACGGTAGGAATTCCCGTGTAACGGTGCGCGTATTCTGCAACGGCGTGGTTTACGCGTATAGAAAGATAGATTCTGAGTATTTCCGAGCATTTTTGCTATACAATAGGGCCAGTATATTTGTGATATGCATAATTACGAATCATAAAATAGTTAGATATTCATATTTCAATAATAATGTCTCCGAATTTTGATAATACACTGCGCGACTGGTCTTATTCTTTGACCAATGCTGACAAAAGAGAGTTGGAATTGTTTCATGTTAGGGGTTTATTAGCCCTAAGACATGTAGCAATTGAACATGATTTTCTTAGGGCAGCATTAGACTATTGGAGTCCAGAAACACATTGTTTTAAATTTAATTACGATGAAATATGTCCCCTGCCGGAGGAATTTGGTGCCATCTTTGGATTTCCTGCCAGAAATCTTATTTCCATGCCTACCCTACGTGAGTATTATTAACAAGACTTTGAACGCCATCTGAATCTAACAGATCCAGATTTAAATAGAATTGTGTGTGGTAATGAGGTAAACTTAGAAAAACTTGCAAATTTATATTTTAATCGCCCTGTCTCTGAGTCTTATCATGTATACCATAGAAGGGCTTATATTTTTGCATGTTTAGCAAGGTTTTATTTGCAAACGGTAGGGTAGGACATGCTTATCTAGCATCTGTGCTTGAACATGTTGAATCTG
Organism: Chenopodium quinoa; assembly: GCF_001683475.1. Lineage (NCBI taxonomy): Eukaryota > Viridiplantae > Streptophyta > Magnoliopsida > Caryophyllales > Amaranthaceae > Chenopodium > Chenopodium quinoa. The sequence continues at coordinate 531,477 of NW_018743608.1, forward strand.
GGAGGTCTCCTATGCCTACGTGCCTTGGAGAAACTTTGCGCGGCCTTCATCAGGAAGGTCTCTAGAGTACTGCTGCATGTAAAAACACGCTCTGAGTAGCCCCCGTGACACAAAACAGGCACCGTGTCACGGTGCACTTCTGCCGTGACACGGTGCATTCTGCCGTGTCACGGTGGAATCTGCATTTTTTTTTGTAGATTTGGTTGATGGAGCTTTTGGAACTTTTTGAAGCCCCCGACGATATTGAAAAATATGGTCCCAACGACCTAGTCCGCGAGAAGAAGAATTACTCTGTGAACATGTCGTATGAAGATTGGAAGAATTTCTTTGCAAAGAGAGAATTTTCCATTCGTTGGGTGGTGCCTTAGTGGAGGCTTACTAGGATGGTTGGTACGAATGATACTCTGTATTGCCGTGTTCCTAGTATCTCAAGGCTGACTTTTTATTGTCCTTCTCGATTGATGCGACAGTATAGACTTGAACAAGTAGTTCCACGCTATAACGATAGTACTCGTGAAGTATCGTTGCATGAAAGTAGCGTTCACAAGTACGAGGCTTATTGGATTAGAAGACCTTTATGGACCGTTTCTGCAAGTAACCAAGCTCCTCCTCCCTTATCTAGTGCATACAAGGCATGGTTGAATCCTAGAAATAGAAGGGATTGAGTCGGATCACGCAACTCTGATGTGAAGGGCCGTCTTGGAAGTAAGAAAGCGCCTCCTAAAGATCGTCTAGGTCCGAGAACACAAGGGATTGAGTTTAAGACTCCTATAATGCTGAAAAGAAAGAATTATGTGAAAGGGAAGGGTAAGGAGAAGATGGTTTATAGAGAGAAGCAACCAAAGAATTTTAAGAAAGGTGAAAGAGGTGAAAGTTCGACTAGGGGTGTGAAGATCAGCATTGCTTTGCTTATATGATTTATAATTTTTAAAATAAGGCGCATGATGCCAATAATTGTTGTCACATTTATTTCAATAATAATAGCATATTTATTTTCTCCTTAAATAAAAATTACAATGAATTTTTTTTTTATCCGAGTCAAGAAGTCGGACGCAATGGAAGAATGAAAATGAAAAACGTCGAACAAATAACTGAATTCGCAAAGACTGCGTCACTAAAAAAAACTCGGAAAGTCTGCAATTCCACCGTGCCACGGTGGAAACTGCCGTGACACGGTGGAATACCCCGTGGCGCGGCAATCCCTTTTATTTTGCAATTCCACCGTGCCACGGTGGAAATTCCCGTGACGTGGCAACTTTTTTGTTTTTTGGCTACAATTCCACCGTGCCACGGTGGACTCTACTGTGACACGGTGGATATTCCCGTGGCGCGGCAACATTTTTTTTGTTGCAATTCCACCATGCTACAGTGGACTCTGGATGATGAACCGGCAAATTTTTTTTTATCTTAGCTCCGTTTTGTCGTGACGCAATGCTGAATTGGCGCGTGTACTCGATCGACGGAGGAAGGATTTTTTTTTAAGTGGCCGAGCCCCCTTGAGGGGTTGCCTACGTATCCTTAAAAAGGAATCAGGACAAACGTAGCTCTATTGGGTCATGAACCCATGCAACTAGGCATAGAATTTCTTGAGTTGATCCAAGTTGGTTAAATTGTGGAAACCGTTACCGTCCATGTCTACCAATTGTGCCGCTCTGCCAGACAAGATGGCTTTAACAATGTACGGGCTGACCAATTTGGTCTGAATTTTCCTCTTGGATCCAACACATTTTTGCGAAGTGCCTTGAGCACCAAGACACCTTCTTTGATGTTCCTAGTCTTGACTTTTTTTATTGAATAGTCGTGCCATACACTGTTGGTAGATTTGGACATGATGCAAAGCTGCCAAGTGTTTTTCGTCAAGTAAGCCTGATTCATCATATCTTGCTATAATCTAGTCGACTTCATCTAGTTGGCTTTCCAGCGATTCGGAGAGAAGGGATTTTGAGCTCAATTGGTTGTACAGCTTCAACTCCATAGACCAAAGAGAAAGGGGTAGCCCCCGTTGATGTACGAACAGAGGTTCGATAACCCGAAAGGGCGAAATGTAGCTTACTTGGCCAATCTTTGTAATTTTTCGTCATCTTTTCGATGATAGTTTTCACATTTTTGTTGGCCGATTCGACCGAACCATTTGTTTGCGGCCTGTAGGGTGATGATCTGTGATACTTGATATGATATTTCTGTAATAGTTCCGCGCATTCGGCTAGGAAATGCGTTCCATTATCACTGATCATCTCATGAGGTACCCCATAGCGGCATATGATATTTTTCTCAATGAATTGAGCATCTCATGAGGTACTCCATTTGGTGAAATAGTCGATTTCTACGAGGATGAATTCATTCCCCTCTTGTCCTGGTGGCGTTATCTTTCCAATGATGTCGATACCCCAGGTAGAGAAAGGCCATGGAGAGGTGTATGTGTATAGAAGCAAAGGTGGAACGTGCTGTAAATTTGCATAGACTTGACATTTCATACATTTCTTGACGTATTCGTGACAATCTCTCTCCATGGTAGTCCAATAATAACCTTGTCGTTGAATCTTCTGGACTAACATCTTAGCGTTCATATGCGTTCCACATATGCCGGCATGAAGATTTTCCATGGTTTTGCGTGCTTCTTTCTTGGCTATACATAAGAGATTTCTCCCTAGTGCAGTCCTTTTGTGGAGTTCTCCCCTGATGAGCACATACTGTGAGGCCAGGAGCCTCAAAGCACGGTGTGCCCTTTTAATCAGTATTAGGAGGGTATTCTCCTTTTGTCACGTAGTTAAGGATATCTGTATATCATGGCTCTTCATCTTCTTCTTGTGATTCTTGTTCATCTTCAAGTGCGTGAACATAAGCCGGTTCATATCTTCTTTCTATGGTCAACGACATTCTGATTGTATCCGTTAGAATTCGCACCATTGATGCTAATTTAGCCAGTGCGTCGGCGAACTGTTTTCTTCTCTAGGCAAGTATGTATATTCCACTTCATCTAGTTGCTCCGTGATATTTTCTAGATGTGCTTGATACGTAGCGAGACTTTCTCTTCTCACCTTCCATCTCTTGGATATCTGGTTAATGATTAGTGAAGAATCACCGTAGATTATGAGCTTCTTAATTCCCAAGCCCACAGCTATTTCTAATCCCAAAATGCATGTGTAGACACCCATTTATGTCTTCCCAAAACCAAACCCAATGATAAGTACCTTTCACGTCGAATCATAATCGAATGAAGTGAAAGTGTGGAAAGTTTAGTGTTGCGGATAGTTTTAATTTCTTTCCTCTTCTCTCTATTTTTGAAAACCTATTTTAAGAAAACAGCCAATCCAATTTGGTTGGTCCATGATATGTGTCCAATAGTAGTGTAGTTGGATAGGGGTTGAAAAGAGCTTTCCAACAATATATTATAAGCCCAATTCCGATGAATATTGAGGAAGTTATGGCCAAATTACTGAACTGGGCCCGGTTTGAGCCTTATATGCGGCACAATGATCTAGAGGAGGGCCTAATATAGATTTATCATTCCTAATGCAATTAGGAATGGTTTTAGTCTTCTATACTCTTCTAGAAGGTTCTTTTCATTCCTAATTTAATTAGCATTGATAAATTGACTTTTGTTGACTTTTTAGAGTTTTTATCAGAATAAAAGAACGTTTTTGAGGAAAATACAATTTTATCCTCCTGTGCGGCAATTTCTATCTGATTTGCAGAAAACGCGTCAATTTCTTAGTCAGCGCCAAACGCCATCTGTAGCGCCTGGCGCTAGCGTTAGCGCTAGCGTTAGAACCTGGCGCTAATGTCAGTGTTTGGCGCTAACCTGGTTTTTCGCGTCAGAACTCTATTTTTGATTTTTTATCTTTTTGGCTGATTTTCTCTATAAATAGCTTCCTAAAAACTCCGTTTTCATTCACCAACTCTCATCAAGATTTTCTTGATTATTCTCTCTCTCTCTTTTCTAAACTAGCCTTCTCTCAAATATAAAAATTCCGCATTCATTAGACTTAGATACACCTAACCAAGTTCGAAGTTGCCTTCGCCCTAGACGTGAAAGGTTTAATTTCTGAGGGTTTGGTCCCAAATCTCTCTTTCAATCTTTTAATTTAATTATTTTGTTTATTATTTTCCTTGAAGTTACTAACGCGTGTATTTTGCTATTAGAAAGAGGTACGAGGCATCCAAGTAAGTGTTGTAATGGTTTTAATTGATGTTATTATGTAGAGATCATGTTTAGGTTGTTATTATGATATTCCTAGTATCATGTCTAGGGTAACTTTAATATTAAGTATGATTAAAAGTATGATGCCTTTTATGTTCTTCCTAATATTTATAATTGTTAGTATCATGTTAGGGCTAAAGCTTTGAATTTTATTTCTTAGTGACATGCTAGGGTTTGTTATTAATCTTGTTAGTATCATGCCTAGGATCTTGCTATTAATATGCTTTAACATGATTATATTAATTATTATTATTATTATGATTATTTATTATGTTGCTTGATATTTATTGTTATTGCTTGATCTCACCTTTTTATGCATGTTTAAAGGGATTTTTTACTTGTAAAGATAATTAATAATCTTGTTTAGGGTTAATTTGATAATAATTCAAGTGATCGCCAATAATAGTTTGTTTGTGCATTAAATTCAACCAACATAGATAAACAGGTTTAGGGTAAACCTATTGATTGCATGTTAGTTAGAAAGCGCACATGAATACGATCAGAATAAAGTAGAGGCCTATTATTTGGGCAGGTTCAATCTCTTTTAGGTTGGATTTGTACCTTCATCCCCGAACCCTATTTGGTTCAAGACCTTATGGAGTTGACGATCTCTTGGATCGTTAAGGGGTGTAACCTTCACCTCGTGAACGGTTTACAAGTTCCTAAAAAAACTTGTTGGCGACTCTTTTGCTCTATCTTCTTTCCTTTTGGACGCCACTGTACTTTAGTGTATGATCACAGTGGGGAACTTGAAATCCTAAGTGCCAAATCTACAGCTTTTGGCGACTCCACTGGGGAGGATTTCTTTTTTAATTCCTGAAATTTATTTCGGCAATGATTTAGAATGAGTGGATGAGACTCAAAACGTTCTAAGTATTTCATGTGCGTGATTTTGATTAACATTATTGTCATATGCATAAAAAAGCTCTCATTGGAAAGACCATCCGTAATGAGTTAAAACATAGGATTTTACACGTAGGAAATTTGAGGAATATCTTTCACAACTAGGACCGAAATAACACTGCGCGAAACTGGAAAATTTTATCGAGCACAGAATGCTGCTGAGGCATGTAGGAATTAGCGGTAGCGAACAGAAAATTAGCGCCAGAAATTTGACTGTAGCGTCAGACGACAGTTCTGTCGCCAGGCGCTATAGCCAAAATCCGGCGCCAATCTCTGTTTGCTGGCGCCAAATTCTTCCAATACCGAGCCAGAAATATGCGTTCTAATTTCGACCAGTTTTTCGCATTGTTTGCTCGATCCTACTTCCTAATTGAGTTTTTCTCACTTTTTTGAAACCCATATGTGTTCTACATATGGACATAACCCTCTGGGAATTCATGCTCTATCTACCTGATTGAACGGTCTGAGCAACAAAGAGTACATCCGAGATTGTTGAATTCACCAAACCATGGAAGCGAGTTTTTTCTAAAAACTCGCGGTGTCCCATCTACTTGCGCCAACCCTTCACGGTTAGGCTTCCACGCGGTGCATCCGGACAATTAACCATGGACCCTCTATTGACTAACCCATATCTCGAACTTTAGAAAACTAGAGCCATGGTTAGGTTTCAAACTCATTGCATCATATTGTGCCTACTTCATTAATTGTGCATTATTTGTTGTGCATATGATATATGTTTTTCTTAACCGTTTGTTTGACTTGTGTTAAGATTAAATAAATTAATGACTAAAAGAACTTTGCCTAATTAATTAATTAATTAATTAATTTGAGTAAATAAAGTCTAATATTTTAACCAAAATTGACCTAGTACGACTTTAGGCATACCCCTGTTGATTAATAACACCGAAAACAATTTCAGATTGAAGCTCCAGCAATGGCGCCAAGGTTTGAACTGTAGCGCCACTCTGTGGAGTGTGGCGCCTGGCGAAAACTCTGTCGTCTGGCGCTACATTGCAAAGAGAGGCGCCAGTCCTGTCGTTTTGACGACAGTTCGGATTATTGATCGAGTCATCACCTTGTGTCTAATTAACCAGTTTGCTAAGTAATTCAGTTAAATTTTACTGTCAATAATACTTTGTTAAGTCATTAATTGAGTCTAGGCATTAAGTCCCATGGTCTTACACAGGAGTCCAAGCATGTCACTTACACTCAACGCACACACCAATACACACTTTGACCATGTTTAAGAGATTCTTGTATGTGCGTTTTTTCCGTCATTTTTTTTAGGGGGGTAAGTCGGATATTAATCCTCCAAATTAAATACCATACTTAGTTCTAAATATATACATTATTTTTGCCAAAAATATGCACCTATTTTCTTATTTTTCCTTTTTAAAACCGTAAAGTCAAGGTCAATTTGAGTCAAGTAATTAAAACGCAAAATGGTTTAAATTACAGCTCGTGGTCAAGAAAGGAAGGACGGTTAATCAAAGACAACTTTTTCGTACAAGTCCAACTTTTCGACAAACCCATAGCTCGTAAGAGGAAAGTTAGGACAATAATGGCAACACAAGAAGAAGTTAATGAGCTAAGGAATCATCTGGTTACCGTGACCGAGGCACTAAAGCTCCTAACACTTAAGATTGATGATCCCGTGAAACAACAACAGATGGACCTCATGCAAGAGAGTCTAAGCAATCTATCCAGCGACTACAAATTTCAAGGGATTAGTTCACAAGGGGTCTCGGTGGACAAAGATCTTCTTCCGCAGAAGTTCAATGCCATTGACATCCTGAAATTCAAAGCAACCGATAACCCTTATTTTCAACGATAACCCTTATTTTCATTTAAGAGCCTTCGAAACAATAATGAGTATTAAGGGTATCGACAAGAAGGTGTTCCCCTCTCTGTTCTCACTATCTCTCGAGACCGTTTGCCAACAATGGTTCTTTTCTCTCGATAAAGAAAAGACCTCCACCTGGGAGTTCATAGCAAACGCTTTCGTTGATAGATACAAATGCAACATTCAAGTTGAGACCGACCATAGGGAACTTGAAATCGTCAAGTAGAAGGAGAATGAAGGCTTCACCTCTATCTTTAACAAATGGAGAGAAACCTCAGCTAAGATGATCGAGGTGCCGAGTGAAAAAGAGTCTGTAAGGTTATTCATCAAAAACCTTCAAGAAAAATACTCCAAGCATCTCAAGTATGAAAATAATCTCCATACCTTCAAGGCCGTCTACGACATTGGAATCAATATTGAAGACGACCTGGCTAAGTTGAAAGCTACCAACAATAACTCCAACAGTTGCTAGAAAGGAAAGAAGAAAGACAATCCTTCTTCTTCCAAAACCACCCACTCAAACAATGTTAGCAGTTTTAACCTAGGTGAAGTCCTTGCTATGAATAATCAAGGACAAAAGAAACCATTTAGGAGGAACTTTACTCCTATTGGCATGAGTTATGACACCGCATTTGATCGATTAAATACAAAAGGTCTTCTAACTCCCATTGGACCATTTGGGGACCCACCAGTCGAAAAGAGGTCGGCTAACTGGAACCCCAATGCACACTGCAAGTATCACCAAGGCAGGGGCCATCTCACCGAGAACTGTTGGAAGCTTAAAGAAGCTATCCAAGACTTAATCGACAACAACAAGCTACCATTGTCCCCTTTCAGTAAGAAGCCAAGTATTGATAATGCACCTCTCGCTCATTCTTTGGCTATCTCTGATGAGGAAAACAAGGTTGACCCCTCGTCTCTCATCAAAACTATTAATACTACTCCAAGAGGAAGAAAGATATCCATCACGACAGGGCAAGGACCGATGTTTGAAGAGTCATCTGAGTCAGAGTCAGAGTCAGAGTCTCTCCCTATAGAGTCATCTAGGTCTTTAGTAGTAGCACCTTCCCCTTCTATCTCTTCTCCTAGAATAGTTAGTGATCAAGTCCCTGAGGACATATCACTCTTTGATGTAATGATCTCAGAATACAATAATATATCTTCTTATCCTTACTTCTTGTGTACTTCTTTACCCCAAGATGACGAGCATTGCTTAACTAACAATGAAAAAGACAAAGAACTTATTAAAGCAATGGAAACACTTGAAAAGAAAACAATGGTAATTGAAGAAACTAAGATGGTTGATATCTCAAATGATTCAACCAATAAAAGAGAAGTTAAAATCGGACTAACACTTAATAAACAAGAAAGAACCGATTTAATTAACTTACTTAAAGAATTTATCGATGTATTTGCTTGGTCATACGAAGATATGTCAAGCATTAATAGAGAAATAGCTCAACACACTATACCACTAATTCCGGGAATGAAACCTGTAAAACAAAAGTTACGTCGAATGAAACCCGACGTAGCACTTAAAATAAAAGAAGAGGTCATAAAACAAATTACTGCAGGTTTCATCAAGGTATCTAAATACCCTGAATGGGTCGCCAATGTCGTCTCAGTTCCGAAAAAATATGGAAGGGTAAGAATGTGTGTCGACTATCGAGATCTAAATAAGGCAAGTCCAAAGGACGACTTCCCTTTACCACACATCGATATTCTGGTAGATAACACGACAAATCATGCACTTCTCTCGTTCATGGATGGATACGCAGGTTATAATCACATTCTCATGGCAGAAGAAGACATGGAGAAAACAACCTTCATAACACCATGAGGCACTTACTGCTACACGGTAATGCCATTCGGGTTGAAAAACGCGGGTACCACTTACCAACGTGCTACGACTGCCTTACTCTATGACATGATGCATAAAGAAGTCGAAGTATATGTTGACGACATGATTGTAAAATCAAAAGACCGCCCAGGCCATCAAGTAGCCTTAAGAAAATTTTTTGAAAGGCTAAGAAAATACAACATGAGGTTGAACCCATCTAAGTGTGCTTTTGGAGTCACATCAGGCAAGCTTTTGGGTTATGTCATAAGCTCTAGAGGAATAGAGATAGACCCAACCAAGATTAAAGCAATCACGTCAATGCCACCACCCAAAACTGAGAAACAGATTCGAGGATTTATTGGCCGGTTGCAATACATAAATAGGTTCATATCAAAATTGACGACGATATGTGAACCAATCTTCAAGAAGCTTAAGAAGAATGTACCAGTAATATGGGATGACGAGTGTCAAAAAGCCTTTGAAAAGATCAAAGCCAATCTCGCAAATCCTCCCGTATTAGCACCAGCACTTCTCGGAATACCCTCTTAGGTTGTATTTGACAGTTACCAAAGAGACAATGGGAGTTATGCTAGCACAAGAAGTAGAAGGCAAAGAAAACGCAATATACTATCTAAGCAAGAAAATGCTCGAATATGAAGCACGGTATACACCACTTGAGAAATTGTGCCTCGCCTTGGTGTGGGCCACAACCAAGTTAAGACATTACATGCTAGTGCATACCGTCTTTGTAGTCTCCCGATTAGATCCACTCAAGTATCTATTTGAGAAATCTACACTCAATGGACGCATATCGAGATGGATAGTCAATTTAGCTCAGTTTGATGTAAGGTTTATGCCGTAAAAATCTATCAAAGGATCTGTGGTGTCAGACTTTCTAGCGCACTTTCCAATAGAAGACTCGACGCCGATACAAGACAATGAATTTCCAGATGAAGACTTAATGGTTACTGAAGATGATACTTGGACCTTATACTTTGACGGAGCCTCAAACCAAAAGGGATGTGGCGTTGGAGTATTACTAGTATCACCTAAAGAAGAGCATGTCCCAATCTCCATAAAGCTTGACTTCGACGTTACCAACAACGTTGCTGAATATGAAGCATGCGTGGTAGGCCTTGAAACAGCTTTGGCATTGGGAGTAAAAAAGCTACGAATATTCGGAGACTCTTCATTAATCATCAATCAAATATCCAAAAGATGGAAAGTAAGGAGTGAAAGTCTATCCCCTTACCAAACCTATCTGGAAACTCTTACTAATCAGTTAGAGAAGGTAAAATACACATATCTACCTAGAGAAGAAAATCAATTTGCTGATGCCTTGGCAAGACTAGCCTCGATGGTTAGGATTCCCACGGAAATCGAGAAAATGCCTCTAACTATAGAAAAAAGGCACAAACCAGCATACATTCAAGCTATAAAAGATGATGAAGTAGTCCAAGACAAAGAAGAAGAAGAACCGTGGTACACGGATATACTCAATTATGTCACCAAAGGAAAATACCCTCCCCATGCTGACAAAAGAGCAAAACGAGCTTTAAGACTCTTGGCTTCTTAATACGTACTCATAGACAACGAGCTACATAAAAGGGTACCTAAGGGTCGAGCTCTCTTATGTGTAGGAAAAAAGGACGCACAAAGAGCAATAAGGATAGTCCACGAAGGAATTTGTGGCACTCACATAAATGGCAAAATGTTAGTCCAGAAGATAATGCGAGAAGGATATTATTGGACTACAATGAATAGGGATTGCCATCAATATGTAAAAAGATTCCCTAAGTGCCAAATCTATGCTAATTTACAACATGCTCCTCCATCTTTGCTCTACACCTACACGTCGCCACGGCCGTTCTCTACATGGGGAATTGACATCATCGGCAAAATCACTCCCCCAGGAACAGGAGGCCACGAATACATCCTAGTAGCAATTGATTACTTCACAAAGTGGGTCGAAGCGCAATCATACGCTAAACTCACTGCAAAACATGTAGCACTCTTTATCGAAAGAAATATTATTTGTCGATACTGAGTCCCACATGAAATGATAAGTGACAATGGAACTCACTTTCAAGCCAAATGTGAAGAATTGCTACAAAAATATGGCATTCAACATCATCATTCTTTCCCTTATAGACCTCAAGCAAATGGAGCAGTCGAGGCAGCTAATAAGAATTTAAAGACTATCATCGAAAAAATGACGGAAAATTATAAGGATTGGCCTGACAAACTTCACTTCGCATTGTGGGGTTATCGCAGTCAATTCGCACATTAACAGGAAATACGCCATTTTCCTTGGTTTATGGAATGGATGTCGTACAACCTGTCGAACTAGAGATTCTATCTCTACGCATCGCGTTAGAGAGCAAACTCGATGAAGTTGAATGGACTAGGGCAAGATATGAAGAGTTAATTCTACTCGATGAAAAATGACTAGAAGCTCTACATCACACTCAGTGTTATCAAACTCGTATGGCTAGGCATTTTAATAAGAAGGTCAAGACAAGAAACATCAAAGTAGGAGACTTGGTGTTAAAAGAATTAAGGAAAAATGTTTTAAATCCAAGGGGAACATTTAGACCTAATTGGTCTGGACCCTACATTGTCAAAACAATCCTATCAGGAGGTGCAGTAAAATTAACTGATATGGATGGCAATGAGTTCTCGAACATGACAAATCTTGACCAACTTAAGAAATACTACCCATAATTACTTGAGTAGGATACTCAAGAGATCTACGTTTGGCCTGATTCCTTAAGAAAGGATACGTAGGCAACCCTTTACGGGTGCGGCCACTTTATTTTTAAAAAAAATCTCGCATCCCAGAATTAATTAAAAATTCGACAGAAGATCGACGGAATGTCGGCGTCACAGAAAAAATTCTGGCGCCAACCGATGACTAGCAGCGCCAAACGATGGTAACCATCGCCTGACGCCAGACTACCGCAGCCGGCACTAGTCTCGAAATCGTGGCGCCAATTTACAATTAACAGTGTGGGAATATTTCGGTGTTTTTTGGAAAATTTTCGACTTCTGTACTCGAAAAAATTTCTGGAAAATTAATTTTTTGGTTTTCATTGCTTTAATAAAATAAATTTAAAGTAAATAATTTAATTAAAAAGCTGGAATTTCATTAATAAAATAAATTACATTATGGATGGAATTTAAATAAAGCTTAAATAAATTAACTTTAAATAAAAAAAATAAACTAAGTCTAATAATTTTGGAAATTAAGCAATGCTCTTAATCTTCTTTCTCTTTCTTAGCCCTTTTCCAATTTTTGTCTGCTTCTTCCTCCTCATCCATAACCTTAGCTAGTAGGCATCCTTTAGAGGATCTACATTCAATCTTGGAGTAAATAGTTTCCCCCTCAGCTAGGACTCCATGCTTCTTTTCTACCCAAGCTTTCTTTTCTGTGGTGTCAGCTTTCCTTTTTCCCTTATCTTTCGTAGTACTCTGCTTTCTAGGCATTGTAGGTGTTTTGAACTCAGTTCTTTCACCTAAGCGTTCCTTAATAGGAATCACTTTGTCACCCAGACGGCTCTTCACATCAGTTTTACTTTGATTTTTCTTCAAGTCCTTTGAAGGTTTCTTCAGAAGCCACTTTTTCACATCATTGGGCAAGGAAGGAGGAACCTTTTGGGTAATTACCTCCCATAAAGGTCTAGCGCTCCAATAAGCATCAAACTTGTCTACTTCCTGGGAGACATGGAACTCGTAGGGACGACGAAGATCTCCGGAAGGAATAGTCTGAAGTAGGCCGTATTGTCTTTTTACCCTGTAGGGATAGTAAAAAGTCATACGGGACAAGCTTGGAAGACGGCAGAATGGTTGCTTGTTGACACCAACCATCTTTTCTATTTTCCACCAAGGGATGACCCACTTGATGGCAAAATTGCAAGATTCGAAGATCTTCTTCCATTCATGGCGCCCCATCTTAGAGAAGTGTTTCTTCCTCCTCACGAAGCAATTTGGAGGGTACTTCTCAATGTTGTCTGGAGGGCTAATTAATTCCAGTCTTTCCATTAGCCACATCTGTAAAAAAAAAAAAAAAAAATACAATGCAAATAAATTATTATTACTATACAAAAATATATTTTTTTATTTCTGTAATTAAAAATATTATTTTTCCACCTGTAATAAAATTGGAGAGCCCCAAAAAGGTGCTTTTGGATTCCTCTTTAATTCATCAAGACTAAGCATAGTCTCTCCAACTATTAAAGGCATTGGATTTCTCCCTGATTCAATTTGTTCTAATACAGTGGATATAATTGATTGACCCTCATTATTTTAACCACTAGTAAGAAAAAATTGATTAAGCATGCAAAACAAGAAAGCTCTTCTTCTATAAACATGGAAAGATTCAGAATAAGGTCTATCAAAATAATGGCGAGCAAATTCTTTCAAATTAACTGTGTTACCATCTACTATTTTTGATAGATCTCTGTCTTTTAAATTGAAGAAGCGTTCAAAATCCTTATAATAATATGCATCTATTCTAGGGATTACTACAAGATCTATTGCAGGGAAACCTAAAATAGCACCAAATTCTTCCGGCAAAGGGCTAATTTCATCATACCCTATTCTAAAGCAATGAGTATCTACATCCCAATATTCTAGAGCGGTATGAATAAAATCTGAGTCAAGATCTACCCCTTTGATACCATAAATACCCCCCAAGTGAAACACATCTAATTCTTTTCTTTCTTTAGCATTAAGAGACCAACACCATTCATGGGTGTAGTTGGTGAAACTCTTGGTAACTAGAGACATGATGTTATTTTTCTAAAATCTAGGAAATATTTTATTCACTGAAATTATGAAGAGAATCGGCTGGACAGGGGGCTATTTATGCACAAAATCGGAGCAGTTTTAATCTGGCAAGGATTCGGGGTCAGCGCTCTCTAGCGCCAGATGCCAACTATTGGCGCCTGACGCTAGAGCCTGGCGCCAAACGCTAAGTGTAGCGCCTGGCGCTACACCAAAACGTGTGGCGCCAGCTGGCGTCAATATGCCTTATCGTACGCGCTTTCAGCAAAACCGCGTTTTCGACTTAATTCGAGTCTGTTAACAACTTTACGGTTTCCTTATCCTTTTTCTTTTTAATTAATATAGCTATTATATTAATTATATTATATTATTTTTTTGGATTTTATTTAGACTAATTTCCAAGTTTTTATAAATCCAATATTTTATTTGACTTTTCTTTATTTCATTTTTCTTTTTGGGGGAGAAAGTCGGATACCCTCCATCAATAATAAAAATGACGGAATTTTTCCGCAAAATTATTTGGCACACTTTCTTGCAAACACAAACATGCACATAATAATAATACTAATAATAATAATAATAATAATAATAATAATAATAATAATAATAAAAAACATGATAAATAAAATAAACTCTTAAGAGTATGTATATACAAACGTGTCTAAAAAATGAGTCTAACTAAAAGGCAAAGTTCTATACAAAGTCAAAACAAAATAAAAAGCACAGGAATAAGCTACGGCGACGGGGGACGTATACCCATCATCACATAAAACTCCGCCGTACGAGGAGTAACCTCTCCACCAGCTCCAGCTCTAGCACCAGCTCCAGTCTCCGCGGGAGGAGGTAAACTCAACACGGGACCCGTCCACCCAAGATCAACCTGAGGCCGAGGTTGCGGAGGTTGCTGCGATGACGAGCCAACCTCGTACATCCCACCACCTCTAAGAGCCGAGGTAGCCTCTCCCTGGCCTACCGGCGCAGCATGTGCACCCTCAGAGGAAGAACCTGAGCCCACTACCGCCTCGGTACGAGCAGCCTCGGAACGACCACCCCTACCTCCTGAAGTAGTGCGGCGACGTGTCGAGCTAGACCTCGCCGGATCCCTCCGCACCTCAGTCTCGTGCGGGTACGAGAAGGAATGGGCTGACCCTACAAAAGAAATTAAAATCATAAACATGCAAAATAGAAGCGGTTATGCAAAACATAAGAAGGGAAGACTACCTCCTGAACGGCGTCGTCCCGACGGCAATTAGCCACATTCCTCATCTGGACAAGCTGGCTCCGGAAGGCATCTATGCATCGTGCCATCGCCGAAACCACCTCGCGTGAAAACCGTCAAAGAAATAAATTTGTAAACATGCATAACATATATGGATAAAAGTTGCAAATAAACAAGCTTACCCGAGTCAAGTGGCGAGGAATCGACCGCTCCACGAAGCGCTCGTCCTCAAGAGTCGGAGGAATCATCTCCTGAATCGGCCCATATGTCCCCTGATAATGGATAGACAAACGGGGTGGCACAAACTCAGCAGCATCGTCCTGACAAGGCCAAACAAAATCAGTGAAGCATTACTTGGGGGCTACTTAACGACAGATAAAAGCTGAAAAATTGTACCGCCACATCCTCAGCAGGTACAGGAACTGAAGCTAACAACGGCAGTAGCTCCTCACCATAGCATCGCCCAAGGATCGTGTAAGATCGCTAAGGGGTACCAGCTCCCTCTAACATGCTCACTAGCCTCGTGGCGTTAAACATGTGACGTGGTGGAGGAGCAGGAACGACAAAAGTATCAGAGGAATGCTGAATAGCGACCCTCTCTCCAAGATATGCAGTCGCTCCATATGTCCCTAAGAAATAGCCACGCTCAGCAGAATATTGCGCGGCTAACCCAGGGACTGCTAGATCGACCCACGGTCGGTACAGCACCTCAGGCTCCTGCAAAGAGCGTCAATCAGGCAAGAATCTATCTAAGGCGTCACAAAATGTCAAATAAGATAAGAATCATACCGAGATAATCCAATCTTAAACATAGGCAGTGGACATCCCCACACGGCGGCTACCCTAGGAAGCGCTAACTGGAAGCCCGCGCGACGACGGTCTCGCCGGCGCAGCTGAGGGGAAGTACTCGTAGAACAAGATCTACAAGAAGCTAAAGTTATCAGCAAATGCTAACTAAAATGTAGAGCTAAACTTTATAGGGAATAAGGTTTACCTCTACGACCCTCCAAAAGCCGGACAAAGCAATATTCGACCCAAAGGACCGATGTCGACACGAGTCCTGCAACGCTCAAATGAAATCAGCGTAGGCCAAGCTGGCCCAGTCATAAGTCCAGATCCGGTGTAGATCGCGGACGGCAGGAAGGTAGTAAAGCAGCGCCCTACTACCCTTGTCAGGGGAGAACGTCCCTGACAGCACGACAAGTGCAAAGATGCACACCCGCTGCTCTCGGGTAGTCGCACCATCATCAAAAGCCGCTGCTAGAGTCAAGCGGCGAATCCCCCTAGCGCTGAACTGAGTCGACTCTACCTCAGCTCGAGCCCGAATAGCAATCGAACCCAACAGCTCCTCGACCTCAGGGGAAAAGACGTCGATCCCGCTGTCAAACGACAGTGGCACGGAGCTAAACGCTAGTCCTGTGATGAGACTGAAGTCGGTAGGAGTGACCATCATCTCACCCTAGGGAAAGTGGAAAGTGTTGGTGGTGTCCCAAAAGAACTCCACCAGAGCACGAACTACATGGTGACCCCCGCTAGAGGCAACCATTTCCTCGGAGGTCTCAAACAGCGCAGTAAGACCGCAAGACTCCCATAAAAGTCTCGTCTGATCGTCTTTGGCGATGTACATCTTGTATAGATAGCCCAAGCCGTCGCAGCCAGAACCATGACAGCGCGTCCTCCTAACAGTGATGCCCTGTCTCACCCTCTTAGAAATGTGGTGGACGGGAGAAAAGTACAAGGTCCGCTCATCCCACTCGGGGAGTCGACCAAGCGAAGTGGATGGCTCGGCATCGTCCTCTACGGGCTCATGCTCCCGTCGAACATCTCGGGGACCGTGAACCGAAACCTCGCTGTCTAGCCATGCTACATTGTGCAGAATTATCATAAATTAAGGTTATATAGCATCTAAGGTTCGCCTAGCCTCATGATACTATGTTCGCAAAAAACAGAGTACGTAAACTAAAACAGAGCACAAATTCAAATTGAGCATAACGACGTTTTTCAAGCAATCAAACAATTTCTTGCAATACTATAGTAATTATTGTGACAAATTGGACAAGAATTGCTATCAAAAACATCAAGAACAAGCCACATTGTATTCCCGACCTTAAGAGGTTCAACAATGGCAATTTGTTCATTTCTTCACCAAATTGAGTCAAACAAGTCTCAAATTACTCCCAAGGCAATATATAAACATAATCAAGCAATTTCATGGCATAAAATTTGAGAAACAAAGAGAATTAAGCATTCTAAGTTTCAAATTTTCAAAAAATTTGGGAATAAACACATGCAAAATTCATTAAAACCGGTGTGAGTTTGAAGAAAACTTACATAGATTGGGAAAATGGATGGAATGAGCTTTGATTTGCAACAAATTTGAGCGAATTTGGTTGAGAAACGAGCAAGAACGATTCAAGTGAAGTTCTGGAAATTTTCGAGCAAGAAACGCGACGAGCAGCAGCGGAGATGAAGAAGAGAAGGGTATTTAAGGAAAACCCGACTTTAGCGCCAAGCGTCAGACCTTGGCGTCAGCAGATAGTCTTTAGCGCCTGGCGCTAGCTCCAGCGTCTAGCGATACAGCCAGGTATGTGGCGCTGATGTTATTTCAGCGGCGCCAGAATGTTCAGCCACTCAGTACGGTTGTTCTAACCTTTTGCAATATTTTTTGGGTTCCTTGGTACGCCAGTTAGCCCCTCTAAGCAATTTGAAACGATTTTTAGTAATTGGCTTGATTACATAAAGTGATCGACCTGATGAAAGATCGTTTCACTTAGCTTAAAGCGCCTAAGTATTGGCTCATTGCAAAAGGCACCGACATACTGGTTCATTCACAAAAGGCACCGACATACTAGTTCATCAGCAAAGGGCACCGACATACTGGTTCAAAAGCAGTAAAAGCGCCGATGTACAGGCATAGCAGAAGCAAAGTTCAAGCGAGCTTTTAAAGATCAACAAGCGGAGATCTTCGGTAATTTCCTTTGGAAAATTATCGCAACAAATGAGGATAGCTTCAAGCGAGGATATCTTCAGCAGCGTTCCCTAGATTGCGGAAAGTTGTCAAAAACAACTGAAGGTGATTTTAAGCGAAGTTGTCTTCGATCATGTTCCCTAAGATGTGAAAGATGGTCACAAAGCGGAAGAAGATCGTTTCAAGCGAAGCAATCTTCGAAATTGAAGGCAGTTACAAGCGTAGCAGTTTTCAAGCGGGATGGCATTCTCTTGGCAGGAGGTCATCAAAACAGTAATACAGCAGCAAATTGGTTACTTTCAGAGACGTGTGCTCGACGGTGAAAGATACGCGTTTCTTAACTCTTTAATCTGTTTAACTAACGCTAGTTTGCAGGTATCGGAGTTGCAAGAGTGATTTAGGATCGCAGAACGTTCTGAATCATTCTCCGTCCCTATCGTTACTTTGACTTTTGTTTTCGAAACTTGCGTTTCTCCAAACTCAGTCAAAGTGGGGGCTTTTATAGACACCCATTTGTGTCTCTCCAAAACCAAACCCAGTGATGAGTACCTTTCACGTCGAATCATAATCGAATGAAGTGAAAGTGTGGAAAGTTTAGTGTTGCGGATAGTTTTAATTTCTTTTCTCTTCTCTCTGTTTTTGAAAACCTATTTTAAGAAAACAGCCAATATAGTTTGGTTGGTCCATGATATGGGTCCAATAGTAGTGTAGTGGGATAGGGCTTGAAAAGAGCTTTCCAACGATATATTATAAGCCCAATTCCGATGAATATTGAGGAAGTTATGGCCAAATTACTGAACTGGGCCCGGTTTGAGCCTTATATGCGGCCCAATTATCCAGAGGAGGGCCTAATATAGATTTATCATTCCTAATGCAATTAGGAATGGTTTTAGTCTTCTAGACTCTTCTAGAAGGTTTTTTTCATTCCTAATTTAATTAGCATTGATAAATTGACTTTTGTTTTTTTAGAGTTTTTATCAGAATAAAAGAACGTTTTTGAGGAAAATACGATTTTATCCTCCTGTGCGGCAATTTCTATCTGATTTGCAGAAAACGCGTCAATTTCTTAGTCAGCGCCAAACGCCATCTGTAGCGCCTGACGCTACGCTTGGCGCCTGGCGCTAACGTCAGCGTTTGGCACTAACCTGGTTTTTCGCGTCAGAACTCTATTTTTGATTTTTATCTTTTTGGCTGATTTTCTCTATAAATAGCTTCCTAAAAACTTCGTTTTCATTCACCAACTCTCATCAAGATTTTCTTGATTATTCTCTCTCTCTCTTTTCTAAACTAGCCTTCTCTCAAATGTAAAAATTCCGCATTCATTAGACTTAGATACACCTAACCAAGTTCGAAGTTGCCTTCGTCCTAGACGTGTGTAGACACCCATTTGTGTCTCCCCAAAACCAAACCCGGTGATGAGTACCTTTCGCGTCGAATCATAATCGAATGAAGTGAAAGTGTGGAAAGTCTAGTGTTGCGGATAGTTTTAATATCTTTTCTCTTCTCTCTGTTTTTGAAAACTTATTTTAATAAAACAGCCAGTCCAATTTGGTTGGTCTATGATATGGGTCCAATAGTAGTGTATTTGGATGGGGCTTGAAAAGAGCTTTCCAACGATATATTATAAGCCCAATTCCGATGAATATTGAGGAAGTTATGGCCAATTTACTAAATTAGGCCCGTTTTGAGCCTTATATGCGGCTCAATGATCTAGAGGAGGGCCTAATAGATTTATCATTCCTAATGCAATTAGGAATGGTTTTAGTCTTCTAGATTCTTCTAGAAGGTTCTTTTCATTCCTAATTCAATTAGCATTGATAAATTGACTTTTGTTGACTTTTCAGAGTTTTAATTAAAATCAAAGAACGTTTTTTTGAAGAAGATACGATTTTATCCTCCTGTACGGCAATTTCTATATAATTTTAAGAAAACGCGTGAATTTCTGAATCAGCACCAAACGCCAGCTGTAGCGCCTGGCGCTAGCATTGGCACTTGGCGCTAATGTTGGCGTGATTTTCTCTATAAATAACGTGCTAAAAACTCCGTTTTCGATCACCAATTTTCAATCATCTACAATAACCAATTTTCATTCATCTACAATCTACCAACTCTCATCAAGATTTTCTTGATTACTCTCTCTCTCTCTCTTTTCTAAACTAGCCTTTTCTCAAATATAAAAATTCCGCATTCATTAGATCTAGAAACACCTAGACATATTCGAAGTTGCCTTCGCCCTAGACGTGAAAGGTTTAATTTATGAGGGTTTGGTCCCAAATCTCTCTTTCAATTATTTAATTTATTTTTTGTTTATTATTTTCCTTGAAGTTACTAACGCGTGTATTTTGTTATTAGAAAGAGATACGAGGCATCAAAGTAAGTATTTTAATGATTTTTATTGATGATATGATGTAGAAATCATGTTTAGGTTGTTATTATGATCTTCCTAGAATCATGTCTAGGGTAACCTTAATACTAAGTATGATCGTTATGATGCCTTTTATGTTCTTCCTAATATTTATGATTGTTAGTATCATGTTAGGGTTAAAGATTTGATTTTTATTGTTAGTGACATGCTAGGGTTTGTTATTAATCTTGTTAGTATCATGCCTAGGATCTTGCTATTTTTATTATGCTTTAACATGATTATTATTATGATAATATTTTTATGATTGTTGTAATTATTATTATGATGATGATTATTTATTATGTTGCTTGATATATATATTTATTGTTATTGCTTGATCACCTTTTTATGCATGTTTAAAGGGAATCTATACTTGTAATCACGCTTAATAAGATAATTAATAATCTTGTTAGGGTTAATTTGATTATAATTCAAGTGATCGCCAATAATAGTTTTATTTGTGCATTAATATTCAACCAACATAGATAAACAGGTTTAGGGGTAACCTATTTATTGCATGTTAGTCAGAAAGCGCACATGAATACGATCAGAATAAAGTAGAGGCCTATTATTAGGGCAGGTTCAATCTCTTTTAGATTGGATTTGTACCTTCATCCCTGAACCCTATTTGGTTCAAGACCTTATGGAGTTGACGATATCTTGGATCGTTAAGGGGTGTAATTCACCTCGTGAACGGTTTACAGGTTCCTAAAAAACTTGTTGGCGACTCTTTTGCTCTATCTTCTTCCCTTTTGGACGCCACCGTACTTTAGTGTATGATCACAGTAGGGTTCAAGCTAGGGGGTTAACGCTTGAAATATTCCCTACAACATGAAAGGTTTAATTTCTGAGGGTTTGGTCCCAAATATCTCTTTCAATCTTTTAATTTAATTGTTTTGTTTATTATTTTCCTTGAAGTTACTAACGCGTGTATTTTGTTATTAGAAAGAGGTACGAGGCATCCAAGTAAGTGCTTTAATGGTTTTTATTGATGTTATTATGTAGAGATAATGTTTAGCTTGTTATTATGATATTCCTAGTATCATGTCTAGGGTAACTTTAATATTAAGTATGATTAAAAGTATGATGCCTTTTATGTTCTTCCTAATATTTATAATTGTTAGTATCACGTTAGGGCTAAAGCTTTGATTTTATTGCTTAGTGACATGCTAGGGTTTGTTATTAATCTTGTTAGTATCATGCCTAGGATCTTGCTATTATTATATTTTAACATGATTATTTTAATTATTATTATTATTATGATTATTTAATATGTTGCTTGATATTTATTGTTATTGCTTGATCTCGCCTTTTTATGCATGTTTAAAGGGAATTTGTACTTGTAATCACGCTTAATAAGATAATTAATAATCTTGTTTAGGGTTAATTTGATTATAATTCAAGTGATCGCCAATAATATTTTGTTTGTGCATTAAATTCAACCAACATAGATAAACAGGTTTAGGGTAAACCTATTGATTGTATGTTAGTCAGAAAGCGCACATGAATACGATCAGAATAAAGTAGAGGCCTATTATTAGGGCAGGTTCAATCTCTTTTAGGTTGGATTTGTACCTTCATCCCCGAACCCTATTTGGTTCAAGACCTTATGTAAATCTTCCTCGGGGAAATCGTACTTATCTTCTTCTTTCTCCACTTCTTCTAGAGGAAAATCTGCTAAGAAGTTAGAAACCGCAGAACCACTGATGGTTTTTTGTGGTACAAATTTCAAGTCAAATTGAGCAAGGTTGACTATCCACCTTTATAATCTGCCATTGAGTGTTGCTTTTTCGAACAAGTACTTGAGAGGATCCATCTTGGACACGACATGCGCTGTATGAGTGAGCATGTAATGTCTTAGTTTCTGTGCGGCCCACACAAGTGCGAGACACAACTTTTCAAGTGGTGTGTATCGTGTCTCATAACCTTGAAGCTTCTTGCTCAAATAGTAAATTGCATTCTCCTTGTTTTCGATCTCTTGTGCTAGCATTGCTCACATCGTTTCTCTTGTGACCGTAAGGTAGAGTCGAAGAGGAAAGTCAGGTATTGCTGGCGCTAGCACGGGTGGGTTTGCCAGGTACTCTTTGATTTTGTCGAAGGCTTTTTAGCAATCATCATCCCAAGTGACTGGGACATTTTTCTTAAGCTTCTTGAATAAAGGTTCACATATCGCCGTGAGTTTTGATATGAACCTACTTATATATTGCAGCCTTCCAATGAAGCCTCAAATTTCCTTCTCATTCTTGGGCGGTGGCATGGCCATGATCGCTTTGACTTTTGTGGGATCTAATTCAATCCCTCGAGAACTGATCACATATCCAAGTAGTTTGCCTGACGTGACTCCAAATGCACACTTTGCTGGATTTAATCTCATGTTGTAATTGCGGAGTCTTTCGAAGAACTTGCGAAGTGCAATGATGTGGCCTGGGCGATCTTTAGACTTAACGATCATATCATCGACATAGACCTCCACCTCTTTGTGCATCATATCATGTAACAATGTTGTGGCTGCTCTTTGGTAGGTGGCACCCGCGTTTTTCAACCCGAATGACATTACCGTATAGCAATATGTACCCCATTGTGTGATGAATGTGGTTTTCTCCATATCTTCCTCGGCCATCAATACTTGATTATATCCGGCGTAGCCGTCCATGTACGATAGGAGTGCATGATTTGTTGTGTTATCAACCAGAATGTCAATGTGAGGTAGAGGGAACCCATCTTTCGGGCTTGCCTTATTGAGGTCCCTGTAATCAACACACATTCTGACCCTTCCATCCTTCTTTGGAACTGGAACCACATTTGCTATCCATTCTGGATACTTGGATACTTTGATGAAACCTGCAGCCAATTGCTTTCTAATTTCTTCTTTGATTTTGAGGGCCACATCCGGTTTCATACGGCGCAGCTTTTGTTTGATAGGCTTCATACCTGGAATGAGTGGTATCGTATGCTGAGCTATATCCCTGTCAATTCCTGGCATATCTTGGTATGACCAAGCAAATAAATCAACAAATTCACTAAGCAAGTTAATTAGCTCTTTGCGTTCATCTTGACTTAGTGTTAATCCAATTTTTACTTCTTTGATAGTCGTATCATTGGAAATATTAATTGTTTATGTATCTTCAATAATTGCTGTTTTATTTTCGTGTTCTTCCATTGCTTTTATTATTTCTTTGTCATTTTTATCATTAGCAAAGCAATATTGATCAGGTTTAGGGGAATGACACGCATCGTAAGCAAAGGTATTCATTTTATTGAATTCATCGGTCAATACATCAAGAGGGGCAAGGTCAGCTGCGACCTCACCGGAATTATTTGGGATAGAAAGAGAAGACTCAACAAGAGACTCAGGATTGGACTCTATAGCAGAAAGAGGGTCGTCCTCAGACCCTAAGGACTCGTCTACAGACTTAGACTCAGACTCGGACTCGGACCTAGACGACTCAGACTCATCAAACATAGGACCTTCGCCAGCGGTTATTTCCAACTTCTCTCCTCTTGGCGTAGTGATCTTCACTGTCTTGAGCCATCCCTTTGAAATATCATCAGCATGGACGATTAACTTGGAGGGGTCAAAATCCTTGCTTGATATAACAGCTTGAATGAGCTCGGAATCATCATTGCATACAGGCTTGGATTCATTCTTTTCTAGTCCAAAAAGAAGGTTAATGTTTAGATCATCAGAGCTTGGACTAGCTGGTTTATCAGTTGTGAAGAGTTCTTTGCCTTCATCGACGAAGTCACAATCAAGGAATATCTCGAATCCTAGTTTATGCTTCCCATCGTGGACGAAAGGCTCAGGGAATTCATAGCATGAGAAGTCTTCCCCTTCTTTGATATATTGGCCATTGAGGGTGAATGGATATGAATCCATGGCCATTTATGTCTTCATGATTCGAGCATATTGAGAGCCTTCATTTTCAGGAGGGCTTGTTTCACATCTTCTTTTGTTGGCTTGAATCCCAAGCCAAAGGTATCTTTCTTAAGTGCACCAGGATGGCCCCAAAATTCAGCCATTTTCTTTTTTATTCCAAGGGTCATTCTAGAGAAATACCCTTGCTTCTTCATAATGGCATTAACATTGGTATTTGAATAAGGATCAAAGTTGAGATGACACTTCTCCTCTTCTTCGATCATGAGAACATCATTGAACGAAAAACCCAGAGATCTTCATCTTCTTCGCCATGTTCAACATGGACGATGGGAGTATCAATAACTTGAATGCGCATGGGGGAGGCATCAATGGTAATTGGAACCCCTCCAACTATGGCTTTCACTTTCTGGTGCAACGACGATGGGATCGCCTTTAGCTCATGAAGCCAAGGACGTCCTAACAACAGATTGAAAGAAGCCTTAATGTCCACCACCTGAAACTTGGTGCGACGTTCAATCGCTCCAGTAGTTATGTTTAGCATGATAGTACCCACGGCTTGACGGGGAATATTATCATAAGCGCGAATCCCTTGAGTAGAGGGAGTCAGTTCTTCATTCTTTATGCCCAACTTCTTTGCAGTGCGGAGTGGGCATACATTGATTGCAGAGCTATTATATACCAGGCTCATAGGAACATTCATCTGCCTACACACCACAGTGAGGTGTAAGGCCTTGTTATGTTGGTCCCCTTCCGGGGGCAGATCCTTGTTAGAAAAAAAAATCAAATTTCTAGTACTTGGCAACTCAGTAGTGAGAAAGTTAACCAGTCTTTGAGGAGTCATATCATCATCAACTCCTATTTTCACCAGAGCATTCATCACAACCTTTCGATGCTCGTGAGAGGTGGCCAAAAGCTTCCATACATTCATTTCCACCTTGGTCTTTTGTAATTGTTTGACCACATCGTTGTTCACAAGGTCAATGGGATCAACTATTAGTTGTGATTGCGGTGGAGATGGAGGTGGACTAGGCTGTTGAAACCGTCCACTTCTGGTGAGAACTTTGACCTCAAGGTCTCCATAAATATCTTCACCAAGTGACGAACATGCTATATCTTTGAGATAGACGTCTTCATCGTCACTATCCCAAATTACATTCACTTCTTCATAGCTCGAGACAAATACAACTTCCGGCAAAGGTTCATTCACAGGTTGAATGAATATTGACGGATCAAAGGAAACTTCATTTCCCATGATAGCCAAAGCATCAGAAAGAGGGCCTGTTTGAATGTTAGGCTTCTTGCCCCCTGGAGGGACAGGAAGTTGATTAGCATCAATCAGGTCTTGGATCGCATCTTTCAATCTCCAACACTTCTCAGTATTATGACCCTTGCCTTGATGAAACTTGCAATGAGCATTAGGGTCATAGCTAGCAGTTCTGTTCTCTGGTCGAGGCTATGGAAACGGTCCAATTGGCATAATCAATCCTTGACTATGCAAGCGATCAAAAGCGGCATCATAAGTCATTCCTAAAGGCGTGTAAACCCTCTTTTGCCTTTGGAATATATGAGGAGGAGCATTAAGGGCCAGCGCATCATTGATATTAATATTGTTAGTAGCATTATTGGGCTTGGAAGACGAGGAAGAAGGAGCGTCGTTCTTCTTGTTTTCCAAGTGCTATTGTTATTATTGTTGCTACCAGCAGTCTTCATTAGTTCATCTTCGATATTGATTCTAATATCGTATACAGCTTCGAAGGTACTCAGCGGCAGAAACTTCAAGTGTCGCTTGTACTTATGAGTCAAATTGGCAATGAACAAGCGAACCATCTCTTTTTCCTTGGGGGGATCCACCAAGAGCGCAACTGTTTCCCTCCACCTGCTTAAGTAAGTGGTGAAGCCTTCATTCTCTTTCTGTTTGAGAATGGAGAGTTCACGTTCAGAAGTCTTGGCCTGAATGTTACACTTGTAACGATTCATGAAGCTTTCAGCAACATCCTCCCAGGTCGCAACATGTTTGGATTCCAGAGAGTAGAACCATTGTTGACAAGCATGCTCTAAGGAAAGAGCGAACACCGTAGGGAAGAGTGTCACATCTACTCCCTTAAGAGCCATGGTCGCAGAAAAGGCCTTCAAATGGAAAAGCGGATTATCAGTAGGCTTGAACTTGGGAATGTCAGCAGTGGAAAACTTCTCAGGAAGCTTATCCCTTATGGACGAAGAGGCGACAGGTTGCTCCACATAAGTGAATTCTTTAGAAATATTACTCGTTTGTTCCTTAATCTTGTCCATTGCAGCGACAGTGACATTGTTCTGATTGTCTTGTTCTACCGTGTTGACTATAGTGGTGAGTGTTTGCATCATGTTAGACAACATCTCAATTGTCTTTCTTATGTTCTCGATATCTTCTTTAGTAGCCATTGGTTGAAAGTAGACTGGAGATGGATCTTGTGGAGATGATTGTGGTGGTTTCCTTGTACGCCTCTTTGGTATAAGAGGTTGTTGAGGGATTGACTCGAACCGTAACAATCTACCCCTGCTTCTTGACCAAGTGCTGTGACACCGAAACAAACACACCTTTAATGACCAAACTTAACCTTAACCCATCCGGAAATAAATAAAAAAAAATTAATTTATTTTGAAACTTTAAATTCTCTTTATTTTTTTTAAAAAATGGGAGGATACCATCCGACTTACTCCGAAAAAAAAACGACACAAAAAAAGACAAAAGACTACCTTAAAAATACAGTCATGAAATGGTGCACGACTAACGGTAAAAGTGTGTGAACAAGACATGTGAGTGATTAAGAAGGTTATGGACACGCGTTATGACCGTACAGCTAGACGGGACACCAAACCAGACATACGAACCACATAAGCATGCACGAAGACCAAAAAAGGCTGACTGGACAAACCTCCAGGGCACCGTGTCACGGTTCTGACTGTCGTGACATGGTACAGAGCACCATCAGACGGGGCAATGTACCTTGCCACGGCATTGTACACTGTGGCGCGGCACACCTGCTGTGACACGGTGCGCAATTCCAGGCCTAAATTTGTTTATTTTCCAGATTTTAATCAGTTTTAGCCCGTACTAATTACTATGTGGAAATAAAAACCCTCGGTCATGGGTTAAACAAAAAGAGCAAACACATGAGGGTTAGCATCAAACAAACCATGTAGCATATAGTCACGATGATGTAAAAAAAGTTCGCAACCTAAGGTCAAGATCTATGTTCAACTATTGGTCAAGCTTTGGGTGTCAAAAGGGTACCATGGTTAAGAGTTTGGACGCGTTAGCAAGGCAGCCTCCCTTGAGGGTGTATGCCAACGGGCGGCTCCGCGAGTTCGTGATGAAATCAAACTCAACTCCATGGTTTGGGTGGATTTAATAACTCAGATGAACCCTTACTGCCATGAGCGTTTTTGGGTTGATAGAGCTTAAATCCCCGGGGATAAGACGCATGTAGAACACACACGTTTTTTCAGAAAAATCGAAGGAAGTTGACTGTGAGAAGGGAAAACAAGCCAACAGACTGATTTTAGGACTGCCGTGACACGCCAGATTCCACCGTGCCACAGTGCATCCCACCGTCAAACGGTAAACTGCACCGTGACACGGCAAATTCTGCCATGGCACGGCAGTCAGAAGATCTGACTGTTGCCCTGTTTTCCTTATACGCAATCAAGTTATTCAATTTTTCCTACGGGACAGACCTAAATGCGACGTTAAAACGTCTATGCTTATACAAAAATGCCAAATCAATCACAGGAATATTTTTTCAAGAATCTTTCAAGTCTCATCCACTCATCTTAATTAAATATCGATCACTCAAATCGATAATTAACCAAGAATCCTCCCCAGTGAGTCGCCAAATTGTAGGCGTCGCTCGAAGTGCGCTTACATAAAAGCATGTGGTGAATATGCTTGGCACTCATAGGAAGTGGGAATTGACATATACGATAAGGGACACGATTAGGGACAAAGAAAGTAGGGAGCCGCCAACAAGTTTTTAAGGAACTTGTAAGCCGTTCACGGATCATTATAAGGCAATCACGAATAAGGGACAACTAAGGCAACAACAATTGACCCGTGAAGGTTACACCCCATTCATAATCCATGAGATTACTAACTCCATATGGTTCGGAACCACGAAAGGAGGATCGGGGATGATGGTACGAAGTGAGTCATGGAGTCACATTCGCCCGTATTGGCCTCTACTCGATTCTTATAGTGAAAGGCATTCCTGCGATCTCAAAGGCATACAAACAAAAATTCAATTTTCTCCAAACTATTATTGTGCTAAATTGGTTGAATATTAATGCAACACATAACTCTAAAATATTGTGATCACTTGATTAAACAACAAGATTAAAAAGGCTCCTAAACCGGTTTTCCAAATTATCTTATTAGGATTGATTTTCAATTACATATTCCCTTTAAACATGCAATATGGTGATCAATAAAAATAATAGAATAAACATTAATATTGGAAGCAATTTAACAATAATTCCAATAATATAAAATCGTTAGAAAAATAATAGAAATAAAAGGAACATAATTCTTACTTTGATTCTGTTTGCTTGCAACTATAAAATAAT
Organism: Chenopodium quinoa; assembly: GCF_001683475.1. Lineage (NCBI taxonomy): Eukaryota > Viridiplantae > Streptophyta > Magnoliopsida > Caryophyllales > Amaranthaceae > Chenopodium > Chenopodium quinoa. Next base: position 560,116 of record NW_018743608.1, read on the forward strand.
AAACGAGTTAGTAACTTCAAGGAAATAATAATAAAACAATAATTAAATTAAATTAAATAGAGTTGATTTGAGGCCAAACCCTCAAACAGTTCTACCTTTCACTCCTTGGCTTAAGGACAGAACCACGAGTAAAGTATGGACTCCTTGGAGTGCTTGAAGAAGGAATTTTGAAAGAAGAAGGGTAGGATAGTGTTTAGGCTAGAGCATAGAAGAGAGAAAAATAGAGAATTAATCCCTACCCCGTACATCAGAAATGAGGGGGTATTTATAGAAAAAATGTGCTGAGGGAACACACGAAACCCTAAAAAGAAAAAAACCATAAAAAATTATACCGCGACACGGCAATGTGTACCGTGACACGGGAAATCCCACAGTCAGACGAGAAACATTCCCGTGACACGGTGCACAGTTGTGTGACGCGGGAAATATTTAGTGAACGGGGGAGAAAACGCGTTAAGGGTTTACGCAGAAAGGACACGAAAACCTCCGTGTCACAGCAGGTGCCCCGTGTCACGGGGAACCCCACCGTCAGATGGGACAATTTCCCGTGACACGGTGGACTATTGCCGTGACGCGGGAGTTTTTAGTCCGTTTTTCCGTCTAAATTCATTTTTAACCCTAATTTCGTTCAGCATTTTAAGTGTCGATTGATAATTTCGGGCCATTTCTGATCTATTATTATTATTTGGGATAAAAAAAGAAAATAAGTAAATAAAATAAATAAACGGTTTGGGCCAAAATAAATAATAAAACAATAAAATAAAAAAAAGGTTTGGGCTGAAATTAAAAACTATGCTTTGACCAAACATCAAGACTGATCCATGGATTATTCAAAAATTGAATTTAATTAAATACGATTTTTTAAGCACTCTCGGGATTAAATACTGAGCCCGACCAATAGTGACGGTAAAAGGTTGTTCATCATCGGGATTGGTTTTGGTGAGACATTTTTAGGTGTCTACACTAGTATCATGTTTAGGATGCTTCCTATTTCTTCTATCATGTTAGTATCATGTTAAGGTTAAAGCTTTGATCTTTAATGCTTAGTGACATGCTAGGATTTGTTATTAATCTTGTTAGCATCATGCCTAGGATCTTGCTAATATTATTATGCTTTGATGAGAATATTATTATGCGGATGATCATTTGTTGTATCAAAATTTATTATGTTACCTGATATATTATTATTGTTATTACTTGATCACGCCCTCTCTTGCATGTTTAAAGGGAATTTGTACTTGTAATCATGCTAAATAAGATAATTAATAATCTTGTTTAGGTTAATATGATTTTAATTCAAGTGATCGCCAATAATAGTTTTGTTTGTGCATTAATATTCAACCAACATAGATTATACAAGTTTAGGGTTAACCTAATAATTGCATGTTAGTCAGAAAGTGCACATGAATACGAGAAGAGTAAAGTAGAGGCCTATATTTAGGGTAAGTTCAATCTCTTTTAAGTTGGATTTGTACCTTCATCCTCGAATATCCAATCATGGTTCCAGACCACTATGGAGTTAGCAATCTCATGGATCGTGAAGGGGTGCAACCTTCACCCTGTGAACGGTTTACAAGTTCCTTAAACTTGTTGGCGACTCTTTACTCTAGCTTCCTTCCCTTTGGATGCCACCATGCTTAAGTGTATGATCACAGTGGGGCTCAAGTGTGGGATGCTTGAAATATTCCCTACAGCCTCCATAAAACTCATCAGGGCATGTCCGGCTATAAAGTTTATCACACTGTCGACCTATGGAAGTGGATAACTATCCTTCGCACATGCTCTGTTCAAGTTAGTGTAGTCAACGCACATGCGCCAAGTACCATTTGAATTTTTTACTAGTATAACATTCACAACCCAGTCAGGGAAGTTACAAGGCCGAATGAACCTAGCGTCTAACAGCTTTTTTACTTTGGCAGCTGCCACCTGACTTCTTTCTTCGCCGTGATTTCTTTTCTTTTTCCAAATGGGCTTCTTTTTGGGGTCCACGGCGAGTTTGTAGATAGCAAGATCTAGGCTGATGCCTGGCATCTCTTCCACTTCAAAGGCAAATATGTCTTTGAATTCTTTCAACAGATGGTGCAAGTCTGCACCCATCTTTGCAAAAGTAGTCGTCCCAACCTTAATAGTTCGCTCTAGATGACTTTCGTCTAGATGAATTTCAATGTGCTCACCAGCTGGCTAGGGATGGAGGTCATCTGGCCGTTCCCCGGTCAGTGATTGCTATTGTTTTTCTTCTTTGACCACCACTAGTTGGTTCAGTTTTTCTTTTCTTGGTGGCTGGTGGGGCCGGATGATCATCCTTGATTTCACCAAGGTCTATTGTCTCTTTTCCTTGACCGGCTGCAGCTGCTACGGGCTTGACGTCCGAGAGATAGCACTCTCGATCCGTCTTTTGGTCCCCGTTCTAGGGGCCAACAATTCTATCATCCCTCTCATACTTGACCAGCATGAGGAAAGGTATGATTAGGGCCTTGCACTCGTTAAGAGTGGGTCAGCCAAGAATGAGATTGTAGGCAGTCGGCTCCTCGTCCATCAGAAACCGGATGGTCATGTGCTGACTGCTTCCCTTCTCTCTCAAGCGGACAGGCAGATCTACCCGTCCGACTGGGTGCACAACTCCTCCCCCAAATCCAACAAGGGGATGGGAGACATCCTACATGCTATCCGGCCTGTATTTGAGGTTGGATAGACATTTGCGGCTGATGATGTTAGAGGATCTTCTTGTGTCAATCAATATGCGGCCAACCTTTTGGTTTGCCACTTTGCATTATATGACCATAGGGTCATCATGCGACCGACGGACTTTGCCTCTGTCCTTTTTGGTGATGATGACTTCGGGGAAGGCGGATGTGCTAGTCACCTATCCCTCTTAAACAGAATGGACCATCTTTCGGAGATGGTCCTTGGTGCCCCGCATGGTAGGGCCACCTCCACCGAATCTGCCTGCTATAGTGTAGACCGGCTCTTCATCGGTTTCGGAACACTAGCAGGATGGGGAGTCTTTTTGCTAGATTGCCCTGAATTCGCTTTGGAAGTCACTTTGGAATTTACATAAGATTTCAGCACCCCTTTGTCGACCAGTAGATCAAGCGTCCGCTTGAGGCTGAAGCAGTCGTTAGTGTCGTGGCCGACATCCTCATGGTAATGACAATGCTTGTTTTTGTTCCGATTTTCAGCGGAACCTTTCATTGGTCGGCTTCTCTAAGGTCCGCCGATCCTTTATCTCCATGAGGATGGAGTAATTGTCATTGTGGAACTCGTACCTTGGAATGTACGTGATCGTGGGTTCGATCCCCACTAATGGCGCCAAATGTTTTGTGTGTTTTTATGTCCCTTGGGAGAGTTACGACTTGAAGACTGGATCCAACAAGGGCGCCTGTACCTACAAAATTAACGGAGCTCTGGATGGTCGAAGGTCCGCCTCCGAAGATTAAATTAATACGGATTTGGAGTAAAACGTGCGGAAAATAAGTATCTTCTCGGATTCCGAGATCAGGTGTTCTCTGTTTTCGAGAGCAATAAATGTCCTAATGATTAAGACGTCCCAATTATTGGGGGAATCTCCGTATTTATAGGTTCCTAGAAAAGTGTGTCCTTACCTAGGGTTTGATGATCTAGGAGTTAGGGAAGCGCCGTGTAACGACTACACTGGGATCTGGGCCTTGAAGGCTGCCATTTCTCAGGTGCTATATATGCATGGCACGTGTCAGCATCTAGGGAGTCCATTTGGATGCCTCTTAGAGTGACACGTGTCACATGCTCATTGGGCCACTTGATCACCGTCCACATAGGACTAGTTTAAGGTTCGTCGTGTTCTTTTAATTCTCTGAGGCTTAAAACTGCTTATGATGTTAGTGGTTCATTTATTAAAACCGTAGTGACTTAGCGGTTTTAGTAAAGAACCGTTATTGTCATATGCGGTTTTTACTTGACAATATGCTCCAGCGAAAGATATTTCAATGTCTTCTTATGAGTTGTAAAAAAAAGGCTTTCCCCGTCTTCTACAGCACGCTACTCATTGCATCAAAAAGCATGATAGTCCATTTTCACTAGTGTTACTCCAATATCGACAACACTGCTTAAAACTGGTGCCTAATTCATCACCTCATTGTTGCCATCGTCCATGGAGTCACAGTATGCGGGAATGGTCACTCTTGCTCCTTAATACAAAGTACCTTTAACTAAGGAATTGATAATGGTGATGGAGGTTCTACCTAGGGCCGGCTATTGGGCTGTGCAAACAGCCCAACAACACAGGGCCTCATATTACTTGGGGCCCAAAAATCTGTAAATCAGTATAAGTATAAAAACAATATACAATGAATAAATGCAAATTATAACAAAGTGTTGAGTTGGTTTTTGTAGCTATTCATTGATTCAGAGCCTTGGTCGGTGGATCACGTTCGACTCTCCCCACACACACCTAAACTCTTTTTCCCCCCCTTTGGTTAAATTTTCTATATTTTTATTGAAAAAACCAAAGTAGTATTATTTACAATGTTTGTATATAGCTTTTAATATGAAGTTTAATTACTTATCATAATTTCTAAATAATTTTATTTTTAAGCTAACAAATTTCATTCTAAATAATTTAAGTTCTCGTAAAAAAAAAAGATAATGCTTAATAACAGGTTAAACTCACATATTGTCATGTCATAGTTATCGAAATCGTGATCCGGATCATAGAATCGTGCGATTCTACGATCCTAATATACCAAGTCGATCTAGATCGTCCATAGAATCGATTTGCGGTAGAATCGCCCATAGAAACGGTAGAATCGTATAGGATCGGTAGGATCGATAACGATTCTACGATCCTATGACCGATTCTATTGATTCTACAAAATAAGCTTAAAAGTAACATTTTTATCTTAGTGGACTTGAGTATGGGCTTGCTCATATGGTTTCTTTCCCATTTATTATTTTTTTCTTAATTTTATCCACTTAATTTTTAATTATTTAGTTATTTTTGTTTAAAATAAGCTAAATTGTGGGCCGACCATTGTTCTTGGTTGGTAGACACCGTGGTTCCAACCATGTCCGATTTCACTCGAATTTAACTTAATCGATGTAACTGATTATGTTACAACGAATTTAATTATCTAATTTTAGTGCAAGCATGTAAAATTTATACAAAACTTTTAATAATCTTTATTCTTTAGTGAGTGGAAGCTAATTTCTTTGGATTTTATAGACATGTAACACATCATTTTTTCTATTTTTTTCTTTTTATACAGAGGTTAACTTTTTTTATTATTATTATTAGAATTAGAATATAAAATTAACAAGTATTATTATAAATTTAGATTGTGTATGTATATTGTCATGTAATGTATTTAAGGAAATAACTTTTTTAAAAATAGAAATATTATTATTATATACTTAATTTAGTTTAAATATGAATAAATATTTGATACAGTTTAGTAATTTTTTTTTTTTTGCAATTTTTGTAGGATCGGTCGATCCTACAATCCGATTTTACGACTCGATCCTACCTCTATCTTCCGATCCAAAGTAGAATCCCGATCCTAATAACATTCATGTGTGTTAAGTTTAAGCGTGTCAATTATTATGGAATGGAGATAATAAAAAATTATATAGAAATTCATTAATTTTTTTTTTAACACCAAAATTCATTAATTTTAAATAGCACAGGGCCCCTAAAAAGTTTAGGACAGCCCTGGTTCTACCTAAAAGAACTGCTAATGATACACTTGGACTAATAATAGAGACAATGATGAGGCAATCTTTGAAACTCTAGATAGAGCTTATGACAATGACTTATGGAGAAATTTATATCCAAATGCATTCACTCTAAACCTTCCCATCCTTCTTTCCGACCACAGCCCCATTATTCTTTCAACCTATTCTAAACCTTCAAAAAAGATAAGACCATATAAATTAGAAGATTGGTGCCTTGAATTTCCTGAAATTAGAGAAGCTGTCAGAATAGAATGGGGAAAAAGTAAGCAAGGGCCTGCTATGTTCTCTCTCCAAAGGAAGTTACGGGGAACCCTTAAAATCTGTATAAGTTGGTGTTTGAGCTTCAAAAGTTCCAACCACATTGACTGGAAAGCTATCTCTGATGAAGCAGCAGCATTACAGAGTTCAATCTCCACATAGTCTGATATGCAAGCTGACATTAATGCTAGGAGAAATGTTATCCATACTATCACTATGAAGCAGAAGTGTTGGAGACAAAGGGTAAGGACAAAGTGGGATAATCTCTCTGATCTCAACACCTCCTTCTTCTACAAGTGTGCTACTACCCGGAGAATGAAAAATGAAATTAAGGGAATAATGAGCAATGATGGAACCTGGTGATCTGATGATTCCTCTATTCATGATTTATTTAACAATTTGCTTACAGACTTATTTCATGTGGGTACCCCTCAAGAGTGGGATTGCAGCAATTGGGATGACTGGAAACAATCTATTCCACAGCTCTCTGATAAGCACATTAGCTTGTTGGGGAAACCGTTCACAAAAAAATACGTGAAACAAGCAGCTTTCAGCATGAAGGGCCACAAATCAACAGGACCTCCTTCATTCTTTCAACAAAACTTGAAGACAGTAGAAGATGATGTGTTTGTCTCTTGCTCGACTTTTTTTAGAGAGGGTATTTACTTAGGGAGCTAAATGAAACTTTCATCACTCTCATCCTAAAAGTGAATAACCTTGAGTTGGTGTCAGATTTTAGACCTATAAGTTTGTGCAATACTTCGTACAAGATCATATCGATCATAATGCCTTGTGAAGAGACTACGACATATCATAGGTGACCTGGTGGGCGAATGCCAAAATGCTTTTGTTCCAGGGAGGTCCATCTCGGACAACACCCTGGTAGGCCATGAATTACTCCACAAAATTACGAAGAAGGCAAATTCGGGAAAATTTGAAAGTATTCTGAAGGTTGATCTTAACAAAGCCTATGATAGGATTAGCTGGAATTTTGTGGAAAATGTTCTAATCCAAATGAATTTTCCCTCCATTTGGGTTCAATGGATTATGAAATGCATCACTACGGTCTCCTATCGTGTTCTCATTAATGGGAAACCATCAGAGAAAATCGTGCCTAACTCGGGCTTACAACAAGGAGACCCGATCTCATCTTACATCTTCATATTATGTATGCAGGTTCTTTTGAGAAGACTTGATTACCTGCAAATCTCTGGCAGCCTTAGAGGAATTAAAGCCTCTCGCTCGGGGGCAGCTATTTCTCATCTCTTTTTTGCCGACGACGCTCTGTTTTTCCTCAAAGCTGATATTGAAAACTTTGGTGTGATGAAGAATACTATTGACCAATCCTGCAATCTCTCTGGTGAAATGGTAAACTTCAATAAGTCATATGTTATCTTCTCAAAAAACATGCCTTTGAGGTTCAAGAAAATTCTGAAAAGAATCTTAGGGGTTAAATAAAATGAGAAGATGGGAACCTACTTGGGATGTCCAATGGACGTCGATAGAAGGTCCACAGGGGTGTTTCATGAAATTGTGGATAAAATTGCTTCCAAGCTACCGTCATGGAAATTCCTCAAATTATCTCAAGCTAGAAAATTAATTCTCATAAATGGCATTCTTATCGCCATGGCCAGCCATATTCTTAGCAGCTATCTCCAACCCCAAAAAATCACCAAAAAGTTGTCATCTCTTATCTTGCAATTCTGGTGGTCCTCCTCAATGGAGAAAAGACCTATCTACTAGAGGAAAACGTCTCTCCTCGAAAATCACAAGCATGATGGAGGTATTGGTCTGCGAAACATTAAGAGTCTTAACCAGGCTCTTGTTTTCAAGCAAGCATGGAGGATGCACTCTAACCCGCAACTAAACGTGAGCAAGATTTTCAGAGCTAAGTACAAGGATGACTGTTTTGACAAAGGGCGAAGAGGTGAGATGAAGAGCTCAATGTCTTGGGGAGCTAGAAGCATATTCAAGAGAATTTCTCACTTGCAAGGTGGTCTTAGAAGAACCATAGCTAATGGTGAAAGTATAAAGGTGGAACATGACTGGTGGGTGACTAACAATGTTATCAAGTGCAAGGACAACCAGCTTTGTTCTACAGAGCAAAAACCAGTCTTTATCAGTGAGCTACTTGACGAGCAAGGCAAATGGAAGGTGGGTTTAGTATGGAAATGGTTTAGCCTCGCTATAGCAAAGGATATCCTAGCTATTCACCCCCTTAACCAACTTCAATCTGATGGTTGGGATTGGGGTCCTTCAAGTACGAGGCATTATTCTCTAAGATCAGGATATTGGCAGGCACAAGGTAGCAGCATCAATGGGACTCCGACTTCTTCCTTCTAGAAAAAATGGTGGAAATAAAAAATTTGGCCTAAGCACAAGATCTTTACATGGAAACTGTTAAACAATGTTCTGCCCACGTTGAGTAACCTAAAGAAGAGGGGCATTGACGTTGACACAAATTGCAAACTATGCAACGCGAAGGAAGAGACCACATGCCATCTGTTCAGAGATTGTGAAGTGACTACAAGAATTTGGAGATGTAGTAACCTGGGAATCAACTCGATCGAATATAGGAAGAAATCTTAACATAAGTACTTGGGTATCTAACTTCCTATTATACTTTCTATCCACTAATGACACTCAATATGATACTACCATGGATTTTGTGAGCATTCTCTAGAGTATCTGGTTATCAAGAAATTCTGTTAGCTTTAGTAATTCCTTAGTCTCCCCGCGGAGTATTATCAGCTTGGTGCAACACTAGAAGAGTAGATGGTACGCAGGGACTAACACCAAAATAGGTGGACAAAAGGGTCCAGTGGCAACCAACGACGAAGATGATGACAGGAACCAACGCTACAATTCAAATCAGGCCAATGACGAGTTAGAACACCAAAGGTATACCATCATCATTGATGATGCGTGGAAGAAAATAGGCAGAAAGCATAGCAACGCTTGGAGAACAATTGTTTGGTGGGTAATTAAAGACAGAGGTATTGTAATTGACAGGGGAAAAATTCCTGTTTTTGCTACTTCACCCTGTCAAGCTGAGGCTAAAGCGGCATTAATGGCTCTACAAAGCCCGAGTTTAGAGAGGGACAACATTGTGATGCTTATTGATTCTATGGAGTTTGCCCAAGCAGTCTCGGATAGCAGCAGAGCTAGAAGGGAGATCAAGCAAATTGTGGAGGAAATAAAAAAAATGTGCTCTTTTATTCCAAAGTTTTGTGATTAGGAAAGTAGTAGAAGTAGAGTCTTGCAGCCATAAACTTGCAACTGCAGCAAGAAAGGGCATGTAATTTTGTTTCCTTGATTGTCTAAAACAAAAAAAAAAATTAGTGGTGTAGACATCTACTTTTGGCCTCTTGTCCCGACAGGAAGTGTAATGACGATAAATAAAGTCATCTTCATGTTGGGTCAAAGTGAAGAATACTTATGGATAACTGGTTAAGCCACAAAACACAAAAGACTAGCCCGAATAAAAGAACAAGGCCAATACAAGGTCCAATTAACTAAACCCGATCATAATTAGGCTTAAGCCCGTGCTTAAAACCCAATAATGACGGATTTAGGAGCGTCTAGGTTAAAATTTAAGTTGCCGCGGAAAATGTCGCGCGCATCTCACAAAGTCGCGCTCAGCTGTCGCGTGCAACTTATTCAGTTGCGCGTAAAACTCCGCGCAACTTCTGGAGATGCGCTCGCGAAAGATTTAGAATATCAAAATATTGGAAAATCGAATCTTACCATAGAGCTGCGCACAAGACAAATAACTGCGCGCATAATCCGCGCGCGACTTATTCACTTGTGCGTGACTGCCGCGCGCAACTTATCCAGTTGCGCGCGGCACCTGCTGCGGCAGAACGCTCTTAACCCTAAACCTAATCATTCCCTATAAATAAGACCCTAATCCGAGGCTTAAACACACAGAATATAACCTAAAACGCTGGCAAAATACTTGTTAACTTGTGCTTCCTAACCCTCTTGTCCTAAACACTCACCCCTTTGATACTTTGTTACTACGGTGGAGGTTCCCCAACAAGAAGGAATCCATAAGTATTCTAAACGGAGATCTAGCAAAGAGAAGTGGTAAATTCCCGAGCACTTAGTTAAATCACATTTATTTTCTTGTTTAAAAGAACCTTAATTAATTAATTAGTGTTGTTTGATCACCTTTAAAATAATTAATTAATCAATTCCATATAGCATCTTTCGTTAAATAAAGATTAGAATTGAATAAAATAATTGTTGGTTGATCACTTAAGTCAAGGCGAATATTGTTTATTTTCTTGTTCTTTTCACGAATTTAATTAAATAAGAATAACGACCTTACGATGTAATTCCTACGTGAATTGATGTGTGTAAATAAAATCAACTAACGTAGTTATAGGTATCACGTTTCATATATTGTTTGGTGATGAAATTGTGCAAAAGGAAGAGCTAGTAGAGGCCGCACTAGGGCTAGGATCGCGATTCCCCTCTAAAGGGAACGTTATCTTAGTACCCTCGCTCCCGAACTCATTTCTGGTTTATGTAGACCAATTTGGGCATGGTTAAACTTATGATTCATGCTAAATATCCCTGGAACTCTACTTGGGAGAAAGGCATGAACGAGGTTTATGGGTTTTCCTAAAACTCATTGGCGACTCCTACTTGTTCCTTACAAAAAAGTGTGTATGATAGAATCATTTCTAATTCAAGGTCCCCCAAACAGTCAGGAATACAAATCCTAATACACCCTAACAAGTGTAAAGTCCTAGGATTTTAAAGGGCCATGGGCATTTAAATAGAGTACTCCTTACGATGGGAACACCCTCCTTACAAGTGGTACCATTAGACTATTAGAGGTTCTATCTGAAGAACCTCTAACACCATTAGCGGTTCTATTTAAACTAAGGGTGAGCATAACAAGGTACTCTGTAAAAATTTCAGGAACCGGAACCTGTTGCAACAGGTTACTCAAAATGGGAACCGAAACCTGTTGAACAGGTTCCTGGAAATTGGGAACCGGAACCGGTTCCGATTCAAAGTACCCTCTATTATAATATACTCACTAACTTTTTCGCGGATTTTATAATAAAAAACTGGTTTGTCACTAATTTATTATGTTTGCAACTTGCAAATAAGACAAACTAATAGTAGTTGTCTAACAAATTTAATATATATATTTTTATAATTGTAATTTTGATATTTATTATTTAAAAATTAAGTAAGAATTAGTGTATAATTTGAAATTAAGTGATACTTTTATCAGGTACAGGGTACCCTACAGGTTCCGGTTCCAAAAAATTGAGAACCTGAACCGGAACCTGTTACAACAGGTTCTCCAGTTTGCTACCCGGAACCAGAACCTCTTGTACAAGAGGTTCCGGTTCCGGAACCTGCGGTTCCTAATAGGTTCCGGTTCCGATTTAGGGTATCCTGATTTTTTTGCTCACCCCTAATTTAAACTAGAAACGCAATCAATATTAGCGGTTTAATACCAGCTAGGATTAAAAAAAAACCTAATAACTGAGCTTACGTGGACGGTTCTCCAATTTGCTAATGGGAAGTATTTTTTTTTTGACAAGAAGAAAAGGGATTTCATTAATAAAAAAAAAAAACGGCACTTACATATAATTCCTAAAAAATCAAAAATTCCAACATAATTAAAACTAAATACATCGTAGATTTGATTAACAATCGCCTTAATAAAAAAACTTCATCTGAAGCAATACAAATTGTGAGTTCGCACTGATTCGGCTTGAAATCCACTGATGCGTAGTTGTCTGAGTGAAAATACTCATGTGGTTCTTCGGATTCTTGTAAAAATTATGAAACCCTAGATCTTCAATTTTCACAAAACAAACACAAAAAGAAAATAACTCAAGAGAAAAATCATCATCACAAGGATGAGATCTATTTATTGAAAACAATTGAAAGGTTTTTCGGGCTTACCACCGGTAAAAATACCAGTGAAAACCCCTACAAAGATTCACAACTGAGACCAAGAGGAAAAGAGATGATAGAGATGGAGAGAAAAGGGAGAAGAGAGAAGGAAAACCTTCAAAGAAATTGAAAAAACCTAACAATGGAGGCTAGGAAAACCTTTCCAAGGGAAAAACCCTAAAAGGAACCAAAAAACACTTCCAAGGAGAAAACCTAGAGGGAACGGGAAAGTATTTTTTGAACCAACGTATATACGACATTAGTTTACAATATATAGTATTATTTGCGAAAATTGCTCCAAAAAAAGTGAAAACAAATTAATACACGTGAATTATTCAAAAAAGCAAAAAGAAATTTCAAAAAGTAAAATCCCATCTCCACTAGTCTAGTACTCTAGTCCACCATCATCAAAACACCTTAGACTAAGTTTTTTCTTTTCTATTTTTTTTTTTCTTTGTTTTGTTTTGTTTTTGAGTATTTTTTCGGAAGAATAGACTAAGATATTTTTGGCAAGTAGCACAACTCATACACGGTGATACCCTAAAACCCCATTGGTCCGCAAGCCACAAAAAGACCACCAAAATCCAACCCTTCTTTCCCACTTCAATCCAACGGCCCAAAATCCATCCGAACATTCTAGAAAAACTCAACTCTCCTCTTTTGAGTCTTTTCCTTTCCCTTTCACATGACATAAGCCTATAAATACTCCTAACCCTAACTCTTTTCTCCTCCTCTCTCTCAGCCGCTGTTACAATTCACTCTCTCCTCAACTTTCTCTCCTCAACTTTCTTCTTCTTCCGTTCTTCTACTAACGGAAGATTATAATGGCTGGTAAAGGAGAAGGTCCCGCCATTGGTATTGATCTCGGCACGACCTACTCGTGTGTTGGAGTATGGCAACACGACCGTGTTGAGATCATTGCTAATGATCAGGGTAACAGAACCACCCCTTCTTATGTTGCTTTCACTGATTCCGAAAGGTTGATTGGTGATGCTGCCAAGAATCAGGTTGCCATGAACCCCATTAACACCGTCTTTGGTATGCTCTCTTTCTCTCTCGTACTATTTCATTCTAGATCTGTTGGGTTTAATTTGGTTTGTTTTGAGGTTGATTTTAGATCTGTTTTAGTTCATGCTATTTTAGTACTTGGAATTGTTTAGTGGTTGATAATGCTTATTTGATCTGTTTTAGTAGTTTTTGATGATTTTTGCTTAGTTTTGGAGTTGACTTGAATTTGAACCAGACTTGGATTTTGCTTAGTTTTTCGGATCCGTGTTATGCTGAATTGAGTTGAATTTGAATGTATTAGGTTCTACAAAGTTATTGTGACTTGTGTAAATAGTTGTGTATAAACGCGCGAAACTTAGATTTAAATCTGGAACTGTACATGTTGAAATCAGATCTTGACGTTCTGAACAGTAAATCTGCTGTTTAAATTTAATAGTAATATTTGTTTAAATTTAGGTTGATATAGTTTTAATTCAGTGTAAAAATTTTATGTTTTACTTTTGTTACACACCAGAGTATGATTTTGCTGCTATATTTGGAAGAAATTAGAATGATATCGATATAACATGCTAAACCAGAAAACATGGATCTATGTTTTTTATTAAATCATTGAGCAATTGTGAATGTATTCGATATTCAGCTCTATGTTTACAGTAATGATAACTTTGCTAAATTGCAATTGAGTTATTTAGAATTTAACAAATGTTCTATTTATGGTCTTGTTGCTTTCACATGGGTCACTTTAGTGTTTCGGGTTGGTTAATGATATGAATTAGTGAAGAAAAGTTGATATATTGGTGATTTTGCTGTCTTGCATTATGAAATAATGTGCTGTTTTTAAGTAATATAATTGCATTGTAATGATAAAATAAATTAATTACATTGATAAAGATATTTCTGTGGTTATCGTCGCAGATAATGATGTATAATGTTGTGGTTTAGAAATTAGGTAGAAAGGTTGTGTTTTATACTATTTCTGTTTAGAACTTTTATTTAATTTTCTGCTGTCTGTGCACATCTGATTGGGAATATGGTATGATTTAAATGCAGATGCTAAGAGGTTGATCGGAAGGAGATTTAGTGATGCATCAGTTCAGGCTGACATGAAGTTGTGGCCATTCAAGGTTACACCCGGACCAGGGGAGAAGCCCATGATTGTTGTAAGCTACAAGGGCGAGGACAAGCAATTTGCTGCTGAGGAAATTTCCTCCATGGTCCTTACCAAGATGAAGGAGATTGCCGAGGCTTACCTTGGTTCAACTGTGAAGAACGCTGTTGTTACCGTCCCTGCCTACTTCAATGACTCTCAGCGTCAGGCAACCAAGGATGCTGGAGTTATTTCTGGCTTGAACGTTATGCGTATCATTAATGAGCCAACTGCTGCAGCCATTGCTTACGGTCTTGACAAGAAGGCCACCAGTGTTGGTGAGAAGAATGTGCTCATCTTTGATCTTGGAGGTGGTACTTTTGATGTGTCTCTTCTTACCATTGAGGAGGGTATCTTTGAAGTCAAGGCCACCGCTGGTGACACCCATCTTGGAGGTGAGGACTTTGACAACAGAATGGTCAACCACTTCGTTCAGGAATTTAAGAGGAAGCACAAGAAGGATATCAGTGGAAACCCAAGGGCTCTCAGGAGGTTGAGGACAGCTTGTGAAAGGGCAAAGAGGACTCTTTCATCCACTGCTCAAACCACCATTGAAATCGATTCTCTCTTTGAGGGTGTTGACTTCTACTCACCTATCACTCGTGCTCGTTTTGAGGAGTTGAACATGGACTTGTTCAGGAAGTGTATGGAGCCTGTTGAGAAGTGTTTGAGGGATGCTAAGATGGACAAGAGCACCGTTCACGATGTTGTTCTTGTTGGTGGATCCACTAGGATTCCCAAGGTCCAGCAATTGTTGCAAGATTTCTTCAACGGCAAGGAGCTTTGTAAGAGCATCAACCCTGATGAGGCTGTTGCCTATGGTGCTGCTGTCCAAGCTGCTATCTTGAGTGGTGAAGGAAACGAGAAGGTCCAAGATCTTTTGCTTTTGGATGTTACTCCTCTTTCTCTTGGTCTTGAGACCGCTGGTGGTGTTATGACTGTTCTTATCCCAAGGAACACCACCATCCCCACCAAGAAGGAGCAGGTATTCTCCACTTACTCCGACAACCAGCCTGGTGTGTTGATCCAGGTCTATGAAGGAGAGAGGACCAGGACCAGGGACAACAACTTGTTGGGTAAATTTGAGCTTTCTGGCATTCCCCCAGCACCCAGGGGTGTTCCTCAAATTAATGTCTGCTTTGACATTGATGCCAATGGTATCTTGAATGTTTCTGCTGAGGACAAGACCACTGGACAGAAGAACAAGATCACAATCACCAATGACAAGGGTAGGTTGTCCAAGGAGGAAATTGAGAAGATGGTTCAGGAAGCCGAGAAATACAAGTCTGAGGATGAGGAGCACAAGAAGAAGGTTGAGGCCAAGAATGCTCTTGAGAACTACGCCTACAACATGAGGAACACTGTTAAGGATGAGAAGATCGGTGCCAAGCTTTCTGACGATGACAAGAAGAAGATTGAGGATGCCATTGACTCCACCATCCAATGGTTGGACGGCAACCAGCTTGCTGAGGCCGATGAGTTTGAAGACAAGATGAAGGAGCTTGAGAGCATTTGCAACCCAATCATCGCCAAGATGTACCAAGGTGCTGGTGGTGACATGGGCGGTGGCATGGAGGATGAAGGTCCCACTTCTGGTGGCGGTGCTGGTCCCAAGATCGAGGAAGTTGACTAAGTTATTACTTTCAGTTTTATTTAAAAATATGCAACTCTATTAATTTCTTGTTTAGACAATTGATTTTTGGAAAATGGTATCAACAGTGAGTTAAAAATCACTGTTATTTTGGGATTGTAACAGCTGCATTTTGCTGTAGGACAAGTTTACATTAGGTTTTATTGCCAAGTTGCCAACTCTTATGAAGAAAAATCATACATTTTCACCGGCATATTGAGTTTTGAGTTGTCTTCGTATTAAGTTCTTGTTTGCCATTTTTTCTAATGTTGTTCTGAGCCTACTTATTTTGTCAGGTAAAGAATTGTACTATGTTTTAAATCACTCTTAAAAGCTGAAAAAAGAGCAGTCTATTAATCTGATTATTTGTTTGTCCACTTTGTTGAACGCCTATTTAAATCCCACAAAAAATGACTATTGAAATTTGACAAAATCTTAAAGAGCATATATACTTGACGAATTTAGTACAGCAACAATTTCAACTTCAAACAAGTTGAATTCAGACCTAGATTTTTAAAGAGATTAGAGTGAACCAGTAGTAAAGCTGCCATTGACTGGTTATATTTGTCGGATTTTGTTTCCCATTATTTCAGGAAAATGATATTTATCATGCTGCCTTTTTTGGTTCATTCTCTTCGTTTACCTTTTGCCCCATTCTCTGTTGTGGAATTTATGTTGCAGGACAGAAGGCAATCTGGAAGCACAGATGGATGCATATTGAATGTCAAAAGGCAAATGAGACTTGCTGGAGATGTTGCTGGAACTAGGAAAGCTGGGTGTAGTATTCTCCAGTTATGATTTGAAGCTAAAGCCTGGAAAACCTGAACGATCAGATTGTTTTTCTGTCAAAGTGCGCTGAGGTCAACTCAAACAGGTATACATTGTTAAATTTCATGCAATGATAAATGCATAACAATGATCATTTTTCCAATTGTTAGCCTAGTGTATGTTGTACATTAGTGATTTTTATCATGATTGAATCACTATGGTTTATGTAAATTTTGGTAATATCAGTGCTATAAATATGCAATTCATTGAGTCAGACGGATTCATCCTTAATCTGAATATTTCAGGGTTAAGTGATATCTCATTTTGACTGATCATGTAGGGCTAATAGCATCCATCCTATATTTCCCTTACCCTGCTGGTGCTAGAATATTATCGTGTTGAGCTTGTCTTTTGTTCAATTTTATCGTCTGATCAAGCCATGAGTTACATTGATCAAATACCTAATACTCGATACTCGTATAGAGCTTGTGAAAACATTGAATAGTGTATCTGCTTGGAAGGTCACCAGATATTATTGTGTTGAGCTTGTCTTTTTGTTCAATTTTTCTATTTCATATGTTTCATGTCGTTTTCTGTTTGTAATAGATATATGTCGAAATAGAAAGGTTTCTAAGATAAAGGAAGAACAAGGGCTTATCAATGAAGCTGCTGAATTATTGCAAGAGATAGCGGTAAGTGTAACCGCTTATGTGTATGATTCCTTGTGTGTTTCATAAAATAAATCAGGAGTATTATTTTGGCAAAAGTTGTGTAATTGGTACTGCAGGTTGGAACCTTTGGTGCAATGGCAAAAACTAAAAGGATTGCTTTTATTCTTGAGCAAGTAAGTTCCAATTTTCGAGTTTTGTTTGTTCCATTATCTCTTCTCCTGGCAGTAATAGTTTACTGTTGAAGTTAAATGTTACTACTTTATTGTTTTAGTCGTGTTTAACTGTTGATGATGATCAGAGTTAACATTTGGAAAATTCTTCTGTTTTTCAGGACTTCAGGTTCGCCTATGTTTAGACGGTAATGACTATGTTCAGGCTCAAATCCTATCCAGGAAAAGAAGTCCCGGAATTTTTGATATCGATCCTTTAAAAGAAAAGACGAAACCTAAGGAAGGTGATGCCATTGTAGAGAGGCCCTGCTAAAATTATAATGTTACCAGAATTGAAGCGTATTTATTACGAATTGATGATTCAGTGAGTTCAAGTATCTCTTTAAAAGTACTTCTTAAATTCTGTTCTTTCTAGGATATCTGTGTTTTTGAATTTTCTTTGTTTTTTTCCTGGGGATTATTAGTTTCATTTCTCATTAAGTAGATTTTGCCTGGCACCAATGCAGCATGACTTTTTTGTGGTTACAAACAGTCGTATTAATGTACTTTATTCTTGGACTTTTGTGCTTGGAAAATTTGTGTGTTTCGTTATTTCTTTCGTTGGTATTCGGGAATTCTTTCACACTCTTAAGAGAGATTAAGGTGGTAGAGATAATAGACGACTAATGGCATAATTGGAGCAAAGTAAAACTTGAGTAAAATTTATGAGGTGACTTTTTAGGCTAATCGTCCATGAAAAATTCTCTTTTAGCCGTAAGCTTAGTGGACAGCCATAGGTTCCTTTAATTCCCTTCAGCTTCTGCTCTCACTCTCTAACCATTCCGTGATTATAAATGTGTTCGATTATAATAGCGGTGTTGAAAATTATTGAAACTGCTTTGGGGGGAATTTTACTAGTGGAAATGAGATGTATCGAGAGGAATCATTGATGTTAGGAAGGGTGGAACGAAATTGATGTGTTAGGAGGGAGCGGTGGAAAAGGGAACAATTTCTAGGTTGGAGGTCGGGACAACTTTTCCTTCCATACAAGTGAAAGGATATCAACCCTTAATTATATTTCTCAATAAATCACGCACCCGAAATCTCAAAAAATAATTAGCCCTTGGCATATAACCCCCTGCTGGAAAGCTGACCAGGAAGGACAATTGAAGAATCTTATCAATGCATCATAACTCAACTATCACCCTCTTGTCATAGGAAGAGAACCTCTTGGAGGTAAACCACCGTCTCTCAGGCCCTCGACTGACTGATTCTACCATAGAGGCCAACGATAGACAAATAGGGGACATGATTCACATAGATATTGTAAGTCACGCTTGGGCTGCTTTAATGGTTGTTCATATCAAGCTTAGATGAATTGAAATATTCTTAAAACAATTAGTTTTGTTATGTAACTTTAAAGGTTGCCGTACTCTACTCGTACATTTTTTTTGGTTGAATTTCTGAAACTTTTCTGGTGTTGCTTTTGTGGAATTTGAAATCTGATCTCATTCTTGTCTAGACTACCATGACATGGTTGCTTTTGTTTGTTCACCCTAGAAAATGCCATCCATGCTATTGTTTAGACATTTTTAATTGGAAGGGGTTGATTATATGGGGGGTCGATGAGTTTCTTCTGATACTACAAGCACCACAATGACTACCTTGAAATAATATATGTCGATACCAACGCAAAAGTCGACTAAAGCATACAATGATACAAACTTATGAAGACTTGAAAGTCTAAACGTAAAAGTTTGTACGTCAAAAAATGGTGGGAGAAGTGAATCTACCAAAGTTACATGATTTCACAAGGGCCTTGTAAACAATCGATGCTTTGGCATAATGATTTCCCTTACCAATTAGTATCATTTACCCTGAATCAAGTACTTGACTACATCCCTGATTTCATGTTGTTAATTAGAGGTGTCAATTCGGGTACTTGGATCGGGTTTGATGAAGACGAGTCTAATCGGGTCTATTTTCAAGTCAATTCATAATGCATTGTTGTGTCCATACGAGTCAAAATCAGAATTGGATTAATCCGAGTTAAATCAAACCGTGTCGGTTGAATTTGTTTTTGACGAATCTAATTTTCACAACCAACTTCCCTTGCCATACGAGTTACCATGCCTACTTCAGTACTTCCAATTCTTATTTTGCAAACAAGTTGGCAAGGCCCGTCCGATTTAACATAATGATTTTTAGCATTTGATTCAGCCCGAACTCTACTTGGCCGATCCCATGATCACCTCTCTGTTGTTAGTTAAATTTCTACACAATGTCATTTACAATTTTATCTCTCAATGCACACTTGAATGACAATTTTACTCCTTAATAACTCGATAATATAGGGTATCAACTTGTATTTTCCCTGAAAAAGTGATGTATTTAAAAAAAAATAATTATTAAAATAAACGAGTATCTATAGATTTATATCCTTATGCTACGGGGTATACTTTTTTTTTTTTCGTGTTATTTATTTATTTATTTTTTGAAGAAACAATATTTTTTTTTTTTTTTTTTTTTTTTTTTTTTTTTTTTTTTTTTTTAATGTTGATAAGATCTTACGGAGTAATAATTAGGAAAGATTACTCCTGAATTAATTATCTTAAAAATTAGTACTGAGTTATTAATTATTTTCATAACTCATTTTTTTTACTCATATTTAATCCAATCATCTAAATTCCTAGGAGTTTTTTTGAGACAAATAGGTATTATTAAAGCTATATAGCATCACAATTTTTTTCCCTCTCTGTATTTAGAAAGCAGAGGGGTCATCACAGTTACGTTTCCACGATACTACTTTGGCTTCTTTCAGTCTTCCGCCCGCTCAGCTAGCACATTTACGTTTCTAGGTTTTAAAGTTGAAGGTATATTCATTCATTCAACCCTAGTCTAGATTCATTGCCACAATTAAATCGATTTACCCATTACACAAATCTTCAGTCACTTATATATTATGCCATAGATTTTCATAATATCAATTGATTAATGCACAATTAGGTAGATTAAAGCTAACCCATCATCAAAATTCTGTGTTAGATTAAGGTGAAAATGGAGAAAAAGTTTCATTCAGAGAATGAATCAGATAGGATCTCTGAATTGCCAGAATTCATTAAAACACATATATTGTCATATTTGGATACTAAAGATGTAGTTAGAACTAGCACTTTGTCGAGGTGTTGGCGGGCATTGCCTACTTGGCTTCTCGATTTGGATTTGAGTAGTTATAATCTTAGTACGGCACTCACGAATGAGTGGGAAGGTTTCTATGCTTTTCTTGATCGAGTTTTTGAGTCGAGTTTTGAGGTTGATAAGGTTAAGCTCTATGTGCCGGGTTTTGGGTTTGATTTGAAGTCTCGCTTGGATCATTGGCTTGATGGTGCTGTTAGACGTCGTGTTAAAGAATTAGAATTAGAGATTGGTGTGCGGGAATGTCCTAGATATAGTTTCCCTGAAAGTAGTCTTGTTGTCCATTCAATCACGAAATTGAAGTTGCATAAATGTGAGATGAAATTTTTATTTTTGATGGATAATTTGTTGCCTTCTTTACAAGAGCTCTGTCTCGAAGATGTTTGTTTAAATAGTATGGCGTTGGAGAGTTTACTTGGTAATTGCATTAAACTTAAGAATGTCACTTTAATGAATTGTGATGGGTTTAGAAGAGTAGAAACCTCAGGTCTTACTAAACTTGAGAAGGTGACTTTTGGGCATAGTGTTCATGTGGAATCGATTAAGGTTGATGCACCTAATCTTCTTGAGTTTAGGTACATATATGATGGCGACTCCGTTGGTAATACATGTGAGATAGAGATTGTGGATTGTAAGATTATGAAACACTTGGAGTTAACTGGTTGTCATCTGAGCGACAATGACTTGGATTTGTTACTAGAGAATTTTCCACTCCTTGAAGAATTGTTTTTACAGAACTGTGATAATTTAGTAGATGTCTGACGTTTATGGTCAAAATCTTGTCAAATTAGCTTTTGATAACTGTAGGGAGTTGGTGATAATTAGAAGTTCTACTCCTAATCTAAAGTTCTACACCTATATGGGAGAAGATCCCATACCCTTTGTGTACAAGGGTCCAGCTCTAAAATTGACAAACGATTGCCTTCGCCTACATTCAGACCTTAGAAATGAATATTGGTTTGTTGGACTCATCAAATTACTTGCAAAACTAAGTTATAGTGAAACGTTGACAATTGATGTTGCTTCTGAGGAGGTAAAGTGAAGACTTTCTCCCCCTCACCCTCCTGTAGTAATGTCAATAGATTCTTTTAAGGAGTAAAGAAAATACTATCTCCGGTTATCTGCAACGATTTGACATAAAAGCACAGAGGGAAAATGTCTAATCGTTGCACATAACCTACGGAGGTAGTATTTGACTTGCTTCTAACATTTTTTGGCCTTGTACTGCTCAGCATGCACTTTGTATCGGTTTATTATTACTAATGACTTTTTTAAAAATATATAATCATGTTCTGTGGTTTCAAACAACAGGATATTATAATTCCAGGATGGTTTAGGATATCCCGCCCTCCCCTGTATGCTGTCAAAAATCTGTTGATAGAGTTTCGACTGTCAAGACTTTAGTCTCCTGTTGCAGTTTTTGATTCTCTGCTTTGGCTTGCTCCTTGTCCAGAGTCTATATTCATATCCGACGGTGATTTTTCAGCTAGCAAGTCAATTAAGGTATTTTTTGGAGTCTTTAGTTTGCTTTGTTTAGATCACAATTGATTATTGCAGGTTTGTTTTCATACTGCTGTTCTATATATCCAAGCAACCGCAAATTAACGTGGCGATAACAAACTCACAAACTACCTTCGGTCCAAATTACTCGCAACTTTGGGGTATTATTTGTGAGATATAAAATATTCCAAAGTTGCGAGTAATTTGGACCGGAAGTAGTATATGTAGACACATAATACATTGACTGATTTGCCAAAAAAAAAAAAAACATTGACTGAGATCCGAGACTACGAGGTAGGGGTATTGTGCTGTTGAAGGGTGGACTAGTGAGGCTGATCTTTCAAGTGATATAGGCCTTCCAACTCCAAGTCAATATTATGGCTAATTGGGAAATTAGAATTTGAAAATATCTATTTTGGTAAATAGTTTTGCTAAATTAGCCAATTTAGTAAAAGATCCTTGTTCTTCCAACTATTATTATTATAGAACCTAAAAGGAACAAGGAGAAAATTCTTATAGTATCCAAGTACCTATACTCAAGCTTTAGGCTCAGAAATTTGCATATTTTTATTTTGTTTATTAATTTAACTTAGTTTGCTGATAGCTGTTCCATTAAATTTAATTAGTATGAAGAGTATTTTGGGCTTCGGGAGCCATGTAGCACTAACAATAGTGGATGCAATGCAAAACTCTGTTGTTTTTCATCCGCCTTAACTTTTAATGGGTTATTGGAGTGTGTATTTTCTAGATGCTGGATATTGTATTGTTCTTTGTAAAATTTGGACTGGTGTTCCAAAATGTTGCCTTCAAGTCTTCAGTGTCGTGTATTCAGAAAATATGTTGTATATCATATGCCTCTAATTGACTTGCCCTTCGCACATAATTCTTTTATGTAAGTATACAACTTCATTATGGGTGTATCTGATTTTGGTTCAATAGTTAAAACATTGTTAAATTGGGTAATTTTATGATATCAGTACCTTTGAAAGTAGAAGTTTGTAAAAGAGTAATGATAGTCATTGGTTGTCTGCTTTGCATTTCAGTTTCTATACGATGAGAGGCCATTAAAAGGCAAGAAGAATGGTGGTCGCTGGAAATCCTCCAACTGTTGGCAGCACACTCTCAAGAAAGTATGGATTGAAAATCAGGGAAGGGCCAATGATGATACGGAGCTGGTAAACTTTTTTGAGATGGAGAGGATTGGTGGGAAGGTAGAGTGTATAATCAAGAATCTCAAGCCCTGAATATTGAGCTGGAGTTGATAACGGCCTGTCTCCAGTCCGTCGCTTCCCTCTCATGATTAACTGTGAATGTATGCTCCATTGGTGAATCTGAACCTTAGATAATTGCAGACTTGCAGTCTTGAGTATGTTTTGAACTTCTTGCAGCTTTCATTTTTTTTTTTTTTTAATCTTTTGACATACACGATCATATACATTTGTAGTTGCAGCCTTGCAGGCCATATCTTTTGGTTTTGATGCTTTTTTTTTTTAGCTGGTATTTGAAGCATACATTGATACATGTTATCACTAATTCACTAAGTTAGTCCAAGCACAACATGAATTATACTGTACATGTTAATTTATCATCAAATGGGATTTCCTAGCTACTGTAGTAAGTAACTAAGTACGGAGTAGTAATCACATGATTCAAATTAAACAAAATGACTTGTTTGGAAATATAAGTGAAGTCTGACTAATCACAACTGAACTTCTTTAGCGATCGTTTGTGAATTTAAGATAGTCTTTCTACTATTTTTACAATTAGTTGAATAAAACAAATAGTATTTTTCAACAATTGTTAATTTGTCATGGTTAGATATAAATTTCGATTTTTATTGAAAAATAATAATAATAATAATAATAATAATAATATTATTATTATTATTATTATTATTATTATTATTATTATTATTATTATAAGTACCTAGTATTTGTAAATATTGTTGTAAGTACTGGTATGGAGTATTAAAATATTTATATTTAATAGAGTATATCATTTATACATGATCCAATTCATTTCTATGGATATGTAATTATATTAACTTTATTCAATTAATGCTCAGTAAATAATTTTAATTTAGCAAAATAAATTTAAGGCCCTGTTTGGTAAAGCAAGTGGTAGCGGCTAGTGGGTAGTTTTTAGTACTTGAGTAGTGGATATATAGTTATTAAAGCAGTGAGTAGTTGTCAATTAGTAGTGGGTCTGGGTAAAGCCTAGCTGTCAAAGAAACAGTTAATAGTACGAGTGTTTGGTTAATATTTAGCGTTTATATACTAGTACTAAAATTCATAGTATATATTATGCAAAAAAAATAACCTAAATTTGATAAACGCTATTTGCTATCTTTAAAACGCTATTATTTTTAACGTCTGAGGAAAGTTACCCAAACCCTATTTCTATCTCTAATTGCTACTGAATCACTACCTTGCCAAACACCTTTATTTTTTTTATTTGTAGTGTTTGGTTTAAAAGCTAACTGCGCTGATTCAAGCACTATCGTCAAACATGGCCTTTAGCATTTGACAATGTAGTGTTCGAGGTAGCTTTTAGTGGTGGGGATAACTAATAATATTAACTTTTGAAATTATAGTAGCTATTGAAAAATTATTACTGAATATACTTTTAGGGGAAAAAAAAAATTCAATTTTATATGTTAACAGTCAATACTACTTGCCGAACACTCGTAATGCAATTATTTATTTTCATTGCTTTTTTTTTTTTTTTTTTTTTTTTTTACCAGATAATACTAATATCATTAAATAATAGTCATACGACATTTACAATAATTAAGATACGTAAATCACTTATTTAGAAAAAAAAGCCATAAATTTTACAATTAAAATCATAACTAATTTGTATATTTGGCATAGATCATATTCCACCGCTTCAAGCTTGACACGGGCAATAATTTTCAATATCTTTGCATCTTTTTCAATTAGAGACTTTCGCAATCGGCGCTAATGTTTTAATCAAAAAGTTGATTACAAACCTCAAACTCATAGGATTCCAAATCACCTTCCCAAATATAATAATAACCATATATAAAGATAAAAATAAAAAAAATCTCATCCATGGATGAAATCAAAATCCAAAAAAATTGGGAAAACCCCAAAAAATAGAGACAAGCTCTCATAGATGGAAAGAACAAAACAGACCAAAACGTAGAGGTAGGCAACGTGCCGTGCTGGGCCATTGCAGGTGCCTTGCCGTGCCTGGTGGTGGCTCGTGCCGTGCCTACATCTTGGCGTGTCGTGCCTTGCTAGACCACCATTTAGCACACCTCAGCATGACCTACCGCGTCGGACACTGGGCCACCCATAATATTTTAAATTTTAAAATTTTTTTTTCAAACAACTTTTAAAATGAATATACTATTTAAATAATTTTATTAATTTAAGTTTATGTTTTTTTTATTATTATATTATTATGGAAATTTTTTTGACAATTGCTACCAGGGAAACACCTTGATTCACATTTGCTACCGTTTTATTTTTTTTATTTTTTTACTTTGCTACTGCCTAAATCAGAGTTTATTAGAAATTACTACCACTTAATGGAATCCGTTAAGTTTATTATAAAAAAAAAGCCACCCCTCCTCCTTCCCCTGCCGGCGGCCAGAGCCAATAGATTCGGCCGGCGCCGACGACCTCACCCCCTTCCTTTTCCCCACCCAAGAAGCCAACCCCACACCGAAATCAGCCCCCCTCCTCGTTACCCCCATCGGAGGCGACCCCCCTCCCCTTCCCCCACCCAAAAACCGACATCCCTAACCCTAAACCACCAGCCCAAAACCACCCTTAACGGGTTTTAGGGTTTCGTTCATGGTGGTTTTGGGATGGTGGTTTAGGGTTAGGGGAAGGGGAGGAGGGTCGGTTCCGGTAGAGGGAACAGGGAGGGGGGCTGAATTCGGTGGGGTTTGGCTTCGATGGGTGGGGGAAAGGGAGGGGGGTTGGCTTCGTGGTGGGGGAAAGGGAGGGGGATTGGCTTCGTGGTTGGAGGAAAGGGAGGGGGTGGGGTCGCCGGCGCCGGTCGTAGCTTTGGGCGCCGACCACCGATAGGTGGGAGGTAGTTGAGGGGAGGGGGTGACAGTGGGGTGGCTGGATGGTGGTTTGGCCCCACTAGCGGAAATTGTTACGATGTAAGGTATTGGGTAGTAATTTCTAACAAACTCTGATTTAGGTGAAAAAAAAAACTTAAACGGTAGCAAATGTGAATCGAGGCGTTTTTCCTTGTAGCAAATGTCAAAATTTCCTACTATTATTGTTCTTTTTATTATTAGGAAAAATTGACGAGAATAATCCCAATTTTGCTTCATTCGGTCAAAATAATCCCAACTTTCGATTATTTTTTAATAGTCTGAACTTTAATATCAATTTGCTAATGGTCCTAAGTGACCTTTAACCTGTATAACAGGTAATTTTTTTAAACAAAAGTTTAATATACATGTGTCATTACATGATTGGTCAAAATAAGTATAATTTTTAATCGAGTTGCTAATTAAATCTTAACTAATATTATTAACTACCTATTTAATATTTTTTTTTCTCTAAAAAAAAAAAACAACACCACCTACTAGCGTCCAACCACCTCCCCGACCCCTAACCGCCCAAACCAGGCAACCCGTCTCCTCTACCATTCCCAAACCCACTCCCCTGCTTGCCCCTGCCGTCCCTGTTCCCTCTTAACCACCATAGGCCCACAACGAAATGAAGGAGTTCTGTCTTCGATAAGTGCAATTACTAGATAAATCAAGGATCACTATTATGGAGGTAATAAGTTCGTTCTTTTAGGTCGTCATTATCTGTTGCTAGACTATGATCAATGATCTTTGGGCTAGTCAAATAGTCTAAGTCCCACTAGAATGGATCCTATGAGGTCACACACAAGGGTATTGAGTTAAGCAAATTAGAGGCCCATTTATGGGCCTCATGAGTAAATAGCTAATCATGAATTGGATTGGGCTAGCATAGTTAGATTAGAGTTAGGTTTTGGACTTGGTCATGGACTCTTATTTAGAGATGAGATCTATAAATAAGATCCATGCCTAGGTTTGTATGATACAACACAATTAACAGTTAATTGTGAATCAGGCAACCAAAAATCCCGAAGCCCTCTCACACTCTCTCTAACCCACGACTCTCTCTTTCCTCCCTCTTGGACTCTCGGCCGGCCACCCCTAGTGGCGCGTGTGGTGGTTCATGATTGGTTTGTTGCTCGTTCTTCTCCTTAGAAGGTCAATTGAAGGGTTCAATTGCAACTAACTAGCATTAGTGGAGGTCTTAATCTGTTCCCGTGGACCAAGTAGAGGAATCACGTTTGAGGTTCTTTGTCTCCATTTGTCCTTGTTTGATCACACGTGGAATCACGCTTCAAAGGTATTAATTCTAACTCTTTATGTGTTATGCATGATCTTGGGATTAGGTGCTATATGAATATGATTCATGTTTTCCGCAATCGTATCTATGAACTCCTACACGAAACCCTTTCCCTCCCCCAAAATCCTTAAAAATATCCTTCTCCACCGCTTAAACTGCTCATCGCCCCTCCCCCAACTCTCGAAACCCCTATTGGCTAGGTCTCTGAGGATGAGCGAGGTGGAAATTGGGGGTTTTTGCGGTGGGGGTGATTGATTTCAGGGATTTTGAGGGGGGTTTTGGGATCGCGGATGACGACTAGGAGTAAAGGGAAGGGAGACATTGTTACCCGCTGGTGCGGGGGAGGTGGGTTTGGTCGTCGGTGTCGCAGTTGGAGTGTGTTGCCGGAGAGTGGCTATCCCTGCCTCCCTGGCTAGAGTTGCCGGAAGGAGGTGGTGGTGGTCTTTAGTTAATTAATTGAATTTTCTTCAATGTTAAATTTGTTTTTATAATTTTTAAAAATTTCTTTGTTTTAAACTTTTTTTTTTACCAATTACGTCCTGACACGTGTCAACTAACTTGTTATAACAAGTTAAATGACCGATTGAGACCATTAGTAGTAGATTGATATTAATAAAGTTCGGATTATTAAAAAAATAATCGAAGTTGGGATTATTTTGGGCGAATGAGGGGAAGTTGGGATTTTGTCAATTATTATTACTATCACTATTACTATTTATTATGTTATTTTATGGCCGTGCCTAGCGGATCAAACTACCGTACCGCCCGCGGGTTTGTGTCGTGTTAGTTCCAAATTCTTGAAATCGTGTTCATGGCACGGCTCACAACCCACTCCTCGGTCACCATACCGGGCTAGTCTAATCTCGTGTTGGGCCCGTGCCTCCTACGGGCCGGCACGACCCATGCCCACCCTACCAAAACGTTAAATAAAAACCATATTGGACTAAAGAAAAAGGGTCAGAAATAGTCTGATTTCCAAGAAAATTAGATTATTTCTGGTTTAAATGATCAAGAAAACTTAAATCTGGAAGAGAGGAAGGAGAAGATAGATCAAGCTAGCATATTGTCGACAACTAACATCTATTTGCACAACTAACCACCACTACAACAAACAACAGGTCCACAACTTTACTTTTTCGTCCAAAAGCATTGTGGAGAAGTAAGGGTCTGTTCTCTTCAGCTTAATTTCAGTTTAGTTCATCTCGTATCAGTTCAGTTCAGTTCAGCTTCTAATTTCCTTCTCTCATAAAATATTCACTTCAGTTCAGCTCATTTCAGTTCAGTAAATGTGAGCATGCTGTCACAACTCAAGTCCCACACCCACAATGGCAGCAAGCAACGTCACTTGGGCACTAGGCAACAAATCGGGCCAAGGGAGTTGCCCATGGGTGCTAGGAAGCACCACTCCCCTAAAAAGCTTTAAATAGCAACCTGCTTATAAACCTAGTGAACACTCAAGTGACAGTAACACAATAATGGGTCATTTAGGAGACCAAATGGAATCCAAATGAACCCAAACTTGGTTGTCCATCGTTTTTGGACCCAATGAACACAATGGTGCAACCAGAATTTCGAGGAAAGGTCCAGAACCTTCCAGAACGTGCTACAAGGCTCGGGATGCGTCCGGAAGCTTCTAGAAGTATCTAGGTTGCTCTTGAACATACTTGTAATCTCTAGAGTAATGTAGAATACTCCGGAAACTTGTACATATGAGTAGGGACTCAGAAGTGTATAGAAGTCTCTAGAAAAGTAAGCTTCTAGGACCCTCCATTTAAGGAGGTTAGAAAGCTCTAGAATAGAACATTCTAGCTACTTGGGAGGACTATAAATAGGGTCCTTCCCCTCATTTTGAAATCCATCCAAGCATTTAAAAAACACTCTTTCTCAAGCAATACAAAGTTCTCTTAATCATTCTCTCACTTGTTCTTTACTTACTCACTTACTTTAGCTTTCGTTGCCATAGTTGCTATAAGCAATACTCGGGGTAAGCCTTGACTAGCAACCTTAGGGAAGGAAGTTAGTGGGCGCGCGTGCAAAAGACTAAGGGGATCAGTCGGCACGTGACAACGTGGTATCAGAGCAGCAACGATCGTGTGGGGCGACGTTCTGTTGGCTTAGCTAGCACAGTAGACTACGAAAGAAAGGTAAGTGTTGGATGATGGGCAAGAACAAGGAGGCCAGCGCATCACAGGTGTTCGAAGGAGAGGCTGAGGCCATGCCTCAGGCCTTCTAGAAGCTTGAGAAGCGAGTGCATAAAGGCAATGAAAAGACATCCAACCTCGAGCTAGCCATGGGGGGCTTGTCCGACGCCATTGGCAAGGTAGAGCTTGACGTGTCAGCGCTCAAAGATCAAGTGGTTGACTTAGACAACCGACTTGAGGAGTTGGGCTTGGAACGCACGACGGAGGCTCACACACTCGCTTATCAAGCCGTGGAGAAGTTGATGTGCGAGCTAACCAAGTTACGGGAGGAGTTCTCGGGGGAGCTCCTCGCTTTAAAAAAGGAGAACGAGGTTCTCAAGGAGGAACTCGCTCTTTGCCGTAAGGCAGCGGTAACCGGGGGTGTTACCATTAATGCGGGACCCAAGATGGAGGTTCCTAAGCCACACAAATTCCATGGGAAGCGAGATGCACGGGAAATCGATAACTTCCTATGGGGCGTCGAAAAATACTTCGACGCTATGCGCTTGGAGAGCGATGATTCCAAGATCAATGCTGCCACCATGTATCTTGGAGATGATGCCATACTCTAGTGGAGGCGCCGCGAGCTAGATATCAAGAAGGGAACTTG
Source organism: Chenopodium quinoa (assembly GCF_001683475.1). Taxonomy (NCBI): domain Eukaryota; kingdom Viridiplantae; phylum Streptophyta; class Magnoliopsida; order Caryophyllales; family Amaranthaceae; genus Chenopodium; species Chenopodium quinoa. Next base: position 590,244 of record NW_018743608.1, read on the forward strand.
TTCCATTAGTACTTGGGACGAGTTCAAGAAGGATTTCAAACGACAATTCTATCCAGAGAATGCCAAGAAGCTCTCGATGATGAAGCTGCGGGATCTTAAGCACAACGGCACCATCAAGGAGTACATTAAGCAATTCTCCACGTTGATGCTCGAGATCGACGATCTCTCAGAGGAGAATCAACTCATCTATTTCATCGGAGGGCTACAATGTTGGGCCCAACAAGAGGTGGAAAGGAGGAATGTGCAGACACTTGCTGAGGCCATTGGCGTGGCCGAGCCCTTGCTTGAGTTCAAGGATTCCAAGAGGGATAACAAGGGTGGTAGCAATAGGGGAAAAAGTGGGGGAGCTAAACCCACCGACCGAAGCAGTAGCAGCAGCAACAACCGGTTCGAGAGGAGGGACAAAGACAAAGGCAAGGGCCAAACATCTACTTCTTACTCGTCAGATAAAAGCAAGCACCGCGACTGATTCCTATGTGGAGGGCCGCATTGGGTTAGGGAATGCCCAGGACGACAAAGGCTCAATTCCATTATCTCTTCGGGTGGCGAGTCGACGGGAGACGAAGCGCAGATGGGGTCGTTGCGCATCATGGGAAGTGTCAAGGCTACATTCGAGGCCGAGGGGTGCAGCAATGTTGTCAAGGTAAGCATACTTCCCCGCCCAAAGGGAAAACTAATGTTTGTTGAAGCATTGGTGAATGGCAGGGCTTCCAAGGAACTTGTTGACATGGGTGCCTCACATAAATTCATCGCCAAGGAGGAGGCGAGTAAATTGGGGGTCAAGTATACCAAGGAACCAGGCACATTGAAGACCGTAAATACCTCACCAGTGCCCATCCTTGGCATTGCTAGGAAGGTGCCTCTTTGTTTGGGAGAATGGAGTGGCACCGTCGACCTCACCGTCGTCAACATGGACGATTTCTCTCTTGCGCTGGGTCTAGAGTTCATGGACTCGGTGAGGCCGTTCTCATTTGAAAGGGACGGGTCGATGACTATTGTGAAGGACCAGGGAGCATGGTCCGTCCCTATTACTTGGGAGGAGGTCGAGGCTAAGATGATCTCGACCATTCAGCTGGAGAAAGGCGTCAAGAAGGGCCAAGAAACATTCTTGGCCACACTAGTCGAAGATGAACCTTGTGGGGGCGAGGTTCCAACAGAAGTTGTCGGAGTGCTCAAGGAATTTAAGGATGTAATGCCTCCGGAGTTGCCCAAAAGGCTTCCCCCTCGAAGGGAAGTTGATCACGAGATAGAGCTGGAGCAAGGGGCTAGACCTCCAGCCATGTCACCCTATCGGATGGCACCACCGGAGCTTGAGGAGTTAAGGAAGCAACTTAAGGAGTTGCTAGATGCAGAGTTCATTAGGCCATCCAAAGCACCATTCGGAGCGCCTGTGCTCTTCCAACGCAAGCACGATGGGAGCATGCGGATGTGTATCGACTACCGGGCTTTGAATAAGATAACAGTGAAAAACAAATATCCAATCCCGCTGGTCGCTGATCTCTTCGACCGACTTGGAAAGGCCAGGTACTTCTCAAAACTTGATCTTAGGTCGGGCTATTGGCAAGTGCGCATTGCCGAAGGTGACGAGCCTAAAACGACGTGCGTCACTCGCTACGGGTCTTTTGAATTCTTGGTGATGCCTTTCGGCCTCACCAACGCCCCGACCACATTTTGTACATTGATGAATAGAATTTTCCAGCCTTTTCTTGATAAATTTGTCGTTGTCTATCTCGATGATATCGTCGTGTATAGCAACGATCTAACAAGCCACTTGGAGCATTTGAGACAGGTGTTCCAAGTACTCCGGGAGAACGAGCTCTATGTGAAGCAAGAGAAGTGCTCGTTCGCCCAAGAAGAGGTGTCTTTCCTAGGGCACCGAATCAGGGCTGGAAAGATCATGATGGAGAATGACAAGGTGCGCTCCATCAAAGAATGGGAGGAGCCTAAGAACGTCTCAGAGTTACGTTCTTTCCTTGGGCTTGCAAACTACTACAGGCGATTCATTAAGAGCTATTTAGCACGAGCAGCACCACTGACCGATCTCTTGAAGAAGAAGGTGCAATGGTGCTGGGATGACAAATGCCAGGCAGCCTTCGATGACTTGAAAAAGGCGGTCACCGAAGAGCCTGTCTTGGCCTTGCCAGACTACTCTAAGCCATTTGAGCTACATACGGATGCCTCCGATTTTTCCATTGGAGGGGTTCTCATGCAAGAGGGGCATCCAATTGCCTATGAGTCACGCAAGCTAAATGACACCGAGAAGAGGTATCCGGTGCATGATAAAGAAATGACGGCGATCATTCATTGTTTGCGAATATGGAGGCACTATCTCTTGGGAAGTCGGTTCACCATCATGACCGAGAACGTAGCAACAAGCTATTTTCAAAATCAGAAGAAGCTCAGCCCCAAACAAGCTAGGTGGCAAGACTTCTTGGCCGATTTTGATTATGTGATGGAGTACAAGCCAGGAAGGGTTAATGTGGTTGCTGATGCTCTTAGTCGCAAGGCCATCTTTGCTAGTGCTAGCAGTGTCACTAGCAACGTCCTTGGACGGATCAAGGATGGATTAGAGCATGATTCAATGGCCAAGGGGCTTGTTGACTTGGCCAAAGAAGGGAAGACCCGACGGTTTTGGGTAGAGGATGGGATACTCTTCACCGCCGGAAGACGCATCTACGTGCCTAAATGGGACAACCTTAGGTGTGATGTGTTGAAGGAGTGTCATGATTCTTTATGGGCAGGACACCCAGGCATCCAACGCACCATGGCACTCTTAGAGGAGATCTATTATTGGCCTCATATGCGAGACGATATTGAGGCGTATGTCAAGACTTGTCTTGTGTGCCAGCAAGACAAGGTGGAACAACAAGTGCCGGCGGGTCTGTTACAGCCATTGCCAATTCCGGAGAAGCCTTGGGAAAGCGTCTCAATGGATTTCATATCAGCCTTGCCCAAGTCAGCTGGGTGTGGATCAATAATGGTGGTCGTCGATCGCTTTTCCAAATACGACACTTTCATATCGGCACCAAAGGATTGCACCGCGGAGCAAGCCGCTAATTTGTTCTTCAAGCATGTGGTGAAGTATTGGGGCTTACCGCGGAGCATCATCAGTGATAGGGACCCAAGGTTCACCGCCAAATTCTGGACAGAGTTGTCCAAGCTCCTTGGGTCAGGGCTTCATTTTTCAACAAGCTTTCACCCACAATCAGATGGGCAGACGGAGAGGGTGAATGCTTTGCTCGAGTTGTATCTGAGGCACTGTGTGAGTGCCAATCAGCGAAATTGGGCGAAGTTCATGGACATAGCCCAATTCTCTTTCAATCTACAAAGGTCCGAGGCAACACAACAAAGTCCTTTTGAGATAGTCATGAGGCAAAAACCTTTGACGCCACAAGCCGTTGCATCGGGCTACACGGGTAGCAGCCCAGCAGCCTACAAGCTAGCCAAGGGGTGGCACGAGCAGTTGGACATAACGAAGGCTTATCTTGACAAAGCCGCCAAGAAGATGAAGAAGTGGGCGGACAAGCATAGACACCCGTTGGAGTTCATGGAGGGCGACTTAGTCATGGTCAAGCTGCTGCCTCAGCAATTTAAAGTCTTCCGCAAGGTGCACAAAGGCCTTGTGCGGAAGTACGAGGGACCTTTCTCGGTGATCAAGAAGGTTGGGAAGGTCTCCTATAAGCTTGAGCTACCACCAAAGCTCAAAATCCACCCGGTGTTCCATGTGAGTATGCTCAAACCCTATCATGAAGACAAGGAAGATCCATCAAGGGGTGAGTCACACCGAGCACCAACAGCGGTAGTGACTTCGTATGATCGGGACGTCGGGGTCATTGAGGCCAAGAGGGCCATAAGGAAAAGAGGTGTGCCAAGCTATAACGAATATCTTGTCTGATGGAAAGGTCTTCCGGACAGTGAGGCATCATGGGAAAGAGAGTAAGACTTGTGGCAATTCAAGGACAAGATCTCGGAGTTCAAGGGGCGACCTTGACGGGGTCGTCAAGACTTGGGTGGGGGAGCATGTCACAACTCAAGTCCCACACCCACAATGGCAGCAAGAAACGTCACTTGGGCACTAGGCAACAGATCGGGCCAAGGGAGTTGCCCATGGGTGCTAGGAAGCACCACTCCCCTAAAGAGCTTTAAATAGCAACCTGCTTATAAACCTAGTGAACACTCAAGTGACAGTAACACAATAAGGGGTCATTTAGGAGACCAAATGGAATCCAAATGAACCCAAACTTGGTGGTCCATCGTTTTTGGACCCAATGAACACAATGGTGCAACCAGAATTTCGAGGAAAGGTCCGGAACCTTCCAGAACGTGCTACAAGGCTCGGGATGCGTCCGGAAGCTTCTAGAAGTATCTAGGTTGCTCTTGAACATACTTGTAATCTCTAGAGTAATGTAGAATACTCCGGAAACTTGTACATATGAGTAGGGACTCAGAAGTGTATAGAAGTCTCTAGAAAAGTAAGCTTCTAGGACCCTCCATTTAAGGAGGTTAGAAAGCTCTAGAATAGAACATTCTAGCTACTTAGGAGGACTATAAATAGGGTCCTTCCCCTCATTTTGAAATCCATCCAAGCATTTGAAAAACACTCTTTCTCAAGCAATACAAAGTTCTCTTAATCATTCTCTCACTTGTGCTTTACTTACTCACTTACTTTAGCTTTCGTTGCCATAGTTGCTATAAGCAATACTCGGGGTAAGCCTTGACTAGCAACCTTAGGGAAGGAAGTTAGTGGGCGCGCGTGCAAAAGACTAAGGGGATCAGTCGGCACGTGACAATGCCCTAATTAAGCTTTTGACTCAAATGAGTGTTTTGAGCCATTTTGTATATACTTTGGTGAGCGTCAACTCATTTTAAATTTTAAATACTAAGGTTTGTTGATTAGTTGATGTACTATTTAATTATTTCATGCTTGAACTAATTTAATTAGTAACCAAACTAATACTTTCAAAGTTTCAATGTCATTGAATTTTGATTTTAATCTATATAGTTTCATGTCCAAGAATAATTGACTTGTTTGACTTTTTCATTATCTTTAGCCACATATTAAAACTAATTTTATCATGAAATACGTCGTTAAATTGATACATGAAGTTTCATAATATCAACTTTTTTAAATATTTATTTCAAAATATTTAAATACACATTAGAATGCATAGGATGTATTATATTGCAAAAGGAAAAAAAATTAAAAAATTTACGTAGTTTTGTTTTCTGTCTTAGAATTTTCTAAATATAGCTTGTTACTTGATTGATACTGATTGAAGTTAATAATTTCCCTCTTTTTCTTGCTTAATTGTGATTGTAGGCATGAAAATTTTAATTAAAGTGCCATCACTAGTAGAAAAAAATGTTATTTGTAACTGGCGAAATTGACTTTTTGTAACTGACATTGTTGGTTGCGGATGCCACCGTTACAACTAGTAAAAATTATTTGTAACCGGCTAATGTTAGTTACAAATAATGTACTATTAGTAACTGGCTTAGCCTAATGCCAGTTACAAAAAGTCTATTTTCTAATTTAGAAAGCATACTATTCGTAACTGACACTAAGTTAAGCCGGTTACAATTAGGGTATTATTAGTAACTGGCAAATCTTAACGCTGGTTACGAATATATTTTTTCATTTTTTTTCTGAAAAATACTATTAGTAACTAGCATTAGATTACGCCACTTACAAATAAATAAATAATTTTTTATATAAATATTTGATTCGAATACAGTTATGGTAGTATATCCTACCAAACGACCCATCGTCAAATGAGTTACAGTGATAATTGGGGAAGAAGAAAAGGATAAAAGAGCCGGAACTTGAACTTTTCAACCTCTATAAATCTCTATTTCCTTTTGAAGTCTACATACATGGTACAAGTATCTCATAATAAAATAAATAAATCAACTAACACACCCAAAAGCTCTAAAGATGGCTCACACAAATTGAAAAACAGACATCATGCAATTCCTAGTACCAAGGTTCAATGAATGATTGAGATGAGATATGAGGAGGAAAGACCCTGTTTTCTGCAAAGCTTCAAGGCAGATGTTCTTTGCACAGTCGTTTTACAAGGTCTCGGGGCTCATATCTAGAGCCTTTTAACTTTATGACCTCACTTGATACTCCCCTGCACGAGTTAGAGCTTTGAAACCCTTGTAAGGCCGATTCGCTACATTTGACACTTCAAGCTTATCTATTTGCAGGCCAAAAAGAGAAATACCCATGATGCGGAACTCTGCTACAAAAGTTGGGAATACATGAAGCTTTTCACAGCCTGCTTCAAGCATTAATGTTCCTGTCAAAGAAGGGGCTTTGTCCTTTGGTATTCCACCAATAGACCTAGAACAGAATTGGATTTGTGTACAATGTAAGTTCATGGATTAGTCAAGTCTAACACCTCCCCCCACAGAAGAAGAAGAAGAAGAAGAAGAAGAAGAAGAAGAAGAAGAAGAAGAAGAAGAAGAAGAAGAAGAAGAAGAAGAAGAAGAAGAAGAAGAAGAAGAAGAAGAAGAAGAAAGAAAGAAAGAAAAAAAAACAATCAATCATTCATTCAAAGCTAAATAAGGAAAGGTAATCTTTGTACTGATAGCTGGAATCATATAAAAGTGTTACCTTGTTAGCAAGGATGTCCTACAACACAAGGATGAGAAACTGAGAGTAACTGAGAAAGTAGCTGATGAATTAAGGAATTCAGTTCCGAATCTTAGCTCTGAATTCAGTTATGAAATTCAGCTCTGAATTCAGTTCTGAAATTCAGCTCTGAATTCAGTTCTGAAATTCATCTCTACCCAATTTCAAAGCCATCACAATAGCGACTAGTTCATTTTCTCTACGTTGCCTAGACTAGTTCATTTTCTCCACGTTGCCTATAATGAGAAGGTTCATAAGAAAATAACCAATGGGCAATTGATCACAAATAACACAAGAAATTTACAATACAAATCGTTAAAAATTTAATATAGGAGGTAGAAGTAAGAAACTCGGTGTTTTTTTTTTTTGGAAATCCACAACAATTACTTGATAGAGCTAACAATTAAATTTAAGTGAAGCCAGCACATCTAAGATAGAGCAAAACTGATTTAATTGGGGAAGATCCTTGTTAAAATTTCAGATATTCAAATTGATCTAAACTGATCAGGTTTTTAGTCATTAAATTATTATTGGATAGTATCATGAAATTAATCAATTTTTCCCCACCACAAAGCACATGAAAAGATGCAGCGATTCATACCTTGTCCTTGATACGCATGCTCATTGCCGGTATGTCAGAAATAAAGATTGTGCGGTAATTTTCAGCAAATGCAATATAGTCTGCAGCCCCAACCTAACAACAATTAAAACAACAAATGTTGGTATTATATATAAACTACTCCAAAAGCAAAGGTAATTGACAATGCACAAATTTAATGTTTTGGTCTTCCACAAAGATACTCAAAGAAAAACCGTGCAACCCCATTGCAGCTTTGAGGAACATCCAGAGATCTGCATAAATGAACCTAATTAATCAAACATGTGTTACAAATCCATAAATATACTTAGAAAAATAGAATAATACCTTCCAAACATCACTGGAACAGACTCAGTTGTCACAACTCCTCCATATTCATTAGTGACCTCATACCACACTTTGTCAAATTCCTGCAATGCCTTGCTATCTAAAGGGCAAAAACAGTTAACCTGTGAATGGAGATACTTGAATTAAGATGGGAAACCATAACCAAGTATACAAGGTAGAGTTGATAGGAAAAAAAGAAAAAAGAAAAAAAAAAGGGCATGAATAATTTCTACCTTGTTAGCAAGACAAACACACACTCTTGGTACATCTCGAAAGTTTGCTCCTGGAACACTTTTTAAATACAATACCCAAGTGGAAAAGAAGCAAGCAGTCAAGTAAAATATGATGATTACCTTTTTCTCAGGAATCCGACAAACCCTCAGAGAACTCAATTTGACAATTTGGTATGACAAAAAAACATATATCTGACATAATTAGAGAACTCAATCTTGTACCTTTGGCATATCGGAGATAGCAGTGCCAAGAAAAATCTTAGAATTAGACCAATTTGATAGTTGAATAAAAATTATCAAATTTATCGAACCTGATCTTTGTTCGGGAAGTAACAGTTTATCTTTGATTTTAGAATAGGGATTGACTTTGAAGAACAAGACAGGTAAACAATGCCACAAGTTATACCATGTTCGTGATACAACACTAGTTTTTCCGGCTTCCTTCATTGTTAAAAGGGACATGATTGACATCAAAACATCATGTGGCAACTGACTCAATCGATCATTGGTATCAATAAATTCACATCCTTTCGCTTCAGAACACTGAAGTAATTAATTATCAATTAGCGTGACAAATTTTGTAGCAAATTCGTACATTAATAATGGACAAAAATAAATAATACACCTGCCTGATGCTTGCAAGATTTAAAGGTAGGCTCCATATTGATCACAAAATACAAACTACAAGGTTAAACAATACCAATCAAATACACCAATATAAATATAATCAAAGGTGACCCAACACTAAATGCTTGATTAAATCCAAAAATCACTCAATTATATATGGGGGAAGGATTTACAGAGAAAACAAGGGTGCTAATGTAGACACCCATTTGTGTCTCCCCAAAACCAAACCTAGTGATGAGTACCTTTCATGTCGAATCATAATCGAATGAAACGAAAGTGTGGAAAATCTAGTGTTGCGGATAGTTTTAATTTATTTTCTTTTCTCTCTGTTTTTGAAAACTTATTTTAAGAAAACAGCCAATCCAGTTTGGTTGGTCCATGATATGGGTCCAATAGTAGTGTAGTTGGATGGGGCTTGCAAAGACCTTTCCAACGATATATTATAAGCCCAATTCCGATGAATATTGAGGAAGTTATGGCCAATTTACTAAACTGGGCCCGGTTTGAACTTTATATACGACCCAATGATCTTAGGGAGGGCCTAATATGATTTATCATTCCTAATGCAATTAGGAATGGTTTTAGTCTTCTAGATTCTTCTAAAAGGTTCTTTTCATTCCTAATTCAATTAGCATTGATAAATTGACTTTTGTTGACTTTTCAGAGTTTTAATCAAAATCAAATAGCATTCTCGAGGAAATTATATGATTTTATCCTCCAGTACGGCAAATTTATCTGATTTCCGAAAACGCGTTAAAATCAGGCTCGGCGCCTAACCCCAGGCCTTGGCACCTGGAACCAGGCCTGGCGCTTGGCGCCTGGCGCCAGTGTTGGTGTCTGGCGCCAGCTAGCCAGGGTTGGCGCCAGCTCTGTTTTTTGTGCGTCAGACTCTGTTTTGTTTAATTTATCTCTTGGCTGATTTTCTCTATAAATATCGTATTAAAAACTCCGTTTTGAGGCACCTAAACTTATTCATTCATCACCAATTCTCAGCTATTCTCACTAATCATTCACCAATTCTACATCCATCATTCACCTACAATCAGTTCTAATTAGCATTTTCTTAATTCTTCATTCATTGTTCTTCAAACTTTGCTTTTTCATACAAAATTCCGCGTTCATTAGATCTGGAAACACCTAGCCATATTCGAAGTTGCCTTCGCCCTAGACGTGAAAGGTTTTAATTTCTGAGGGTTTGATCCCAAATCTCTCTTTCAATTATTTAATTCAATTGTTTTGATTATTATTTTCCTTGAATTTACTAACGTGTGTATTTTGTTATTAGAAAGAGGTACGAAGCATCAAAGTAAGTACTTTAATTGATTTTAATTGATA